>NW_028317971.1:12887500-13487500 GCF_062004578.1 Staurois parvus
GTATTTGTTCCAATTTATGGAGCTCTTCCATCACCAACTTTATTTTTTTCCTTTGTTCCTTCTTCTTTTCTATTCCTATACAGATCAATATTCCCCTAATATAAGCTTTGTGTGTCTCCCACACTGTTGCCACAGATACTTCATTGGTCTCATTAAACTCAAAGAATTGTTTGATTTCCAGCTTTAACCTTTTCTCTACTTCGGGGTCCTGTATAAGCGTTTCATTTAATCTCCAAGAGAGTATTTTATCTTTACCTCCACCTACTTGTAACCTCATCTTAACGAGAGAATGGTCAGAGATAGACATAATCTCTATATTGGAGCCTATCAATGTCT
Organism: Staurois parvus; assembly: GCF_062004578.1. Classification (NCBI taxonomy): domain Eukaryota; kingdom Metazoa; phylum Chordata; class Amphibia; order Anura; family Ranidae; genus Staurois; species Staurois parvus. The sequence goes on from NW_028317971.1 coordinate 12,887,837, forward strand.
CCAACTGTCTACAGTATGCTTTATCATTACATAATCCAGTCTTGAATACAAACCATGCACATGAGAGAAGATGTAGTCTCTTTCTCTTGGATGATTTATTCTCCACACATCAGTCAATTGATGTTTATATAATAACTTCTGTAACGGAACCAGACCCCGACTGCACTAGGGTATTTCCATTAGACTCCCACTTCCCTGTCCGAACACAGATCCACGGACACCACTGCTGACCATACAAGAGGAGAAAGCACCAGACTTGAAGGATTCCAGGAGATAGACTGCTTTATTTTAACATAGATACAATATATATATACACAGGGCGGGGAAATACAAACTCAGTAACAGGAAACACATCAGCAGGCAGTCCTATCAGGGGGAAGGGCTGCCAGAAACACCCCCCACCAAGCCAATACACAAACACATCCCATAATAGTTTGCTCCCAAGCAAGACACACAATAGAACAATGGGATGCAGCTACATGGCAGTGAACAATGAACAACTCCCATCTATACATGTCTACACAATAGCAGGACATTCCACCCTGTACCCGTAACAGGCACAGGGTGACTTACACATAAGAGGGATATGGGGAGCTGAGACAGGGGTCTCCCCACCTCTCTAAAGGGGGCTGTGTTCCATTGGCCCCCCCACCCAAAGTGACTCCCGTCACATATTCCATCACCAACTTTATTTTTTTCCTTTGTTGCTTCTTCTTTTCTATTCCTATACAGATCAATATTCCCCTAATATAAGCTTTGTGTGTCTCCCACACTGTTGCCACAGATACTTCATTGGTCTCATTAAACTCAAAGAATTGTTTGATTTCCAGCTTTAACCTGTTCTCTACTTCGGGGTTCTGTATAAGCGTTTCATTTAATCTCCAAGAGAGTATTTTATCTTTACCTCCATCTACTTGTAACCTCATCTTAACGAGAGAATGGTCAGAGATAGATATAACCTCTATATTGGAGCCTATCAATGTCTCCAACTGTCTACAGTATGCTCTACCACTATATAATCCAGGCTTGAATACAAACCATGCACATGAGAGAAGGTGTAGTCTCTTTCTCTTGGATGATTTACTCTCCACACATCAGCCAATTGATGTTTATATAATAACTTCTTCAATGATTTCAATTTCCTATCCTCTTCTCTCCTTGTACATGATGATGCATCCCCCTAAACACAAATTAAAGTCCTAATACTAAATATATTCCAATTAAATTAACTTATACTATGAAAGTGCATATGAAGTATACCAACTCAATATTGTGTTATATGAAAATATAGATATCAACTTATAAATTACATCACCATAAAAGGTAAAATTGTGATCACACAGTGAAAGACCAAAAATGGAATCTCCATATATAAATATAAAAGTCCAATTGTGATATTAAATCAATATAAACTAAGAAAATTAATATATGTATAAATAAATATGTACAATGTACAATTGTGCAAAAAAATGTGAATATAAGTTCAGCAGAGAATAAGATGTCAATATACTCTCCTTCCAAGCAACCTGTAGTTGTATAACTGGGATTCTGCAGCTTCTCTATGAGCCTGTGTGGATGTAGGCATTTCTTCCTCCTTGAACCGCTCCTCACTCCAATTCTCTATGTATCCTCGTGTGAACCATAAAAGAAAGGAAAGGATATATGGTGCCTTATCCAAGATGTAAAAAGCCTTTATTGTGCGTCCATAATGCACTCACATTAATCAAGTTAAAATGCGCTTAACATGCAAATAACTGCTGGGTGCGGTGAGGATCAGCCTCGTGGGTGTTGACACACACCGTCAGTACTTGCCGTATCGATGAACAGATGCGTGGTGTCGTCACCACGCATCTGTTCATCGATACGGCGAGTACTGACGGTGTGTGTCAACACACCCACGAGGGAGAAATTAACATTTTTTGAAAACCCAATTGATACTCCTTTGGCCCCTTTTCAGTGCATTAGAAGTAAGAATTTGTCATGGATTCACCCATCACTTGGTGCCACGATCATCTTTTGGACTTTTTGATATATTTGTTTGTTGGTCATTTTATCATTTTGATTTTGCTCTGATTTACATTTGTTGATTTGTTCACTGCAGTCATGATACAGATATATTTGTCACCATTGCACTGCATTTTAGCGCTGCACTATATTTGCTCATTCACTTATACGTCTACATTTGTCACCATAGCGCCGGAATAGAGCGATTCGCTATTATCATATATAATTTTTTTTTTGCTTGTTCACCATTTATTTATTTTTTTATAAGAATGCTAGAGCATTGAGAATTATTTAACAGTCATATATAATTTTTACTAGTGTTGCCCTTTTTTCTTATCAATTGTTCCTGAGGATATAGTGGGTTGACCTTTTGTGCTAGCCGCTGTTCCTACATATTCCTCCCTGTGCGTTCACTTCCATTCTTTATTTTCTATTTAGCAGTTTATATTTACTAAAATAATTGCATTTCCATGTTCTGTGTACTGTGGGAGACCAGATATAATGAATTCAGGGTCCTGGGTTTAGTATCACTTTGAGTTTAGGCCTCCTAATTAGTTATCAAACTAGATATCAAAGTAGATATCAAACTAAAGACCAATGTATATGTAATGTTGTTCTATAGGTGTTGTTTTTTTTTTTTATAATTGTTTTTTACTGTCTTGACCTGTAGAGAAGGCACTGCTGTTTTTTTTTGAGGGGGGGGTTAGATATAAAAATATATAAAGAAAGCAAACTTTTAGCTGCAATTCATATTTTGATAGTTTTCTTTTCTGCTTCCAATGCATCTTAAGATTTAATGTGAAGGGCTTAGTCTTATTTCTTAGTTTGGCAAGATTGCATTGATGTCCTAAGAAGCCTGCCAGTGATCAAAATGTTTGTACAGAGGTTATCTGTTGATTTTTAGATCCAGAATTGCATACCACTCCATTTTATGATTAATTTATCCACAAATATTGCTCAGTAGTCTCTTGAACTCATCAAACATTCAAAACTCCATAAAGTAAAGTGTCCAGGTACTTCTAAGTTCTCATGTGACAGCTTTTGGCAGACTTTCAGTGTTTTGCCACTTTTTGTTGTCAGCCTCCATACACAGAAATCACTTAGATCAAAAAACATAAAGAAATATCCTCATTCACACCTCTAAAGATGTAGAGGTTTAAACAAATATACCGGTTGAATAGAAGAATGCTAATGGTATTTTGAAAAAAAAAATACAATAGATTGGATAAGCTGGATTTAATTCTAGTATTTAAGTTGAAAAATATTTCAAAGAAGACATATTTCAGGCTGTTTGCAATTGCATGAAAAGAGAATCTTCTTTTTTTTAAAGCTAAATGAGCAAATTAATTAGGCTTACGTTAGACAATGAAACAAAATCATTCTGGTGTAACTGAAAATGCATACATGTTGTATCTATAGCCATGCATTCATGTTTAAGATAAATATATAAATAATTAAGTTGTCTATATTTAGCTAAAATCGCACTCCTCCACCTGTCACTTGCATAGAGCACCTGCTTTTGAGACAAATGACAATCTTCAGCTGTTAACTGTATTAAAAGACAATACCAGAGGGTGTAGAACTGCCCACTTGCATCTTTTCTAATGTGAATGTAGTGCCTGGAGGCACTTTGCTCAGATTTAAAGAAGCTATCAGGATAGAAATCTAGGAAACATTACCTGTTTATGAAGGCGCTGTCACTCTTATCAATCATTTTCTACTTTGTGTGTCAGTGACTCAGAACCAGCAATGGCATATCAGCTGTCCTGACACTTCATTAGTGAATGCTTTTCCAGGTCAGTGACCAATGAAGTAGAGAAGGGAAAATAAGAATGACAGCCTGGGAATGTGCACCTTAAAAAAAATAAGTGTTTCCTTTTTTTCACATCCAAAATGGTGGTTTTCCAAATTCCAAAATGGTGGTAATAAAGAGCTCACATGTTTTAATGCTTTAAAACAAAATACCCATATTATGTGTATCCAAGAGATACACTTACTGTAAATAGTCAAAGGACCTTAACTTGTATTAGCAATACAATTCCATCATCATTATCACTAAATTCCCGGGTTTACCTTAGTTATTGGAGATCAACTATCTATTTACCCTTCATGTACTAAATATTTTTTATGTATATCCACCGTTTTGTGAGCATTTATTACATCATTATTATTCTTTTAATATGTATTTATATATTATTATTATAATTTTTGTACATGATTTTTTGTAGATGTTTTTATACAAGTTATACGTTTTTATGAAGATTTTTACTCTCAGAGATATCGATTTATTACACGTATTGTATTTATACCATTATTATATTATTTATAATATTTTTTTTCCTAATATACAGTAACCCAAAATCTGTGCCTACAGAAATAAGCACCAATATATAGCAGCTGGACACTATACCTTGATACCAGGCACCTCATACACAGTGTTCAAATTAAGTGCAGCGCTCAAAACATTTCAAACAGAAATCAGGATAATAATGATAATATGTGAGAAATAGTAAATAATCACAAAGTGTTCATAAATGAAGTAATCGTATGGTGAAATCAGAATAGATCAGTCCCCAACTGCTGTGATGAGATCAGAAGGCTTCCAAAGATAGCCAATGTGACACCATCCACTCACATGCAAGGTTTGCCAGAAGGTATGTGACCCCTGCCAAGACTGGTCAATCTGCGCTCTATGGGATATTACTGATGACATCAAGGAAAATGGATGATTAAAATCCTCCTTTAGACACCCAAGGAATGGACAAATATTCCTCCCAAATCGATCTCCCTGTATATAATGGCTCCAACCGCTCCAAGACAAGTTATATTAAACCAGAACTCGTAGCGTTATACATGTAATCAAAGATTTCTCCACATAGTGTAAAACCATCAAAGATCCAAAATTTATTCAAACAGAAATTGCACTTGTAAAAGGCACAAATCGGCGATCATGATTTCTGTTTGAAATGTTTTGAACGCTGCACTTTATTTGAACACTATAATATTTAATTATTTTTTATGAAGTTATTTAACTTTCTGCTATGTAAATACATATTTACTACTACATCATCGGGGGGATGATTGCTGTTGTTTATTTAGACCAGGCTGCCCCTGGTGGTACAGTGTGCACCCCCTGTGACAGCTCTTTTTACATTTAGGGAGGTGGGTTGCCTCAGAATTGCCCCTTCCAGGTTACATTGTGTAGATAGGCTGAAGAAGAAGCAAGATTGCTTTGAAATGCGTTCCTGTCCCAGCTCCTGTGCTCATCAATGATGCTAAGTGGCTTCCAGATCCAGGTTCTGGTCTCCACCATCAACTTTGGTGTTTTCTTTGGATATAGTGCTTCTCTTTCCCTTGGAGGTGACCAATGCAAGGTTCCTGATTGCCATCCTGTTGGTTCCTGGTCTAGAGGCCACAGTGTTTGTCATGATTAGCACCATTACTACAATTGTGCATTACTTTTTAATACTTAATGACTTTTAATACATTTTTCTTCCATATGCTACACTATTGAGTCTGCACTGCTACCCTCCTATATGTCTCAACTTTGGATTTTGCTCTACGTTTTCCATATTATCAAGACTTAGCCATACTAGTTTATTAAAATGTAATATATGAATGCATTGAAATGTTCACTGACTGTAAGAGAGGGTATAGCATGTATTTCTGCATTACTGATTGTTCAACAGCCCCCCAGTAGATAAAATACTACTTGTAGAAATAGAGTCAAAATTATTCTTTCCTCCCTCATACCTCATTGTATGAGTGGTAAATTAAAAGCTATACTCCAGGCAAACAGCTAAATAAACAGAATAAATACTGTACTTATGAGGGAGCAGTTTTACCTACCAAATGATTTGTATTTTTGCCCACCTGGTTTTGAGATTTACACAGTTCTACCACACCACTCAGCCTAGTCTGGCAGGGGAGAAGACCTGATTTTTATCTGCTTCAATTCAGTAACACATACAAGCTTCCTCTGCACCCCAACCCACTCCATCATTTGACTGAAACGTGAGCAGAGAAGCAGCAGAATGATGAACTCATCTCTCTGCCAGTTTGCTTTCTCCTTCTGTCAGCATTTTTTTTTTACTGCAGCACAACTGGCTTGTCTACTTGTGCTGCTTCACCCTCTCCAAGTTATTCCCGGCTGTACAGGGACTGCAAGAGGATGATACCAAGTCAAGCTCAGGTACTTACTGTATACCATATGCTCCTAAAAAACAAAGTTGCAGATATATTAATGAATATAGAACTGCATTTGTCACTTTAGTCACAATGCTTATGCCTCCAACATTGGTGTAAAGCATATACATTTATTGACATATGGTAGTCAAATAAAATTGTGTGTATATAGAGACAGTGCTAAATTTCTCCAAACAACAATAATGAAATTCAAATAACAAAACTAGACCTTTATATCAAGAAAAAAGGCAAACATGCGCTCAAGTCTGTAAGCATCCCAGCACCACAGTAACAGTGACTTGCTGAGGTGCAGCCCTCTAAAGATCGGGGAATCTTGATATTACGGGAAGAAAGCAAAAAAGGGGAGTTCTGAAGAAGGGAGTGCGTCTCCTGAAATGCATTAGCATACCCTGTCACAAGACTACCTTTTGCTTGGACTATCGCATTGGTTCCTAGCTTGTTTTTTTACTCTTGATTTGTGACTATATACTTTTGTCATCTTTAATAAATTCCTTTTTATCACTGTAATGCACGAGGAGAGTGCACCCCTTTTTTGCTTTCTTCCAGTAAAACTAGACCTGTGCACCAAAATGACACACAGACAGTGCAAAAAACAATGAAATAACATCAATTAAAATATCTCAAGACAAACAGGTGCACACAGCATTAGTTTATGTGCAAACGTTGTATCCCTCATACACATATCAGCTTAAGCAAAGAAATGACACGAGAAGTGCAAGAAAATACTCGTGCAGTTCACAAAAGATTTAAGTGGGTGTTTAAGTGCCACTAAATAAAATAAAAGTCCCAGTGACATTTTCTACTCAAACCAAATCTGCACGCAATTGTGCATCATTCTTCTGGTGCACAAATAAAAAGACGTGCTTACCAGAATCCCATGACCACCTGTCTACGGAGTGCTCATGACAAGTGTGAACTTTAAAGCCTCCTGCAAAACTCCCCAACCACTGTCATCTGTTCCACTCACCACATAAATTGTCCGAGAATGAATGTAAAGGGAGGAACGCTCATAGTGTGCTTTATTTTATAATGAATAAAACTACTCAATCGATCATATATAATCAACATCATATCAGAAAAATCATCCAGGATGTCCCTGATCGATAATTCCAGCAAAGCATAAAGATGACACTGCATCCCGGCCTTGCCCCCGATGCGGTGGCATCATCACATTTTGCTGGAAGTTCCGATCATGGACACCATGGATAATTTTTCAGATATAATGTTTCTATATTGCATATCAAGATATAAGGCCAGCTGCTATTTCTATGCTTTCCTTAGCTGCAAGTGTGGTTTAATTTTAAGAAAATTGCCTACTCATGTTCTGCATGTAGAACCTTATCCAATATTTATGATGCTGAATGATCTCCCCAGGGTAAGCAATATTAGATGTCATATCACACCCCTATTGTTAGCATGATCATGGCAGATTAACCCATTAACCCATGGCAACTTAACCCATTGCGACTGCTGGTTAAATTAATTTTCATAGGCTCTGAATAGTGATGGGCTGAACAAACCTGGATTCAATGAACATAAAAAAATCTGGGTGCCAAAACTGAACCTCATCGACATCAATGGGAGTCAAATGTTAAAAAACAGTGATGGCCATTTTCTAGCCTAATAGGCAGGGATTGTCAAACAAATGGCACTGGGGCTTGAGCACTGTCCTGGGGGTACAGGTATGAAAGAAAAAAAAAGTTGAAAAATGTATATTTGGTGAGGAGTAGGAATTGTGGTAATGCTTAAAGTGAACCATTAAAAATTCTAAATTCCTTTCAATGACATGCCTTGAGGAATGACCTAACCCTGCCTGTGAAGGACACATATGTGCTATGTACAGTATACAAACTACTACTGTAAAAGGAATATTTACAAATAAAAAGAATAATTAAATTGCCTTCTAACTGACAGCTTCCAGCCACTTACTGTACAGTAAGTGGGGATTCCATTAATCTATACTTGACTATATCTTAGATGTGGGTCTCATATAAATGTTAATTCAGGACACATGTTGATGCAGACAAAGGCCTCTTCCCCACAACCCTGGCCTAGAGTTATTGGGTTCTTTGGGCAGGGGGCATATCAAAATCTAAAAGCGCACTATATCAACAAGTCCTAAATACTGGCTTTCCCATATGGATGATTAAGGGGTACATAATATCTCTATTCATTTGCAAAAATTGTAAACTGAAGGAAAAAAATAAGCTCAGTTTCTGATATTTTCTTTAATAAAGAAAACTCACAAAAAACTGTCATAAATCTATCTGACCTGTCATTATTTGGACTGAAGCAATGGGATCAGGCATGTGTTGGTGGTTAGAGTTTTTTCTTTACGCCAGTTGATAGGCATTGGACATCATGACTATTATGGATCTACATCCCTGGATGACATGATTAACTATAGATATACATTGTTGGAACTTTGGGAGGATTTCTCTATTGAAAGATTTTTAATGGGTTCTCCCATCAAAATTATGTTAGACATAAAGGGCCTGGTGAGAATTAGGGGGGGAAACCCCCACATCTTTTTCTTTTAACTGTCCCTAGCTGCTTTACTTATATGGTGGGGGGTTTTAGCCATGTAAGTGAATGAAGCATTTGAGGTCTCTGGATGTTAAGAACATGGCGCTGCCTGCTCCCACTAATTTCCTTAACAATCATTGACAGTGGGAAGCTGTCATATACAGTATAATAGCAGAAGTAATACTACTATTACATGTGGCATTTAGCTCCTGCCAAATGGGTAAATGTTCCAGTGTTTGCCTGAACACCAAACAGCCATGGTTCAGTCCATTGTTACACATTGAAAATAACAGTGTCAGAAATTGGAGGACCTGGAACTTAGATAGGACTAGCACTACGTTTACCTGGCAGACCTTTAGAACAAATTGGCCCCAAAAGAGGTAGATTTTTTGAAAAATGACATTGTGAATCCACAACTGTACTTGAACATGGTAGGTTAAAATCCTAAACCTCTGCAATGTTTATCCATGAGTGATAATCTTTCCACATGCTTTGCTAGAATTAAATCACTTAATGGAGATATAATTTAGACTCCTCAGCAGCAGGTGAGTTCAATATTTGTATATTTTTACACGTTAGCCTTATACTTCACTGGACTACTCTGTGGTAAAAAAAAAGAAAAAATGTAGACACTATCAACTCATAGCACTGAACATATCTGCAGAAACATGTGACTTTGGAGAATATTATGATGGCCAGATATGTTTTTTTGCCAACAAGATCCTTGGCTTGAACAGCCTGGCCTTAGATTAATATAAACAAAACATTGACAACACAGACCCCTTCTTAAATTAGTTAGTAATGCCTTAAAGCTAAACTCTGGGATAAGCATATATTGTCTAAATATTTATGGGTAACTCAGTGGCTAAATGGTTAGCACTTCTGCCTGGCAGTACTAGGGTCATTGGTTCGAATCCCAGCCACGGCACCTTTTGCCTGGAGCTTGCATGTTCTCTCTGTGCCTGCATGGGTTTCCTCTGGGTCTCCGGTTTCCTTCCACACTCCAAAGACATGCTGGTAGGTGAATAAGCTCCTGTCTAAATTGGCCCTAGTATGTATATGTATGAATGTAAGTTAGGGACCTTAGATTGTACGTCCCTTGAGGGTTGGGGACTGATGTGAATGTACAATATATTGGTAAAGTGCTGCGTAAACTGACGGCGCTATATAAGTACCTGAAATAAATAAATAATTGTCTAAATACAGGAGCCAAGTGTATTCCTACTTGAACCTTGGTGTCCTTTGTGTATTTCTTCCAGATCCAAGCAGTATATCAGTGCAAAACTTTGCTTCTGTGCAAGAGCTTCCAGTAATAAAGGCTGGTCACTGCTGCTTTCTCACCTTGTGCAGGGTGTCTGGTCTTTTGTAGTGGTTGAATCTGCTATTTCCCTCCCACAGCTTTGCTCTCTGCATGGACTATACAGTATGCAGCATCGTGATGCAGGAGGTAGTGATTTTGGTTTTACCTAAACTGGATCAAAATAACTAGTAAAGCCAAAGGAATTTTGTTTGCTTTGGGAGGAGTAGAAAATGGTAAGAACCCCATTTCTAATTTTTTTGGTCTCTGTCCCCTTTGACCCAAAGACACAGCAAAAATTCAGAGGGCATATCTCCTCATAGACAGCTGTTATCCGAATGGGTTTACCCATTAGATGATTTCCCCACACCTCCTGTTCCTGTGACAACTAAAATATTTAGTGTTTCCCATCACTTTCTGTAAACCAGACAATGGACATCAGTAACAGTGAAAGCCCCACTGGGAGCACGGGCAAAAATAAAAATCAGTCCTAACCCTTCCACGTTCTATCTAAGACTACAAAAACATTTTCTTTTTACAAACACCTTAATGTGGATGTCAAGATAATGATAACATACTTAAGTACAACAGAATGTACTATCTACTTAAAAAGTAGTGATACCAGAATAACAATTTATATGAGATGCATGAATAGTCTATCTTGATTGAAAGGGTCCTTCACACATCATATTGCATATGGATCTTCTGCCCAGCAGCATTAGAATGGTGTATATGAAAGGTTCCATTCACACTATGAGCCTAGTGCAATATTCCCCAATAATTACTTTTTTAATTAAAATGTTATAAGTGGCTTTAAACTTGCAGGCTAGCAGGACTAAGTGTTTGGCAATGTTGTTCTCTTCTCTTGCTCTATGCACCAACCTATGTGTATATACATTGATCGAGTTTACAATGACAAGATTTCCCACTGACCTCCCAACCTTAAACATATCTCCTAACAGAAACTAATGTGAAAGTATTAATAGCCTAATTATGGAACTAAATCCTGGGTCCAAAGTATCCTTTAATCAGATGGAATATGTACATGCAGCAAAAATGATAAAAAGAGTAAGACTCTCCCATGGGGCCACAAAGAAATGGAACATTATGGCTCTGAGCTGGAAATCAAAAGGGGAAGACAAAGTGGTTAAAGTTGAGTCCCATAGTCAAAAGGCAGGGAGGTACATGGTAAAAGAAGTAGACAAATCAGCATTAATATTGAATTACATCTCATGGGGCCCCCTACTGACCCCGGGCCCTCGGCAGTGCCCGAGTTTCCAAATGGTCAGTCCGCCCCTGTGTACTACTGAATGCTAATACAATAAGTGATAAATAAACCCCAGAAGCCAAATTATACTTTGTTCCCCAAAAGCCACAAACACATAGTCCAACTCTTAATCAGCACCTCTTCCTCCACTTAATACCCTCAAAAAAATATAAATCGCATATAGTGCATTATCCAAAACGCATGATATCCAACACAAAAAAACACACTTACAGAATTAGTGCAAATATGTGAAAAAACACTCCACTCCACCATGTGTCCACGTCCTACCTGCAGCAGGGTAGGTAAACAGGCAGGTCACCCTGGCGGAGGAGTGGGTTCACCTGAGATGCGGAGTCTACATAATAACCGGTGTTCACCAGAGTTCTTGATGGTGGAGATGGATTTTGCTGCATGTTAGCACCAGATCGGGGTCCTCAGGATCACCCCACCAAGAGGTGAGCAAGTGGAGGTCCAGTAGCATATTAAGCAGATAAAATCAAACAGAAGCATAGTCAGTAAACAAGCCAAAAGTCGGTTATGAGCAGTCGCAGGTTGGAATCAGGCAGAAGCATGGTTGAGGAACAAGCCAAGGGTCAATAACCAGTGGTAGCAAAATATGGATGACAGCAGAGAAGGCAAGGAGCGAGATACTGGCTGAAGAGAGCACAATAATCTGGCAAACAGGAAGTGCAGAGACATGGCTTAAATCAGGAAGTTCATGGGAGGAGCAAAGGGTTCAAGGTTCGTGACAAACAAGGTCAAGACAAGATCATTCAAATAATTGTCAAGGCAGCTGTCTCATCAAGAAGAAACATTGTCAAACACCACAGAAGTCCTAGGTTCGGACCCAGGATCTGACAACTACAGTGATCAGTGCTATTAAATTGCACTGACACTAAACTAATGACAGCAGGAAGGGGCAATCAAAGGGTTAACTGTGTGCCTAACTATGTGTAATGTGTTGATTGTGTGCTGTTATAGTTACATAGTTAGACTGGCAGAAAATAGACAAAAGTCCATCCAGTTCAACTATAAAAAAAAAAAGTAAAAGTTATAATCCTATAACCCCAATTGATCCAGAGGAAGGCAAAAAAGCCAGCAAAGTATAATCCAATTTTTTCCTGCAGGGGAAAAAATTCATTCCTGATCCCTCGAGAGGCAATCGGATATTCCCTGGATCAACTTTACCTATAAATGTTAGTATCCAGTTATATTCTGTTTATCCAAGAAAGAATCCAGGCCTTTTTTTAAAGCAATCCACTGAGCTGGCCAGAACCAACTCTTGAGGGAGTCTATTCCACATTTTCACAGCTCTTACTGTGAAGAAACCTTTCCGTATTTGGAGATTAAATCTCTTTTCCTCCAGACGTAAAGAGTACCCCCTTGTCCTCTCTGATGACCTCAGGGTGAATAACTCCACACCAAGTTCACTATATGAACCACTGATGTATTATACATGTTGATCATATCCCCCCTTAATCTCCTCTTCTCAAGAGAGAATAAATTCAGTTCCTCTAATCTTTCCTCATAGCTGAGCTCCTCCATGCCTCTTATCAGTTTAGTTGCCCTTCTCTGTACTTTCTCCAGGTCCCCAATGTTATTTTTGTGAATTGGTGCCCAAAACTGAACTGCATATTCCAGATGAGGTTATACTAGAGGTTATCCTGCAAACAGGAAGACAAAACTGTCACATCCCCACTGTCAGTAAAGAGATCTTTGTTGTTTACCAACACAGATCTCTCTCTTGAAGCTAGCTCCCAAGATCTGCGGTTCCGAGCTGTGACTCATTGGCAGGGACCAATGGCTCCCTGACATGTGCCCGCCTACTGCCAGGTAGACGGGTGCACCTCTCTACCCAGAAAAGAAAAATCATGTAAATATATGTGATTTTGCACAGTAAAGCTACAGTAATGCTGTTGTCAACTAGTACTAATACTTATACATGGGTGAGAGTAAATACAAATAATGGAACTGCACTTATTCAATAAACAGTACAAATTACTCCTATAAAAAGTGCATCAGGGATGGTGGTGGTAGCATTTGGAAGATTGCTTCCTGAAGACGTGCACAGAGCACTATTCACTTTGATGAACATTTTTCATATGGTGCACTTACTAAGCATTTATGCACTTTTAGTCATAAATAAAACTATGCTGCGCTGCAAACAAATAAATGAACAAAAAGAATATATGAAGGTGGATAGAGTGTGGTATACACTAAATATTAAATGAATATTCATAAATCAAGTCCATACAATGTGAAATAATCAGTGATATTGTGAACAATTCAACTCTTCACAGCTCATTTGCATCTCCATGTACTCAAACCCGCACCATTAAATAAGTGCTATAGCCATGCAGGCGGTGTCACCTCAATGCTCACAGAACTCTCACCTCAGAGCAATCAAATTGTGCTTTATAATGCCACATCAAGTAAGGATTCCTTCACTCTGCCGATCATTGTAGAGATGGTCAAACATCTTTGTACTTTAAAACAGCATCAAGCCAGATATGGGATCCAGTCCCTTTAGGATGGGGGGGGGGGTGTTGGAGGTCTGAGATAATTGCCCTTAATGAAGGAGACAAAAGGACACTCCAATGGTGCAGTATGTACTAGCAAGGGTGTCTTTATTATGTTAAAAAGTATTGCACTCACTTGTAAATATAAGTAAAGCGCCATAAATCAGATAAGCTGCACTTACAGGTAGTGTTAGACACAATTCACTTCTGCCCACAGACATGTCCTTACATGTTACATCATGCCTGCGTGACTTCATCAGAGGGATCACTTTTATTACTAACACACTTTCAGGGGATATTAATTCATTTGTAACACATAGGAATTTGTGGACTATTAATTATTTGTTGAAGTTTTATATTAATTTAAATGGAAAGTTCCGCTTGTTTGCATCCTCTCCCCTCCTCTTTAATAATTGACACTTTGTGGGGTGGGGGAGAAGGTACCTGCTTTGGTTGGATCGCATCGGCAATTCAAGTGGAAGTTTGGTCCCCCTCCTTCCACCGCAGCCTTCTGGAACACATAACAGGTCCCAGAAGACTGTGGGACTACTCACAAAGCACAGTGTGGCTAGCGCATGTGCAGTGGAGAACCAGCTGTGACGTCACAAGGCTTCACTGGCAGTTATGCTTAGTTAATCCCTTAACGCCGATAGCACGCAAATACGCCTCCTCTCGGTGTCTGGACCTTGATACTAAGCGGCCGCATATTTGCGTGCAATTAGAAAATACATATGTGCTGAGAGAGCGGGCCCTGCATGCTCCCAGCACATATGTCCACGACTCCTGGAAAGGTCCCGATCTCCCATTTTGATCGGCCCTTTTCCGATCATGTGACCGCCGTGACAGCGAATTGCGGCGGTCACATGACCCTAAAACCCTGCCCCATCTCCCGGCTTCTGAAACTCTTATAGGGCCGGGAGGCGCCGGAGCCAAGAGGCTAAGATGCTGGTGCCTGGAATCAAAGCCAATTGAAGAATCAGCTTGGGTGAGGACAGCGCTGGATCCCGGTACATGTAAGTGCCTTTATATTCAAAGTCAGTAGCTACAAATACTTTTAATTTTATAGGTAGTAGACTTGATCTCCTCTTTAAAGTAAAATTCCAGGCTTCCACCTTACTAGTCTAAAATTGCTGCCGCCCTCTCCTAACACCTATGCTGACTAAAATGATGTATATATTTACCTATTTTCAGTCTAGTATGGTCTGGTTATGTGACTATGTCAGCCAGCAACAGCTGCAAGGGAGAGAATAGAGAACTCAACAACAGTTAGGAATGCTTGTGAGAAGTGACATCACCCATAGGCTTACAATGGCCCATCCATTGTTGGCGCTCCCTGCAGCCATCACTGGCTGACACAGGAGAGCTAGACTAGTAAGTGGTAGCCTAGAAATCTACTTAACTGCAACAGCTCTTCTTCCTGACCAGACAGGGCTGTGTATATTACAGAACTGGATGGACAGAAATAGGAGTCCTTTAGTAGGTACATATATTTATTTCCTTTGTGTATTTAGCTGTTTGTCTGGACTTTAGCTTTATACAAATGACACATTTGTCCATACTCGAAAAATATCAAATTCTTGTTTTGAATATTTTATTTCTATTCCCTTTATGCTATGCACTTTTAGGCATTACTCCAGCCTGTTAGAAAGATCATGCCTACTCTGGTCCCCTGTCTTTGCTAGAAGAAGCTGGATCTCCCAAGTAGCATGATTTAAATTGTGGGGTAGAAGTCTTCGTTTTTTATAAGATCTGGCACTGCACCCTGCTGTGTACCTCCCGAAGTGAAGTTTTGTGCTACAAGCACTAGCTGTCTAACACCGTGGGAAGCGTTAACTTATTTGAACCACATCCCAGGCTTAGTGAGGAAATATTTTCTAGTCATCTATAATTCTACTTAAATGACTATGAAAGATGTCAGAGAGTCTATTCATTGACCCAAGGACTAAATCTGCCATGCAGGGAAACCAGAAAGAAGTGTTTTACAATGCTGCATACAAGTCCCCGCGGTGTTTTTTTTCCCAGCAACATTTCTCAGCAATTGTATCCTCACTGGCTGCTCTATCTCTGTCACAATATTTCCTCAGTGATCCCTACTACAGATCCAAGCCTCTGGGCAGACCACCAGCTCAGCACTCTGCCTTTTCTCCCTCAGGTATATCTCTGAATTAACTCACAGGATGTTTTCTCTTTTTTTTTGTTATCCTTGATATAGAAGAAAAAAAGAATCATTTATTCAGGGAAAGAACAATGTGCCATAATCCGCAGAAACCAATCAGCAATTATGTTTAAGTGCTCTAAATATAAAAAGATAACTGATTTGTTGCTATATTTGCTATTGCACTTTGCTCATCTTCATTGCTCTTCTCGCTTCTTAGAAGTTCAGGCTGTCATGAATTTTGTAATAGATATTATAATCATAATATATTATAATTTCAATAGAAGACAATATTTTTCAAAGATTTAGTAAGAAAAAGATTACCATGATAAAAGATAATAAACATTTAATTATATACCAAATTGGATACATTGTTAAAAGAACTATGTTAACACATGCAAACTGAATATAGGTCATGTCGTAGTATAACAATATATCAACTGTCTGGGTGCACAGTCTTCAAAGAGCCTAAATTAACAGCACAGCCTGAGTTTTAACCATTTACCAAGGCCACATCAAGATAATTGCAGGAGATACACAGAATAAAGTCACAATAAGCGTGTTTAATTTGTGGGTGTGCCTTTTACATTTCATAGTAATGACATTTTTTTTGTGGTGTGACAGTGCGAGGCCCTACCACCATATAAACTGAGGTAAAAGTAACACAGAGTATGCACTAGTTCAGAGTGCGGGCTCCAGAATATCAATTATGAGCAGAGAAAACAGTTTTGTCAGCTCTCTCTGGGGTTTGGTATTCCCGGATTTGGTTCTGGAGTCTAGAGATTTCAAGGAGTTTTGGGAAGGAAGAACTCTCCAACCCAGTGTCCAGGTCTTGCAGGAGACCAGCAGGCTGTGAGTTCAGGTGTGCACAGCTCATATAATGAATGGCCTAGACATAGTGCAAGACTCTGTGCTTGTGTTCTGCTCAAGAGGCAACACTCCATGTTGGAGGAAAGATTCCTTGTCCACAGGACTGAGAGAGTTGAAAGAGCTATCTAAGTCTGAGAGCCTGAGACAGTCAAGACAACTAAGCGAATCCAGGGGACTGAGTGAAGCTGGAAGTCTCAGAAGAGTGAGAGAGCCTGGGGTGTGAAGAACACCCCTACCAAAAGTCCAGAGAGTGGGCCAAGGCAGTCGGGTGCTGCAACTTATTCAGCTGGGAGAGCAAGGAGGGCAACTACATTTTCTGTTGGACTTTATTTTTGCTGAATTAACGTGGGCCAACAAGCCGTAAAGCAAAGTTTGGGCTGGCATGGGCTCAATAAAATTGCTTCTACCACTGAGTTAACAATCCCCTAGTATGACAATGGAAAAGTAGAACTGTGGAGACAAGCAGAATTGCCACTGCATTTTTCCTTTTAACATACTTGGCATAACATCTGTCTCCTTACAATTATCAATGGGAAAAAGGATCATAACAAATAATTATTTAATGTCCTAAAATGCAGTGTATAGTGACAAATTAGTCATAGCATATAGTTTACACGCTGCATGTAGAGCCTAAACCACAGATCTCTCTGCTAAATTAATTATTCAGACAAGAGCGCATCAAATCATGTTAGCTACACCCTGCTGCACTCTCTGCCCCACTGCTGTAGTGAAGTTTTTCCTCCTACAGACAAATATAGAATTCTGCTGCATGTGATAATAGTGCTGCTAAAACCTAGAATTTTCTTCTTTATATGTTAGTTAGGAGGGGAGGTATTCAACATTGAAATGCCAAGAAATCATGAAGAGAGATGAGCACGACGAAGTTCTGTGTAATCTTATAGTTAAACTAAGGGGCTTATAGAACTGCTGACATTTAGGGATGCCTGTGTAGACTTATCAAGAAAGTAAGCAGAGAAGCCAGAAACTGGTTTAAAATTGGACAGGCGGCAATCTAAATACAGCCTACAATTTTAATAAGACGGTTATCAACATATTTTAGTAAGAACTTTAATATAATACATATTATTTTTTAAAAAAGTTAAGATATTGGTCTTGTTGAATTAAGCAGTAGCAATGACTATGGCACACTTTGTCGTTTTATGCTGTACAATCAACCACTATATTATGCAGTAATTCTACTTCATTCATTAAAAAGTAAAAAGTGTCAGTGGGTAATGAGTGAAATATTTCTTCTCTGTGTTATTCCTAAAATTTCTTAGAACTTATTAACAACTTATTCAGAACCTTTTCTCACTGTGTGAAAAGAAAAATGTGTTAACACCTTTTTTCAGCAGGTGCAACATTGCAAAACTCTCACTGAAACCTCCTCATAATGGTTTACTAAAAATAAATAAATAAAAAGGGGGGGACTCTCGACCCAAGACCTAAAATGTGCTATGCTTCCTGATTAGCTGATTACCTTGCTAGACCCCCCAAAAGGACGTATTATCCTTTCTTAACTGCAGAATCACAGCAAAAAGTCTCTCTGAGCATAAAGTACCTGTTGTCACTGTTATCTCTTTCCTATTCCATTTTTTAAGATGCTTTGTCTTCTGTGACTATTTGTACTGTGTACTCGCCTGCTCTATGTACTGTGACTTGTTCTTGATATGAGCCATAAATAATTACAAAAAAATCACTCAGATACAGCACTGATCTTGTCTTGGTACTAGAGCAACTAAGGGCTTAATTTTTATTGTTTAAAAAAAATATTGTTTCAAAAATTAATGTTCTAAAAAACGGCTACGGTTTTCAAGTCCATTATCTAATTGATTTTTTGTGTTTAAAGGATGTACATTTTATTCAATATTAAAGGCTTTAAAACATTATAAGAATGCTGCTCAGGTTCAGTGCTGGACAGCGGCAAACATATTGAAGCTTACCACTCATTTTATTCTCAGTGTGGAATATAAATGTGAAACCTGAATCTTAGCACTGCCTGCATGGGATTTCACCTTGATGTTCCTTGATTTTTTTTAAGAATTAAGTTCTAATAACCATGTAATAATTAAAGACACTCAATTATCTCTCCTTTCCTATGGCATAAATATTTTAGGCAAAACTTGGTCTGATTTACATCTATTGAATGCATTGCAGCATTTTGAATAGAACCCCAATGAACTAAGGTAATGCACATGCATTGTAACATGCTGCAGTACATGACAATGCACCATAGTAAGTTGCAGTGCATTGGAGTAAACATTTTTTGACATGTCTGATAATTGAGATGTTTTGCTGCATCGGCAATCCATTGGTTTCCAACAATGCACATTATCATGTGATGCAGAACTGGTTAACACACGGCACAAATATAAATGACCATTTAGGGTTATAGAAGTGTTGTGGAAATAGGTTAGCAATCTCATTAAATGGACCTTCAGTGCATTTGTCATGTTGGATCTGTTTGAATTGTCTCCCCCATTTTTAATAGCATTAGAACAAAACACTAAAGTTTTCTATGTGTAAATACCTTTTTTTGGAGATCAGGTGAATGACGTAGGATCCTCTAATCCCCTTGATAAATGATGTATGCCTAGGCGAATGACGTAGGATCCTCTAATCCCCTTCGACCTGGGATATTTTTAATGCTGTGAAATTCAGCTGTTGGGGAAAGCTGGAGGAGGGTTGGAAGATGGCTGGAGGTGGACTGGAGGGTGGAGAGGGGACTAGATATACGGACATACGGACACCATGCATGCACAAAGTCTCTGCTGCTGTACCACTGCCACACTGTGCATGCAAGCCTTGTGCTGCTGCACTGTGTATGCACATGATTTGCCTTTACTGAGGGGGGGGGGATGTTGCAATTACCAGGAAGCAAAAGGGCAATGGCTTCAGCTGCCAAAAGTTAACATGGCCATGGTGGCATAACAGAGCGAGTGCAGTTTCAGGCTACATTTTTCAATGGAAAAGGCAGATTTTCAGAAATGAAGTCTAGAAATCAAATTTCCCACATTGTTACATGCTGCTTGTTTTTTTCTGAAATGTATCAAGTTTAACTAAAGTTCCTGTTTAACCTCATGTGAACATGAAAACCATTGTGTCAAAGTATTTTAGTAGTTGTATATGTCGCTTTTCCATGTCTGTTCTTGGTATTTGATGCTACTGTCTATCTTACTATATTTAGCAGGTAAATATATCTGAAACAAAAACTTTTTTTAGTTTTGGACAGAGTTGCAAGGGTTAGATTTCTGTCAGTTTTATTGCTGTCTTTGTCATAGTGATCATTGTCACAGAATATGAGGTAAAATCTAAAATTTTAAGCGGTTGCATGAACAGAAATATAAATCTACTAATCGGTTCATTTGTTGTAGTTACAGCTTCCTAGAAGGGGTTTTCCCTTACTTTGGAGAAATGGTTTCCTGGATTCTTTATTGGATACACAGAATATAACTGGATACTAACATTTATAGGTAAAGTTAATCCAGGGAATATCTGAATTGCCTCTCAAGGGATCGGGAAGTAATTTTTTTCCCCTGCAGGAGCAAATTGGATCATGCTTTGGGTTTTTTTCCGTCCTCTGGATCAACTGTGGGTATAGGATTATAACTTTTTTTTTTTATTAAATAGTTGAACTGGATGGAATTTTGTAACTATGTAAGTCATACTCATATTTCAAAGTTTGAGACACTCTTGATTTGATTTGTTTAGTCCTTTCTGCTGATTTGTACCCAAACCAAACTTATGGGTTCACTTGTTCTGCTGACAGTTGCCTAGAAAGGGATTTCCTTTACTTTGTATTGATGATTCTTTTCCTGGTGTGTGTAAAGGACATGAAGTGAAGAAAAATCCCCCAAACAAAACACAGATAGCTAAAAAAACAGGTATTTTATTCCATCCAAAAGTAAGAGGAAATCTACCAATTGGTTCACTTGTTCTGTTGACAGATGCCTAGAAAAGGTTTTCCCATACTTAGGAGAGAGAATGGTTCTTTTTCCTATTGTGTATTAAGGACATGAAATGAAGAATCCCAAAGGAGACATAGCCAAAAACAAAACAAAAAATGTAAAATGAAAAGAACATTGCATTGGCTTAAGATATACAATGCTCAAAAAAAATAAAGGAACACTTTTAATCAGAGTATAGCATCAAGTCAAGTAAATTCCTGGGATATTGATCTGGTCAGTTAAGTAGCAGAGGGGGTTGTTAATCAGTTTCAGCTGCGTTGGTGTTAATGAAATTATCAACAGGTGCACTAGATGGGCAACAATCTTTTAGATGATCTCTGAAAACCTTTCTGTTTAAAGAAGTCTATCTTGCTTCTAACTAGTAAACTGCCTTTATTTCCTCCATCAGCTCATCCCCCACAGCTATTACCTTTTGTATCACTCAACCCTTCTCCTAGATTGTAGGCTCTAACGAGCAGGGCCCTCTGTTTCCTCTTGTACAAAATTGTATTGTAACTGTAATGTTTACCTTCATTTTGTAAAGCGCTGTGCAAACTGTTGGTGCTATATAAATCCTGTATAATAAAAATACCAGAGTACAGCTTGGGGTCTCTCACATAAATACTCTTCTTTACAACACACACATGCACCAAAAGACACTTACAAATATAATTTAGGGGCTGTAAATCTGTTACTGAGGGGACATTGTAGTGATGTCCTTCAGTCAAGGTTCAGTGAATGTCTTTTTGGTGCCAAAAGCCTACTTCAGGAGCAGTCTGCATGGCTCATGCCTCTTAGAATAAGAAGGCTCTTGTATGGATGGCTGAACTTGTACTAGGCACTCATGAAGAGGGTTGGCTGTGCCTGCCCTATCCACCCACCTACTCCTTTCAAAAAATCTGCACTTCTGCATCAATGCAAAGCACTTTATGAACTGAAGACAGGAGGATAAAAGAAACATCCGCCTCCTCCAGTCATAGGGCACTTTTAAGTTACAGCTTCCCTATTGGAAGAGTCCTCTATTTATCCCTGTTCTTGTGTCAACTCAGATTTTAAGATTCGCTCTTATTTTCTGTCCTGATAACAATGAAAGGAAAAAGGACACCAATACAATCCTGAAAGAGACTTTATTTTCAAATAGTTTTTATTGAAAATTTTTACAGTCTTAAACAAACACGTTAATATCTAGATATAATCAAGTGCAAGGTTCACATAAACGAAATAACAGAAAATGAAATGAGAATGAGGTACTAAACCCCCACCATCAGGCTGGGAGTTCGTTTAACATAATCATACTTATAAGAGAGGTATGTTCATTAGATTGTGAACCAACATAATAAGTAGAAAACCGTGAGGGAATTAAACAGAGGGTGAAAACGGGTATAGAAACGGGTATAGAAAAGAGTGGAAGGGGGAAGAAGGGGCACCAATGTTCTGCAAATTCAGCATGTCCTAGGGATAAGGTTCGTAATCATGTGATTGAGCAATTGGGATGTGTTAGCCATCGAGACCAGTGTAGTGTGAATTTGTGATAAGAAGAGTTTCGAAAGGCCGCTCTTTTTCCAATCTCACATTGCAAGTTGAGGTCAGCAATGAGACGGGCTAGTAGAGGAGGTGATGTAGAACGCCATAGCCTCATAATGTTAGTCTTGGCTGCTGCTAGAATGTGTATGATAATAGTGCGTGAGCATACAGGGAATTGTTCTATCGTTAGATGTAGAAGCGCTAATCCCGGGTTAAGAGTCGTAGGTGAGTCTGTGACTGAGGAGATCAATTGGAACACTTTGTTCCAGTATGATTTGAGGGACTTGCAAGACCATAGTACATGAAAAAGTGAACCAGTTTCACCACATTGTCTCCAGCAAGTTTTTGTTTGCTGCGGATAATAGATGGATAATTTGGCAGGGGTCAAGTAGCATTGGTGGAGAATTTTTAAATATGATTCCCACTGGGAGCTACATTTCGAAGCTTTGTGTGTAGTGACAAAAGTCATTTGCCATGATTGTGGGGTCACTGGGGAGAGGAAGTTCTTCTCCCAATTAGTAAGGGATGATGAGTGGGTCGTGAAATATGCTTCAGTTAGTAATGTATAAAAGGTAGAGATCCCTTTCTTTGGATAATTGGTCTTATGAAGGAAATGATGAGCAGTAGCTGGGAGGTCTATTTTAACAGGAATATCCGTTTTATGAAGCAAATGGAATATTCGCATAAAGGTGAAGTGTTCCGTATTGGGAAGATGGAATTTTTTCTGCAGTGTCTGGAATGACTGGGGTTCATGGTTATCATAAATATCTTGGATATGACTAATACCCAACTCTATCCAGGATTTTAGATTTAAATTAGGAGAAAGAAATTGCAGAGCGGAAATAGGAGTCGGGATTTGTAAGTTAGTTTTCTGTGACTGAGTGCTTGTCAAGAGCTCATGCCAGGCTGTTAATGAAGCCTGAATACATGGATGTGTGTGAGTATGTCCAATCTGTGTTGTGCGAGGCACGAAGTGCAAATCTTTTAAGGCACCTTGTGGATATCTGGAGGGCTCCATAATAGTCCAGATTTTTTCCTGAGTAGGGTGCCACCAGTAGAAGAGCTGGTCTAGTAGGGCCGCCTGATAATAAGATTTTAAATGTGGGAGACCAGCTCCTCCTCTGGAAGGCGGGCGGATCAGAAGGTTTGTAGAGCATCTGGGCCGTTTAGAATTCCATAGAAATTTATTTAGAATTTTTTGCATTACGGAGAAGAAGGAGGAGGGTATAGGTACAGGTAATGTACGGAAGATATATAATATCTTCGGCAATATACACATTTTAATAGTAGCTACTCTACCTAGCATTGATAGCGTGGTTGTGCGCAAGTTCCTAAGTTCTTGTGGTATGATATCTATTAGGGGTTTAAAGTTTTCTGCATAGAGTTGATTGGTTGTGGAGGTAAGTTTAATCCCCAAATATGGGATACTGTGTTTTTCCCATTTAAAGGGGAATTGTTTTTCAAGGAGAGCTTGGGTCGGTGGAGGAGTATGAAGATTTAAAATTGAAGATTTGGTTTCATTTAGTTTGTAATAAGATACATCTGCATATTTTTGTATGTGTGAGCGTATTGAGGTGAGAGATTTGCAGGGGTTCGTAATCATTAGAATAATGTCGCCCGCAAAAAGACTGATTTTGTGTTCTTGTTGAAAAAATTTAATCCCTGAAAAATTGGAATCATTTCTAAGGTTGGATGCTAGTGGTTCTATAAGTAGGGCGAAAATTATGGGGGAGAGGGGACAGCCTTGTCTAGTACCATTAGATATTTGAAATGGTTGTGAAAGCGTACCATTAGTGAGGACTCTGGCTGAAGGTTTGGAGTAAAGGGATAGAATCGCTGATAACATCCAATCCGTAATGCCTAGTTTTTGAAGAGTTAGTGACATAAAACGCCAGTGAATGCGGTCAAACGCTTTTTCTGCTTCCAGTGATAGGAGAATTGAAGGTTGTTTGTTTGATTCAAGAAGGTGTACTAGTGATATAAGTCGACGAGTCGCATCAGGAGCCTATCTACCTGGTACAAATCCCACCTGATCAGCTTTGATTAGCGTCGGCAGGTACGGAAGGAGTCATTGTGCTATTATTTTGGCATATATTTTCAGATCCGTATTAAGTAATGAAATTGGTCTATAGTTTTGGACTAATTGGGGTTTTTTACCCAGTTTCGGGATAGTAGAGATTATTGACTGTAGCATATCAGAAGGAAATTCCCCTTTAGAAGCAACGTGGTTATAGAGGTCAGATAGATGTGGCTTGAGATTAGTCGCGAACTTTTTATAAAATTCATTAGTAAAGCCGTCGTTTCCCAGAGATTTGTTCATGGGAAGTTTAGTTATGATTTTCTCAATCTCTGCAGGTGAAATCGGCACAGAGAGGGAGGCTAATTGAGTAGGTGTAAGATGGGGAAGTTCGGTTTGGCTTAGGAAATTTTCAATCAACAGGTTTGTTGGTTGAGTTGTGTCAGGGTCCTCTTTTATGTTGTATAACGATTGATAGTAACACGCAAACGCATCAGCTATGTCTTGTGGATTAGATAGAGGGATACTGGAAATAGGATGCTGAATCGTGGCTATTTTGTTTTTAATTCGTTTCTGTTTAATGGTTTTGGCAAGAAAAGAGTTAGTCTTGTTACCAAGCGCATAGTATTGGGATTTTGTTCTTTGGAGGTTCGTATCATAAACGTGTAAAAGAGCAGTGCGGAGTTTGTCCCTATCTTGGTTTAAAGCCGCGGTTATGGTGGCATTTGGATTCTGTTTATTAATCTCCTCGTTTCTACGTATAGAAGCAAGGAGTAGGTCTATTTGCTGAGATCGTTGTTTTTTAACGCGAGAAGTCAATTGGATGAGGATACCTCTCATATAAGCCTTGTATGTTAGCCAAAGTGTGGTAATAGAAATTTCCGGGGTAATGTTGGTTTCAAAAAATAAGTCATGTGCATCTAATATGAATTTCTGGTTTTCTGGTGTATTCAAAATTGCAAAGTTGAGTCTCAAAATAGGTGGAATCGCCGACCGCTGGGTGTCATCCAGGGAAATGGTGACCGATGCATGGTCAGACCAGGTTATAGTTCCAATTTGGGAGGACGTCACATGTTGTAAAGTCCATTTGTCCGTAATGAACATATCAATTCTAGAATATGACAGATGTGGCGGTGAAAAGTAGGTGTAGTCTCTTTCCGCACCATGTTGGCATCTCCAGATGTCATATAAGTCATGGTCGTGCATAAAGCGGTTAAAATTGAGGTTGTTGGGTTTTTTATTAGAGGAAGAGTCCAGAAGTGAGTCACTAAGAACATTAAAGTCTCCGCCAATAATAAGTCTGCCTTTCTGATGTTGGGAGATAAGGTTGTGGAGTTTCCGATAGAATTTCAATTGTTTACTATTAGGGCCATAAACGTTCACTAAGGTGTACGAGATCTCATTAATTAGGCATATCAAGATAATATAGCGCCCTTGCGGGTCAATTATAGAAGAGGTAGGTTTGAAAGAGAGGGCGTCATTGATAGCGATAATAACTCCGTTCTTTTTTTTCCCGTTGGTTGCCATAAATAGTTGAGAGAAACGAGGTAAATACAGCTTCGGGGTTTTTTCCGTGGCAAAATGCGTTTCCTGCACGAAGAGTAGGTCAGTATGATATTTCCGGATTTCTCTTGCTAGCATCGATTTCTTGAATGGGGAGTTAAGGCCTCGCACATTAAAGGATTTGATGGTAATCATTTGTAGTTAGGGTCTCGGTTTACAGGCATAGTCGCGTTGTTTTTTATTCCGGTGGTAGTCATGGCCGTAAGAAAAAAGTAGTGTGTCAGATGTGAACACTTGTTGGTGCCAGTAGGAGGGATAGAAGAGGATGGAAAAATAACACTAAAAAGAAACTTGCGCATAAAGCAAGTAAACGGTGTAGCTAGGTTTGCTACAACAAAGGTGGGGGAATCAAACAGGATACGACCCCCAAGAGAGTCATATCTATACATAACTGTGAAATTGTAGATCATTTGGTTCAGGCCGATCGCCAGAAGTATAAGAGATTAAAGAACGCCTCCAGGGAAAGAGGACAGGAAATATATCCACGGCTAGTGCCGCTCAGCCCTTCAGGTTGCTTCCATGGTTTGAACGGAACCAGGGTTGTTTTTCTCTGGGTCTGCCAGTAAAATGCTCCAGGTTTTAAGGAAGTCCAGGCCGGCCTCTAGGTTTTTAATATTATAGATTCTGCCTTGATGGCGCACTATTAGCTTAGTGGGGAATCCCCATTGATAGGCCATATTGTGATTTCTAAGCGCTTTCGTGATTGGTATCATTTTCTTTCTGTTGGCAAGTGTGGCCTTGGATAGATCCGCATAAAGGCGCAAATTCGCGTGTGAGGATGGTATTGGAGGAGGGTTCCTGGCCGCCATCATAATTCTTTCCTTAATATGGTAGAAGTGTATGCGGACAAGCACATCTCTAGGAATAGTTGCGGACAAGAAAGAAGGCTTAGGTAGGCGATGTGCTCGATCGGTTATAGCCTCTACTTCAGTGAGTGTGGGGATTAGTAGCTTGAAGAAATGATGCAAATATGGAAGTAATGCCTCGTTAGATACCGTTTCAGGAATTCCTCTAATTTTGATGTTATTACGGCGTGAGCGATCTTCCATATCGGCCAATTTGAGATTGATTTGTTCAATATCTAACGCGTGTTCCGCATGGGCATCGATCAGATCATTGTGCGCTTCTACTATATCCGCTATGTTGGTTTCAATATGGCGGATCCTGCGTTCCTGTCTTTGCACCAGAGTAGTAATTTGGGCCAATGGCGCGGAAATATCATTATGCAAAGTTTGGCGCAGTAATGTCAGCATATTCTTCATACAAATTTCAGTTAGCGGTTGGTCAGATACTGGGAATGCGTCTAAGTCAGGCATGTTGGAAAGTGGTGGCTGGGGCATAAAGTTTAGGGCCTGGCATGCATCCTCAGGGTCTCTGTCAAGCCGAGGCTTAGATTTTACAGGGCTGCAGGACGTGGGTGACAATGGGGGAGATAACTCACCCGGGTCCCCTGGATATAATTGGTGCCTCAGCCTGGGATCCACAGGCTGGGAGTTGTAGTCCCCCTCCTGGCTTCTGCTGTCTCCCTGTGCATCCTCGTGGCGGCCGCCATCTTGGATTCCCGGCTGAACGGCCGGGAAGAAATTCGTCAATTTCCCTGAGTGCCCCGGGCTTTTTTTCCTGCGGGGCATGTCTAGTGGGCTGCGGGCACCCTCCGTGGACTGCTGTATAGTGTCGGTTTTCCCTGGGGCCGTAGTGTGCCGCGTTATTGCTGGCGGATGGACGGAGCCGCAGCTACAGAGCGTCCATCTCCGAGCCGGCCGCGCATGCGCCCCCCTGAAAGAGACTTTAAACCTCTACTACTCGAATTAAAGCTAAAAAAAATACATATATAAAAGTTTGGACTAGATACACTTTTAAGGAGTCTGTTTATAATTTTTTTCACACAAAATTAAGGTAACTTTCAGACAGGATTTATACATTTATCCAACTAAATTCAATTAGAAAAATGTGGACTTGTGAATGATGAAAGTTGAATCATATATGAGAACATTTACAAATAGACCCCTTAATTTAACTAAACTAGAATATTCTGTGAACATATGCTGTGGGTTCAGATATCTATAGATCTCACTTTCTACAGAAGTTCACAATCACACAAATACAGCCGTGTGAGAGAGGAAAAGGATTTACTTTGGTATCACAGTCAGCTGATGTTGTAATGACAGCATGGACATAAGATGTGGCCATTTTCAAATGGCAAACTAAACTGAGCTTGCTTTTAAAAAAAGGAAAAAGGTTCTCAATGCATGTTTATGTTTTATAGGTTCATCTCTAAGTAGTAAGTGGGAATGAGTGGAGGGATTTACGAAAAATTTATTTTGTAGCAAAGTGACTGATTTTTCACAAAATTTCAGCACTACGGAAATTTTAATTTTCACTAATTGAGTTAGTTTAAGCAACACTTTCTTGGAGAAATTTTTTTTTTCTTATTTAGGGTGTGTGTTTTTTAAGGGAATTTAAATGTATTGCAATCATTTTTCTGTACTTTTTTTACTTTTGTGTACTTGATAGCTATTTGTTTACTGTCACTTCAAATGTTTTTTCACTGTGTGTTTTTTCTTTCTGTGAAAAAAGACTAAACTAAAATAAAAAGCTGAGACAAATAAGGGGTTGTTTTTTGGCACAAGAGGTCTAGTGTAGTTGAAAAGATCTTTCATAGCCTTCAGAAAACATAGAAAGGCCTTTGCTCCTCTAATAAATGCAAATACCTTACTTTTGCTTTTCCCTTTGCCTCAAATGCATTTAAAGAAAATGGCAACATTTCTGCATATTGTCCTAATTTTTGCCAAAAATTTTGAGGAAATATAAAATATCATTACTACTTAGGAGTACAGTAATATTGCAAATAATATAAACTTTAATTCTACAATCAACAAAATATGTTCGGCAAGTATGAGCTGAGTGATTAAAATTTTTATTCTGGTTACTTGAGGATATTGCTGGAAGATTTAGTCACTGATGAGTTTAACCTACTCAGTTATAGATATTGCCATCAGCCAAAATTTCATAACAGGCTCTTCTGTGAATAGTGGCACAGTGATCGTGTTGTGAATGCGCAATCACAATTTCATTTTAACAATATGACTGATTTGAGAGCTAAATCTTTCACCACAAGAATTGCTTCATTAGATCACATATAGATTAAACCATGAAATGAAAGGAGCTCATGCGTTTAAGAGTTAGGAAAAGGCCCTTTTCCCACCCAAAATAACTAAAAATGCAGAGACTTGAAGGGGTTTCCTGGGGTACTTAATACGCAAAAGATATATTTATCAATTATTTAGATAGGACTAGAGATGAGCGAATTATTCAAAAATTCGATTCGGCTGATTCGCCGAATTCGCGGAATAAATTCGATTCAAGGCGAATATATTCGCTGCAAATTTAAAGTGTAAAAAGGGTGTTTCTAGGCTTCAGAGAGCCTTTATATTAGTGCAGAACACTGTACCT
This sequence comes from Staurois parvus, assembly GCF_062004578.1. NCBI lineage: Eukaryota > Metazoa > Chordata > Amphibia > Anura > Ranidae > Staurois > Staurois parvus. The sequence goes on from NW_028317971.1 coordinate 12,917,185, forward strand.
TTAATTTAAATGCCCTTGGAGTCTGCTGGGGAAGAGAAATAATACTGTCAGTCAGTATGACATGCAGATGAGTGCCGTCGATCTTAGAATCACCGCACACTTCACTCATTTGGGCAGTCAAGGGGCCAAAACCAGAGTGTGGAGCCACAGTGTGGCGGTAGAGGCAGCAGCAATGGGAGGCCATACAGCACCCTATGACAAAATGGAACCCACCAGCAGTGTGAGGAGACCTGAAAGTGGCACATGGCAGAGTGTGGCGATGGAGACAGCAGCAATGGGAGGCCGTACAGGGACCCATGACACACTCTGGACCTGGCAGCAGCATGAGGAGGCGGTACAGGGGCCCATGACAGATTACGGGCCTGGCAGCAGCATGAGGAGTCGGTACGGGGGCCCATGGCAGATTACGGGCCTGGCAGCAGCAATGGGAGGCCATACAGCACCCTATGACAAAATGGAACACACCAGCAGTGTGAGGAGACCTGAAAGTGGCACATGGCAGAGTGTGGCGATGGAGACAGCAGCAATGGGAGGCCGTACAGGGACCCATGACACACTCTGGACCTGGCAGCAGCATGAGGAGGCGGTACAGGGGCCCATGACAGATTACGGGCCTGGCAGCAGCATGAGGAGTCGGTACGGGGGCCCATGGCAGATTACGGGCCTGGCAGCAGCAATGGGAGGCCATACAGCACCCTATGACAAAATGGAACCCACCAGCAGTGTGAGGAGACCTGAAAGTGGCACATGGCAGAGTGTGGCGATGGAGACAGCAGCAATGGGAGGCCGTACAGGGACCCATGACACACTCTGGACCTGGCAGCAGCATGAGGAGGCGGTACAGGGGCCCATGACAGATTACGGGCCTGGCAGCAGCATGAGGAGTCGGTACGGGGGTCCATGGCAGATTACGGGCCTGGCAGCAGCAATGGGAGGCCATACAGCACCCTATGACAAAATGGAACCCACCAGCAGTGTGAGGAGACCTGAAAGTGGCACATGGCAGAGTGTGGCGATGGAGACAGCAGCAATGGGAGGCCGTACAGGGACCCATGAAACACTCTGGACCTGGCAGCAGCATGAGGAGGCGGTACAGGGGCCCATGACAGATTACGGGCCTGGCAGCAGCATGAGGAGTCGGTACGGGGGCTCATGGCAGATTACGGGCCTGGCAGCAGCAATGGGAGGCCATACAGCACCCTATGACAAAATGGAACCCACCAGCAGTGTGAGGAGACCTGAAAGTGGCACATGGCAGAGTGTGGCGATGGAGACAGCAGCAATGGGAGGCCGTACAGGGACCCATGACACACTCTGGACCTGGCAGCAGCATGAGGAGGCGGTACAGGGGCCCATGACAGATTACGGGCCTGGCAGCAGCATGAGGAGTCGGTACGGGGGCCCATGGCAGATTACGGGCCTGGCAGCAGCAATGGGAGGCCATACAGCACCCTATGACAAAATGGAACCCACCAGCAGTGTGAGGAGACCTGAAAGTGGCACATGGCAGAGTGTGGCGATGGAGACAGCAGCAATGGGAGGCCGTACAGGGACCCATGACACACTCTGGACCTGGCAGCAGCATGAGGAGGCGGTACAGGGGCCCATGACAGATTACGGGCCTGGCAGCAGCATGAGGAGTCGGTACGGGGGCCCATGGCAGATTACGGGCCTGGCAGAAGCATGAGGAGGCGGTACAGGGGCCCATGGCAGAGTGGCGGAGCGTAAGCAGCTAAAATTGAAGGCCATACAGAGGCCTATGTTAAAAAGTCCCCCCCAGCAGCAGCGTGGGGAGACGACTAATAGTCGTCTCCCCACGCTGCTGCTGGGGGGACTTTTTAACATAGGCCTCTGTATGGCCTTCAATTTTAGCTGCTTACGCTTCGCCACTCTGCCATGGGCCCCTGTACCGCCTCCTCTTGCTGCTGCCAGGTCCAGAGTGTGTCATGGGTCCCTGTACGGCCTCCCATTGCTGCTGACTTCATCGCCAGACTCTGCCATGTGCCACTTTCAGGTCTCCTTACACTGTTGGTGGGTTCCATTTTGTGATAGGGTGCTGTATGGCCTTCCATTGCTGCTGCCTCCACCGCCACCCTGCGCCATGTGCCTCTGTCATCTGCTCATGCTGCTGACGGCTTCCGCTTTTTAACCGAGGCCTGTGTTTGGCTTCCGAATACTGCTGCATCCACCGCCACCCTGCGCCATGTGTCTCTGTCGTCTGCTCACGCTGCTGACGGCTTCCGCTTTTTAACCTAGGCCTGTGTATGGCTTCAGAATAATGCTGCCTACACCGCCACCCTGCGCCATGTGCCTCTGTCGTCTGCTCACGCTGCTGCCAGGTCCATACTGATTCATGGCCCCCTGTACCGGCTCCTCATGAACGTGGTTCAGCGGGTTTGCATCACTTAACGGCAAATCGTTGACAAACGCTGAGACGTTCAGTGTTGTGCGCATTAAGCCAGACACCAAAGGGCAGCACAGACCTGTTATTACTCGCTCAAGCATGGCTGAACAAAACCAGTCTCTACCACAAATTGGACCCAGACCTGCCCAGGGTCTCGTAAGTAGATTGCACGGAGGAGTAGAGTTCGTTATTGGAATTAACTGTGAGGGACTTTTAAACCTAGGCCTGTGTATGGCCTTCAATTGAAGCTGCTTCTGCTCCGCCACTCTGCCATTGGACTCTTGATAGTCGTCGACTATCAAGAGTCCTATAGCAGAGTGGCGGAGCAGAAGCAGCTTCAATTGAAGGCCATACACAGGCCTAGGTTTAAAAGTCCCTCACAGTTAATTCCAATAACGAACTCTACTCCTCCGTGCAATCTACTTACGAGACCCTGGGCAGGTCTGGGTCCAATTTGTGGTAGAGACTGGTTTTGTTCAGCCATGCTTGAGCGAGTAATAACAGGTCTGTGCTGCCCTTTGGTGTCTGGCTTAATGCGCACAACACTGAACGTCCCAGCGTTTGTCAACGATTTGCCGTTAAGTGATGCAAACCCGCTGAACCACGTTCATGAGGAGCCGGTACAGGGGGCCATGAATCAGTATGGACCTGGCAGCAGCGTGAGCAGACGACAGAGGCACATGGCGCAGGGTGGCGGTGTAGGCAGCATTATTCTGAAGCCATACACAGGCCTAGGTTAAAAAGCGGAAGCCGTCAGCAGCGTGAGCAGACGACAGAGACACATGGCGCAGGGTGGCGGTGGATGCAGCAGTATTCGGAAGCCAAACACAGGCCTAGGTTAAAAAGCGGAAGCCGTCAGCAGCGTGAGCAGACGACAGAGGCACATAGCGCAGGGTGGCGGTGGAGGCAGCAGCAATGGAAGGCCATACAGCACCCTATCACAAAATGGAACCCACCAACAGTGTAAGGAGACCTGAAAGTGGCACATGGCAGAGTCTGGCGATGAAGTCAGCAGCAATGGGAGGCCGTACAGGGACCCATGACACACTCTGGACCTGGCAGCAACAAGAGGAGGCGGTACAGGGGCCCATGGCAGAGTGGCGAAGCGTAAGCAGCTTAAATTGAAGGCCATACAGAGGCCTATGTTAAAAATAATAACATGTTTGGGGCATGATTCATGGCGGATTTAGTCAGTTGTGTCAGGAACTGGTGGTTTGAAATCCAGACTAATCCACGCCTGATTCATTTTCACAAACGTGAGTCTCTCCACACTTTGGGTGGACAGTCGTGTCCTCTGCGGAGTTACAATACCTCCTGACGCACTAAACACGCGCTCCGATGCCACGCTACTGGCCGGGCATGACAGCCTTTCAAGGGCAAATTCAGCTAGTTGGGGCCAAAGGTCAAGTTTCGTTGCCCAGTAGTCAAAGGGATTGTCTACCTCGGTTGGCAGGGTGCTGTCCAAGTAGGCCTAAGCCTGTTGTTTGAGGTCCTGCTCCAGGTCCACCTGATGCTGCTGCTGCTGCGGCTGGTTAGTAGTTTCCTCACTGCGCTGGTGAAGAAAGCTACTCATCATCGACTGCAGACTGAGGCAGCCGCTGCTGGTGGAGCTGCCACTGCTCCTACCACCCCACCCCTCCCCTGCTGCCATGGCAGCGGAACGCGAGCGCACAGGGCCCACAGTGTCTGAGGATGGACGTTGGCGCACAAAGGCAGAGACCAACTGACTACATAGGTGGTTTTTATAGTACGTAATTTTGGCCTCCCTCTCAGCAGGTGTGAAAAAGGCCACCATTTTTGAACGGTACGAGGGTCCAACAAGGTGGACAGCCAAAAGTCATCCCTCTGTCTGATGGTTATTATTCGGCTGTCGCTACGCAAGCAACCGAGCATGCTATGGGCCATTTGTGCCAAGGAATGCGAGGGACTCCCTGCCTCCATCTCCACAGCATACTGCCACGGTGCGTCTGGGTCCTCTGTCTCCTCCTCCTCCTCCTCTACCAGATGCTCCTGCTCCTCCACTCCTGTCCGCTGAGTGGAAAAACCACCCATTTCACTCAATAATTCCTGAGCACCAATGTCCTCCTCTACCTCCTCCTCTTCTTCCTGTCCTGCCCCCACAGGGGTCATGTGGCGTTGAGATCTGTGCGCCACGTCTACCGCACCGTGACCAGCCATTGTTAACAGCATTTGTTCCAGGACGTGCAACAGAGGAATGACGTCATTCATCCCATAGTCCTGCCGACTCACGAATAGCGTGGCCTCCTCAAAGGGCCTGAGCAAGCGGCAGGTGTCACGCATGAGCTGCCAATGGCTGACATCTAAGTTACACAGGGGAGTACCTTTATCCGCTTGTAACATCAGGAAATCGATGATGGCCTTTCGCTGTTCGTAAAGGCGGTCTAACATGTGTAGGGTTGAATTCCACCTTGTTGCAACGTCGCAGATCAGGCGATGCTGTGGAATTCCGTTCTGCCGCTGCAGCTCAAGGAGGGTGTGCTTTGAGGTGTAGGAATGGCTGAAATGCATGCAAAGTTTACGTGACATTTTAAGGATGTCTTGCAGTGGGATGGTGGATTTTAGGAACCGCTTGACAACCAGATTGAACACGTGAGCCATGCATGGCGCATGGCACAACCTTCCTTGACGCAGAGCAGACACCATGTTCTTTCCGTTGTCGGTCAACATGGTTCCGATTTTCAGTTTGCGCGGAGACAGCCATCTGTCGATTTCTCTGTTCATTACACTCAGAAGTTCCTCCCCTGTGTGACTACATTCGCCAAGGCATACCAGGTGCAGCACAGCGTGACACCGTTGCGCCCTGCACATGTGATATGCCTGTCGGGTAATGGGACTTGGCACGGGGGTGGCGGCTGAGGACACGGCGGAAGAAGAGGTGGTAGAGGCGGACATCTTTGCTGGACCAAGGACGTGCAAACGTGGAGGCAAAAGCGGCGTGACATGTCCAAGTTGCTGGTGCGGCTGTGCCGGCACCACGTTCACCCAGTGGGCCGTAAATGACATGTACTGTCCCTTACCGTAGTTACAGCTCCACACGTCGGCGCTGCCGTGCACTTTGGCAGAGACCGACATGCTCAAAGACTGGCCCACCATCTCTTCTACATGTGAATGCAGGGCTGGCACTGCCTTTTTGGCGAAGAAATGCCGGCTTGGCACTCTCCACCGCGGCTCGGCACAAGCCATCATTTCTCGGAAAGGTGCTGAGGCCACCACTTGGAAAGGGAGGGACTGCAGCACCAGCAACTTGGACAGGAGGACGTTCAGCTTCTGCACCGTCGGGTGCGTGCTCGCAAACTGTTGTCTCTTGGAAACGGATTCCAAGAAAGACTGCTGACGGAATCCGTGAAGAGGAGTAGCAGGAGAAGGAGCATCTGAACGAGCGGAAGATGCCAACGAGCGACAACTCCCCTCAGCAGAGGTGTTGGAGCCTTGACTGGCTGATAGAGGGCGATTGACGTCGGGTGACGGAGCAAGTAACGGAGCGGGTGATGGAGCGGGGGCTGGGGCAGGCAGAACCGCCGTATCTTTATCACGGTTTTCCCAGGCCACCGAATGGCGACGCTGCATATGCTGACGCAACGCTGTAGTCCCAACATGGGCCCCCTGGCCACGCTTGACTTTCTGGCCACATAGTCGACATACGGCTACGTTTACTTCCTCGGGCGGCTTGACGAAAAATTGCCACACCGCCAAGTAGGAAACTTTGCCCCCGCTACTCCTCACTGGCTGACTGCTACTTCCTCTGTGCACACCGGCACCACTACTGGCCGTGGTGGTAGGCTGCAGTGGAGCTGGTGCTCTACTCCGTGGCCGTTTGCCTCCACTGACACTGCTGCGACCCTGCTGCCTCCTGGGCAACCCACCGACTGTTTTGCTCGCTGGCAAGCTGGCACCCTCTTCTCCTGATGATGCGGAAGCAATAGCCTGATGACGACGAGGCTGCCAAGTGCGATCAGCCTCATCATCATCAATTAGGGTCTCCGCGTCACTACTAGCCCTCTCGGCTGCGTGTGGGTCAGGAGACAGACCTGTCTCTAGACCGGCTACCGAGCCATTCTCCTCGCCAGTACTTCTTCGCCTGGCTGCTGAAGAGGCGGATGTCTCCCCCCGTTCCTGACCGCCCTCTGTTAGCTCTTCCTCACTGTACAGTGGGGCTGAGCCCACAGCATGCGATACTTCGCTTGGTGAGGGAACACCAAAGGACAGGGGCAGGTAGAGGACATGTGATTTCAGTGGGCTTGCTCCCGGGCCATGCCAACTAACGGTTGTGTCTGACGTACCCACCGACCGTTGGCTGTAGGTGTCAGAGGTGACCTGGGAAGAGGAAGACGACCGAGTCAACCAATCGATGACGGCAGGGTTGTCGGTGGAGACACGACCGCTGGATGACACCGGGAGCACTGGCCTCTGGCTGCGACTAGTGCTGCCTCGACCCCTTCCTCTGCTGCCACGTCTGCTCGCTCCTGAAACATTGCCTCCTCTGCCACTCCTCTGCGTGTTGTCTGACATACTCTTTAATTCAATAGTGGTTGTGAAGCAGAAAGTAAAGATTCTGTGTCCCTGAGTAACAATTCTGTGTCCCCGAGTAACGATTCTGTGTCCCCGAGTAACAATTCTGTGTCCCTGAGTAACGATTCTGTGTCCCCGAGTAACGATTCTGTGTCCCCGAGTAACGATTCTGTGTCCCTGAGTAACGATTCTGTGTCCCTGAGTAACAATTCTGTGTCCCTCAGTAACGATTCTGTGTCCCTGAGTAACGATTCTGTGTCCCTGAGTAACGATTCTGTGTCCCTGAGTAACGATTCTGTGTCCCTCAGTAACGATTCTGTGTCCCTGAGTAACGATTCTGTGTCCCTGAGTAACGATTCTGTGTCCCTGAGTAACGATTCTGTGTCCCTCAGTAACGATTCTGTGTCCCTGAGTAACGATTCTGTGTCCCTGAGTAACGATTCTGTGTCCCTGAGTAACGATTCTGTGTCCCTGAGTAACGATTCTGTGTCCCTGAGTAACAATTCTGTGTCTGTCCCTGAGTAACGATTCTGTGTCCCTGAGTAACAATTCTGTGTCCCTGAGTAACAATTCTGTGTCCCTGAATAACAATTCTGTGTCCCTGAGTAACAATTCTGTGTCCCTCAGTAACGATTCTGTGTCCCTGAGTAACGATTCTGTGTCCCTGAGTAACAATTCTGTGTCCCTCAGTAACGATTCTGTGTCCCTGAGTAACAATTCTGTGTCCCTGAGTAACAATTCTGTGTCCCTGAGTAACGATTCTGTGTCCCTGAGTAACGATTCTGTGTCCCTCAGTAACGATTCTGTGTCCCTGAGTAACGATTCTGTGTCCCTGAGTAACAATTCTTTGTCCCTGAGTAACAATTCTGTGTCCCTGAGTAACGATTCTGTGTCCCTGAGTAACGATTCTGTGTCCCTGAGTAACGATTCTGTGTCCCTGAGTAACAATTCTGTGTCCCTGAGTAACAATTCTGTGTCTGTCCCTGAGTAACGATTCTGTGTCCCTGAGTAACAATTCTGTGTCCCTGAGTAACGATTCTGTGTCCCTGAGTAACGATTCTGTGTCCCTGAGTAACGATTCTGTGGCCCTAAAGTCTCTGTGGCCCTAACTCTGTCCCTAATACAGACAGGTCTGTCTCTCTTGAATGACCGGAGGCAAATGGAGAATTGTAAGATGGCCGCAATTTATAGCTCCACCATTACACAGTGCTGGCTGGCTGGCTGCTGATTGGCTAATGCGATCACATGTCATGAATGAATGCATTATGGGTCAGCGTGCCTTGTCTGCGCGCCTTCCCAGAGATCACCGCTCCGTCGCTACACATGTCGCTGCCATTTTTGGGAAAATTCGATTCGTGCATCCGAAGTTTGCTAATTTTCGGATTCGGCGCGAATCGAATTTTTCCTGATCTTCGAAACTAATTCCACTTCGCCATGTTCGATTCGCTCATCTCTAGATAGGACTATAGGACACAAGTGATTATTGTATTTTATATATATATATATATATATATATACACACTCACTGTTAACTTTATTAGGTACACCTTGCTAGTACCCGCTTTTGCCTTCAGAACTGTCTTAATGTTTCATGGCATAGAATCAAGGAGGTGTTGGAAACATTCCTCAGAGATTTTGGTCCATATTGACACGAGTTACTGTTGCCTTTCTATCATCTCGAACCAGTCTGCCCATCCTCTTCTGATCTCTGATATCAAGAAGGAATTTTCATCCACACAACTGCAGCTCACTGGATATTTTCTCTGTTTTGGATCATTCTCTGTAAACCCTAGAGATGGTTGTGCATAAAAATCCCAGTAGATCAGCTGTTTTTGAAATACTCAAACCAGCCCATCTGCCAGCAACAACCATGCCAAGGTCAATGTCACTTATATCCCTTTTCTTCCTCATTCTGATGCTTGGTTTGAACTTCAGCAAGTCGTATTCACAACATCTAGATACCTAAATGCATTGAGTTGCTGCCATATGATTGTCTGATTAGCAATTTGTGTTAACAGGTGTACCTAATAAAGTGGCCGGTATATATATATAATTACACTGGCAAAATATATTGCTTATCATGAGAAGTTTTTCTAATTTAATGTTTCACTAATGAAAAGCAACAATTAATAATTAATCATGGATACAATGCAGGCAGTGATAAGGATGATTGTAATTTTATAAATGTGACCTTAAATTGTATGTCTTGTCATTTTTCTATTTATTTATTTTTTTAGCTCTAACATATATTTAAAAAAATACACACTACTTCATTTATTGAAATTGTATTTCTACATTTTCAGCCAAAGACTGTCCTGGAGAGGCAGTGAAAGGAGGAAGTAATGTATGTGTTCAAAATGACAAATACATATTTGCTTGCTCTTCTAAGTAATGTATGTATGTAAGAGCAGGCTGTTTATGTTGAACATATGGGTTGTAAGATCCAGTAATTTTATCTGCCCCAGTGTGACTCAATCAGAGATCTATGATATACTCCTGCTGGTGTAATGAAATTAACCCTTTAACTGTGTGGAGGGATGTAGGGCTGATTATAGGTTAGGTAGAAGACTGCAGTATTTATTTGTAGGTCTTGTTTGCTAGAAGCAGTTGTTTTTTTCATGGGACAAGCATTAGGAAGAGCATCAACCCACTTTGCAAATTTTAAAAAGTACAGAATATGCTTAACAGCTTGGGTAACAAGAAATCCAACAGAGAGCTATGTAGGATATCTGCCCATAAATCCCAAATAATAGATCATTTAAAAGTGTAAATCAGTGCAACATGTTTGAAACATTAGGGGCATCCTACACAAAAAATACTAAAATCTGAATGTGATTATCTAATGTAGGATCATTCATAATTTCTAGAAAGCATACATTGGGGTCAAGTTGGGCTGGGACAGACCAATTTGTTTTATGGTTAAGGTGGTTATTTGCTTCTAGGGATGAGCTGAATATACCTGGATTTGGTTAGATTCAGGTTGGGAAAACATTGCAGAAGTTTGGGTGCTGAATCTGAACCCAATGAAGTCAATAGAAGCAGAATTTTAAAAATCATTTCTGGACATTTTCTAGGCTAAAAGACAAGGGACTGTCAAACAAATGGCATGGGTTGAAGGGGGGTGGGTGCTGCTGGCTACTGCCTGAGGGGGGGGGGGGTCATGAACCAAAACATTCTTTTTTAATTGCATTTGCCAGGGACAGTGGACAAAGATTTCTTTTGAAACATGAAGTAGCAGTGCACAACATAATAACTGTAAGTTATTTTTCTAAAATTTGTAATTTCAGCTAAACTTAGGCAATGGAATAATAGACAAAAAAGCATCGGGTTCTCCATTTTCATTAATGAGGGTCTAATATGAATTTCCAAGGGGGCCCATGTAAATAAGCCACAAAAAAAGGTGTGAGTCTCCACTAATTCTATGCCAGACCCTTAAGGTCTGGTAGGGATTATAGGAGTGAACCCCATGTACAAATCAAGAATAAAAAGTCCAGTGTCCAATGTCTCTAAAATCCACTCCAGATCCTCATGCAAGAGTGCAACCTGACAGACCAGAGAGGATTATCATGCACCTCCCCTCCATTTCTGAATTGTACCAAGTCACATGCACTAAACATGGCAAAGTACCTTGCTCAGAGGAAATCCTGTGGCAAATTGCCTTGTCCCCATGTTGATGAGAATAAGGGCACCTTCTTCGCAACCTTGAACCAATGGTTTGGGGTCTGCAGGTGGGGGCTTTTCAGAATCTGGAAGCACCCTTTAATAATAAGAGGAACCCAGATACTACCTTACTCATTCACACAAAAAGTAAACAGCAAATAAAAAGTCCCATGATGTAAATCCATCATCAATCACATTGTCCTGTGATGCAGATCCATGTCAGTCACAATGAATGGCACCTGCTAACTCATGGAAAGAACAAAAAAACCTGTCAGCATAATTCTGATCCTAATGACTGCTCACCTACAAATGGCAGCTCTGGTGGAAGATGGCTAAGTATAAACAAAGAGATGGGTCTCCTAAGTGATGTTATTGGCCAAATATGGACATGACAATTAGAGATGAGCGAATCGAAGTATCCGAAGTGGAATTCGAGTCGAATATCGGAAAAATTTCGATTCGTGCCGAATCCGAAAAACAGCCTAATTCGGACGCGCGAATCGAAATTTTTCCGAAAATGGCGGCTGACATGTGCGGCGACGGAGCGGGGATGTCGGGGAAGGCGCGCAGACAAGGCGCGCTGCCCCATAATGCATTCCTCAACGACATGTGATCGCATCAGCCAATCAGCAGCCAGCCAGCCAGCACTGTGTAATGGTCGAGGTATATATAGCGGCCATTTTGGAAATCTTCATTTGCCTGCAGTCATTGAACAGAGGCAGACCGCTCTGTACTAGGGACAGGGACAGAGTTAGGGCCACAGAAACGAGAATTGGGGACAGAGAGAAGTTACTTAGGGACAGAGAACCATTACTCAGGGACACAGACTTGTTAATGAGGGCCACAGAATCGTTATTTAGGGACAAAGAAACGCTAGTTAGGGCCACAGAATTCATACTCAGGGACAGACAGAATTTTCACTCAGTGCCAGAGAATTGTTACTTAGGGCCACAGAAACGTTATTAGGGCCACAGAATTTTTACTCAGGGACAGACAGAATTGTTACTGAGTGCCAGAGAATTGTTACTCAGGGACAGACAGAATTGTTACTGAGTGCCAGAGAATTCTTACTCAGGGCCACAGAATTCATTCTCAGGGACAGACAGAATTGTTACTCAGGGACAGACAGAATTGTTACTGAGTGCCAGAGAATTGTTACTCAGGGACAGACAGAATTGTTACTGAGTGCCAGAGAATTGTTACTCAGGGACAGACAGAATTGTTACTGAGTGCCAGAGAATTGTTACTCGCACAGACACAAAATTGTTACTTGCACAGACACAGAATTGTTACTCGCACAGACACAGAATTGTTACTGAGTGCCAGAGAATTGTTACTCAGGGACAGACAGAATTGTTACTGAGTGCCAGAGAATTGTTACTCAGGGACAGACAGAATTGTTACTGAGTGCCAGAGAATTGTTACTCAGGGACAGACAGAATTGTTACTGAGTGCCAGAGAATTGTTACTCAGGGACAGACAGAATTGTTACTGAGTGCCAGAGAATTGTTACTCGCACAGACACAAAATTGTTACTTGCACAGACACAGAATTGTTACTCGCACAGACACAGAATTGTTACTCAGGGCCACAGAATTCATACTCAGGGACAGACAGAATTGTTACTGAGTGCCAGAGAATTGTTACTCAGGGACAGACAGAATTGTTACTGAGTGCCAGAGAATTGTTACTCAGGGACAGACAGAATTGTTACTGAGTGCCAGAGAATTGTTACTCGCACAGACACAAAATTGTTACTTGCACAGACACAGAATTGTTACTCGCACAGACACAGAATTGTTACTCAGGGCCACAGAATTCATACTCAGGGACAGACAGAAATGTTACTGAGTGCCAGAGAATTGTTACTCAGGGACAGACAGAATTGTTACTGAGTGCCAGAGAATTGTTACTCAGGGACAGACAGAATTGTTACTGAGTGCCAGAGAATTGTTACTCGCACAGACACAAAATTGTTACTTGCACAGACACAGAATTGTTACTCGCACAGACACAGAATTGTTACTCAGGGCCACAGAATTCATACTCAGGGACAGACAGAATTGTTACTGAGTGCCAGAGAATTGTTACTCAGGGACAGACAGAATTGTTACTGAGTGCCAGAGAATTGTTACTCAGGGACAGACAGAATTGTTACTGAGTGCCAGAGAATTGTTACTCGCACAGACACAAAATTGTTACTTGCACAGACACAGAATTGTTACTCGCACAGACACAGAATTGTTACTGAGTGCCAGAGAATTGTTACTCAGGGACAGACAGAATTGTTACTGAGTGCCAGAGAATTGTTACTCAGGGACAGACAGAATTGTTACTGAGTGCCAGAGAATTGTTACTCAGGGACAGACAGAATTGTTACTGAGTGCCAGAGAATTGTTACTCAGGGACAGACAGAATTGTTACTGAGTGCCAGAGAATTGTTACTCGCACAGACACAAAATTGTTACTTGCACAGACACAGAATTGTTACTCGCACAGACACAGAATTGTTACTCAGGGCCACAGAATTCATACTCAGGGACAGACAGAATTGTTACTGAGTGCCAGAGAATTGTTACTCAGGGACAGACAGAATTGTTACTGAGTGCCAGAGAATTGTTACTCGCACAGACACAAAATTGTTACTTGCACAGACACAGAATTGTTACTCGCACAGACACAGAATTGTTACTCAGGGCCACAGAATTCATACTCAGGGACAGACAGAATTGTTACTGAGTGCCAGAGAATTGTTACTCAGGGACAGACAGAATTGTTACTGAGTGCCAGAGAATTGTTACTCAGGGACAGACAGAATTGTTACTGAGTGCCAGAGAATTGTTACTCGCACAGACACAAAATTGTTACTTGCACAGACACAGAATTGTTACTCGCACAGACACAGAATTGTTACTGAGTGCCAGAGAATTGTTACTCAGGGACAGACAGAATTGTTACTGAGTGCCAGAGAATTGTTACTCAGGGACAGACAGAATTGTTACTGAGTGCCAGAGAATTGTTACTCAGGGACAGACAGAATTGTTACTCAGGGACAGACAGAATTGTTACTCAGGGACAGACAGAATTGTTACTGAGTGCCAGAGAATTGTTACTCGCACAGACACAAAATTGTTACTTGCACAGACACAGAATTGTTACTCGCACAGACACAGAATGGTTACTCAGGGCCACAGAATTCATACTCAGGGACAGACAGAATTGTTACTGAGTGCCAGAGAATTGTTACTCAGGGACAGACAGAATTGTTACTGAGTGCCAGAGAATTGTTACTCAGGGACAGACAGAATTGTTACTGAGTGCCAGAGAATTGTTACTCGCACAGACACAAAATTGTTACTTGCACAGACACAGAATTGTTACTCGCACAGACACAGAATTGTTACTGAGTGCCAGAGAATTGTTACTCAGGGACAGACAGAATTGTTACTGAGTGCCAGAGAATTGTTACTCAGGGACAGACAGAATTGTTACTGAGTGCCAGAGAATTGTTACTCAGGGACAGACAGAATTGTTACTGAGTGCCAGAGAATTGTTACTCAGGGACAGACAGAATTGTTACTGAGTGCCAGAGAATTGTTACTCGCACAGACACAAAATTGTTACTTGCACAGACACAGAATTGTTACTCGCACAGACACAGAATTGTTACTCAGGGCCACAGAATTCATACTCAGGGACAGACAGAATTGTTACTGAGTGCCAGAGAATTGTTACTCAGGGACAGACAGAATTGTTACTGAGTGCCAGAGAATTGTTACTCAGGGACAGACAGAATTGTTACTGAGTGCCAGAGAATTGTTACTCGCACAGACACAAAATTGTTACTTGCACAGACACAGAATTGTTACTCGCACAGACACAGAATTGTTACTCGCACAGACACAGAATTGTTACTCAGGGCCACAGAATTCATACTCAGGGACAGACAGAATTGTTACTGAGTGCCAGAGAATTGTTACTCAGGGACACCTAATCGTTGAATTAAATAGTATGTCAGACAACATGCAGAGGAGTGGCAGAGGAGGCAATGTTTTAGGAGCGAGCAGACGTGGCAGCAGAGGAAGGGGTCGAGGCAGCAGTATTCGCAGCCAGAGGCCAGTGCTCCCGGTGTCATCCAGCGGTCGTGTCTCCACCGACAACCCTGCCGTCATTGATTGGTTGGCTCGGTCGTCTTCCTCTTCCCAGGTCACCTCTGACACCTACAGCCAACGGTCGGTGGGTACGTCAGACACAACCGTTAGTTGGCATGGCCCGGGAGCAAGCCCACTGAAATCACGTGTCCTCTACCTGCCCCTGTCCTTTGGTGTTCCCTCACCAAGCGAAGTATCGCATGCTGTGGGCTCAGCCCCACTGTACAGTGAGGAAGAGCTAACAGAGGGCGGTCAGGAACGGGGGGAGACATCGGCCTTTTCAGCAGCCAAGCGAACAAGTACTGGCGAGGAGAGTGGCTCGGTAGCCGGTCTAGAGACAGGTCTGTCTCCTGACCCAGACGCAGCCGAGGGGGCTAGTAGTGAGGCGGAGACCCTACTTGATGATGAGGAGGTTGATCGCACTTGGCAGCCTCGTCGTCATCAGGCAATTTCTTCCGCATCATCAGGAGAAGAGGGTGGCAGCTTGGCAGCGAGCAAAACAGTCGGTGGGTTGCCCAGGAGACAGCAGCAGGGTCGCATCAGTGTCAGTGGAGCCAAACGTCCACGGAGTAGAGCACCAGCTCCACTGCAGCCTACCACCACGGCCAGTAGTGGTGCCGGTGCGCACGGAGGAAGTAGCAGTCAGCCAGTGAAGAGTAGCGGGGGCAAAGTTTCCTACTCGGTGGTGTGGCAATTTTTCCTCAAGCCGCCCGAGGAAGTAAACGTAGCCGTATGTCGACTATGTGGCCAGAAATGCAAGCGTGGCCAGGGGGCCCATGTTGGGACTACAGCGTTGCGTCAGCATATGCAGCGTCACCATTCGGTGGCCTGGGAAAACCGTGATAAACATACGGCGGTTCTGCCTGCCCCAGCCCCCGCTCCATCACCCGCTCCGTTACTTGCTCCGTCACCCGACGTCGTCAATCGCCCTCTATCAGCCAGTCAAGGCTCCAACACCTCTGCTGAGGGGAGTTGTCGCTCGTTGGCATCTTCCGCTCGTTCAGATGCTCCTTCTCCTGCTACTCCTCTTCTCGGATTCCGTCAACAGTCTTTCTTGGAATCCGTATCCAAGAGACAACAGTTTGCGAGCACGCACCCGACGGTGCAAAAGCTGAACGTCCTCCTGTCCAAGTTGCTGGTGCTGCAGTCCCTCCCTTTCCAACTGGTGGACTCAGCACCTTTCCGAGAAATGATGGCTTGTGCCGCGCCGCGGTGGAGAGTGCCAAGCCGTCATTTCTTTGCCCAAAAGGCAGTGCCAGCCCTGCATTCACATGTAGAAGAGATGGTGGGCCAGTCTTTGAGCATGTCGGTCTCTGCCAAAGTGCACGGCAGCGCCGACGTGTGGAGCTGTAACTACGGTCAGGGACAGTACATGTCATTTACGGCCCACTGGGTGAACGTGGTGCCGGCACAGCCGCACCAGCAACTTGGACAGGTCACGACGCTTTTGCCTCCACGTTTGCACGTCCTTGGTCCAGCAAGCATGTCCGCCTCTACCACCTCTTTTTCCGCCGTGTCCTCAGCCGCCACCCCCGTGCCAAGTCCCATTACCCGACCGGCATATCACATGTGCAGGGCGCAACGGTGTCACGCTGTGCTGCACCTGGTATGCCTTGGCGAACGTAGTCACACAGGGGAGGAACTGCTGAGTGTAATGAACAGAGAAATCGACAGATGGCTGTCTCCGCGCAAACTAAAAATCGGAACCATGTTGACTGACAACGGAAAGAACATGGTGTCTGCTCTGCGTCAAGGAAGGTTGTGCCATGTGCCATGCATGGCTCACGTGTTCAATCTGGTTGTCAAGCGGTTCCTAAAATCCACCATCCCACTGCAAGACATCCTTAAAATGTCACGTAAACTGTGCATGCATTTCAGCCATTCCTACACCGCAAAGAACACCCTCATTGAGCTGCAGCGGCAGAACGGAATTCCACAGCATCGCCTGATCTGCGACGTTGCAACAAGGTGGAATTCAACCCTACACATGTTAGACCGCCTTTACGAGCAGCGAAAGGCCATCACCGATTTCCTGATGTTACAAGCGGATAAAGGTACTCCCCTGTGTAACTTAGATGTCAGCCATTGGCAGCTCATGCGTGACACCTGCCGCTTGCTCAGGCCCTTTGAGGAGGCCACGCTATTCGTGAGTCGGCAGGACTATGGGATGAACGACGTCATTCCTCTGTTGCACGTCCTGGAACAAATGCTGTTAACAATTGCTGGTCAGGGTGCGGTAGACGTGGCGCACAGATCTCAACGCCACATGACCCCTGTGGGGGCAGGACAGGAAGAAGAGGAGGAGGTAGAGGAGGACATTTGTGCTCAGGAATTATTGAGTGAAATGGGTGGTTTTTCCACTCAGCGGACAGGAGTGGAGGAGCAGGAGCATCTGGTAGAGGAGGAGGAGGAGGAGACAGAGGACCCAGACGCACCGTGGCAGTATGCTGTGGAGATGGAGGCAGGGAGTCCCTCGCATTCCTTGGCACAAATGGCCCATAGCATGCTCGGTTGCTTGCGTAGCGACAGCCGAATAATAACCATCAGACAGAGGGATGACTTTTGGCTGTCCACCTTGTTGGACCCTCGCTACCGGTCCAAAATGGTGGCCTTTTTCACACCTGCTGAGAGGGAGGCCAAAATTACGTACTATAAAAACCACCTATGTAGTCAGTTGGTCTCTGCCTTTGTGCGCCAACGTCCATCCTCAGACACTGTGGGCCCTGTGCGCTCGCGTTCCGCTGGCATGGCAGCAGGGGAGGGGTGGGGTGGTAGGAGCAGTGGCAGCTCCACCAGCAGTGGCTGCCTCAGTCTGCAGTCGATGATGAGTAGCTTTCTTCACCAGCGCAGTGAGGAAACTACTAACCAGCCGCAGCAGCAGCAGCAGCATCAGGTGGACCTGGAGCAGGAGCTCAAACAACAGGCTTGGGCCTACTTGGACAGCACCCTGCCAACCGAGGTAGACAATCCCCTTGACTACTGGGCAACGAAACTTGACCTTTGGCCCCAACTAGCTGAATTTGCCCTTGAAAGGCTGTCATGCCCGGCCAGTAGCGTGGCATCGGAGCGCGTGTTTAGTGCGGCAGGAGGTATTGTAACTCCGCGGAGGACACGACTGTCCACCCAAAGTGTGGAGAGACTCACGTTTGTGAAAATGAATCAGGCGTGGATTAGTCTGGATTTCAAACCACCAGTTCCTGACACAACTGACTAAATCCGCCATGAATCATGCCTCAAACATGTGCCACTTTCAGGTCTCCTCACACTGCTGGTGTGTTTAATTTTTTGACATAGGGTGCTGGCAGATTACGGGCCTCCTATAGCTGCTGCCAGGCCCCTAATCTGCCATAGGCCCCTATATACCGCCTCCTCATGCTGCTGCTAGGTCCAGAGTCTCTCATGGGTCCCTGTACGGCCTCCCATTGCTGCTGTCTCCATCGCCACACTCTGCTGCCATGTGCCACTTTCAGGTCTCTTCACACTGCTGGTGTGCTAAATTTTTTGACATAGGGTGCAGGCAGATTACGGGCCTCACATAGCTGCTGCCAGGCCCCTAATCTGCCATGGGCCCCTATAAACCGCCTCCTCATGCTGCTGCCAAGTCTAGAGTCTCTCATGGGTCCCTGTACGGCCTCCCATTGCTGCTGTCTCCATCGCCACACTCTGCTGCCATGTGCCACTTTCAGGTCTCTTCACACTGCTGGTGTGTTAAATTTTTTGACATAGGGTGCAGGCAGATTACGGGCCTCACATAGCTGCTGCCAGGCCCCTAATCTGCCATGGGCCCCTATATACCGCCTCCTCATGCTGCTGCCAAGTCCAGAGTCTCTCATGGGTCCCTGTACGGCCTCCCATTGCTGCTGTCTCCATCGCCACACTCTGCTGCCATGTGCCACTTTCAGGTCTCTTCACACTGCTGGTGTGTTAAATTTTTTGACATAGGGTGCAGGCAGATTACGGGCCTCACATAGCTGCTGCCAGGCCCCTAATCTGCCATGGGCCCCTATATACCGCCTCCTCATGCTGCTGCCAAGTCTAGAGTCTCTCATGGGTCCCTGTACGGCCTCCCATTGCTGCTGTCTCCATCGCCACACTCTGCTGCCATGTGCCACTTTCAGGTCTCTTCACACTGCTGGTGTGTTAAATTTTTTGACATAGGGTGCAGGCAGATTACGGGCCTCACATAGCTGCTGCCAGGCCCCTAATCTGCCATGGGCCCCTATATACCGCCTCCTCATGCTGCTGCCAAGTCCAGAGTCTCTCATGGGTCCCTGTACGGCCTCCCATTGCTGCTGTCTCCATCGCCACACTCTGCTGCCATGTGCCACTTTCAGGTCTCTTCACACTGCTGGTGTGTTAAATTTTTTGACATAGGGTGCTGCAAGATAACGGGCCTCACATAGCTGCTGCCAGGCCCCTAATCTGCCATGGGCCCCTATATACCGCCTCCTCATGCTGCTGCCAAGTCCAGAGTCTCTCATGGGTCCCTGTACAGCCTCCCATTGCTGCTGTCTCCATCGCCACACTCTGCTGCCATGTGCCACTTTCAGGTCTCTTCACACTGCTGGTGTGTTAAATTTTTTGACATAGGGTGCAGGCAGATTACGGGCCTCACATAGCTGCTGCCAGGCCCCTAATCTGCCATGGGCCCCTATATACCGCCTCCTCATGCTGCTGCCAAGTCTAGAGTCTCTCATGGGTCCCTGTACGGCCTCCCATTGCTGCTGTCTCCATCGCCACACTCTGCTGCCATGTGCCACTTTCAGGTCTCTTCACACTGCTGGTGTGTTAAATTTTTTGACATAGGGTGCAGGCAGATTACGGGCCTCACATAGCTGCTGCCAGGCCCCTAATCTGCCATGGGCCCCTATATACCGCCTCCTCATGCTGCTGCCAAGTCCAGAGTCTCTCATGGGTCCCTGTACGGCCTCCCATTGCTGCTGTCTCCATCGCCACACTCTGCTGCCATGTGCCACTTTCAGGTCTCCTTCACACTGCTGGTGTGTTAAATTTTTTGACATAGGGTGCAGGCAGATTACGGGCCTCACATAGCTGCTGCCAGGCCCCTAATCTGCCATGGGCCCCTATAAACCGCCTCCTCATGCTGCTGCCAAGTCTAGAGTCTCTCATGGGTCCCTGTACGGCCTCCCATTGCTGCTGTCTCCATCGCCACACTCTGCTGCCATGTGCCACTTTCAGGTCTCTTCACACTGCTGGTGTGTTAAATTTTTTGACATAGGGTGCAGGCAGATTACGGGCCTCACATAGCTGCTGCCAGGCCCCTAATCTGCCATGGGCCCCTATATACCGCCTCCTCATGCTGCTGCCAAGTCCAGAGTCTCTCATGGGTCCCTGTACGGCCTCCCATTGCTGCTGTCTCCATCGCCACACTCTGCTGCCATGTGCCACTTTCAGGTCTCCTTCACACTGCTGGTGTGTTAAATTTTTTGACATAGGGTGCAGGCAGATTACGGGCCTCACATAGCTGCTGCCAGGCCCCTAATCTGCCATGGGCCCCTATAAACCGCCTCCTCATGCTGCTGCCAAGTCTAGAGTCTCTCATGGGTCCCTGTACGGCCTCCCATTGCTGCTGTCTCCATCGCCACACTCTGCTGCCATGTGCCACTTTCAGGTCTCTTCACACTGCTGGTGTGTTAAATTTTTTGACATAGGGTGCAGGCAGATTACGGGCCTCACATAGCTGCTGCCAGGCCCCTAATCTGCCATGGGCCCCTATAAACCGCCTCCTCATGCTGCTGCCAAGTCTAGAGTCTCTCATGGGTCCCTGTACGGCCTCCCATTGCTGCTGTCTCCATCGCCACACTCTGCTGCCATGTGCCACTTTCAGGTCTCTTCACACTGCTGGTGTGTTAAATTTTTTGACATAGGGTGCAGGCAGATTACGGGCCTCACATAGCTGCTGCCAGGCCCCTAATCTGCCATGGGCCCCTATATACCGCCTCCTCATGCTGCTGCCAAGTCCAGAGTCTCTCATGGGTCCCTGTACGGCCTCCCATTGCTGCTGTCTCCATCGCCACACTCTGCTGCCATGTGCCACTTTCAGGTCTCTTCACACTGCTGGTGTGTTAAATTTTTTGACATAGGGTGCAGGCAGATTACGGGCCTCACATAGCTGCTGCCAGGCCCCTAATCTGCCATGGGCCCCTATAAACCGCCTCCTCATGCTGCTGCCAAGTCTAGAGTCTCTCATGGGTCCCTGTACGGCCTCCCATTGCTGCTGTCTCCATCGCCACACTCTGCTGCCATGTGCCACTTTCAGGTCTCTTCACACTGCTGGTGTGTTTAATTTTTTGACATAGGGTGCTGCAAGATAACGGGCCTCACATAGCTGCTGCCAGGCCCCTAATCTGCCATGGGCCCCTATATACCGCCTCCTCATGCTGCTGCCAAGTCCAGAGTCTCTCATGGGTCCCTGTACGGCCTCCCATTGCTGCTGTCTCCATCGCCACACTCTGCTGCCATGTGCCACTTTCAGGTCTCTTCACACTGCTGGTGTGTTTAATTTTTTGACATAGGGTGCTGCAAGATAACGGGCCTCACATAGCTGCTGCCAGGCCCCTAATCTGCCATGGGCCCCTATATACCGCCTCCTCATGCTGCTGCCAAGTCCAGAGTCTCTCATGGGTCCCTGTACGGCCTCCCATTGCTGCTGTCTCCATCGCCACACTCTGCTGCCATGTGCCAATTTCAGGTCTCTTCACACTGCTGGTGTGTTTAATTTTTTGACATAGGGTGCTGCAAGATAACGGGCCTCACATAGCTGCTGCCAGGCCCCTAATCTGCCATGGGCCCCTATATACCGCCTCCTCATGCTGCTGCCAAGTCCAGAGTCTCTCATGGGTCCCTGTACGGCCTCCCATTGCTGCTGTCTCCATCGCCACACTCTGCTGCCATGTGCCACTTTCAGGTCTCTTCACACTGCTGGTGTGTTAAATTTTTTGACATAGGGTGCAGGCAGATTACGGGCCTCACATAGCTGCTGCCAGGCCCCTAATCTGCCATGGGCCCCTATATACCGCCTCCTCATGCTGCTGCCAAGTCTAGAGTCTCTCATGGGTCCCTGTACGGCCTCCCATTGCTGCTGTCTCCATCGCCACACTCTGCTGCCATGTGCCACTTTCAGGTCTCTTTACACTGCTGGTGTGTTAAATTTTTTGACATAGGGTGCAGGCAGATTACGGGCCTCACATAGCTGCTGCCAGGCCCCTAATCTGCCATGGGCCCCTATATACCGCCTCCTCATGCTGCTGCCAAGTCTAGAGTCTCTCATGGGTCCCTGTACGGCCTCCCATTGCTGCTGTCTCCATCGCCACACTCTGCTGCCATGTGCCACTTTCAGGTCTCTTCACACTGCTGGTGTGTTAAATTTTTTGACATAGGGTGCAGGCAGATTACGGGCCTCACATAGCTGCTGCCAGGCCCCTAATCTGCCATGGGCCCCTATAAACCGCCTCCTCATGCTGCTGCCAAGTCTAGAGTCTCTCATGGGTCCCTGTACGGCCTCCCATTGCTGCTGTCTCCATCGCCACACTCTGCTGCCATGTGCCACTTTCAGGTCTCTTCACACTGCTGGTGTGTTTAATTTTTTGACATAGGGTGCAGGCAGATTACGGGCCTCACATAGCTGCTGCCAGGCCCCTAATCTGCCATGGGCCCCTATAAACCGCCTCCTCATGCTGCTGCCAAGTCTAGAGTCTCTCATGGGTCCCTGTACGGCCTCCCATTGCTGCTGTCTCCATCGCCACACTCTGCTGCCATGTGCCACTTTCAGGTCTCTTCACACTGCTGGTGTGTTTAATTTTTTGACATAGGGTGCTGCAAGATAACGGGCCTCACATAGCTGCTGCCAGGCCCCTAATCTGCCATGGGCCCCTATATACCGCCTCCTCATGCTGCTGCCAAGTCCAGAGTCTCTCATGGGTCCCTGTACGGCCTCCCATTGCTGCTGTCTCCATCGCCACACTCTGCTGCCATGTGCCACTTTCAGGTCTCCTTCACACTGCTGGTGTGTTAAATTTTTTGACATAGGGTGCAGGCAGATTACGGGCCTCACATAGCTGCTGCCAGGCCCCTAATCTGCCATGGGCCCCTATATACCGCCTCCTCATGCTGCTGCCAAGTCTAGAGTCTCTCATGGGTCCCTGTACGGCCTCCCATTGCTGCTGTCTCCATCGCCACACTCTGCTGCCATGTGCCACTTTCAGGTCTCTTCACACTGCTGGTGTGTTTAATTTTTTGACATAGGGTGCTGCAAGATAACGGGCCTCACATAGCTGCTGCCAGGCCCCTAATCTGCCATGGGCCCCTATATACCGCCTCCTCATGCTGCTGCCAAGTCCAGAGTCTCTCATGGGTCCCTGTACGGCCTCCCATTGCTGCTGTCTCCATCGCCACACTCTGCTGCCATGTGCCACTTTCAGGTCTCTTCACACTGCTGGTGTGTTAAATTTTTTGACATAGGGTGCAGGCAGATTACGGGCCTCACATAGCTGCTGCCAGGCCCCTAATCTGCCATGGGCCCCTATATACCGCCTCCTCATGCTGCTGCCAAGTCTAGAGTCTGTCATGGGTCCCTGTACGGCCTCCCATTGCTGCTGTCTCCATCGCCACACTCTGCCATGTGCCACTTTCAGGTCTCTTCACACTGCTGGTGTGTTTAATTTTTTGACATAGGGTGCAGGCAGATTACGGGCCTCACATAGCTGCTGCCAGGCCCCTAATCTGCCATGGGCCCCTATATACCGCCTCCTCATGCTGCTGCCAAGTCTAGAGTCTGTCATGGGTCCCTGTACGGCCTCCCATTGCTGCTGTCTCCATCGCCACACTCTGCCATGTGCCACTTTCAGGTCTCTTCACACTGCTGGTGTGTTAAATTTTTTGACATAGGGTGCAGGCAGATTACGGGCCTCACATAGCTGCTGCCAGGCCCCTAATCTGCCATGGGCCCCTATATACCGCCTCCTCATGCTGCTGCCAAGTCCAGAGTCTCTCATGGGTCCCTGTACGGCCTCCCATTGCTGCTGTCTCCATCGCCACACTCTGCTGCCATGTGCCACTTTCAGGTCTCTTCACACTGCTGGTGTGTTAAATTTTTTGACATAGGGTGCAGGCAGATTACGGGCCTCACATAGCTGCTGCCAGGCCCCTAATCTGCCATGGGCCCCTATAAACCGCCTCCTCATGCTGCTGCCAAGTCTAGAGTCTCTCATGGGTCCCTGTACGGCCTCCCATTGCTGCTGTCTCCATCGCCACACTCTGCTGCCATGTGCCACTTTCAGGTCTCTTCACACTGCTGGTGTGTTAAATTTTTTGACATAGGGTGCAGGCAGATTACGGGCCTCACATAGCTGCTGCCAGGCCCCTAATCTGCCATGGGCCCCTATATACCGCCTCCTCATGCTGCTGCCAAGTCCAGAGTCTCTCATGGGTCCCTGTACGGCCTCCCATTGCTGCTGTCTCCATCGCCACACTCTGCTGCCATGTGCCACTTTCAGGTCTCTTCACACTGCTGGTGTGTTAAATTTTTTGACATAGGGTGCAGGCAGATTACGGGCCTCACATAGCTGCTGCCAGGCCCCTAATCTGCCATGGGCCCCTATAAACCGCCTCCTCATGCTGCTGCCAAGTCTAGAGTCTCTCATGGGTCCCTGTACGGCCTCCCATTGCTGCTGTCTCCATCGCCACACTCTGCTGCCATGTGCCACTTTCAGGTCTCTTCACACTGCTGGTGTGTTTAATTTTTTGACATAGGGTGCTGCAAGATAACGGGCCTCACATAGCTGCTGCCAGGCCCCTAATCTGCCATGGGCCCCTATATACCGCCTCCTCATGCTGCTGCCAAGTCCAGAGTCTCTCATGGGTCCCTGTACGGCCTCCCATTGCTGCTGTCTCCATCGCCACACTCTGCTGCCATGTGCCACTTTCAGGTCTCTTCACACTGCTGGTGTGTTTAATTTTTTGACATAGGGTGCTGCAAGATAACGGGCCTCACATAGCTGCTGCCAGGCCCCTAATCTGCCATGGGCCCCTATATACCGCCTCCTCATGCTGCTGCCAAGTCCAGAGTCTCTCATGGGTCCCTGTACGGCCTCCCATTGCTGCTGTCTCCATCGCCACACTCTGCTGCCATGTGCCAATTTCAGGTCTCTTCACACTGCTGGTGTGTTTAATTTTTTGACATAGGGTGCTGCAAGATAACGGGCCTCACATAGCTGCTGCCAGGCCCCTAATCTGCCATGGGCCCCTATATACCGCCTCCTCATGCTGCTGCCAAGTCCAGAGTCTCTCATGGGTCCCTGTACGGCCTCCCATTGCTGCTGTCTCCATCGCCACACTCTGCTGCCATGTGCCACTTTCAGGTCTCTTCACACTGCTGGTGTGTTAAATTTTTTGACATAGGGTGCAGGCAGATTACGGGCCTCACATAGCTGCTGCCAGGCCCCTAATCTGCCATGGGCCCCTATATACCGCCTCCTCATGCTGCTGCCAAGTCTAGAGTCTCTCATGGGTCCCTGTACGGCCTCCCATTGCTGCTGTCTCCATCGCCACACTCTGCTGCCATGTGCCACTTTCAGGTCTCTTTACACTGCTGGTGTGTTAAATTTTTTGACATAGGGTGCAGGCAGATTACGGGCCTCACATAGCTGCTGCCAGGCCCCTAATCTGCCATGGGCCCCTATATACCGCCTCCTCATGCTGCTGCCAAGTCTAGAGTCTCTCATGGGTCCCTGTACGGCCTCCCATTGCTGCTGTCTCCATCGCCACACTCTGCTGCCATGTGCCACTTTCAGGTCTCTTCACACTGCTGGTGTGTTAAATTTTTTGACATAGGGTGCAGGCAGATTACGGGCCTCACATAGCTGCTGCCAGGCCCCTAATCTGCCATGGGCCCCTATAAACCGCCTCCTCATGCTGCTGCCAAGTCTAGAGTCTCTCATGGGTCCCTGTACGGCCTCCCATTGCTGCTGTCTCCATCGCCACACTCTGCTGCCATGTGCCACTTTCAGGTCTCTTCACACTGCTGGTGTGTTTAATTTTTTGACATAGGGTGCAGGCAGATTACGGGCCTCACATAGCTGCTGCCAGGCCCCTAATCTGCCATGGGCCCCTATAAACCGCCTCCTCATGCTGCTGCCAAGTCTAGAGTCTCTCATGGGTCCCTGTACGGCCTCCCATTGCTGCTGTCTCCATCGCCACACTCTGCTGCCATGTGCCACTTTCAGGTCTCTTCACACTGCTGGTGTGTTTAATTTTTTGACATAGGGTGCTGCAAGATAACGGGCCTCACATAGCTGCTGCCAGGCCCCTAATCTGCCATGGGCCCCTATATACCGCCTCCTCATGCTGCTGCCAAGTCCAGAGTCTCTCATGGGTCCCTGTACGGCCTCCCATTGCTGCTGTCTCCATCGCCACACTCTGCTGCCATGTGCCACTTTCAGGTCTCCTTCACACTGCTGGTGTGTTAAATTTTTTGACATAGGGTGCAGGCAGATTACGGGCCTCACATAGCTGCTGCCAGGCCCCTAATCTGCCATGGGCCCCTATATACCGCCTCCTCATGCTGCTGCCAAGTCTAGAGTCTCTCATGGGTCCCTGTACGGCCTCCCATTGCTGCTGTCTCCATCGCCACACTCTGCTGCCATGTGCCACTTTCAGGTCTCTTCACACTGCTGGTGTGTTAAATTTTTTGACATAGGGTGCAGGCAGATTACGGGCCTCACATAGCTGCTGCCAGGCCCCTAATCTGCCATGGGCCCCTATAAACCGCCTCCTCATGCTGCTGCCAAGTCTAGAGTCTCTCATGGGTCCCTGTACGGCCTCCCATTGCTGCTGTCTCCATCGCCACACTCTGCTGCCATGTGCCACTTTCAGGTCTCTTCACACTGCTGGTGTGTTTAATTTTTTGACATAGGGTGCTGCAAGATAACGGGCCTCACATAGCTGCTGCCAGGCCCCTAATCTGCCATGGGCCCCTATATACCGCCTCCTCATGCTGCTGCCAAGTCCAGAGTCTCTCATGGGTCCCTGTACGGCCTCCCATTGCTGCTGTCTCCATCGCCACACTCTGCTGCCATGTGCCACTTTCAGGTCTCTTCACACTGCTGGTGTGTTAAATTTTTTGACATAGGGTGCAGGCAGATTACGGGCCTCACATAGCTGCTGCCAGGCCCCTAATCTGCCATGGGCCCCTATATACCGCCTCCTCATGCTGCTGCCAAGTCTAGAGTCTGTCATGGGTCCCTGTACGGCCTCCCATTGCTGCTGTCTCCATCGCCACACTCTGCCATGTGCCACTTTCAGGTCTCTTCACACTGCTGGTGTGTTTAATTTTTTGACATAGGGTGCAGGCAGATTACGGGCCTCACATAGCTGCTGCCAGGCCCCTAATCTGCCATGGGCCCCTATATACCGCCTCCTCATGCTGCTGCCAAGTCTAGAGTCTGTCATGGGTCCCTGTACGGCCTCCCATTGCTGCTGTCTCCATCGCCACACTCTGCCATGTGCCACTTTCAGGTCTCTTCACACTGCTGGTGTGTTAAATTTTTTGACATAGGGTGCAGGCAGATTACGGGCCTCACATAGCTGCTGCCAGGCCCCTAATCTGCCATGGGCCCCTATATACCGCCTCCTCATGCTGCTGCCAAGTCCAGAGTCTCTCATGGGTCCCTGTACGGCCTCCCATTGCTGCTGTCTCCATCGCCACACTCTGCTGCCATGTGCCACTTTCAGGTCTCCTTCACACTGCTGGTGTGTTAAATTTTTTGACATAGGGTGCAGGCAGATTACGGGCCTCACATAGCTGCTGCCAGGCCCCTAATCTGCCATGGGCCCCTATAAACCGCCTCCTCATGCTGCTGCCAAGTCTAGAGTCTCTCATGGGTCCCTGTACGGCCTCCCATTGCTGCTGTCTCCATCGCCACACTCTGCTGCCATGTGCCACTTTCAGGTCTCTTCACACTGCTGGTGTGTTAAATTTTTTGACATAGGGTGCAGGCAGATTACGGGCCTCACATAGCTGCTGCCAGGCCCCTAATCTGCCATGGGCCCCTATATACCGCCTCCTCATGCTGCTGCCAAGTCTAGAGTCTCTCATGGGTCCCTGTACGGCCTCCCATTGCTGCTGTCTCCATCGCCACACTCTGCTGCCATGTGCCACTTTCAGGTCTCTTCACACTGCTGGTGTGTTAAATTTTTTGACATAGGGTGCTGGCAGATTACGGGCCTCCCATTGCTGCTGCCAGACATGTAATCTGCCATGGGCCCCCGTACCGACTCCTCATGCTGTGACGTTGCAACAAGGTGTAATTCAACCCTACATATGTTAGACCGCCTTTACGAACAGCTAAAGGCCATCACAGATTTCCTGATGTTAAAAGCGGATAAAGGTACTCCCTGTGTAACTTAGATGTCAGCCATTGTCAGCTCATGTGTGACACCTGCGCTTGCTCAGGCCCTTTGAGGAGGCCACGCTATTCGTGAGTCGGCAGGACTATGGGATGAATGAGGTCAAATCGGCCATGGGCCCCCGTACCGCCTGTTCACGCTGATGCTGGTCCCACAGTGTGACCTGGGTCCCTGTACGGCCTCCCATTGCTTCCACTCTGCCATGTACCTCTTTGAAATCTCCTCACACTCCTGCGGTTGTCCATTTTGTCATAGGTTGCTGGCAGATTAGCGGCCTTCCATAGGTGCCGCCAGGCCCCATATCGACCATGGGCCCCCGTACCTCCTGGTCACGCTGCTGCTGAGCCCACAGTGTGACCTGGGTCCCTGTACGGCCTCCCATTGCTTCCACTCTGCCATGTGCCACTTTGAAATCTCCTCACACTCCTGCGGTTGTCCATTTTGTCATAGGTTGCTGGCAGATTACAGGCCTTCCATAGGTGCCACCAAGCCCCATATCGGCCATGGGCCCCCGTACCGCCTGGTCACGCTGCTGCTGGGCCCACAGTGTGACCTGGGTCCCTGTACCGCCTCCCATTGCTCCCACTCTGCCATGTGCCACTTTCAGGTCTCCTCACGCTCCTGCTGGTTTCCATTTTGTCATAGGTTGCTGTATGGCCTCCCATTGCTGCTGCCTCCACCGCCACACTGTGGCTCCAAACACTGGTTTTGGCCCCGTGACTGGCCAAAGGAGTGAAGTGTGCAGTGATTCTAAGATCGACGGCACTCATCTGCATGTCATACTGACAGACAGTATTATTTCTCTTCCCCAGCAGACTCCAAGGGCATTTAAATTAAAGGTACAGTGTTCTGCACTAATATTAAGTCTCTCTGAAGCCTAGAAACACCCTTTTTTAAGTTAAATTCACAGCGAATTTATTCGACTCGAATCGAATATTGTCCACGAATTCGCCGAATCAGTCGAATCGAATTTTTCATTTCTTCGCTCATCTCTAATGACAATATTTGGTCATTTGCATCATGGAGAATCCCTAGATAGGTCCCCCCCCCCCCATGTGGAGGGTATGTGGCCTGGTATGGTTCATGAGGGGAGCTATACTCTTATCCCAAACCTTTCCTGGCCTGCCAAGCTGCATGCTTGAATGTTGGTCTGGTATGGATTTTTTTCCTCTTTTTCTGCATGAATTTCTCCTTAAAATCTGAACAGTCTGATATAAAGTATGGGGAACACTCTATGTAATTTTTATAGAAAAAAAACTTTATTTACACAGCTGGGGATTCTGTATGACATCACTCCTTGCTAAGGTTGCAATGGGTGCCAGCACTTGCCATTTTCCTAACAACCTTGACAGTGGAAGATGAAAGCTGTCATATCTAGTACAACATATTATTTACATTAAGTACACCGTGTGTGGTACCTTTAAGAAAACTCTTAACATCAAAAACTATCATACAATCAAATATATGAAAATGACATAGTGTTTAAATAATATGTACTAAATAAATGTGCTATACCTTTAAATAATTAAATTATAGTCAACCATGAGAATTATCATGATACAATGTGCATTATTATACTATGTGCATACTGTATATTGCACTACTAGCAGCGCTACAACCATAAGTGAAAAATGTCTGTTGCACATAAGTAGTATCCAGATTTTCCCGATGAATATTCACCACTACACACAGCCACTTATCGACTGCTAAGACCCCAAATTATAGGTGGTCTTAGTAAGCTCTCATCACTTAGAATGCAATTGTCATCAGGCACATAAAGACCTCACAGGACATCAGCAGGGACTATGCAGGTAGGGTACCTTTAAAAACTAGGAACCACAGACGATGCCAAATGATGGCTTAATACTCTTCTCTCACTCCAATCATACAAATCCGGCAAAGGAAAAAAATGCAGTCCATACTATAAAACTATACTTTTAAAGAAGTAAATCAAATGTACATCTGCTCACAAACATCACTGAATATTAGGCATAAATATCTTTCAAACACCGTCACTGACTCAGTGGGCTTGATGACATCAGCACAGGCTTTGCTGGTCTTGTGGTATCTTCTGTGGCTCCCATTTATTAAAAGTCATTTTATTTAACATAGGTTTCAGGGTTTTCAGAACTTGAACCAAGTATGTGCATACAAATGTGCAGAGGTATTCATAATCTCTAGGACTTAGAATGCAGGTTCAAGCACATATGTTATTACCACATACTGTATGTAGCAAAGTGTCCACATTCACTCAAACCCATGTAGTAGATATTATATTCTTCCCTGCAGAAAATTGCATGATGTAGTTCTATAGAGTACCAATTAGAATTATGGTAGGGTTTGATAGGACTGAAAAGGCAGTTAATTCAATCTAAATTGGATTCAGCGGTTGCATGATTGACTTGATCACTGTTTCAAATCAGTTAATATTTTCAAATGTAGAACATATTAAATGAAGTCATATTTATATGATATTTTAATTGATGCAATATAAATGAAAAAAATACATGGAAGCTTCTAATCATTTACTAGTTCCATAGGACTTGGTGGCTAGTGAAGAATTCACTATTACACTGTTTTTATTCCTAAAATGATGATTAATATAAGCCTAGTAAATATGTCAAGTTAGCAGAAATACAAGTAAATGCAATTGAGCAGATGGTCTTAAATTTAGTTGAAAGCTTGGCATTGTCACTCAGCATTTTTATCAGCTGTAGGGAAGTATAAAGTATTTAGGAGTTGGACTTTACACACTTATTGTCACTTTGCCCTGAATGGGCAAACAGTGTCTCAAACAATGACTTTTGTTCACATCAAAGTAAGGTCAGAGCAAGATCAACCTCAAGTCAAATACAACTGTCAATGAAGTGTAAATGAGTTCAGGCTGACATCAAAAGAACAGTATATTTGCCCAGTAACACAAGCCCAAAATTCATTGACACCGGCCCTATGTCAAGAGTCACAGATTTGTATTATTTTACATTTGCTTTCTCATATAAACTTAATTACACATTATTTACAATCCATAAAAGATTATATTCATTTTAATTGAGTATTGTACATAAAATGAATGACACAGCTAGTGCCAAGCTTGAAACAAATGGTTAGTAGGGAAAAAGCTTCGCCCTATAGATAATAATCAGGTACAACTACCATACATGTTGATTTCCCCATGGTTCAAATGCCAGCTAATGTGCCACTCCCCACCACACTGATATCAACATAAATACTCTTCAGTGTTGAGGTAAAATTACATGCTCATTCATAAACTCTGACTCACTCGTATAATTCCTAATAATTACTTAGTAATTATTTATTGCAGATACTTATATATAGCACTGTCAATTTACACAGTGCTTTACATATACAGTTGTGTTCAAAATAATAGCAGTGTGTTGAAAAAAGTGAATAAAGCTCAAAATCCTTCTAATAGCTTTTATTTCCATACACACAAATGCATTGGGAACACTACACATTATATTCCAAATCAAAACATGAAGAAAAATATATCAAATTTGTGTTGTTCCTCTAAACAAATTGAAGAAAAGTGAATATTAGACTGTTCAAAAAAATAGCAGTATTTGTATTCTTCTTTACAAACTCAAACATTCACTATATAAACTGAAAAATGTTTGAAGATTTTGCTTTCCTTTGAATCACTTAATTAATATTTAGTTGTATAAGCATTGTTTCTGAGAACTGCTGTACATCTGTGTTGCATGGAGTCAACCAACTTCTGGCACCTGTGAACAGGTATTCCAGCCCAGGATGATTGGACTACATTCCACAGTTCTTCTCTATTTCTTGGTTTTGCCTCAGAAACTGCATTTTTGATGTCACCCCACAAGTTTTCTATTGGATTAAGATCCGGCGATTGGGCTGGCCACTCCATAACGTCAATCTTGTTGGTCTGGAACCAAGATGTTGCACGTTTACTGATGTGTTTGGGTCGTTGTCTTGTTAGAACACCCATTTCAAGGGCATTTCCTCTTCAGCATAAGGCAGCATGACCTCTTCAAGTATTCTGATGTATTCAAACTGATCCATGATCCCTGGTATGTGATAAATAGGCCCATCACCGTAGTATGAGAAACATCCCCATATCATGATGCTTGCGCAACCATGCTTCACTGTCTTCACAGTGTACTGTGGCTTGAATTCAGTGTTTGGGGGTCGTCTGACAAACTGTCTCCGGCCACTAGACCCAAAAAGAACAATCTTACTTTCATCAGTCCACAAAATGTTGCGCCATTTCTCTTTAGGCCAGTCAATGTGCTCTTTGGCAAATTGTAACCTCTTCAGCACGTCTTTTTTTCAACAGTGGGACTTTGCGGGGGCTTCTTGCAGATAGCTTGGCTTCACATAGGCGTCTTCTAATTGTAACAGTACTCACAGGTGACTTTAGACTTTCTTTGATCTTCCTGGAGCTGATTGTTGGCTGAGTCCTTGCCATTTTGGCTATTCTTCTATACATTTGAATGGTAGTTTTTCGCTTTCTTCCATGTCTTTCAGGTTTTGGTTGCCATTTTAAAGCATTTGTGATCATTTTAGCTGAGCAGCCTATCATTTTCTGCACTTCTTTATATATTTTCCCCTCTCCAATCAACTTTTTAATCAAGGTACGCTGTTCTTTTGAACAATGTCTGGAACAACCCATTTTCCTCAGAATTTCAGAAAGAAATGCACTGTAACCAGCATGTACAACATTTGCTGCCTTCCTTTCTTTAAAGAAGGACAATAATTGCCACCTGTTTTTCAAAGAATGAATGACCTCACTAATAGAACTCCACACTGCTATTATTTTGAACATGCCCCTTTCAATTAGTGATTCAATTACACAGAATCAGCAGCATGCATGTCATGACTGTTGGGTCTGTTGGATTTCTATTACTCTACTACACCTGCTAGTAAATTATTTGCCATGTAGAAATAAAATTTCTACCAAAAACAGTGATTGATCAGCTTAGTGATGTCTGACTGTTATTATTATGAACACAACTGTATATATATTGTACATTCACATCGGTCCCTAACCCTCAAGGGGCATACAATCTAAAGTCCCTAACTTACATTCATTCAAATACTAGGGCCAATTTATACAGGAGCCAATTCGCTTAGCAGCATGTCTTTGGAGTGTAGGAGGGAAACTGGAGTAAGAAACCCACACAGGTACAGGGAGAACATGCAAACTCCAGGCAGGTGGTGCCGCGGTTGGGATTTGAACCAACGACCTTAGTACTGCCAGGTGGAAGTGCTAACCATTTAGCCACTGTGCTATATTGACTCACTTTTTGGTTTAATGTGTTAGTTCACCCTTAGAGAAAAAATGTAAAGCTGAACTAACACTGTACACCCTCCCCGCCCCAACCCAGTCTCTGTGCCTACCTCCAGAGCTGCTGAGTTGTAACGCCAGTGCAACTGGTCCAGCTGTTCAGGGATTTGAAATTCCTACTCTTCTCCCTCTTCTCTGGATGGATCAGAGTGATCCTGAGTGGTTAGCTGCATCACAGTGAATCACTCTGATCCATCCTGGAAGTGCTGCACAGAGAAGAGGAAGAGAAACAGGGATTTGAAATCCCTAGACTGTTGCATGGGCTTTGACAGTTCATCACAGATGGAGGTAAGTACAGCGGAGGCCAGGGGAGGGGATGTTCAGTGTTAGTTCACCTTTATACTTTTTCAGTAAAGGTGAACTAGAATCTTAGGGCATAGAGATACAACAAAGTTCATTGGTGCTTAATCGATGATAAGGTTATACAGTAAAAGGAGACCTATCAAGGGACAAACAAGACCCCTTTGGAATATTTCTGGCTAAAGTTAACCAAACAAAATGGTGGTATACAGTATAACTAAAAGGTATTCAATTTTATAATAAAAGTGGTTAGAGAGTTACAGCATAGATGTGTTATACAATAAAAAAGAGACCTGGTAAAGAATATAAACCTAAGAATCTATTTTTTTTACAGTGTTACTAAACCCAGGACCGTGCATTCACTCTATCTGGTCTCCCACAGTACATACTACATGGAAATACAATTATTTTAGTAAATATAAACTGCTAAATACCTTTTCTCATCATCAGTTAGAGCAGTCTTGTGACTTCTATCAGTGTTCAGCAGAGCACTGGTTAAAGCTTGTAGGAGGAGTTTTCTTTCTGCTCTAGAAGGATGCAGAATCCTGGACCTCTGTCTGGAGGTGTCTCCACGCAATATGTCTTATCAGGAGATAAGAGGAGGGCACTGGAAGAAGTTGAGGATCAGAGAAGTCAGGATCAAACAGTATTTTTACACAAAGCAGAGACTCAACCCTTTAGGTTCCACAGTGAGTATAACAAGCATACTTTACTGTATATACAGACTGAGTTTACTGTTGTGAGTTTAGTAACACTTTAATTAGAATTCTGTTAACTTAGTAGATTTGTAAAAATATTTTGCTAAACATTTATGGTGATCCGAAGGAACCTTATACCCAAATGTCAGGCAGTGCACGGTGATGGTAGCAAGTGTGTTGTACATAACCCCCCCCCCCCCCCCCCGCATAACCTCATATCCTCCTGGGAACCAAGGATGATTTAAAGGGTGTTCCCAATGTTTTATGCAAACTGTTTATCAAAGCACCCTGGAATGTGGAAGACAATCGGTTGATGTTCACGCACTCAGCAGTTCTCCAGCCATAAGGATTGCAGACCAGCATGTGCCTGTTATGTTGGGCTGGTATTACTTGAGAGTCTGGTAGAATGCATGGCATTTTAAAAAAAAAGTTTAAACATGAGAAAAGCACTTTGGAAGTTCTACTGTGTTTCAGTAGCATTTCAATAACACTGATACATCTGTGTAATACTAGCTTTTAACCTGATTTAGCACATCCAAATTAAATTGATGTTGACATCAATTAATTCATTGTTAACTTTAATTAAGCTTCTTCACCAAGTGAATCAGGTGTTAGCACCACAAGGGAAAATTATGAGACATTAAATACTACCTAAAGCCTTTGTCATTGTTACATGTTATAACTATTGGAGTGATATTAAACCTTCAGTTTTTTAAGCACTTTCAGTGGTTGATTTAATTACCTACTGAATATTCCGCTTTATCTTTTAATCTTGCCTATGTTCTAGTTTAGCTGGCACCATGACAACTGCCCCATATTTTCTATTCCAAGGTGACTCATTTCTCTTGCAGAATCCTATGGTGCCACCCTTGGGTGCAGGTACTAAAGTTGTGCCTCCCTTCACTGTGTGCATCAATAGAAACATACAACCCCAATGCCTAAGATGGAAAGCACTCCCCTGCTCTTCCCTTCTCCTTGTCCCTACCTTTTCCAAGTTAACAGAGTGACTGTTGACACAGACCCTAAAACATTGTTTGCCCCCTCACCACAAAGTGACAATATGTGTGCAAAGTAAAACTCCCAATTACTTCATCCTAACCTCTCTGCTTTCCCCAACCATTCTTTTATCTATGGCCAGCATTGCAAACGACCGCATAGTTACAGGTATAGGGAAGTATGACAGAGTGGTAAAAGTCATTGCTTCCTCTGAGCTTTGACATCAGACAACATTGGATAATTTGGTAGGAGCTCAGACTGAGTAAGGAGTGAGGGGAGCACTGGGAGGTGAGCATAAAGTTGAAAGAGATTTTACTCAAACACTATCACTTTTCCCTAAACTGGCAAGGTGACAGTGAGATGACAGTGAGAGTGTATTTTTTTTACAGCATTGTGCCCTACTTACTTGCTTATTCCATGGAGATACATTCAGTGAGAATCTTGGACTCCTGCAGGATACTTGCCCGTTTGTACTTTCTCTTCCAGCCATGACTTTTCAGATGTTCCCAATCTTTCCTTATGTCATATGTACATTATATGATACCTTTTGTGCCTTTTCATTTTCCTTTATACATTTTCTTAACATCTTTCTACACACTATACTGTCTACGTAACCATCTAAATTTATTATTCTTTATATGAGGAATAATTCCTGGTTATTTGGCCCCAGTATGTGTATGTATGCAGGTTAGTTAGGGGCCTTAGATTGTAAGCTCCTTGAAGACAGAGACTGATGTAAATGTACAATATGTAAAGCACTGCATAAATTGCTGGTGTTATATAAATACCTGTAATAAATAATGATATAATACTTTAAAGTGATGTTCTGGCCCCCCTCCCAAAATTAAAAGTTAGTAGCTACAAATGCTGTAGCTGCTGACTTTTAATATTAGGGCACTTACCTGTCCAGGGATAGAGTGGTGTCCTCACCCCAAGCCAATTCCGCAAACCGACTATCGCGTGCTGGTGCCACCATCTTGACCAAGAGAAACAGCTGGTTTCCTATTGCGCATGCTCGAATCATGCTGCACTTTGTGAATGGGCCACAGTCCTCTGGGACCTGTGAAATGTCCCAGAGGGCTGCAGGGGGAAGGAGAGAGTGCCGAACTTCCAGCTCAGCTCCCCACAAAAGGTGCCAAATGTGGCAGTGGAGGGGGAAAGGAGGCAGATAAGCAGAGCTTCCAATTTGGGGTGGAACTCCGCTTTAAGCATATTCTCATCCACCTGTTTTAGATCTATATCATACAATTAGTATAATTATATCCTTGGATGCTGGATTGTATTTAAGCATTAAAGTACAACTACAATTAGGTCCACTATAAGACAGGCAAGACAAGAAGTGTTAGGAACTGATGGAAAATCTCCCCAATAAGGACACAGACAAAAACACATTTATTAGAGTGGGGAAGAGTTTGAACTGACAATGACATTTTTTTTGCTGTCTGCTCCTTTCTGTCTTCTCTCATTTCATATATGGTATTATATTTGAGTGCCCATTTACTCACCATGTCCAGGTGCAGGCACAGGTCCCTTTAGTTCCTTTTCTCAAAGCTTCCTGGGCTCCTGGACTTTCTCATGGAAGACAAATTTCTCTGCTTCTCTTCCTTAGCATCTCAGAAAGGTCACACTTGTGGAGAGCGCATCTCCCCCACTGCTACCAGAGTACTCTAGTTTCATTGAGGGAGTCCTCAGGCATTGGAACCCTCCAGCTGTTCACCTGTGTTACCAGAGCTACCTGGACATCACTGAGAAGGATACTCGTTATGAAGTCACTCGCACATAGCTGAACAAACCAAAACAACTCAAAACATGGGTACAGTGGTTACTGTTGGTGGCAAATATTTTCTGGACTGGTGTAACAGAAAAAAAATACTGAATTCAAAATATATTTTAAAAATGCAATATTTTATTACTGCTAAATATTGGTTAAAACAACCACCAATGTAAAATCCAAGCAAAAACAGTCAAAAAATATAGCTGAAAAACATGTGACCATGAATAGAGAAAAAAGACAAGACAAACATACAATGACAAATGAACGTCCGGACGCATATACAGTAGAGTCACACATGGGTTCTATACTGCAGCACCAGCCGCATCATGGGTGAAGGAAAATGCATGTGGGAAATGTCAAATATGTCCTTATGTAGACCACACCAATACATTCCATGACAGCATAGATGAGAAGGAGTATCAAATTCAGGATTTAATTAACTGCAACTCAACAAGGGTAATTGACATGATAGCCTGCGCATGTAATAAATCTTACATAGGCAAGACTAAACAGCCCCTAAAAGTTTGAAATAGGAGAGTATATGAAGGAGATGAGAGAACAGAATCCTGAAAAACCTTTTTAAGACATTTTGCTTCTTGTCATAACGGCAAGCTGTCAGGAATGAAAGTAAAGGGCATCTATGTGCTCAAACTTCCCCAAAGACGTGGGGATTTTGATCGCATTTTATTACACAAAGAGAAAAGTTGGATTTATAAGTTATGAATATTAACCCCATTGGAACTGAATGTAGAAATGAATCTTCAGGTCTTTCTAGAGAAATAACATATAAATCTGGTTAAGAGATATAGGTCATTACACTTGAGCCAAATGTGATTTCTCTATAAATTAGAATTTATTGGACCTGAATGGACCTCCACTATACAAATAGCCAAATACATTTCTTTTGATAATTATTATTAAGTAATACACAGACTATTACATAACTGTTTAAATTTCGCTAGAACAATTGGGCTATGTATTACTATTACCATTGAATGAGTAGCAAATATGACTCTGTCCCTTTAATAGATTATAAGCGGCCTCTAGGTAGACACTATACAGATATAAGGGACTACCCGAATACCGCCCGACATCCAGACGAAGCTACGCTACCTTTTAGCGAAACTCATTGATGTCACACGCAACGTCACATGACGCCATCTTTCCATGTGGGAACCTTATGATGATGGCATCTCAAAGGAGTCAGTGAAACATAGAGGAGACATGTGACATGTGTCCAAATCAAGGGAAGCAACAGTCATTCCTTCGCATACACAGGATTGACACTGGCGGAGCTGCACAATCAGAGAGCATTGCAGACAGTCATAACAGTGGTAAAGTATACATCACCTTTACTGAAAACTATTGAAGATCCATATGGACACATTATCATTTAGCTACTCCAGATATAATAGGTCCAAGCTGGACCGGGAGTAACACAGAGCAAAAGGTTTCACTGTGATATCCATAGCTGGTGGTATGTTTTTTGCTGACACTGCTGTTTACACATGAAAGCAATTGTGCTGATGATCGCACAGGACTCTCATAGTCTCCCTTCTTTCAATACTCCATATAAAGATAACGTATGTGATGAAAATAGGTGTCAGTCTTGGAAAAGGACACAACTGATTGGATGAACTTTTATTTAAGGACTGATATGTCGACCCATGTAGGGACCTGCTGTACATATTGAGCACAGATCTTAAGTCATGACAATCAATTGCTACATCACAGTGCTCTCTAGACTCAATACCAATAGTTGGACTATAAGGTTTCCCAAGACTCACACATGGGAAATACCTATCACTATATAATTTCCTTCACCCATTATGCGGCTGATGCTGTGGTATAGAACCCATGTGTGACTCTATATGCATCCGGACGTTCATTTGTCATTGTATGTCTGTCTTGTCTTCAGGGGCGGACTGACCATTTGGAAACTCGGGCACTGCCCGAGGGCCCGGGGTCAGTAGGGGGCCCCATGAGATGCCCCTGGTACCTTTTTCATAGGCTTTTTTGAGTTTGGGCAAGGACACAGGGGCCCCATGATCCCATATTGCCCGGGGGCCCCATGAGTTGTTAGTCTGCCCCTGCTTGTCTTTTTTATCTATTCATGGTGACATGGTTTTCAACTATAATATTTATGACTGTTTTTCCTTGGATTTCATGTTGGTGGTTGTTTTAACCAATATTTATCAGTAATAAAATATTAAATTTTTTTTATATATTTTGAATTCAGTATTGTCTTTCTGTTACACCAGCTCCAAAAATATTTACCACCAACAGTAACCACTGTACCCATCTTTTGGGTTGTTTTGGTTTGTTCAGTTGATTTTGGTTACGGTGACAACACCTAATTTATGCAGAGGTGTGCTGGTATAGCTACATGCAGGGGTGGACTGACAACTTATGGGGCTCCCGGGCAATAGGGGATCATGGGGCCCCTGTGTCCTTGCCCAAACTCAAAAAAGCCTATGAAAAAGGTACCAGGGGCATCTCATGGGGCCCCCTACTGACCCCGGGCCCTCGGGCAGTGCCCAAGTTTCCAAATGGTCAGTCCACTCCGTCTACATGTTTACATATATCAACCTCAAATGTCTAGTTAAGTGCACTCACACATAGCTGTTTGTATTGTGAGCTGTTTTACATAAGTAGTAATTCACAGCTAGACTATCTGTTGCTATAGAGACTAAGATGTAACTATAGATGCAATGCAGCCATACATTACCCTAACTGAACCACAGAGACATTTCTGTGAAGAGTCCATGTTTGTGCAGCTTTTATAATCTGTTTGCATTATTCTGCAGTGTTCTTTGTCATTCTCACCCTGTTTTACTTTATTTTTGATTCCACCTGTTTCGTAAACTGCAAGTTACAGTTACCCTCTGTCTGATCTTTTGGACAATTAGCTATCCTGTTATACTTGGGGGTCTATGTATAAATATTTCACTGTATAAATGTGACCAACATTCATACAGCTCCAATAAAACTTGCTGTATTTTGTGTAATATAATTATAATCCTATGATCAAAAGCGCAAAATAGTTTCCATAACGTGGCACCTAATTCTGATTAAGGTGTTAAAAAATAAAGCAGGGGGCCAGTCCAAGATGGTGACCGGAGCAGTCGCATAATCCTCGGCTCCGGCACCTCGGCTGACAATCTGTTGCCATCCGGGCAACAGCAGGAGATTGGTGGGCATTGGAGGTCTCCCTGACCCTGCCCGTAGCTGGCCGTGGGGTACGGGGCGACTCTGGCCTCTCTCCAAGGCGGCTGCC
Organism: Staurois parvus; assembly: GCF_062004578.1. Classification (NCBI taxonomy): domain Eukaryota; kingdom Metazoa; phylum Chordata; class Amphibia; order Anura; family Ranidae; genus Staurois; species Staurois parvus. Next base: position 12,957,732 of record NW_028317971.1, read on the forward strand.
ATACCCGGCCTGGCGGGGCGTGCCGCGGCCTACCGCGACGCTATCCGCTGCCATCCGGGCAGCGGTGGGCCCTTGGCGGGTATCGGAGGGCCTCTGCAGCACTGCCCTCCCCCGGAGGAGGGGATTGGAGCGGGTCTGTCCCCCATTTGTCACGGCGGAAGATCCCGGCCTGGTGAGGCCTACCGCGGCCTACCGTGACACACCCTGGCCCGGATCTGAAGGTCATCCAACCCCCCGTGAGTACAGTCAGCATGGGAGAGGGCAGCCAACACTCATCAGGTCCCCTGTAGGTGCTCTGGTGGCGGGGGCTGGTGTCTGTGGCCCCAGAGGCCTGTACCATTACCTGTGCAACCTTTATTGGGCCTGGGGGCTTGCAGTGGCCTGGGAGTCATACATCTGTGCTCCCTTTAAACCATCTATCCGACTTTGGGACTTGGAACCTGGGAGATCCAGGGTCTTTTAGTCCCCTGTGCCTTAACTGACCACATAACAGTGTTTGGGCTGGCATCTGATTCAATGGCTTCTGTTATGTAAAACCACCACAGTTGATATCCATCCCTCACATCCTCCTGTTGAATTTCTTTTTTACAATATAGAAATTATACAATATGGAAGTGGAATCTATGTATCTATGTAACTACTTCCTTGCACCGGTACCGGCGCTATAGGTCCCCTGGGGTCATTACTACCTTTGGTTATACGATATTCAATTGATCACCCCCAGGAGACTTTCTGCATGCCGTCCACCAAAAAGAAAAGTAGGGGTAATGCTCAAAAATTCCTTACGACATATTTAATGAAAACGCACGAGATTTGCAGCATGTCTCAGGATATCACAGAAAGAGCATCCCCATCCGGTTCCACACAGGATACCACGGCCCATCCTTTAGCTCAGGACAGTATGAACGCACAGCAACTTTCAAAGGGGAATTTGGAATCTTGCTTGTAAACTATATACACCAAGTTAGCCACTAAATTCCAATCAGAACTCCACAAGAGCACAAACGTCCTCTCTCAGGAAATAGCTGCATTGGGCTCCAGAACTGACCGCTTAGAAACCAAACACGATGAGCTCAGTCTGGCTTATGGCGAGCTGTCCAGAGATCAAGATTATTTACAGACGGCCTTTACGCAGTTGCAGGCACAAGTTGAGGATCTTAACAATCGCAACCGCAGGAATAATCTGCGAGTTCGTGGAGTCCCAGAGATTGTGATTGACCTTTCACAAGCCATTACCAAGCTATTCAGGTCCCTTCTTCTGGACCACGATGCTGGGTCCTTTGTTTGTGATCGCATCCATAGAGACCTGCGCCCAAAACCTCCTAATGATAAACCGCCTCATGACATTGTCCTTTGTCTAAAAGATTTCCTGATCAAAGAAAATATACTGCCCGCAATACCCCAACGATCACTTTTGAAGGTTCAACTTTGCAAATATTCCCAGAAGTCTCTCCGGAGACGCAAAAAAATTAAGGAAATCACATCCACTCTTTTTTCAGCTCGTATCCGCTACAAAAGGGGCTTCCCCTTTAAGCTGCTAGTCCCACACAATGGCAGCACATACATAGCTACATCTCTCCCTGAAGGCCAGGATATTCTGGCCAAATTAGGCCTGGTGGTTGCTCCTTCACCTCGCGCCCTCCTTTCACTCCTCGGGTATCTCCAATATGGCATACTCCATCTCCACGAAGAGAAAGGAGGAGAGTCAGACAAGAACCGGGATGAAAGGATTCTGTTCATTGACATGTCATTCACTCTTTGGATGGGTTTTTGGTCAATGCTGCGATCTCTTCATACTCATATATGTATATTTTGTTTGATCTCCTTTTCATCTATATGGACGAGTAAAAGTTTAGCAAGGGTCATTAGGCCCTTATTTACCGCCCCTACGCTGTTGCTGTGGGACTCTTGGACACGTGACCCCACCCTGCCGCCTGGCATGGCCAGAGATGTCACTGACCGCTCCGCCTCCCCTGTTTTACGGCGGCAGAGTTTGGGCCCGATTGGCCCTTTGATGTTTAATTTTTCTGCCTTTTCAGGAAGGGCAGATGGCCTATCACATCCATGGTTAATTACGATTTCTTTAGTTGTAGGGGCTCTTAAAGCTCCAATTCTATTGCTTTATGTTTCTATTTTTGTGACAATTTCGGTACATGATGTTGCTTATACACCAATTTGTGGACGTCCCGGCCACTATATTGTGACTTGGATGCTCCATAAATTGCTGCTGGCGGACTTTATATTATCTGATGTAGACCCGGATGCTCCACTGACTAGACAAACTATATTGGATACTTGTCAGCAGAATACCATAATGATGTTTGATGTGATTCTTGTTTGCCATGGTAATCCAGTGTATTTCACATAATGTCCAGGGTTTCAACTCACCAGATAAGCTGAAAACTGCCTTCCTTCAGTATAGACGCCTAGGGGCAAAGGTTATCTTACTACAGGAAACTCATTTTGCAGCTGCTAAACACCCGGCATACTTTCATAGATCCTACAAACAGGGGTTTTACACTTTACATTCTACTAAAAGTAGAGGTGTGGCTATTTTTTTACACAACTCATTTCCCTTCGATATTCAACATGTTTATCGTGACCATGAGAGCAGATTTATCATTATTAAAGGCACCCTCTCGGGTCGTGAACTCACGATCACTAATGTCTATGCACCAAATTCGATGCAAGCATCCTTTTTCTCTCACTTTTTCAAAATTCTTTATCGATTCCTATCTCCTCACTTATTGGTGGGAGGCGATTTTAATTTGGTAGCCAATCCCCTTTTAGACCGCAATTCGTCCTCACCATCCTCCAAAGCCTTCCCAAAATCCCTTACCAAGAGGTTAGACACACTTCAATTGGTAGATTCCTGGAGGGCACATAATGTAGGAGCCAGAGATTATTCATTTTACTCCCACCCTCATGATTCTTATGCTTGGCTAGATTATATCTATTGTTCCCCCATTCTACTAGCTAACTCTAGGAAAGTTTGCATTCACTTAAGCCCATGGTCGGATCATAATATTTTCTCTCACTTTCATAGGTTTAGCACCTACTCCTTACACCTGGAGACTTAATGACTCTATGCTTACAGATACTAACTCCCGCCAAGACATAATTACCTCCATTCAAGAATACTTTCAGTCAAACGCAACTCCCGATATCTCCCCGACCATTTTGTCGACAGCTCATAAGGCGGTCCTACGTGGCCGCCTCATTTCCATGGCTTCCTCTAAAAATAGAGAGCGGTGGAAACAAATTCAGAAATTAACCCGAGAATTAGAAGCACATCATAGAACCCATGTGAACAAACCATCTCTCCTAAATAAAACGATGTTATTGCAAAAGCATCTAGAATTGAATACTTTACTTTCCCAAAAAATGGATAAAGCTCTGCGCTGGTCGAAGACTTCATTTTTATTACATAGTAACTCTGCCTCTACTATGTTTGCAGGAAATTAAACCACTCTATACAACCCTACATCTCTACAAATTACGTACTAATTCTGGCAGCATCTCCTCTCTTCCCCGTGAAGTCCTGGGAATTTTCGAAAATTTTTATTCCAACCTATTAGCGTCCCCACAACCAACCTCTGCTTCTCCAAACGGCTCATGGCTTGATTCTATACCCCTCTCTGCTCTCACACCATCTCAGATATCCTCTCTTATTGCCCCATGCACTTTGGAGGAAATAACCCGTGCAATTAGGGCACTAAAAACTTCCACAGCACCAGGCCCTGATGGGTTTACATCCAGTTATTATAAACATTTTGCCTCTACATTGGCTCCCTTTTTGATGTCCTTATTCAATGATGTTTTGCAGGGAGGTAGATTTCCTGAGGAGATGCTGTTGGCTAACATGTCTCTGTTACCTAAACCACTAAAAGATCATCATTTACCTCAAAACTATAGACCAATCTCGGTAATGAACAATGACTTGAAAATATTCAGCCGCATTCTGGCAGATAGGTTGGCCCCTATTATCTCCTCTTTGGTCTCTCAGGACCAATCGGGTTTTATCCCGGATAGATTTATTACGGACAACATTTGTCTCACATTAAATGTTATTTTTTATGATTCTTTTCCATTTCGTTGGACCACAGATCAGATTTCATACCTTGGCATTAACCTCACTCTCACATACTCAAAATTATTTGCTGCTAATTATCCACCATGTGTGTCACGCCTCTCCACTCTGTTGAAAATCTGGCATGGATATCCTATCTCATTTTTAGGTAGAGTCACGGCAGTCAAAATGAATATCTTACCTAAATTACTTTATCTATTTAGGGCACTCCCAATCCCTGTCTCCAAAACGTTCCTAGATCGCTTTCAACTACTGATTAACAATTTTATTTGGCATAATAAACGTCCTCATTTTGCTTCATCGGTCCTATACTGGTCGCAACGGGCGGGAGGTCATGGTCTCCCCGATTTCTGGCTTTACTACCTGTCGGCCCGTTTCGCACAATTATCACAATGGGCGACCATTAATTCCCAGATCCTGTGGATCAGATTTGAATCTCAGTCTATACGTCTGTTCTATTTACCAGGCATATTGTGGTCCAAAATCCCCCCTGCTCATTATGCACCCATAATTCCATTGTGGCCCATTCATTGATGCTTTGGTCTCGATATAAACTTAGATTAAATCTGGTTTCCCCTGTCTCTCCGGGTTCAGCATTTTTTAGTGACCCGGATTTTATTGTGGCTTTTTCATCTCCGCAGGTGTTTCGCTGGTGGTATGATGGATCCTTTATTAGGTTATCTGATTTTCATAGAGGAGGATCTTATATTACCTTTGAGATGTTACGCACACACTTTGATATCCCGCTTCGTGAATATCATCATTATCGACAGATCAGACATTTTTTTAGTTCACATTTTGGTCTTATACCTTCATCTCCAATTTCTTTTTTTTGAACGTATTAGCCGTGACTCTCCTAGGGGCAGGGGTCTTATTTCAGATATGTATCATCTACTCTTGGTTAGTTCTTTTCCCTCACCCCTTCTTTACAGACAAAAATGGGAAACTGATAGTGGTATCACCTTTTTTCGGATGAGGATTGGGATTCCATGGTGGATAACATATGTAAGAGCTCCAGATCCCTTTCGGTTTGTGAGACAGCCCTTAAGGTATTAACCAGATGGTATTATACCCCATCCAGACTACATGTCTTGTATCCAAACATGTCTCAACTATGTTTTCGTGGCTGCGGCCTTGCAGGTACTCTGATGCATACATTTTGGACCTGTCCGGGCCTTTCCTTGGTGTGGCGTAGGATCTCGGAGGTAGCTTCTGCATTGGCGGGTGTTCCAGTGCATTTGACTGTACAGTCCTGCCTACTGGGAGCCCATATCTCGGGAGTTCAGACTGAGGTTATGAGGCTAATCCACACCATTTGTATATCCACCCTATGGGCTATTGCCCTACACAGGAAGTCCCTCACAGTACCATTGGCTTCTGTTCTGCATAGGATTTATGCTGTGATGCTCATGGAGAGAATTCATTACACTTTACTGGACAAGATGCAATTATTTGATAGAAAATGGGAAATTTGGAGAACTCATAGGCATTTACTACATGATTAAGAAACACCCATGTTTGGATTGATTGAGTTACTCTGTCAGTAGCCGAATAATTCTTCATACCTTTCTATTTATATTGCTCATGTACTTAAATTCTTTTCTCTCTTTCTCTCTTCTTTTTTTCTTTACTTTACATGATTATACTTTCTGACATGTACATTTCAGTTGTGCCTTGTTTCTGTTTTACATACTGTTTGAAGATGTAATGCTACTTTACAGTCTATTTCTTGAAAAATAAAATCGTTTGTAAACAAAAAAAATAAATAAAGCAGTATGGCCACTAGATGGCACGTATGACCATATGAGATAATTATATTATACCAAATACGGCTAGTTTCATTGGGGCTGTATGAATAACATTTTTATACGTAGGCCTCTAGGCCCTCAAGTTACTACCCTGCCAAAAATTGTTCCAGAAAAACTTTCCAAGGAAGAAGATAGCCAATGAACTCACATGGAAGCAGGCCCAGACTGGCCGTAGGGCACACCGGGCATTTGATGAGCTTAAGATGATCGGGCCGCACAGCGGGTGGTAAGCAGCGACTGCTGTCTGTACAGGGCTAATACAGACCACAGCTGCCGCTCATCTCCCGCTGTGCTGCTATGCCCAAAGCAGGGCCGACAGGAGGCGCAGCAGTGATGGCTCCTGAAGACAAGCAAGAAGCGCTTCTGACAAACGGACACCTCCTCAGCCGGCACACTGTGACAGGTTTGTAGCGGTGGTGGATGGCGGTCTTTGCTGGATTGGCTGTCTCTTTGCTGGATGAGCTTTCTCTTTGCTGGATGGCTGTCTCTTTGCTGGACGGGCTGTCTCTTTGCTGGATGAGCTGTCTCTTTGCTGGATAAGCTGTCTCTTGCTGGGTGGGCTATCTCTTTGCTAGACTAGCTGTCTCCTTGCTGGAGGCTGTCTCTTTGCTGGATGGGCTGTCTCTTTGCTGGATGGGCTGTCTCTGCTGGACGGGCAGTCTCTGCTGAACAGGCTGTCTCTTTGCTGGATGGGTTGTTTCTTTGCTGGATGAGCTGTCTCTTTGCTGGATGAGCTGTCTCTTTTCTGAAGGGGCTGTCTCTGCTGGACGGGCAGTCTCTGCTGAACATGCTGTCTCTTTGATGGATGGGTTGTTTCTTTGCTGGATGAGCTGTCTCTTTGCTGGGTGAGCTGTCTCTTTTCTGGAGGGGCTGTCTCTTTGCTGGAAGGGCTGTTTTTTTTTGCTGGATGGGCTGTCCCTTTGGTGGAGGGGCTGTCTCTTTGCTGGAGGAGCTGTCTCTTTGCTGGAGGGGCTCACTCTTTGCTGGAGGAGCTGTCTCTTTGCTGGAGGAGCTGTCTCTTTGCTGGATGAGCTGTCTCTTTGCTGGAGAGGTTGTCTCTTTGCTGGAGGGGCTGTCTGTTTGCTAGATGGGCTGTCTCTTTGCTGGAGGGGCTGTCTCTTTGCTGGAGGGGCTGTCTCTTTGCTGGAAGAGTTGTCTCTTTGCTGGAGGGGCTGTCTATTTGCTGGAGGGGATGTCTATTTGTTGGATGGTCTGTTTCTTTGCTGGAGTGGCTGTCTCTTTGCTGGAGGGGCTGTCTCTTTGCTGGATGAGCTGTCTCTTTGCTGAAAGGGCGGTCTCTTTGCTGGAAGAGCTGTTTCTTTGCTGTACGTGATGTCTCTGCTTGATGGGCTGTATCTTTCCTTGACTGTTTGTCTCTTTGCTGGACTGGGCTTTCTCTTTGCCCAGTTGGGTCCAGCAAAGAGACATCCAAATCCAGCAAAGAGACAACCCAGTCCAAGAAGGGACATCCCCATCCAGCAAAGAGACATCTCTGTCCAGCAAAGAGACATCCTGTCTTTGCTATATGGGGATGTCTCTTTGCTTGATTGGGCCATTTCTTTTAATATATAGGGGGCACTGTAGTAAGATCTCTAGGGGCACTGTAATGTAAAGGGACACTGTGATATAAAGAGGACTGTTCTGTAAAGGGGCACTGTAATCAATACAGTGCCCCTTTACAGTGCAGTTCCTTTCATATCACAGTGCCCCTTTATATTACAGTGCAGAGTACTGACTCCATGAATATTCCATCACCAACTGCCCCAGCGAATGCCCTTGCACACCCCCGAAATTGGCTGCTCAGTCTAAAATGCCCGGGTCTATTTTTTGTCCCAGTCCGGGCCTGCATGGAAGTAGTCAGGATTACCTAGATGAATGTGTACTATGGGAGCAGGGTGTAGTGATCACAAGCACCTTTAGTGATATATTGTCCAGGGACTAAGGGATGAGCTGCTGGAGACGTGCCCTTCACACTTCGGCCCACTTAAGAAAATCATTCTCCAAACTTTGGAAGACTAATGGGACTTGATGTGTTGTTTTACTTCAGTTATACTTCAATACACTATATCTTGGGCTGTACAACATTTTTAAAAGTATAGGTATTTACACAAAACATAGTGTAAAAATATTATCTTTACTGAATTAAAGCTGTCTATAAAGTTGAACAGGTTCAGAGGCACAGGGGAAACCAGTGACTCAATCTATACACATGCATACATTGGCAATCAACCCAAAGTACTGTATTTACCCCAGTTTAAGCACTTAACAATAATATGCACAATCAATTGTTACTTAGCTTCAAATTAGGGAATTAATGGGCAACTTCATTTCCATGGAAAAATTCTCAAATAAAAAAATTTTGCATATATGATTGCAATACAAGATATATTGTACTTTAATGGTATTAAAAATTACCTTTCCTTTTCAGTGTGCTTTGTTGTAATATTCTTTCTCAAATTCAATGCAATATGGTGACCCAGAGGTGTGGTGTACACAGTTGGTGCTCTATGAACTTCTGGGAAAAACCTGGCATCACCAAGGTTCTCTTTGGGAAAATAGTGGTGGTACCGCCTATTCAAAAACTCCCCACAAATGTCAGCACTCACCATGGATTGCAAGATTTACCAGTTCTCATGGAACCCTTCCCTCAGATGTGGCTCAGGACTCTTGCATTCTGTCTGCTCCCCAAGAAAACAATGGCATAGCTGGCCATAATCATAGATTAGATTGCCCCCAAAGCAAGAGCTCTGAGTATTTCATGGTTCTCACTGCAAATAAAGAGTGAATATGACCCAATGGCTATCAGGAATGAACTGAAAGTAGGCAGGAGAGCAAACAGTACCACTCCTAAAACTGTCCACTAAGGAACTAACACCCACTCAGTTAGAAGCTGTAAGGTGATTATTGGATAAGTGGTCTGAGTTGTTCTCACACAGGGACTAAGACCTGGGTTGTAGCAGTGGAATTAAACACCCAAAATACCCAAAGGAGAGCCCTCCCATGTGGGAAAGATATTGAAGTATACTACCACAACTCTGCTAAGGATTCAAGAATATGCAAGAACAGAGAATACAACAAGGGGTGACTGAAAACAGTAAGAGACCATGGGAGGCTCCATTCATCCTGGTAAAGTCCTCTTTTGTGTGGACTATAGGAATCTGAACATTGTCACAATGAGGGGCTATGCCATGTAGACATGTTACTCCAACTGAACCACAGAGACATTGCTGTGAAGGCTCCATGTTTGTGTAGCTTTCATAATCTATGTTGTATTCATCTGGAGTGCTCTTTGCATCCTGTTCTGACCCTGTTTTGTTTTATTGTTTCTACTTTCACCTGTTTAGTGAACTGCAATGAACAGTTACTCTCTGACTGATCATTCAGCCAATTATTCATCCTGTTACAGTATCCCTGCAAAAGGAACTAGGGAAAAAATCCCTAATGATGTGCCAAACAGAAGAAAAACTGACAAAATGTGTAACTCTTTTTCACTCTATACAAAATAAAAATTTGCTGGAGCTAGACTCTAAGCACTGCAAATTAACATTAATTTTCTAGCTTTAATTTTGGTGAGCTTGGTTAGAATTTTTTATAACAATATGAAGGGCATTCAAGTCAAATCGTAACTTTTAGTTTTACAGGTATAAAAAAGGATGTTAGCATGATGGTACTACATGCAGCAGTAAGTGGCAAGTGTGTCCTATTACTGATAGGCGGCGCACATGTAACAGGCCAGTCCAGAGACCATTAATCAAGAAGGCAGAAAACAGTGTTAGTGCGTGCATGGAACAGTGTGTGGTGATGACGTTTCTTGTGATCGAAGGTGTAAAATCCACAGATATCTACAGAAGACTTCAAACACATAGTGTTGGTGATGAGATGCTCAGCTACAGTAAGACATTTGAATGGTGTAAACTTTTCAAAGACGGCCGTACGTCCCTCAATGACGATCCTGACTATGGTGGTTCTCAGCCCACAGCTGTCATTCCTGTAAACATTTAGCATGTGGAATGCCTGATCCTGGATAATTGACGCATAACTTGTCGAGAAATTGCACAGGAGATTAATCTTTTGGTGGGCACAGTGAACACTCTGATGACAAAGTGAAGCAGGTTATTCTAGGATAGTTCAAACCTACTGACAAATCTTTCTATGCCAAAGCTTTCTAGGCATTAGTTAAATGCTGGGATATGTCTATAAATGTAGCAGGGGAGTATGTAAAAAAATGCAGTTTCCACTCCTTGAAATTTGTTCTTTTATTATATAAACTCAAAAATCCCATTTTGACTTGAATACCCTCTCCGAATGCCATATCTCTGAAATACCTAACTACATGCACTTTCCAAAAATCAAAATTTCCTTTATTAGTATTCTTTTTTGCTGCATATGTTATTTGTACATGCCATTTTTATAAATTGTCTGGTGTAGTTGTATATTTATGTCTCCATCTTTTTATTTTAACTCTTCTTTTAAATCAGCAATATTGTGTTCCAATGACATGCTGTAAATCATTTGTATATGCCAAACATTGTAGAGTTTTATTACATATCATACCAGGTTTTCTAATCAATTTCTCCAGATTTCAATAAACAACATGAATGTATCTCTGGTGCTCGGCTTTACATGCGGACCAAAATGCAATCCTTGAAGGTAACGTAAGTGTATCAGGAGAGTAGTGGTGAGTCATCAAATTGGGAAGGAAGAAAGTGCTGAACCCATGGATGCCATAATTTGAATAATATTCAACGTTGTCTTAGAGGATCACATCCAATTTGATGTGTGTCATAGCCTTTGTAATTCTGTGTTTGGTCTGAACAAGAGTCAGTCTTCCAACCTTTAGCAATTCTTTAGCAGCTGTGGTCACGTACTTGCATTTTTTTAATGTAATTCTTGTACCTGTATCATCTTCACCAGCCCTTTAACTCATTTGGCAATATAAATACCTGCAATATTTTAAATTGTACTATGTGAATATATTTTAAATATACCTAAAAATTACAGAGCTTTTGTAATCAATAATCAGGTAGTATGACTGTATTTTACATTCATCACAATTTTCCAGCATCCTTGGTTAAAATTTAATTGCAGCTGACCTGTTTTTCAGAAAACTATATAGTCTCAGTAATTCTGCCCTTGAATAATACATTATAATCTCACTGTCATATTTTTTTGTTATTAGTTTATATGTCATATTTATCTGATAAACTATTTTCCTGTTGTGCACAAAATAATGTAAGAATTGTTAATAATTTTCATTTTTTCTGGCATTTGATCAGTCTTCTATAGCTAATATAGTAGTTCATATATATACTTTCAAAACACGAATCCACATTTTTCATAAATTCTGAACTTGTACAATCTTCTTCTTAGGCTTTTTGTTCTTTTAGTTGTTTGATGAGTGTTTCAAATACGTACAGGTTTGTATGATTTCTTTTCAGATTCATACGATAGCAGTGCCAATTCCATTTCTGGGTATAAATAAGTTTTCTTCATTTTCATTCTCCAAGTCTACATTTATTTGTTTGTTTAATAGTTCCTCAGAGTATTGAGCCCAGAATTTTAATATGTGTTTATTTCATTCCAAGATACGTTTCCTTTTTTATCTCTATGTATCATCATCCTCTGATGAAATCCATTCTTTACTACACTAACCTCTTTGAACTAATTTCTTTCTTTTTTTTCAAACATCTATCCTCTTGAACTTTTCCTTTTTTCCTCCTGCATACTTTATTCACCATTCTTCTTTTGTCACAAAATGATTCTAAACTTTCTCTTGTTTATCTCTCTAATGTTTTAGACCTGGCCTTATGCCTTTTTTTCTATTGCCTTTCTGTACTCTCAAACCAGTCTTTCTTCTTTCATAAAGTTTTATAGTTAAGAATGTTTTCAGCAGATTCTGTTATTTTTTATTTCCTGCCATTTAACCTCTATTTATCTGTTATCTATACTTTCTGTCTGCATATTCTTAATTATTTCTTCTTTTTATTTCAGTTCTAAACTTCCATCTGTGTTTAGCATTAATTCACATATCTCATTCTCTTGTTTCTTACTTTTGTATTTTATATTTTTGTCTACGTAAAAATTCTAAATGTATTAAATAAAAATATTTCACTCACAATCTGCTCCCCTCTTTGAACATACATTAATTCCAGTTCATGCCTTCTATCGATTTGATGTTGATTTAGGTATAAATTATTTTGTCCTCTATTAAAAAAAAATCAATATGTTATCAGATTGATTGTGTTTCTATGTTTTACTTCTTGGATAAACATTGTTCCTATTCTACAATTCCTTTTTCTCTTTTTAACTTTGGAAGGGGCGCTATCTCTGTATAAACTCATTCTCCCCCATGTCCGTCCCCTTATCTTTAGTTTTCTCCTTGTTTAATACATATCATCCATTTGGCTACTATCTTTTGTCCATGCAAGAATTATTTTTCATTTACAGTATGGCATATTACTAGCCCAATGCTCAAGCCCCAACCGGGGTACCCTTTGGTGATCACTGAAATTATTCCTGCGATGAGAGGCACTAATGATAGCTTCTCTACTACTGGAATGCCTGTCATACAAGCCCAGCCACCACGCCATAGCAGAGATACCTTTGGGGAAGCACAACATTCCCATTTTGTAACATTTTTCCAGCACAGATCTCCACTGTACAAATGTGTATAAGCAATTTGATCACCAAAAAATATGACACAGCAAGCGTGTGACAATTTGAACATTCCAAAAAATCCAGTTAGGTAAATGTTAAAGGAAAAGCTCTCAATTTAAATTTAATAATTTCTATAAAGCTTTATAAATTACGACTGAGGAGGTATTACCACTGAGTCTATATTATCATTACATTATATTTCCGGGAACCCTTTTCAATTCACTCTCACAATCTAATTATAGAAAACCAGAAGCTATTTTCTCAGTCATTATTTGGAATAAATCATAGACAGAAATTGTTATTTGATTACAATGGTAGTGCTTAAAAAAAGCTTCCCTTATCTGCAAATGCCAGGGGCCATTCTATGGATGTATGCAAAAATACTGACTTAATTAACGATAAAGATTATTCAAGGATATTAAGAATTGGAATCACATTGCATCCAGGTATATACAGTATATCTATTTTTTTATTATAGAATTTGTATAGCCATTCTCATATGTGCATTAAATGACATGTAGACATGCATTTTTATAACAATAAGTATAGATGAAATGCATTAGTGGAAGTGTTAAAGCAGTAGTAAACCGCAGCTTGAGAAAAAAAAATCATCTGGAAGCTAATGTCATAATGTGCTAGTATGCATTGCATGCTAGCACATTATGCAGGTCTTAGCTTGAAATTAAGCCCTCCATCGGTGAGGTTTCCCCGCTGCAGAGGCTTCCATCTTCACCCTGACTTCCTTCAGGGTTCGCAAGTCCTGGCTGCCTGACTGGCCCAGCCAAGCTGACATCACTCCCACGTAGTCTCGGGACACAGCACAGTGCTCTGATGGAATGGCACGGATATGCTGTTCCTTCAGAGCGCATGCACCAGCGGACAAAAAGAGCGTATATCTCCTAAACGGTGCACGTTTAAGAGATATTCATTTTACCAACGGGTAAGCTTTATTGTATGCTTACCTGTAGGTAAAAGATACAAAAGTGGGTTTATTTCCACTTTAACTGTATCAAAGTTATTTAGCAGTTATGGAAAATTCAAATTATCAAGAAGAATGATGATTAGATCTGAATAGTATATTGAGTATTGGAAGAATTATACAAAGGCAAAACTTTATTTTTTATTTTCGATAGAATAGGGGAGGTTTTTTTTTTTCATTTTGCCATCTGTGTCTCATTGGGGAATATTTCTTATTTCTTTCCAATCTTGTCCTGTAGACTTAACAGGAAGTGTGAGGATATCTTTCCAAAGTGAGGAATATCCCCTTAGATAGATGTTGTGGGAACAAGTGTGCTGCACTAAAAGTTTCCCATCTATTCTTGTTCTGATGAAAACTCAAAATTTAGGAAATACCCTGGTTTCATTCCTGGTATAACTATGTTCATAACAGTTACAGAGAGTAAATCCCCATAACAGTGACACAGATGGCAGTAAAAACCTGACAGTGGTTCCGACTTCTTACCAGTCTATCAAAATTGAAAAAAAAGTTAACTTTTAGTTATTCTTTAATTTACTCCATTCAAAATTCCATGACATTAAGATTTATATCAATGGTCAGCAGCAGATGCTCCTTCTTAGTATAAACAGAGGAAGAGCTCTGATGTTAATGGATGGCTTTTGAGTGGGTCGAGACTAGGCTGTCACCAAAACTTTACTGTGTGACTGCTTTTTTCAAGAAGCCACTAGTAATGGCAATAAAGGATAGATATCCCATATGCTTAGTAAAAGAAAAAAATACAGTACAGTGTTAGCTGGCATTTACACTGTTACTAAGAAAGTACCTAGATATGAATTGAAAGAAGGAGAGTACACTACCTAGAATTGGATAGGACAATAGGGTAGTGCAGCATGGAAAGCATCACTTCGAGGAATGTATGACATAAGACCTTCATCTAACACTGAACCCAAAATGTGAAAAAAATTTACTATTTCCATCCTATCATATTATTTAATGTCATGATTCCAATCAGTATGCATACACGTTTGAAATACCTTTTAATCAGTTTATTTCAACTTGATGGATCTGTGTAACTATGCTTCCTACAGGCTCTTTATCTACTGAGTGTAGTTGCACACTTCAGTCACTGATCTCTAGAATGCTATGCATTTTGTGCTCTGCTCTTCTAAATTTCTGCACGTCACAGGCTGTGGGTGGTTTTCATTGAATAATTGACAGCAGTTCCACCATGCAACTTTGATGTCACACTATAGCAATTGATACAGCAAGCATGTGAAGTATAAAGGCCCAATGTCCCCTACCTTCTTGAGCAGTGTGGATATGAAGAGCTGTATATGTGAGTGTTATAAAATTAATTTAATAAAGTTATTTATTTGGATGGGAGGGAGTGGGGGGTGTTACTGAATTGTCTTGTTAAAGTGGTTGTAAACTCTTACATATACCAAGTGAAGTAACTGGTCTCAGGTGACACAGAGATTAAACAAATCCTCCTACATAAGTTGAACCTGTTTTTTAGCTGTAGTCTCCTCTCTACAACTGTTCAAAGTCCAGAATTTATAAATCTTGTCTGAGCTGTCAAAAAATGTTTAAATCAGGGTTTCGCAACCGGGGTTCTGTGGAACCCTAGAATTCCCCCAGAGGTTGCCAGGGGTTCCTTAAGCAATGAGCAATTTTTGCCTCTCAGGTAAGTTCTCACTGACACCATTGATCTTTTTAGCAATCTGTAAGAGGGTAAAGTCATTTTTAGCAGTTCCCTGAGATCGGAAAGAAAATTAGAATATTACATGCAATCAATAAAACAAGGATTGTACATAGAACAATATCGGACCTCTGAAAAGTATAAGCATGCATATGTACTCAGTACTTGGCTTGGGCCACTTTTGCAGCAATTTCTGCCTCAATGAGGTGTGGCATGGAAGCTATCAGCCTGTGGCACTGCTGAGGTGTTATGGAAGACCAGGATGCTTCAATAGTGGCCTTCAGCTTTTCTGCATTGTTTGGTCTCATGTCTCTCATCTTTCTCTTTCTCTTGGCAATGCCCCATAGATTCTCTATGGGGTTCAGGTCAGGTGAGTTTGCTGGCCAATCAAGCACAGTAATCCCACGGTCATTGAACCAGGTTTCGGTGCTTTTGGCAGTGTGGGCAGGTGCCAAGTCCTGCTGGAAAATGAAGTCAGCCTAAAGCTCGTCTGTGGATGGAAGCATGAAGTGCTCCAAAATCTCCTGGTAGACGGCTGCATTGACCCTGGACTTAATGAAGCACAGTGGACCAACACCAGCAGATGACATGGCTCCCCAAATCAACACAGACTGTAGAAACTTCACACTGGACTTCAAGCATCTTGCAGTGTGTGCCTCTCCATTCTTCCTCCATACTCTGGGTCTTTGGTTTCCAAATGAGATGCAAAAATTGCTCTCATCAGAAAAGAGAACTTCGGACCACTGAGCCACAGACCAGGTCTGTTTTTCTTTAGCCCTGGTTGTTTGTTGTTCAGGAGCGGCTTGACAAGAGGAATACGACATTTGAAGCCCATGTCCAGGATCCATCTGTGTGTGGTGGCTCTTGATGAACTGACTCCAACCTCAGTCCACTCCTTGTGAAAGTCCCCAACACTTTTGAATGGCCTTTTCCTGACAATCCTCTTCAGGCTACGGTCATCCCTGCTGCTTGTGCACCTTTTTCTTCCACACTTTTCCCTTCCACATAACTTTCTATTAATGTGCTTTGATACAGCACTTTGGGAACATCTATCTTCTTTTGCAATTACCTTTTGAGGCTTTCCCTCCTTATGGAGGGTGTCAATGATGGTTTTCTGCACAACTGTCAGGTCAACAGTCTTTTCCATGATTGTGATTCCTACTGAACCAGACTGAGAGACCATTTAAAGGCTCAGCAACCCTTTGCAGGTGTTATGGCTTAATTAGCTGATTAGAGTGGGACACTTTGAGCCTAGAATATTGCACCTTTTCACAATATTCTAATTTTCTGAGATTGTGGATTTGGGGTTTTCATGAGCTGTAAGCCATAATTATCACAATTATGACAAATCACAGCTTGTACTATCTTGCTTTGCATGTAATGAGTCTATCTCATATATTAGTTTCACCTTTTAAGTTGCATTACTGAAATTAATGAACTTTTGCACAATATTCTAATTTTTCGAGTTTCACCTGTGTATATATATATATATATATATATATATATATATATTCAGAAGTTTACTTCCAAGTAATAGCAGCCACTGTACACTTTTAGATTATCTACAGCAGGATATAAGTATAGCAATGATGATATAGTCCAATTATTACATGGTCCATCTATCAAGCTGTTCAAACTATTCATGTTTCTTCCTTCTCAAGATCACACCAAATTCCCTGTAGTGACAAGGTCAGACATAACCTGTAACTGCCTTTGGTGGGGTTTAGCTGACTTGGTCCACCCTCTTTGTAGCAGTTTATATGCTTCATGCTATGGCTATATTGTAGAGCTGTTGGATCTATTTTGGTATTTCCTGCATGAATATCTACAATTCACATAAATATGCATGTTGTTATATAGTTTATGTTATGTATGGTAATGCTAACATCAGAGGAAAGATAGGCTATCAGCTGTAAAATTGTTTGAAAATTAAACCTGCCATATTGGGCCTACCTCAGATAAGAAACTGGCTGATTACTTGATGACATTTTCACAGATTTTGGCCAGGATTTTTTATTCTTTGGCAGATATTTCTCAAATTACATAACCACGCCAAAGACCCCTAGAACGTTCATTGGCATAATATGGATCTCAAATACAGTTTCAGCTATACCCTCTAAAGAGCGTTTTAATATCAAATCCTTTGTAACAAAGACTAGCATCATTGTTCTTCATTAACAGTTAAAGTTGTAATATTGTAGTCCCTATTAAAATAAAAATATTTAATATAGTGGTACAGACATTATAGTTATTATTCAAAAGAATCAGTGAGGAAAAAAGTATTCTGTCACTTGACTCATGTAATGATACAACAGCTACATTTGCATATAAATATGTCTGTTTATATTAATTTATCCAAAACTTTATAAAATGAATTCCATAAAAATATGATACGCATTAGATATTGATAAAAAATTATCCAAACTGTCAACACAAATATGTAACTATTCAGAAATGGCAGCAAGTGACACAGTGACACATAAAAATATATCTTTAGTAACCAGGCTAGGTGCTTAAGGACAGTTTCACCTTTAATACAACAATCTTTTTAGTAGAACTTCTCTACTGTATACTGTGTGTACATTGTATGTGTTTACATCATATGAATGTTTGACTATACACACTAGGATAAAGTCGTTCATTTCTACATAATAACAGAGTCAATGCTGCTGAACGAAGAGTATCTATAAATTGAAATTAGAACTAAATGCATTATACCCATTATATTAATGCATTTAATGTATCCTCATTATCTGCAATAGTTTATCAAACCATGTTGTATTTTGTGTCTCAAAAGAAATAGATGTTTGTGGAAATAGATAGTAGAGACATTGCATATACACTTTGTCTAGGCCCAAATTGTGTATTTTTATAGAAATACATTTTTTTTTTTTTTTATATCAGATGTTTTTTATTGCATTTTTAAACAATTTTCATTATTTTACAAAACAAACACATACACACAAAACCTACAACTATAAAGGTTCTACAGTTTGCCCCCATACATATAATTATAAAAATGTACATACTGACAATGCAACATTTTGCATATGCATCACAACAGTTCTTTTGAATTAACCTATATATTCCAAAATACACTGCTGAAAAAAATTTAAGGAACACTTTTTAATCAGAGTATAGCATCAAGTCAGTTAAACTCCTAGGATATTGGTCAGTTAAGTAGCAGAGAGGGTTGTTAATCAATTTCAGCTGCTTTGGTGTTAATGAAATTAACAGGTGCACTAGATGGGCAACAATGAGACGACACCCAAAACAGGAATTTACAGGTGGAGGCCACTGAAGTTTTTTTACCTACTCATTTATTCTGACTGTTTTTTAATAGTTTTGAATTTGGCTAGGGTCAGTGTCACTACTGGTAGCATGAGGCGATACCTGGACCCTACAGAGGTTGCAGAGGCAGTCCAACTCCTCCAGGATGGCGCATCAATACGTGCCATTGCCAGAAGGTCTCAAGAGCATGGAGGAGATTCCAGGAGGCAGTGAGTTACTCGAAGAGAGCTGGACAGGGCCGTAGAAGGTCCTTAACCCATCAGCAGGACCGGTATGTGCTCTTTTGTGCAAGGAGGAACAGGATGAGCACTGCCAGAGCCCTACAAAATGACCTCCAGCAGGCCACTGGTGTGAATGTCTCTGACCAAACAACCAGAAACAGACTTCATGAGGGTCCGACGTCCTCTAGTGGACTCTGTGCTCACTGTCTGGCACCAAAGAACTCGACTGGCATTTGCCATTGAACACCAGAATTGGCAGGTCTGCCACTGGCTCCCTGTGCTTTTCATAGATGAGAGCAGGTTCTCCCTGAACACATGTGACAGATGTGAAAGGGTCTAGAGAAGCCATGGAGAATGTTATCCTGCCTGTAACATTGTTCAGCATGACCGTTTTGGTGGTGGGTCATTGATGGTCTGGGGAAGCATATCCACGGAGGGGCGCACAG
The DNA here is from genome assembly GCF_062004578.1 of Staurois parvus. NCBI lineage: Eukaryota > Metazoa > Chordata > Amphibia > Anura > Ranidae > Staurois > Staurois parvus. The sequence continues at coordinate 12,976,902 of NW_028317971.1, forward strand.
ACTAGACAGTGGCACACTGACAACCATTAGGTATTGAGATGAAATCCTTGGACCATTGTCAGACCCTACGCTGGTGCAGTGGGTCCTGGGTTCCTCCTGGTGCATGACTATGCCCGGCCTCATGTGGCGAGAGTATGCAGGCAGTTTCTGGAGAATGAAGGAATTGATACCATTGAATGTCCCCCATGCTTGCCTGACCTAAATCCGATAGAACACCTCTGGGATGTCATGTTTCAGTCCATCCAACGCACCAGGTTGCATCTCAGACTGTCCAGAAGCTCAGTGGTGTCCTGGTGCAGATCTGGAAGAAAATACCCCAGGACACCATCTGTCATCCCATGGGGAGCATGTCCCGACATTGTCAGGCATGCATACAAGCATGTGGGGGCCATACAAACTACTGAGTACCATTTTGAGTTGCTGCAATGAAATTTCAGCAAAATGCACTAGCCTGCTGCATCATTTTTTTTACTTTGATTTTTGGGCAGTCTTAGAATTCAGTCCTCTGCAGGTTGATAATTTTCATTTCCATCAAACGATGGGGCTTCCTTACATTCCTAACACATTACCCAGTCCATATCATTATAGATATCCATATTTTCCCCATTGAGATTTGATGTGTTTTCAAAGTGTTCCTTTAATCTTTTTGAGCAGTGTATATAAGAAATATATTTTAAGAAGGTAAATATGAAATTTAGCATATGAATATATTGCCATTTGAATTCCAGCCAGCGGATCGAATTCTAGGCTCCACTTTCCTTTATTATTGATTGCTGTATTGAAAATATGTCGTTTACAGACCTCGGCAGGCTGAAAAGAAAAAAAAAATGAACAGAATCCTTCATCCACACAACCAAGGTGGATGGAGGTATCCCTCAACCAAGACATTGTGTTCTGACAACGGGACTCTCCGCTGTCAGAATACACTGCAGCCACTAATTGAGAAAGATTTTACAACATTCCCATTTGACAGAAGCACTCTAATCATTGAACAGGGAAGGCCACACATGGATAAAAATGTGACTGGTCTCTGCTGAACCGAACAACTTTTGATCCATCTATGGCCAGCTTAAAGAGTATATAAACCCAACATTTTATATTCCTGATATGTGCCTGCTGTACCATGTACTTGCCTGAAAAGTATCCTGTTCTCTTTATAATGCTGCCTTTGTGTGAAATCCTTGGTGTTCCTGACAGTCCTTCTGCTTTTCTATTAATAGCTGACCACACTAAGCAGCAGAACACATCGTGGTCAGTTCTCTAGCTGTGCTGGGAACTCTGTGTGCTCTCCTCCAATGATCAAACTAGTACTGACACCCCCCCCCCACCACCATTCACTGGGAAGATCAATGTGCTTCTGTTTCTTCTTCCCCGGCTCTTCCTGCAGCTGAGAGCAGATGGAAGTGATCACCTATAAAAAAAGAAAGAAAAGGTATTTATAATCTATTTTATATCTATACACAAATGTTTTGCCTTTCCTTTCTGTTTTCAACTAAATGGGTTGTTTTACAAGGTGAGGGTTTACAATCACTTTAAGAAAATAGATCAGCCTTCATATTGTCTTACAAACTGACATTGTGCTGACATTTCTACACTGACAGGAAAGAATATAATTGAATAACAGCATACACAGCTATTCCTGAGATGTGAGACAGCACCATTACAACAACATGCAGAGTCAGACAATTACAAACACCCATTTATTTTTAAAGTTTTGATTGTCACTTTTAACAATTGAGAGAACTTGAAGAATATACATTAGAAGTACACATTTACTAAATTGCAAAATTTCTGAGATGTGGTTTTCTTGCCAGAATTAAACTATCTTTTTTCTGCAATTTTAAAACTGAGATGTAAAAGAAGAAGTGTTAAAAACATAGAAATGAAAAAAAAAAAATGTTTTCATAAGGAGGTGACGTCAGAGTCATGTATGCTTTGAATCTTGTAACTCCTGCTATTGACTTATCTCTGGTCATCTTACCTCTCCTCTGCAGCAAATTCAACATTCAATGATAATGCCATCTATAAATAATATTTACTAACTGCTAACCTCTATTTTCAGGACCAGAATATAGTGCTTTTGCAGAGAAATAAAGGAAATGGCTGGATTCAATCAAAATAATCTTTAAAGTGTGGACAGACACTTTTGAGCAGACTAAATGTCCTAATCAGGATAGGATGACCACTAAGCTAACCAAAGATAAGTGACACTCTGCCCAGAGCACCTTTCCACTAATAACTGCTAACAAATCACCTAATTAAGTCCGAATTTTGTGGGAATTCATCAAGGTCATCCTTCACTACTCTAATGAGTACATCAGTTTTCCACTCTGGCAAAAGGTCAAAGCAGAGTGCTACCAATTGTGTCCTTAGCAGTCTAACAGCTGTATATGGTCAAGAAGATACAGTAGGTTCTATGTGATAAATGCCAATGTGTATCTATGTCAATAACATCTTGTACAGGACCATGATGTTTAGGAGCATCATCAGTGCTGGGATAAGGTCATCTAGCATGAAAGAGGAAAATTCAAAGTGTGTTATCCCAAATCTCTTTAATTTAGCACTAAAAAAATTAACACAATTTTAAAACAGTTAAAAAAAGCTAAGAGAAGAGAATTAAGGTACTTAAAAATTTTTAGGGTTAACTACATTTCTTAAATACAAAATTTAGGGTTAAAAAACTAATTACGGATAATTACAAATTTTATTTGCAATTTGCCACCTTAAAGCTGATCTTCAGGTTTACTGTCCCGTACTGTTTACTTGTTCATTTGTTCCAAGCCAAACAAACTATTTTCTACACTAACAAATGTGCCCACTGGGAATGCTGTATGAATTGTATGTATCCCCAGTTACAATATACAGCCTTGTGTTCAGGCAGTAAGATGAGAACTTCCCATCTCATACTCCGAACTAAATTGAGCCTGTCTGAGTGCCAGTCAACTATTCATAGTCAGGTTTGTATTCTCTGAATGAATGCAATACTTCCTCTGATTGGCTGAGGCAGAGAGGTGGGCAGAAGACAACACAATTGGACATATTTGTGTTTATTTTTTTTAGAAAAGGCTTGCCAAAAACTGTGGTGTCTTTATATACTATATACATTTTTTTGTGTGAATGAGTAAGGGTACCCCGATGTGTTCCCCACAAGATGATACAGAAAGATCAGTCCATACCAGGGTCCTGCTACTCCAGCTTACATCTTGACACAAATCACCCCCATTGTTCACTTCCCTTACATTAACAGAGACCAAAGTCATGCCTCCTCCATCATTTACAGTATCACCACAGAAGCAGGACGTGACACATGCAGGGGGAGGACCACCACAACACCAAATGTTAGCCTCTGCAACACCAAACATTAACCCTTTTTTGGCAAAGCACATTTAACCTTTAAGGCACTTGCCTAGAAATATACACAAATACATAAAGTAAAACATGGTAATGGTACATATTACAATTAAACATGAGACTAGAATTGGCCTTAATAAATATCTCATCTAACATATGTTAGGTGTTACTTACCTCACTGGTGTATCAAGTAGTCATGCAGTCTTACCCATGACTATAAATATACATAACCTTTGGTATAAAGCTGAATGTATAAACCACACTGATCACACTGCCAACCCATCTTCAACTAGCTCACTGCCCTGTGCAAACTAACATATGTATCTAGATACTGCTAAAAATCTCTGGCCTTACAAAGAACAAAATATTTAATGGATAGCAGAGTATGAACTCAGTCCATTCACATGAAAGCTCTCCTGCTTTCTGAGCCCTCAAAAATAGAAAATGTAGTTTACTAGACCCTCACCTACCTCTGAAAACACAATAGCCTTCCTATTTACAAAACGCACTGTGATGTTCCAAAGCGATAGGATTCTTCCCTGCTGTTTTTGACCACCTCTATCAGCAGCTCAGAGTAAATGACTACATTACATACCACAGCAGTAAAGCAAGTAGTGTGTTCTCTTCTGACCTCAGCATGTGGCAACTGAATAAAAATGTTGCTTTTATAGACTGTTGAAGAGTTTATTCCCCATTATAACAACTGCAAACACTATCAAAGTCAATCCTGACCCTAAAAATGTTCTTTAGAATTCTACCCTTACACTTTTATTGGTTTCTCTTAATGCTGGGTTAGTGATAAGCATGTAGAAGTGCTTGGTTGCAAGTTAATGCAAATTCTGTGCAGGTAATGCCATGGTTGGGATTTGAATCAAAGACCCTAGTGCTTATATTTATTGCATATGTTCAATTTCAACATATTCCATTTTACAGGGTATAATTACAGCACCATTCCAGTGTCTTCCCTAGAGGGAATTAGTCTACGATTCCCACCACATTCATACAAGCACACACAGACACAGTTGGAACAATTTGGTTTGAAGTGATATCTGCTACTACTATGTTTCTGGATGAAGCAGGTAACTGGAGCATCCAAATGAAACCCATGCAAATATGGTAGCATATGCAAACTCCAGACACTGATACAGGGACTGTGGATTCTTACCCTTGTAAAACGCAGCAAGACAAAAGAACTAACCACATACCCATGATCTTTTAAAGAAATCCAATGATATATCTAGCCTTCCTTGTGGATACAAGCTTCTCATTTCAAATCTGCTGCAGAACTATTTGCATAAACACAAATTTACAGCTTAAAATTTGCACGTATCAATTCAAGTTCCAGAATGCTGCAGTGAGAGGAACGCTGAGAGCCTTCTGGAATAAGCTATCCAAGTTTATTGCACAGATTTCAGCAGAAACACTTCTAAGACTCCCTAATTTGGAAGCAAGGCAAGTTTATGGAGAACCATAAAAAGTTAATGGGTCCCGAAATCCATTAAACCTCTGCCCTGCTCCTGCTCTTCTGGCATTCAGAGCACTGCAGGATCAAATATACACAATCTTCTGCTCTGAAACAGAAAATGTTGCCGTGGCCACAGTTAAAGGGAGCACCAGTATGTTATACTTAGATCATATTCAGAAACCCAGAGTTATGCTTAATAATGTGCTGTCAATGTAAGAAAATTCATATCATTAATTAAAATTGCAGCTTCCCTGGTGCTATAATTTCTTTTTATGTTGTATTTTAGCATGTTTAAGAAATTAACAGCCCTACCAGCAACTACATTTTTGTAATTTTTACATAGACACTTCAAAGGTGCTCAAACTGGGAAAGAGAAGATGTTTCCTTCAACTACCAATTAGTTATATATCATGTTATGGTAAATAAGGTAAATATGATTAAAAAAGCACAATTAAATCTTGATACAATGTTGTGACTTCAAATTACCTTTTTTCTTGGCTTTTTACAAATAAATCCTTTTAGCAATTGTAATTTTCACTGCATCAAGGCCAGTGAAGGCACACAATTTATAAGGGTCCCTATGCTTCAGATGCAACCCCACACAGCTGTCCATTGTTAGCCCATCATGCCTTATTTTTTCTTTCTATTTAAATAGAGTTGTAGCAGAAAGGAAATATGCAGAGCTTCTTCGCAGTCATATGTATATCCAGAGGCATACCAGTGTTATACATACTATTTATACATTTTAGGTTGGTGGACGAAGCAAGTTCCAGATGTTTTGCTTTAAGTGAAATGTAAATTAAAAAAAAATAATTAAGAAGCACAATAATTACATGACAGTTTTAAGAAATTCCCAATATAACTATTACAGCTTGCTCAAAAATGCATTTCTCTTTGCTGTATACTATTAAATTATCAAGTGGACAAAATACATTTGTACAGCAAATAGTTTAATAATGTTCTCATTTGTTTGAAATAATGTCTGCAGCTAGGAACAATAGATTACTGAACATTTCTCTTTCTTGTCCAGTGAAAATATTATGCATAAATCCACAGCTGATTGCTTTTATTCCCCGGTTGCATTTCATTAATCTATATAACTGACAGACAACATGGGCTCTTTTTCAGTGACTTTGTTAAGAGAAGTTGCAAACCATAGTGTGAAGGATCTGTAGAAATTGAAATATATATTTTTTTACTTTTTGTTCAATTTTTATGTGCAAAATCCTCCAACAACTAATATGTAAGCTCATAATACACTAAAATAATATAAATAGAAACTGATATGCCTATGGGAAAATGTGTGAACATAAAGACCTTTACATATTCCTTCCTAATACAATACAATTGTGTCAAGGTGCTTATCTTTTCCAGTATTCATTTGGGTTATGGCTATCACTTGGTGTTTCTAAACAACCAAACAGTCACAATAATAAGAAGAAGAGATTTGCTTGAGTTATTTATTTAACAGAATGTGAGAGCAAGTGAATGGGGTTGATTTACTAAAACTGGAGAATGCAAAATCTGGTGCAGCTCTGCAGAGAAACCAATCAGCTTTCAGTTTTATTTGTCAAAGCTTAATTGAGCAAGATAAAGTTAAAAGCTGATTGGCTACCATACAGAGCTGCACCAGATTCTGCACGTTTCATTTTTAGTAAATCAACCCTAATGTATTCTCAATACTCACAAGTGAGTTATATAGCCTTAGACTAAGCCAGGGAGAATAGATAGATAACTAAAAATATCAGTGCCCCGTGGTGATCAACAACTTATAGTGGGACTGCGATAGTGCGGCAAGCAATCTGACACTAACTGACACTGGGTGGGAACTGACTAACTGACACTGACATCTCCAGTGGCACTAATACAGTGATCAGTGATAACACTATACACTGTCACTTGTTTCATCATGGTTTTGGGATTGTTTCCGACATGTGCAAAGAAACACAAATACTTATAAGTATAACATTTATTAAAAGTAATGACAGATACAGATAACACATATTAGAAAATATAACAAGAATAATTAACTAAAGATGCTGTTTCTGCCATGGGTCCCTCCATTATATGACGTGTCCGATGATCAGAAGAGACACATGGTTAACGCAGCTCTGAGACAAATATTTCCAGCCTAGCTGTGTGTTATATACTGGACTTGTATGTAACGAATGGACAACTCATCCCCCTTGCAAACAACATGATGTCCTTCTAAGAAAGATAGCATATTCCTGAAAGGAGATTAGTGGTCTGGCTTGGCTTTTCCAAATATTCAGCTAATTCCTATAGTCAGATACGGTAACCAGAATAACCAGAATATTAGAAGCTTTATTAGATATTTGTGGGCCAACGTTAATAAGGAAATATGTAATATGCAATTTGGCCATCATCACTGTACCAATGACACTGGCTGGGAAGGGGTTAACATCTCGGTCAATCAAGGGGTTAAGTGTGTGCCTAACAAGTGTTAATTTGTGTAATGTGTGCTGTTTTTTACTAAAAAATATCTTTGTTTCTTATCCCTACTTTGAAGGGAAAAGAAACAGAGAGATCATTTCCTCTGTACAGAGCCCTGTGTTGATTGTTAACACAGGGCTCTGGGCTGTGATTGGATACAGCCATCAGCAGGTCCCGGCAATGAATCATTGGTGGCAATCACAGCAAGAGCCGGTAGGTGGGGGCACAAGCGGAACCTGGAAGAGGCCAACGATGTACAGGCCCACACCACATTGCAGGCAGGTGGTCTGCAAGTTGATACAGAATACCATGTTGCAGAATATTCAATGTAGAGCATGGTGTACAGAATGAGGTGAATGTAGAGCATGGTATATGGTTTAAATTGTTGTTGAATAGGTAATGTACAGCATGACATAAATGATGTGAAAGCAGAAGCATAGTCCCAGTCAAGTCAGGGATTAATGCAAAAAGTCCACAAGCAGAGTGTCAAGGTTGTTGTCCCTAAAGGTGTGAAGAGCATGGAAGCATGTTAAAGGCAGCAGGGTAGAGGAAAGTGTGACAGTGCAGTTCCCTGTCATGGTGTATTTTGCCCAGGATTCTTAACTAGACAGGTTGGAAGGCTCCAGTATGCTTTTTTATTTTGGAGGAAACTTTTTTCAGTTTTCTCAGTGGTTGGTAAAACTCAGTTTGGGACCTGCAGCCCAGAGGTTTCACAATGATCTGGGTTTGAAAAAATATCCAGTCCTAGGGCCAGGTTTTGGGAACAGCTAGCATACTGATAATGTAGGTGTGTGCTGGGCTTTTTGAAGAGCCAGGACCAGGGCTCTGGGCTCCACCCTTTCGATGAGTCCATGTGGGTGAAAGGGAGCAGTGTGTGTGTCTGCGTGGTGCAGTGTTTGTACATGAATACGGGGAGGCACAAAGCCTGAGCAGCGGTGCTGCTAAACAGAGCCAGGAGATGGTGGAAACCCCAGCATGGGCAACTGTTCTGTTGTTACACTGTCTTTCTCTTTAATAAAAATGGGCCAATAAGTCCAGCACAATTGACATGGACTTTACACACTGGTGAGCTCTACATTGAGCTAAACAACCCCTGAACATTACAATAGATAGATCTATAGATTTGTTTTCAATACTTTCTTCCATTTGTTTGTTTCTTTCACATTGGTTAATGATCCCATTCATCTTCATTTCTTTGTAACTCCTTGTAGGTTATTAGGAAACTTGCTTATACATCCATACGTAGTATATATTGTGCATTAGCTGTAGAATGACATGTTGTAACTTAGCTTAGCTTTCTGTCCTTTTTGCCTTGAACTACTCTTCACTTTTCTCATCTTTATCTTTTAATGCATAAACCCAGCATAGTTTTATGCTAATATTGTTGATCAGCCAGTGATGCTTGAAGCCAAATTTTTCCATCTTAACAACAAATCATACATGTGGGATTTAGAATTAGGAACATGCAAGATATTTTTTCACTGAATTATTATTTTGTCATAAGAACTGGGTTAAAAAAGGAAGACATAACAAGTCTTAAACGATATTCCAAACATTTCTGTTTTGCGTGTTCTTGCCTTTAATAAAAATATTTTATTATTAGTTTTATAATTATTCCATAACACTACTAGCTTTTTCCAAAGTGTAGAACGGTAAAAAAAAGTCTACAGTATTTGCTTTTCAGCATGTAAAAATTCACTTTTTTAGGCTCTGGCAAATAAGTGAAAGGGGTTGCCAACAATTCAAAATTATGAATGCACAATGTACCCTAGGTAGATATATTATATTTGAAATCACAGTAAACCATCAGTAAATTATATATTCCATTCACCAATAAACAAAAATGTAATATATTACAACTTACCAGTCCTTTGCTGAGTTGGCTGCATTCATTTTCATTTTCAGGCTTTTTTTCCCTTTATTGTTATTTAATCCTTTATATTTTTTAATCCTGTGCAAAACACACTTCTATCCTAAAATTTCTACACTCACTCCTTTTTACTCTATGAAGGGACCCATGGTTGTCAGCCAGGTTGGACTTCAAACATGTATTACTCTCTTCATCTCTATTGGGGTAATGGGAAATAGTGTGTTTATATAAGAAAGATAACATTGTGCTTTCAGTTCAGCTCACAGGAATACAGCATTTTAAGCAATCAACTGGTATTTTCTGTGCTTGCTAAAAATGCTCTATGCCTGAAAAAAGAAAACTAATTTAATGTGGCCATCCCATCTAAAGATTGGTATGCTGCAATATTTTCTCCAGCTTTAGCTCCGACAAGAAATATCAATCTAATCATCTTTGAATACCCTATCCCAGTGGTCAGCAAGCCGCGGCTCGCGAGCCACATGCGGCTCTTTACACACTTCAATGCGGCTCTTCTGTGTGCCGGGCGCCCGCTCCCCTCCCTCCTCTCGGGCGGCCGCCCCAAAAGTCAGGACTCTGCAACTAGCCCAGCAATAGGCAAACTACGGCCCGGCGGACCTTTTAATCCGGCCCGCGGAGCGTGGCAAACATTGGCTGTCAGGATGTAGGTGGGGCAGCGTGACAAACTCCTCTCCTCTCACAGTCCGCCCTGAAGACCGGAACGGCGCGGGAACACGGCGAGAGGAACGCGCGGAGCAAAGGTAAGTGAATTGACACAATATGGGGAATGAATTACTATAGGGGGGATGAATTACTATAGGGGGGATGAATTACTATATGGGGGATGAATTACTATGGGGGATGAATTACTATAGGGGGGATGAATTACTATATGGGGGATGAATTACTATGGGGATGAATTACTATATGGGGGATTAATTACTATGGGGGATGAATTACTATATGGGGGATGAATTACTATATGGGGGATGAATTACTATATGGGGGATGAATTACTATGGGGGATGAATTACTATATGGGGGATGAATTACTATGGGGGATGAATTACTATATGGGGGATGAATTACTATGGGGGATGAATTACTATATGGGGGATGTATTTTCAGTTTTAAAAATGTGGCTCTCAAAATAAATTTCAATCGTGGTTTTGGCGAGATTTGGCTCAGTTGAAAAAAGGTTTCCCACCACTGCCCTATCCTATCCTAAATTCATGAATTAGTATATTCCACTTCTTGGACTTCAGTGCTGGTATACTAAGTGCACCGGGCTGAAGAGGGAAGTCTCATTGTAGGTGACCTGTGCCTTCAAGGCTTAAGCTCTGAAAACTGCCATCACGAGTCTTCCCACATGGAAAGCCAATGTGTCTCTGTAGCCAAACCTTGTCATCTGGGGTCATAGACATTAGTAGCAAAGGCAAACTACCTTTTGCTATTATAGCCAGAATGCAATTGGTAAAAATGTGTTTAGCCCTAAGCATGAATTTATTTTCGAATACTGATTCACTTTTTTATCCTTTACAGCCTTTTAAAAAATCCTCAGTTTGGTTTCATAAAAAGCATATTTAGGAGAAATGGGATTCTGCCTGTTGATAAATATCTTTTTTTTCAAGCAGTGTTTTTTTCCTTTTATTCCACACAGAAAAAAAAATGAAAAAGATGAAGGAGCGTATTCTTCAGTAAGACTGCTGTGACCTTGGGAGAATGTAAAATGTCTTTTTAAACTCAAATTGGCCCAGCTGCTTCAACCAGAAAACCCATGACTTCATGAAGTATGAAAGGCAGAAAACACTTTACCACAATTTAGTCACTTGAAGAGCAACATATGCCATGCAGCCCTAATGAAAAGTACAACTTGTTTGTTCGCAAAGATCGTTAAAAGGTCCCTAATTAATTAGAAAGGATCTGTTCTCTTTCACTGCTTCACACATCCTACCCTCAGCTCCTCCGCTTTTTCAGACTGTCTTGTTTTACTTAATGATGTTAACTCCTGCAATTAGAATAAGTATCTTAAAATATAAGAAAATGTCATGATTTAAAGGATAGATAGATAGCTTTGGTGGAATGCAAACACAGGCCAAGGCGCCTGCAACACCCAGCATTGATGTCCAGTGGTCAGGCATTGTTAATATTTTGTAGTCCCTGCAGAACTATGCCTCATTCTTCTTGCAACTCCTGGAGTGCTCCTGCATAATAGACATTCCTATTGAATGCTGCTTTTGCCCTTGCATTGCCCTGATAAGACCTCTTATCAGAGCAATGCCAGCAAACAGTGAAGAGGAATCTTCCCATACACTTTGGCTCTGTGGACGTATGATCACCATGTGACAAAAGAGAGAAAAGAGTAAACTTTGGAGAACTATATCTCACTCTTTCCTGGGTGCCATCTTGATAATGAGATATGATGGGACAGGAAGGGTAAGGTGTGTGTGTTCTCTTTTATCAGTATCAGTATGCGTCAGTTAACAATAATTGTAATTTGCCTACCTAAATAATTTTACATTGATTTTAAGGATACATGTTTTAATATAAACTGTGCTCAATTTTTTTAATGGCTCACAAATTGAAAACATTGCAAAATAAAAGTTTATTTTTAATTTCTCAAACATTGTAACCCTGGACTACAGCTTCAGTTGTGGAGTATTAGTTACCCTTTTCATTTTTTTGAAAAGGTGAAATAACCCTTTAGTTGACCTAATGGGGCATTGTGCTTAGATTGTTAATTACCAGATGCAGATGCTATCTGGTTAAGTGCTAAGGGTACACTTTTGCCCAGGTGAAGTGTTAAGGGTATGCTTTAAGTGTTAGTTGTTAAGGGTGGGGGGGGGGGGGGTAAGTGCTAAGGCTCACTTTTACATTAAAAGTTAAGGTTAGGAGTAAAGAAAATTTAAGAGGCAGGTTCAGGGTTAAATGTGCTGAATGGGAACTCTAAGGACTACTTTTAGGGGTTAGGGTAGATGTCAAGGGGTTGATTTACTAAAGGTAAATAGGCTGTTCACTAAGCAAGCAAATGGAAGAGAATTCCCCTCAGAACTTTTGAAGGCCCAGGACATCATGAGCAATATGAGTCAAGCTAATGAATCTTTGCATGGAGATGCATGTAATGCTGTTACAGAGGAACAAAGAACCAGTTTTAAACATACTGGAAACACCACAAACCCACAGACATAAGATAATACTTGTGAAGCTCCTAACTGTTAATTAGGAGGTCAATTATATGGCTCTGCGCCTCTGAGTGATCAACTGAGATGAATTTTTTTCTTGCTGATTACTATTATTCCCTAGAGATAAGGCAATGAGACTAGTGCTAGGCTTGTCTACATGGGAAATAAGCACATGAAGCATTCATGTACAGTGAGGAACAGAAGTATTTGAACACCCTGCGATTCTGCAAGTTCTCCCACTTAGAAATCATGGAGGGGTCTGAAATTCACATTGTAGTGCATTCCCACCCTGAGAGACAGAATTTAAAAAAAATTCAGGAAATCACATTGTATTATTTTTAAAGAATTTATTTGTCTTGCACTGCTGAACAGAAGTATTTGAACACCTAAGAAACAGCAAGAATTCTGGCTCTCAAAGACCTGTTACTGTGCCTTTAAAAAGTCCACCTCTACTCCACTCATTAATATAACTTAGTAGCACCTGTCTGAGCTCTTTAAAGACACCTGTCCACCCCACAGTCAGTCAGACGCCAACTACTACCATGGGCAAGACCAAAGAGCTGTCAAAAGACACCAGAGACAAAATTGTGGACCTCCACAAGGCTGGAAAGGGCTACGGGGCAATTGCCAAGCAGCTTGGTAAAAATAGATCAACTGTTGGAGCAATTGTTAGCAAATGGAAGAGGCTAAAGATGCCTGTCAGTCTCCCTCAGACTGGGGCTCCATGCAAGATCTCACCTCGTGGGGTATCACTGATGATAAGAAAGGTGAGGAATCAGCCCAGAACTACAAGGGAGGAGCTGGTCAATGACATGAAGAGAGCTGGGACCACAGTTTCAAAGGTCACTGTCGGTAGAACACTATGCCGTCAGGGTTTCAAATCATGCATTGCACGGAAGGTTCCCCTGCTCAAGTCATCACATGTCTAGGCCCGTCTGAAGTTTGCCAATGACCATCTGGATGATCCAGAGGAGGCATGAGAGAAAGTCATGTGGTCAGATGAGATTTAAGTAGAACTTTTTGGTCTAAACTTTACTTGTCGTGTTTGAAGGAAAAAGAAGGATGAGTTGCATCCCAAGAACACCATCCCTACTGTGAAGCATGGGGGTGGTAATATCATGCTTTGGTGGGGCTTTTCTGCGTAGGGGATAGGACGACTGCACTGTATTAAGGAGAGGATGAATGGGGCCATTTATTGTGAGATTTTGAGCAACAACCTCCTTCCCTCAGTCAGAGCATTGAAGATGGGTCGTGGCTGGGTCTTCCAACATGACAACGACCCAAAGCACACAGCCAGGATAACCAAGGAGTGGCTCCATAAGAAGCATATCAAGGTTCTGGAGTGGCCTAGCCAGTCTCCAGACCTAAATCCAATATAACATCTTTGGAGGGAGCTGAAACTCTATGTTGCTCAGCGACAGCCCCGAAACCTGGCAGATCTAGAGCAGATCTGTGTGGAGGAGTGGGCCAAAATCCCTGTTGCAGTGTGTGCAATCCTGGTCAAGAACTACAGGAAACGTTTGACCTCTGTAATTGCAAACAAAGGCTTCTGTACGAAATATTAACACTGATTTTTCTCAGGTGTTCAAATACTTATGTTCAGCAGTGCATGACAAATAAATTCTTTAACCACTTCCCGACCGGCTGTTGTATATAAACGGCTGGACGGTGGCAGTGCAGGGTCAGGTGGCCATTTATAAACAGCCTCCCCGCACCCTGCTTGTGCGCTCCCCCTGGGAGCACGCAGCACCGCAATCTGGTGCCCGCTGTGTCCTCCGAACACAGTGGAACACCGATCGTCGGACAGGACCTCTGTAAGAGGTCCCGATCATGTGATCACTGATTGGCCAATCAGTGATCACATGCAAAGTAGTAAGCAAGATGTCACTTGTGACATCATTGCTTACTACGTGTGAAATCTGTGAATGATCACAGAGGTCACATGGTACAAGGCTAGTCATAACAGCCTTGTACCATGTGACAAGCTGTGACCAATCACAGCTCACTCAGTACTTCTCAATGACTGCAAGAATGCAGACAGAGAGAAAGAGAAATGATTACTTTTACATCCTATATGGGTGTAAAAGCAATCAGTGTAAAAAAAAAAAAATCTTCATCACCCCCCACAAGTAGTTCAGTGTCACCATGGTGACACTGTACTGCTAGGGTGACAGTATGTAAAAAAAAATTAAATATAAAAAAATAAAATAAAAATGTAAAAAAAAATGTTTAAAAATTATAATTTTTGGTTATAAACTAATTTGGATTTTTTTTTTACTAAAAAGATAACGGAATACATTTTAGCCAAGAGTTATGATGAAATATTTATTTGCAAAATTTTATTCAAAAAACACTTTTTTTCAAAATGTTTGGCCGTTTTCATTTACATAGCAAAAAAAAAAAACCCGGCGGTGAATAAATAGCACCAAAATAAAGCTTTATCTGTCTCAAAAAAATGGTAAAAAATTAAGTTAAGTTAAGTTCTGAGGTCAGTCTAATGCCTGTCTGGTACTGATGGTAAGGCCAGGCCTCTTAGACTATGTCAGTTTATGTTTTATGGGTGCTCACAGTTTAACTTTGACTAGCATTGTTGTTCGGTATATTTGGAAAATTGTTACATTTGGAAAGTTCAATAAAGCTGTGGCCTTGCCCTATTTCAAACATAATCAGCTTCCATTTCTTTTTGGGGAGATAAGTATTGGTTTATTGGTCGTAAATAAGCCTATGCTTCTCAGAAGTCATGTCTTCATCCCAATGAAGATAGCTATTTTCCATTTTAAGTGCACACAAAAAGTCATGTATAAAATGCACAAGTGATCATGCACAAGGTGCTCTAGATGCACCATATTTCCTCCCTACAACTGAATCCAAATGATTCCAACCAGGGGCGGACTGACAACTCATGGGGCCCCGGGCAATACGGGATCATTGGGCCCCTGTGTCCTTGCCCAAACTCAAAAAAGCCTATGAAAAAGGTACCAGGGGCATCTCATGGGGCCCCCTACTGACCCCGGACAGTTTCCAAATGGTCAGGCCGCCCCTGATTCCAACTGATTGATTCTAAAGAGAAGATTTGATTCAATTACAACAAAAAAACATAAAACTATGAAAGCAAAGTCTTCCACAATTCAAAGTAAAAAACCTTATCTCTTATTCCAGATTTTCCAACATTGTTCACAAAATACTCTGCTTTTGAACATATCTTTAGAAATCACTGGGCAATTGGGAAAAACCATCAAAAGATTGATATACAATCATTGGCAAAGTCCATTTTCTTTAAGGGCAGAATATTTGTTCATATGGGAAGTCAACACAGGGCTCCTAAAAGTTTCATCAACAGTGGCAATCGGGGGGAGGAAACTTCACAGTCATCCCTGTATCCAAGCAAATCAGCTAATAATGTAATTGTGCCCGAGATACTGTAAATCAATTACACTCTCCTCCCTGTCACTTAACTGTTAATTCTATATTATTTATATATTTTCATATGAGAGCTAGCACAAACATGGACATTTTTTAAATTAAAGTGGAATTCTCTAAATCAACTTGTTTTAAACTTTTTTTTTACTTCCTAATTTCCATGCCTAGGCAAATAATGTCATACATCCCAGAAGTCTTTAGGAGGAGCGGTAGGGTTCTCAGCTCAACCAATGCCTGAGCTAAGGGCAGATGGATTCCAGGATGTAAATGCTGCATGAAGCATCTGCCCTTACTCAAGATGGCCAGTGCCAGGAATGCAAAGGGATGGTTTTCAAAATGATTTCTCAGCATAAAAAGCATGGAGACATGGATGGACGGGTGAGTTTGCTTTGACTATTAACAATGAATTAAATAGCATTTTTTGTTTGTGGTGCTCAGATGCAGTTTAATTCCAGTTTAAGATTAATTGCTGCTGCTAAGATTTCTGCAGATGTATGTTCTAATAGAAACACTGACTGACTGAACTGAGCAGGGATCAAGGTATAGAGAAGCAAAGCAGAGAGAGGCACAGCAGGGCAGATAGTAAGTCGGCTCCACTAAAGTCTAGACATGATCCACAGTACACTGATCAGTGGATGCAGGACAAGGTGGAATGTAGCAGAATAAACATTAGAAACAAGAGCAAATCATTAGCAGCTAGGATCTTTCTACTTTTGCCACCAAGTCAGAGCTGCCTAATTAGACCTACTGGGAGAGTGGTAAAGCAGGCCATAGATGGATTGAATCTTGACTAGTTCAGCAGGCACCAGCCAAGATTCAATACATCTATGGGCAGGCTGGTTGTACTGAAATCAATCCATCAATCAAATTCAGTACAACCAGCCTTTTGGATTTTTTGCATATGGTTTCTTTCGGCAGTTATAGTCGCTAGCAATGATTATTGTTTATGTTTTATGGGTGCTCACAGTTTAACTTTGACTAGCATTGTTGTTCGGTATATTTGGAAAATTGTTACATTTGGAAAGTTCAATAAAGCTGTGGCCTTGCCCTATTTCAAACATAATCAGCTTCCATTTCTTTTTGGGGAGATAAGTATTGGTTTATTGGTCGTAAATAAGCCTATGCTTCTCAGAAGTCATGTCTTCATCCCAATGAAGATAGCTATCTTCCATTTTAAGTGCACACAAAAAGTCATGTATAAAATGCACAAGTGATCATGCACAAGGTGCAAGTAAGTCGGCTCCACTAAAGTCTAGACATGATCCACAGTACACTGATCAGTGGATGCAGGACAAGGTGGAATGTAGCAGAATAAACATTAGAAACAAGAGCAAATCATCAGTTATAGTCGCTAGCAATGATTATTGTGTTCTGCTGACAGGGAAGGCTTCCTGCTGGCAGAACACAACAGAGACGTAGCAGTGATTCCTCCAGCAACACAAAATGTGTTGAAGGGAGAATAAAGCAATTTTTTTCCCTTCTATTTGTAGTAGAAGGAAAGAAAATTGTATAATCTATGGCTTGCTTAGCGTGATATTAAAGGCATTTTTTTAAAAATAACAAACATGATATTCATCCCCCGCAGCTATCACCTTTGGTATCACCTCCCCCTTCCTTTAGATTGTAAGCTCCACGAGCAGGACCCTTATATTCCTTCTGTACTAAAATGTATTGTAATTGTACTGTCTCCCTTATATTGTAAAGCGCTGAGCAAACTGTTGGCGCTATATAAATTCTGTATAATAATTGATGATTTTGCACACAACAGCCCCAATCCACTTCTTCTTGGGTCCCCCCACTGGTGCTCCTGGTCCCTCTCTTCTAGCAAACAGCTTGCTATGGGGGCACCCAAGCAGTCTAATTCCTGGTCCAATGCTCTGTGTGACCATTCACACACAGAGCTGTGACTCGGCCCCACCCCCTCTCTCTCCTTATTGGCTCACTGACTGTGATTGATAGTAGCAGGAGCCAATGGCTCCCGCTGCTGTCTCAGCCAATGAGGAAGGAGAGTCCCCGGATTGCTGAGGCTCTCCTGCACATCGCCTTGAGCCTTTACAACCACTTTAAGGTGATTAGTCATCCAGCATATAAACAGCAGGCTGAGGTTACTGGTGGTCTTCACAGGACAAAAACAGCCAATAGATATCCTGAAGGCAAGCTTTAAAGCTTTATATGAAAAGGGGGCTTTCTAATGTCAAGTAAATGAAAGTTTATGCGAAGATGTGCACTATTCTCTAATGTTCTGTTGGGTGCCTGGTATTTAAACAAAAGGAGTAGATAACAATCTTAGAACTGGAAACATCTTTCCTCACCACAAAATCTTTTAGTTTCCTGAACATATTTGATCTTCAACATCGTTTATTTGCTGTGATGTCTCTACGGATAAATTGCAACGAGAATTAATGGTTCTCAGCACCTTGCTTTTTTTTGCTAATATTTAGCAAGGACTATAGATTTGTTAGGTTGACATCTTTTTTTCCTGTACTCTTGATATCCAGATAGATAATTTTTTTCAACTATGATGTATTCTGAATACAGAAGGCCATGACCTATCTTTGGAAGATTTATGACAGCTTTGCTATGTTAATATTAAGCAGAATCTTCAGAAGTTACCTTTGGTTTCTTTATGTGTTGCTTTACCATAATGTTTTCTTTCTTTATGTTAAAAGAAATTTTGATTTGGTCTTTAAGATTCTGGTAAAAATTCGGAGAGGTGGAAATTTTGGCCTGTTACATTTTTGGCTGGGCCATGTTCTGTATGAGCAAAATAGTAGCCAGGACAGTACATTTTCTCCTCTTCTTTAAGTCAAAATATTTGTTAAGTGGTTTCACACTATTCATCATTTATTGCTACTTAAGAATCCATTCCCTTGAACAAAGGATGTTTGCAAAGTGGGTTGTATTGGAGGGTATGGACAAGATTCTTTCCTTTAGACAAACTTTACTTTATGTGAATTCCTGAGAGAAGCACAGATGGGTATAAAAGGTTGAAATGTGTAAGTAATGTAATAGTATGCATAATGCTTTGATGGAAGAGTGTAGAGAGGATAGACGCTGTACTTGGCTCTTTCAGTGCTGAAGGTTTTACAGTATTTTAGAAGTGTCATGAGCAATACTTCAAGTAACCATGGCAGCGCAGGAAGGAAAGGTTAAGGGAAAATAAGGTTTCATACACACAGGAATTTTTAGATAAATTTAACACATAGCTAATAAATACAAGAACAGAGGATAAAACTCACATTGCCAGCATATTTTCCTGTGTTTTTTAATGTCAAGAATATCCACTTTTTAACAGGTTCATCTTTCTTTATAACTGTTCAGTGCACATAGCTACAGTGGGGTTCTGCCATGTTGGACTCCTTTCAGCTGAGAAGACATTATAAGCTCTGTCTGTCTGATGTTACTGTACGTAATAGAATCAGGCCAAGTTCTGGAACTGTTTCAGTATTCTAGCCCTGTGCTATTTGGTCAATTCAAGAAATGTGTAAAGGTTACCTATTCCCATGGATATAGCAATATGATTATTGAGTGAGGTCTTTATTTGAGTTAGGTATGATTAAACTTATTACAACTCTCTCACACAGACTTCTGAGGGCTGCTACAGACAAGTGGATACCTCCCCCAGGATTGATAGGTGAGAATATTTCTGTCCATCCTCTAATAAGTTGGTTGAGCATAGTGACATGCCATGATCATCCCCTGACAGTAATAGTTATGTACTCTTATACTCAGAATAGTGAATCCTGAATATGTGGTTAGGAGAACCTAGCAAAAAAATAACTATCTCACTTTCAGGTTTGTTTCAATTTTTTATTTGCAAAGAAATGTCAGGTACAGCGAACAGGTAGATATATAATAGTCATATAAACAGTTGTATAAAACATGTAGAAGACAATAAAAGCTTATAATAAAAATATTAAAGTAATATATTATTAACTAAGGTTTATAATCATCCAAATATAAAAAACTGTTAATTTCACTATCCTGTAAGTAGTCATAGTATTAATAGAGGGTACAATGCAATAATAATATAACTAATCTCACAGGAAAGATCCAGTGATTGGGTTGTAAAGATCGTCTAGAATCACATGAAAAAGTAAAGATCCTTAATCTCTCCATAATAATGATATTCTGCGTACATCCCACATGACCACTGCCAAACAATCCATAATGATCCCATCTCAATAGATAACGCAGGATTCTTTAGATGCAATACCCGAAGATGCCTCAGCTGCAAAATTGTGAGTGATGGAAAAAAAAAGTTTCAGTCCACCAGCGCCCAAGTAACCCGGACTATCACATCCCACTCTAACTGCTCTACTCAGTATATTGATTACCTATTCACCTGCCTATTCACCTGCCCTTGCTAACTGTAGTATATTGGTCAAGCAATCCCGACATTCCACCATAGGTTTAATTTACACAGATTCAATATCAGAAAATCAGAAAAGGTTTCTCAGACCACGGGTCCCCACCCAATCTCCAACATGTCTATACCCATCACAACAGAAATTCTGACATAATTGCATCTATAATTATTGACCATATTTCTCAGTCTATCAACTACAATAAGAGAGCAGGCTGTGCCAGGGAGAAACCTACTGGATCCACCAACTTCATATCCTTTCACCACATAGTCTGAATGAGACAATTGACTTATGTCAAATCGCTAGGGATGGTTTTGATGTTTGAGTTGGACGTAAGTTTGACTCGAAAGTAAGCTGTTTGTGTGTTCACTGAACATCGTCCATTTGTGTTTTAGCTGAGATGAGCCGTATTAGTACACTTGCGACAGAAACAATTGAGTACTGACGTGATACTTTTTTTATTCGCAGAGGAAGCAGAGGAGGAAATATCTTGAAGACTGCCTATGCTGTCTATCCTATTCCTGATTATGCTAGCTTCCAACAATGTTTTTGGTATAGGGCACCACCAACACCCAAAGCCCAATTTTTCTGCACCTGTTTGACAGCTGCACGTAATTTCAATTTTTTACAATTTTTTTTCTAATTTTTAACAGCAGGGCCCATTCCTGCACCTAGCAAGAGTAACTGTAAGGGGTTACAGTGTTCAGGCACCACCAACACCCAAGGCCCAATCTTTCTGCACCTATTTGACAAGTGCATGTAGTTTCAATTCTTTACATTTTTTTTTTTGATGACCAGAGACTGCAGTCACAGTACAGGAGATGACCAGAGACTGCGGATATAGTACAAGAGATGACCAGAGACTGTGGACATAGTACAGGAGATGACCAGAGGCTGTGTACACAGTACAGGAGATGACCAGAGACTGGTGACATAGTACAGGAGATGACCAGAGACTGCGGACACAGTACAGGAGATGACCAGAGACTGCGGACATAGTACAGGAGATGACCAGAGACTGTGGACAAAGTACAGGAGATGACCAGAGACTGGGGACATAGTACAGGAGTTGACCAAAGACTGTGGACATAGTACAAGAGTTGACCAGAGACTGATGACCTTTGGGGAGGGGGAGACGGGTACCTGAATTTGACAGGTACCTGCTCCCACTTCCGTGGAGTTGTCCTCCCCCCTCCTTCCCCATAGTCTTGTGGGACATGTGACAGGTCCCACAAGACTAAGGGGCCATTCACAAAGCGCAGCACTTCTCACACATGCACAGTGGGAACCCAATTGTGAATCTGCAAGCTGTCACAGCCAGGTGCCCACACTGAAGATGCTGGTGGGAGGGAAGACGGCCGATGGAAGCAGGACACTGCTGGACTGAGGAACAGGTAGGATGGAGGATCAGGTTCTTCTTCACAGTAGAGCCTAGCGGCCGGCCCGGTATTCTAATACGGCGGCTGGAATATCGGACCTGCCACTCCATATTCGCTCCATAAGACACACAGACATTTTCCCCCGTTTTTTGAGGGGAAAAAAGTGCATCTTATGGAGCAAAAAATACGGTATATGGACCGCAAAGCAAAAAATATATATTGGCCACAAGCAACAAAAAAAAGTATGAATGGTCATGGATCCATTGTAGCCTTCCTCGTATATTGGTTGTGATTGCCATCTTGTCATAAACATATAATAATCTCTATAATACAAAACAAACAAAGAAAATTCTTTAAAGAATTACCACAACAATTACATACATCAAAATACATAATAGTGAAGAAAACTAATAATATAAAACTAAAACTAATAATATATTAAATAATAATACATTTAGTACAAAGTAGTTGTAAATAGTACAAATAACTAGAAATATGATGGCTGATTATGAAAAAAAAAGAAGAAAAAAGACAAAACTGGTGCTTTAAGGAAAAAATGGTTTGAACCTTAACGAGTCATTCAGACCAGGGGATTGTGTGCTGTCTAGGTTATGTATCCATCTAGCCTCCTTCTGAAGAATGTGGAGATCCTAGTCACCACCTCTAGGGTCAAGGTGAACTCTTTCAAGGGCAAAGAACCTGACACATTGTGAATTTCATGTCTTTCTACACCCTGTTCCAAATTATTATGCAAATAATATTTTTCTCATTTACCTAAATAATTGATGTAAATAACAGTCAGCATAATTCTCATGTTATCAACTATTAAGAGTACAATTCACATTTTATTGCACAAACCTCCTAATGATAACAGTATTTTTTTTAAACATAAAAAACTTACAATGCACTGTTCCAAAATATTACGCACAGTAAGTTTCAAAACACTTTATAGGTTGTAAAGAACTGAAAATTGTTTGCGGCATATTTTTCTGAAATCAAAAGCTATTTCAATCAAACTTTTAACAACGTTTTAACTTTTTAAACATTTTAACGGGTCACGTTACATTTTAACATAGGACCCCTTATTTGATAGCAGCTTCACAAGTCTTGCATCCATTGAACTTGTGAGTTTTTGGACAGTTTCTGCTTGAATTTGCTGCTGTTTGAATGTAAACTGCCTCCCACCCTCATAGATGTTTTGCTTGAGGATGCTCCAAAGGTTCTCAATAGGATTGAGGTCAGGGGAGGATGGAGGCCACGCCATGACTTTCTGTCCTTTTATCCCTATAGCAGCCATTGATGCAGAGGTATTCTTTGCAGCATGAGATGCTGCATTGTCATGCATGAAGATGATTTTATTACGGAAAGTATAGTTCTTCCTTCTGTACCAGGGAAGAAAGTGGTCAGTCATAAACTCCACATACTTTGCAGAGGTCATCTTTACACCTTCGGGGACCCTATAGGGGTTGACCAGCTCTGTTCCTATGATTCCGGCCCAAAACATGACTCCAACACCGCCTTGCTGAGGTCGCAGCCTTGTTGGAACAGGGTGGCCATCCACCAACCATCCACTACTCAATCCATCTGGACCATCCAGGGTTGCACGGCACTCATCAGTGAACAGGACTGTTTGAAAATTAGTCTTCATGTATTTTTCTGCCCAATGCAGCCGTTTCTGCTTGTGAGCATTGGTTAGTGGTGGCCGAATAGAAGGTTTCTGCACAGTTGCAAGACTCTGGTGGACTCTACACCTTGATGTCCGTGGGACTCCAGAGGCACCAGCAGCTTCAAATATCTGTTTGCTGCTATGTAATTGTTTTTTAGCAGCTGCTCTCTTGATCCGATGCATGGATCTGGCAGAAATATTCCTCAATGTGCCTTTATCTGCACGAACCCGTCTGTGCTCTGAATCAGCCACAAATCTCTTAATAGTGCGATGATCACGCTTAAGTTTTCGTGAAATATCGAATGTTTTCATACCTCGTCCAAGGCATTGAACTATTTCACTCTTTTCGGCAGCAGAGAGATCCTGTTTCTTCCCCATATTGCTTGAAAATGGTGCTCTGCTTAATAATGTGGAACACCCTCCTTTAGTAGTTTTTCCTTAAATTGGGCTCACCTGCCAATCTAATTATCACAGGTGTCCGAGATTGTTTTCAGTGATCAAAAGAGCCCTGAGACACAATGCCATCCATGAGTTAAACTGAAAAACCAAATATTTAATCTGTGTGACACTTAAATAGAATTTGCATAATAATTTGGAACAGGGTATATAGGGGATGATACATCTCCCAATTGAATAACTGACACATGGTCATAAATTCTTTTCCAAAACTTACGTTTGATTTTACCAATATAAAAACTGTCACAACTGCATGTCATCATATAGATGATGACTGCAGTTTGTCAGTCCACATAGTGTTGCGCTTCATGCAACCCCCCATTTGGCAGTATATGTTTTTTGCCCTGAGAAATATATTGGCAATAAGCACATCTGCCACAAATAAAGGTTCCCTTGTGGTGGCATGGGTCTGTATTTCCTGGCCTAACAAAATGACTCTGTACCAATGCATGCCTTTGGAATGCATTTTTGGCCTTGTCCCTTACATATGCAGCTACAGCAGGGTCAGTTTTGAGGAGATACAAGTATTTGTCAATAACATGACGAGTCTGCTGCTGTTGTCTATTGTAGCGCATGACTAGTTTGGTAGTAATCCCTGTGTTTGACCTAGGACGTGGTGTTTGAAAGATTAAGTCCATATGTCATTGCTGATGATGATATGCTTTTCTCAACATTTTATCTGAATTGCCGCAAGCAAGCAATCTAGTTTTTAATGCTTCAACCTCTCATTGGAAATCTTCTTGGTTAGAACAATTATGTTTGAGGCGTAAATATTGACTGTATGATATGGATCTAATTAAACTCTGCAGATGGCCACTATTCGCCCTTAAAATAGTATTTCCAGCTGTGGTCTTACGATACAGGGTGGACCCTAGAGTATGGTCTTCCCATATAAAGATCTCCATATCCAAATCCAAAATGAGATACACTTGGGATCACATGTCATTGTAAAGGACAAATTGAAATCATTTGTCCCCAAACATGTAATGAAGGTGTCCAAAAGTTCCTTGGTACCATCCCAGAGGAGCCCTAGTAGGGCTTTTAGGGGGAACCCCACACACTTTAAAAAAAAAAATTATACTGTGGGGTCCCTCCTAACCTTCCTACCAGAACTAAAGAGTCTGGTATGGATTAAGGGCAGGACCCAATGCTGTTTTTGTTTTTTTTTTATAAAAAAAGTCCTACTGCAGCAGGTTTTATACGTTGTACAGATGTTCAACTTTGCAGGTAATTTAAGGGGACCTCCCAGGCATGATATTGAAAGGAATTTTTCATATATATATATATATATATATATATATATATATATATTTTAATTCGTTTTATTTTTCTTACTTTGCAATGAAATACGACTGCCCCGTTAAAACCTGTACTTTTTTAAATTTATGTTTCACTGATTCATGCCCTTAGGGCAGTACCCGAGTCCCCATACCCCCTGTATGCCCAATAACTTGTATATCAGCCTTCAAAATGGGCACTTTACAAGTTTGAGCCCCATAGACTTGTGTTGAGTTCAAAGTTCGCGGTTGAATATTCATTAGGTGTGTAGGGAGTGTTTTCGGCCCATCACTAGAATCATGAAGATATGTATATATTTTTTTCCACTCTTGCCATTTTTAAAGGAATTATAAAATGTAGTACTTGCATCTTGTATTTTTCACCTGCACAAGATGTGCATTAATCGTGTAGTTTCATGGTTTCATTTGTTGACCTGTGTGCACAGCTTATAGAAGTGTAAATCCTCACATTCTGTTTGTGTTCAAACATGAGGCATGTTACATGGCAATGCACAGATTAATGTGTGACATTCTTGATACCTTGAAAGTCTCACCGATTGAATAAAAAAATATGTAGTCATTAATGAGAATGTTGGTACCTATGTTGAAGTATTTTGACTGATTTGAGTCCATATATTTGTTTCTATGTTGTATCTAAAGCTAACTATTCTAACCACTTCTGTCAGTGTTAAATGTCTTGTCTCAATCCTCTAAATACCACTTTTGCTGGATAGCTTGGTCCGTTAAAGAAAATTGAAAGATAACAGACTTACTGACTGGATCATCAGGTGAAAATAAAGGAAACAAAGCTAAAAAGAGAAGACTAAATGTCAACACATTTAAGGATTCGTAAGCTGCAATATAATACATTTTACTTTTGGATCTAGGAACACGTTAAGCCTCTCTTCTTTCTATCCCTTCTAAAACGTAACCATAAACATAAAATTTTACCATGGTTTGGCCACTTTAGTCTTTACAAACATATTAATTTCTATTATTTTCCATGCAACTCATATTATGTAAACTGTATATTATATCTTTTAATTACTTTCTAGATAATTTTGATAACCCAATCACTAACTGCTGTAAGATTAGTTATATTTTTATTGTATTTTGCCCTCTTTTATTCTTATCACTGTTATATGGCAGTAGATTTAATTAATTTTATTTATATGGATTACTATATATACTATTACCAATATATATATATTTTATTAGATTTTTATTGCTTTCTTCATGTTTTATGTCATTGTTTAATATTACTATTTTATACTGTATCTTAGATGGTATTATTCATTGTATTTTTATTCATTGCATGTTAGGCTTGGACAAGGGGGAGGCCATTATCCTGAAACTAGTTGGCTGTGTCTGATGTTTCGGTATAAAAGAAAAAAATCAATGAACCTTCAAGTGGGATGATTGCATTGTTTACTAGGCAATCCTAACCATGTGTCCAGGATCTGATCTTCTGAGGAGATAATTCCCCATCACGATCATAAAGCCAGCAGCCTAGGAACTGAACCATGTCCACATGCACACCTAATGATACCATAGGTTTACCAGCTCCAAGGAGCACACCACCACCCTTTTTGGATCTACATCAAAACAAATTCTTATGCCTACTAACTGTGCTAATGCAAACCTATCAGTAAGCAGAATAGTGAAGGATCAAACTTGCTCAAAAGGAGATTTACCAGCAGCTTGGACATTCTCCCTGGTGATAACAAGCACCTTTAACTGTCTCAGACACTCATTATTTCCCGCAAGGACATCAGAAACTCCCCCACAATTGCAATGGATGTTTGAAATTGGAAAGCACAGCTTGCTTTATTGGCCTGTTTATGGCCAGCCTAGGGATGGGGAAAGGAATTAATGCTTTATCACGTAGAAATTTATGTTCTTTTTTTATAAGTGTTGTATAAAAGAAGCCAATACTGGAATATCACTGAAAACTGTCGCTGAGTTAAACTAACAGACAAATATCTATGATAGCTAGTTCATTATTGGCGTTGCACTGTAGAAGGCATACCGTTGAGACTATGACACAGTATCAGTCTACATCATCCAAATAGCGATATGCAGTTACATTCAGACAGAACAGGCTTATATAGCAAATTACCATGTTCAAAGAAATTTTGCATCATCTTAAACAATCTTCTACAGCCTGTTAATAAAGTGTATGTAGTAAGTGTATGTAGTATTTTTTGTACTTTTGTACATGTACTGTATATATATTTTGTAAAGAATTTTGCAGAATAAGAGGCATTACCATAATTATTCAGGACATATGAGCAAGATACATACACAATGTCCACAGGCTTATGGATAAACATTTTGTGGGGTCTTTGTTCTCATGACCCCCACCTGCACTCACCTTGTAGCACTACAATATCAATGTTTTCCAAAGAAATAAATAAATGAACTGCTGCTAGTGTATATGCAAAAGAGGCAGAATTACCTGATTACATATTCATGGGAATTATGTTTATCACCAGGATCGGTAATTTCTATGTAAACTAGAATATATCATCTCATTACAGATTCAGGTGGAATTTACAAAGTGACAGCATGTTTTTTTAAACTATTTTCGAAACTAGCGACTGTTTTTATAACCTGCTAAAGGGCAGCAAGAGATTTCTCCCCAGTCTTAATATTTAACTCTGAGCAGCATTCTAGGAAACACTATTTAACACTAAATAGATTTCAGCAAGCAATCCCAGTCTGAACATGTGATATTTATTGCAGACAAAAAGGTCCTCAGTGGAAAAATAAAGAACAAATACCTCAAATGAATAAATGTATATACTCACTCACCCGATAGTTCATGCGGTTGAATGATCTAATAGAAGAAGCTGAAGAAAGCGGGAGGTTTTTCTCAGACTAGAGAACCAAATAGGATTTAAAATAAAACTGATTCTGGTATTTTTGCAGAGAAAAATTAAAACACTCGTGAGGCTTATGAACTTAGGTTCCATGCACACTGGAATGCAGTGAGGGAAAGGTTCATTCCATGTGTGCTTCCTGCACCACACGTGAATGCACTGCCCTTGCAAAATGCATGCCAGTGCCAAATAATTGTGAATGGCTCCCCAAAAAGCATCTCCAAACCATTGTACCGAAATGTCATACAGTTGGATGCAACGCAATCTGAAAAAGTACTGCTTGCACTACTTTTTTCTGCATTCTGGCACATTTTGCAGCTCATTGAAATGAAAGGGCTGTCAAAATTGGAACTCGTGGGGACACAAGAACCCACCCTAAAAATGTTGAAAATCTTTCCTCAAAGACTATCAATATTAAGGCAAAAAATACATCAATTATTAAAGAGAGAAGGCTTCAATTCTTTTTAATAGGGATTATGAAGGTGACTTTCAAGGTTTATTTATCAATTTAAACCTTCTGATGGAAGACAGGCTAGTCACATAAAAAGATGAAAGACCAGGTAAATTATGAGAACGGACAGGATGTGCGGTCTATCTGCAGAGGTTCAACAAGCCCCCTTCCCAATCAGACCTACAGCTCTGCTGATTGGGAGCTGTAGCCTCTGCCGATAGATTCCTGCTTCCACACAGAGAACACACAGAGAGCAAGAACCCAGGGGCGGACTGACAACTCATGGGGCCCCCCGGGCAATAGGGGATCATGGGGCCCCTGTGTCCTCACCCACACTCAAACCACTCCCAAACACCCAAACAAAGCCTCTAAAAGGTACCAGGGGCATCTCATAGGATCCCCTACTGACCCTGGGCCCTCGGGCAGTGCCCGAGTGCTCTAATGGTCAGTCCGCCCCTGCAAGAACGTTTCTCTAAAGCATTCTGGCAGGGTACAGGTTTTCATACTCAGGGTGTGTGAGAAATAACAGGCTTGCCAGCCAGATCAACAGGTGAAAATAAAGCAAAAAGAAAACAAATACAGCCATCGCATCTCATATTTGGTAAGATGCAGTCTATTAATTCTTTGTTTTTTTTAGTTTGATACAACTTTAATTATTATATTTGTGTATTTTTGCTTATAAAAGGTCCCATTTGTTTAGCTTTAATAACTTTTCATGAGCCTGACACATTAGAAAGAGTGTTAGGAAATAAGAAGTCACCTGTAGCATACATGGGTAATTTTTCCAATCAGCCAGCGGCTGATAAAAGAAACTGAACAGATTCCCCCATCCACACAAGAGAGGTGAATCCTTCCAGCTGTGCCATTTGCAGGTCTCCTTTGCTGTCAGAATAAAATGATCTGCACTGCAGCCAACTGGCTAGAGTGCTGATCGAACAAAAATTTTATAACAAGCCTGTTTGTGAGAAGTCATTCATTAAATTAACTTCTCATGAACAGGAACTGCCATAGATGAATCAAAATTTGCACAGTCCCAGCTTTATAACGGCTGCCCCTGCATTGTCTGCAAAATCTGAGCAACAGCTGTCAGACTTCAGGTGACATTTCACCCTCCGATTGACTCAGTAGTGGCAGCTCTTATATTTTCATACTGAGAGTACCTTTGAAGGGTAAATTAATTATAAAAAGTTAAAGAGCAGCATCTTTTGTGCATTTTCAGAAATAATGAAGATAGTACATTTTTGGTATATCATTCACTGACAGGTGTAGAAGTACAAGTCAAGTTGAGGAAGAATAATGAGAAACACGAAAGAGATGTGAAGAATTTTCAAGTACTTTCTAGACTTTTTAAGGGATTCATATCAGCAGTTTCTATAGTAAACATGTCTGAAGAAAGAATAGTCATTACAGTTAAAGGTTTTAAAAGAAAATTAAATATTGAGATATATGTTGGCACTAAATGGGGCCGACATGCAGATAAATGAAACTTAATAAGAAACATAAAGTGCAATTAACACTGAATGACTTGAACGGGAAGTAAAATGTGTCCTATAATGGAATATTAAAATTCAATATATTGCAAATGAAATGTAAAAAAAATTTAAAACAAAGGATAATACGTCGCCATTAAAAGTTAGCAATGTGTCATAAAATTAATATGAATAGAATGGATAATAATTTGGTTAATAAAAAGACCTACACACCTTTTTATACATAATTAATTATTCTGTTAGGTGTTATTCACACTGGAAATAACATACATGCATTTAAACACTTTTATAAGACATTTCTAAATTAATATAAATGCATGGAATGGTTATCACACTATGTGTTTACCTGCATTTAGGTGCCTTAAGTTTTGATACGTTTAGAGAAAAAAGAATTATGTGAGCCCAGAGGCATATTAGATACTCTGAACAGTTTAATCGCATCTAAACGCATATGCACACAAGTACCTAACACAAGAGAACTATATCTGGGAAGCAGATTTTTTGTTTATGGTTTTCAGATGATGTTTGAATGTTGTTTAAATAAACCATATGCAGGATGCTAATGTGAATGTAATCTTACTGCTGTTACAGCCTCATTTTTATTTAAAACATTTAAAAAAGTTGCCAATGGCCAATACATAATACAAGGCAAAATATCTTTGTGGATCTGCCTCCTATTTGCCAAACATATTTTTATTTTTTTAGGCTCTCTCCAACCTTATATATTACAGGAAAGGTGTGCACAGATAACTATGGAGGCAGCATTTGCTAATCTACTCCAAAGGATACAATTTACTTAGCAATTACTGAATTTAAAGCCTGTTTTTTCACTGACACCAGAAAAAAATATGCACATTGGAAAGTCAGAGGATAGTTGGAACTATATCTGTCCTCTTCTTCCTAGTTATCTAGTTAGACAGGCACCTAGATTTAATGCTTAACTTTACCCATAACAACTTATGGGGGATTTGCTAATACTGGTGCATGCAGAATCTGTTGCAGCTGTGCATGGTAGCCAATTAGCTTCTAACTTCAACTTGTTTAATTAAGCTTTGGCAATGAAACCTGGACACTGATTGGTTTCTGTGTAGAACTGCACCAGACTTTGCACTCTTCAGTTTTAGTAAAAAACACCCAATGCTTTTTTAGCAAGGATTATACGTTCCAAATTATATTTATGCTAACAAAATTAGTGTGTGCTGTAAATTGCTTCCAGTATTGTTCTCTTTTCTTCTTGCCGGAGGCTGCCAATTTGCTGAAGCCCAGAGCCCCTGAGCAGCAGTAAATCTTTAGGCTGTTAGCAGCTTCAGCCTACATTTTGGCAAAATACATTCACATTTCCCTATGCTTTACTACTTAAAAAAAACTGCAGGTAAAGAAAATATAAGATTTTTATACTTATTGTAAATTTTTTCTTGAAGTCCATTGAGGAACAAAGGAGATAAGTAATTCTAAGTCATTCGTAATACTGCTGCCTTCAGGAGGTTTGGATAATGGCAAACAAAACACATTAAGCCAGCCCCTGTATAGCCCCGACTCCAACTGACATGCAATGTTTTGTGAGTAAGCAATACATAAGGCCAAAACACAGTGAAAGCAGGACCTGTGTAGATCAATGAAAAAATTCATGGTAAGTACAAAAATCATACTTTCTTTTATGTCTATTAAGGGACACAGAAGGATAGTAATTCTTACACATTTGAGACATCCAAAAGCAGTTCCAAAAAGTCCACAGCCACCTAAAGTCTAATTCCAGGTTTACTTTTACCTGAAATAGTTAATTTCAGCCAAGCTGGCCAAAACAAACTATTTCCTTGCAGTATGTTAGCCATGGTAAAAGTAACAGCCATTTATATGCACATGGAAACACGGGATTATGCAACAAATCCCTGAAATTATTTTTTGGACAAAGTCATTGAGCATCCAAGGTGAAAAGAAATATCAAGAGTCAAGTCAAGTTAAAATCAAGAAATCAATGTTACATTGCACTCTATCTTATAGGCCACAATTTTTCAGGTAGAGAACGAGCATGGTTTAAATTGAAATTAAAATGACAGCGTGCTGTGCTAGCTACAGCTAGTGGTCCAGACTGGACACCCAATAATTCAAGGGGTACACTAGTCAGTTGGAAAAGTGAATCACATGATTTAAAGAGATTTTTTTTTCATTTGCTGATGCAGAACCTTCTCGACCCCTACTAGATATGTATTCATAACCTTTGCCTCATGCATAGCATTTATGTGGCATTCATTTTAAGAAAAAAGCTTGTATTGCCTACGTTCTCAATATTAATTTATTTTTCCTCAAGTCCCAATTGAATTAGGACATCCAGCAGTTATGTCTACCTTTTGAAATCAACAATACCCCCCCCCCCTTTCCTCACCTACACCTCCTCCCTCCACGCTGCCAAACAAGCCTACTTCGTAACCCTCATCAATACCCTCTCCTCCAGTCCCTGCCAGCTCTTCTCCACTTTTAACTCTCTACTCTCTCCCCTCCTCATCCACCCAGTACCTCACTCACCGCCCACAAGATTGCTAACCACTTCCAAAACAAGATCGACGCAATCCGTAGGGACATTGCCAATGCTCAGGCTTTCACCCCACCTAGCCTCCCTCCCATGATAACCCCCTCAACACTCCCCTCCTCTGACCTCGCAACTGCCCAGACCTCCACCCCACCCAACATCCTGCACACTAAACCCTCCCCAACACTCCTTCGACCTTGCTACCACTGAAGAGGTCACTAAGATCTTCTCCGAAAGCCCGCCTCACCACCTGCCCCCTTGACCCTGTCCCCACACAACTCCTACGGTCACTCTTCTCCTCCATCCTACACTCCCTCACCCACATCTTCAATCTCTCCCTCTCTACTGGCACATTCCCCTCCACCCTAAAGCACGCGCACATCACCCCCATACTCAAAAAACCCTCCCTGGACCCCAGCGACCTGAACAACCTTAGACCCATCTCCTTGCTGTCATTTACATCCAAACTCCTTGAGCGCTTAGTCTACAATCGCCTTAGCTCCCACCTCAACAACAACAACCTCCTTGATCCCCTACAGTCTGGCTTCCGTCCCCTACACTCCACCGAAACTGCCCTACTCAAACTCACCAACGACCTGCTAACCACCAAAGCTAATGGCCACTACTCAGTCCTCCTACTCCTCGACCTCTGCGCGGCCTTCGGCACAGTTGACCACCCCCTCCTCCTTAAAAAACTAGACTCCCTCGGCATCAGAGATTCCGCTCTCTCCTGGCTCTCCGCCTATCTATCCCAGCGCTCCTTCAGCATTACCTATAACGCTGCCACCTCCCCCTCTCTGTTGGGGTCCCCCAAGGCTCTGTTCTTGGGCCCCTTCTCTTCTCCATCTACACCTCCTCCCTTGGCCAACTGATACACTCCCACAGCTTCAACTACCACCTCTATGCCGATGGTAGTTGACACACAAATCTACCTCTCTACCCCTTCGCCTCACCCCTTCAGTCTCCACCCAAATCACCTACCTACTGAACGACATATCAGACTGGATGTCACTCCACTTCCTCAAATTAAACCTTTCCAAAACTGAGCTCCTAGTTTTCCCCCCAGCCCGTGCCCCCCCCCCACCCTAACCTCTCCATCATGACCAATACCGCCACCATCAGTCCCACCCCGCAAGCCAAAGTTCTAGGTCTCACTCTAGACTCCAATCTATCCTTCCAGCCCCATGTCCAATCGCTGGCAAATTCATGCAGGCTCAACCTCCGCAACATCTCCAAAATACGTTCGTTCCTAACCCCAGACACTACTAAGCAACTCATTCACTCCCTTATTATCTCATAACTTGACTACTGCTACTCCCTCCTCACCGGCCTACCTCAACACAGACTCTCCCCGCTTCAGTCTATCCTGAATTCAGCGGCCAGACTCATCCACCTTACCAACCGCTCCGTATCCGCCACCCCCCTCTGTAATTCCCTCCACTGGCTTCCGATTGCCCAACGTATAAAATTCAAACTACTAACACTGACGTACAAAGCTATTCACAATACTGTCCCAAACTACATCACCGACCTAATATACAAATACCACCCAACACGTACTCTTCGCTCCTCACAAGACCTCCTACTCTCCAGTTCCCTGGTCTCCTCCTCCCATGTCCGACTCCAGGACTTCTCCAGGTCTTCCCCCATCCTCTGGAACTCACTACCCCAATCCATCAGACTGTCTACCCTCCTCACCTTTAGGCGCACCCTGAAAACCCATCTCTTCAGGGAAGCCTACCCCGCCCTCACCTAACAGCCGATCTCCTCCTACCACTCCATCCCCCACAGCCATTTCCTCCTGTGTGCTGGACATAACCCTATTCTGCCTAAAACATTTTGCCCTGTGTGCTGGATTTAACCCTGCTTTGCCTGGAACCCTTTTGCCCTGTGTGCTGGACCTAACCCAATTCTGCCTGAAACCTTCTTTCCTGTGTGCTGGACTTAAAGCTTTGGAGACCTGCCAACCCTGTAGTGTGTTCAGCCCTGTGTTACAGATCTAACCTTTTGCCTACCAGAACTCTGCTTTCACTGCCTTTCAATAAAAGCCTTGTGTGTACTCCTGCTCTCCATGTATGTTCAGTTCCATCCACTCCTCCGTCACATATATATATACAGTCAGGTCCATAAATATTGGGACATCGACACAATTCTAACATTTTTGGCTCTATACACCACCACAATGGATTTGAAATGAAACAAACAAGATGTGCTTTAACTGCAGACTGTCAGCTTTAATTTGAGGGTATTTACATCCAAATCAGGTGAACGGTGTAGGAATTACAACAGTTTGCATATGTGCCTCCCACTTGTTAAGGGACCAAAAGTAATGGGACAATTGGCTTCTCAGCTGTTCCATGGCCAGGTGTGTGTTATTCCCTCATTATCCCAATTACAATAAGCAGATAAAAGGTCCAGAGTTCATTTCAAATGTGCTATTTGCATTTGGAATCTGTTGCTGTCAACTCTCAAGATGAGATCCAAAGAGCTGTCACTATCAGTGAAGCAAGCCATCATTAGGCTGAAAAAACAAAACAAACCCATCAGAGAGATAGCAAAAACATTAGGCGTGGCCAAAACAGCTGTTTGGAACATTCTTAAAAAGAAGGAATGCATCGGTGAGCTCAGCAACACCAAAAGACCCAGAAGACCACGGAAAACAACTGCGGTGGATGACTGAAGAATTCTTTCCCTGGTGAAGAAAACACCCTTCACAACAGTTGGCCAGATCAAGAACACTCTCCAGGAGGTAGGTGTATGTGTGTCAAAGTCAACAATCAAGAGAAGACTTCACCAGAGTGAATACAGAGGGTTCACCACAAGATGTAAACCATTGGTGAGCCTCAAAAACAGGAAGGCCAGATTAGAGTTTGCCAAACGACATCTAAAAAAGCCTTCACAGTTCTGGAACAACATCCTATGGACAGATGAGACCAAGATCAACTTGTATCAGAGTGATGGGAAGAGAAGAGTATGGAGAAGGAAAGGAACTGCTCATGATCCTAAGCATACCACCTCATCAGTGAAGCATGGTGGTGGTAGTGTCATGGCGTGGGCATGTATGGCTGCCAATGGAACTGGTTCTCTTGTATTTATTGATGATGTGACTGCTGACAAAAGCAGCTGGATGAATTCTGAAGTGTTTCGGGCAATATTATCTGCTCATATTCAGCCAAATGCTTCAGAACTCATTGGACGCCGCTTCACAGTGCAGATGGACAATGACCCAAAGCATACTGCAAAAGCAACCAAACAGTTTTTTAAGGGAAAGAAGTGGAATGTTATGCAATTGCCAAATCAATCACCTGACCTGAATCCGACTGAGCATGCATTTCACTTGCTGAAGACAAAACTGAAGGGAAAATGCCCCAAGAACAAGCAGGAACTGAAGACAGTTGCAGTAGAGGCCTGGCAGAGCATCACCAGGGATGAAACCCAGTGTCTGGTGATGTCTATGCGTTCTAGACTTCAGGCTGTAATTGATTGCAAAGGATTTGCAACCAAGTATTAAAAAGTGAAAGTTTGATTTATGATTATTATTTTGTTCCATTACTTTTGGTCCCTTAACAAGTGGGAGGCACATATGAAAACTGTTGTAATTCCTATACCGTTCACCTGATTTGGATGTAAATACCCTCAAATTAAAGCTGACAGTCTGCAGTTAAAGCACATCTTGTTCGTTTCATTTCAAATGCATTGTGGTGGTGTATAGAGCCAAAAATGTTAGAATTGTGTTGATGTCCCAATATTTATGGACCTGACTGTATATATATATATATATATATATATACTGCTAAAAAAATTAAAGGAAGACTCTTTAATCAGAGTATAGCATCAAGTCAATCAAACTCCTGGGATATTTATCTGGTCAGTTAAGTAGCAGAGGGAGTTTTTAATCAGTTTCAGCTGCTTTAGTGTTAATGAAATTAATGACAGGTGCAATAGATGGGCAACAATGAGATGACCCCCAAAACAGGAATTATTTTATAGGTGGAGGCCACTGACATTTTTCCCTACTCATATTTTCTGACTGTTTTTCACTAGTTTTGCAATTAGCTAGAGTCAGTGTCACTACTAGTAGCATAAGGCAATACCTAGACCCTACAGAGATTGCACAGGCAGTACAACTCCTCCAGGATGGCACATCAATACGTGCCATTGCCAGAAAGTTTGCTGTGTCTCCCAGCACAATCTCAAGAGCATGGAAGAGATTCCAGGAGACAGGCAGATACTCTAGGAGAGCTGGACAGGGCCATAGAAGGTCCTTAACCCATCAGCAGGACCAATATCTGCTCCTTTGTGCAAGGAGGAACAGGATGAGCACTGTCAGAGCCTTACAAAATGACCTCCAGCAGGCCACTTGTGTTAATGTCTCTAACCAAACAATCAGAAACAGACATCATGAGGGTCGCCTGAGGGCCCGACGTCCTCTAGTGGACCCTGTGCTGACTGCCCGGCACCATAGAGCTTGATTGGCATTTGCCATTGAACACCAGAATTGGCAAGTCCGTCACTGGCACCCTGTGCTTTTCACAGATGAGAGCAGGTTTGCCCTGAGCACATGTGACAGACGTGAAAGGGTCTGGAGAAGCCGTGGAGAACATTATTCAGCATGACCATGTTGGTGGTGGGTCAGTGGTGGTCTGGGGAGGCATATCCATGGAGAGATGCACAGACCTCTACAGGCTAGACAATAGCAGCATGACTGCCATTCGGTATCGGGATGAAGTCCCTGGACCCATTGTCAGACCTTATGCTGGTGCAGTGGGTCTTGGGCTCCTCCTGGTAGATGACAATGCCCGGGCTCATGTGGCGTGTGTATGCAGGTAGTTCCTGGAGGACAAAGGCATTGATACCATTGGATGACCCCCACACTTCCTGACCTAAATCCAATAGAACACCTCTGGGATATAATTTTTTGGTCCATCAGACGCCGCCCGGTTGCACCTCAGACTGTCCAGGAGCTCAGTGATGCCCTGGTCCAGATCTGGGAGGAAATACCCCAGGACAATATTTGTTGTCTCGTTAGGAGCATGCAATGATGTTGTCAGATATGAATACAATCACGTGGGGGCCATACAAACAACTGAGTACCATTTTGAGTTGCTGCAATGAAATTTCTGCAAAAAAGACTAGCCTGCGGCATCATTTTTTCACTTTGATTTCCGGGGTGTCTTTGAATTCAGTTCTACGTAGGTTGTTAATTTTTATTTCCATCAAAAGATGGGGCATCCTTACATTCCTAACACATTACCCAGTCCATATCAGTATAGATATCCAGCATGATATTTTTCCCCATTGAGATCTAATATATATATATATATATATATATATATATATATATAAATAAGTTGGAGGTTTGAAGTGCTAATGAGGTGTAAGCCTCTTACTGTCAGCACGGGCACCATTAAAAAGATCCTTTCCTTAGCATTTTTAGAAAGAGTGCACAGAATTCTCTGATTTGATGAGGTGGAGAGTATGATATTACCATCCTGCCCCTCCAATCAAAGAACACTTTAATTTGTTCAGAAAAGGCCAAGCATTCTCTGAATGGTGCCTGTGCTGACATTAACACTGTCCCATGCTGAGCTGCTGACCTTCTGTGTTCAGAATGAAGTAGACCAGCCACTTGGCACGAGACATGGAAGCTAGTGAAGATCACTAGAGCAGCAATGTACATATCTGGGATTTCCAGCTTCGTTATGGTATGTATACATAATTTCATTGGTCCAAGCTGGTCCAATCTAACTATGTATAAAATATCCTTACCTATGAATATTCTTTAACCCTCTATTCCAGGCAAACATTATTATTGCAATGCATGCTCAAGTAGGCAAATTGCATCAAGGTGATCAAAAGTTGCTGGATCTTTTTTTTTTTTACAAATTGGAGCAATAAATGATGTTCTCTGTGTTGTAACCCCTTGTATTTTGTTAGTTTTGGTGATACACCGGGTTGCATGCATAGATTACTACTTTTTACTGATAGTAGTGTCTGCCCTCTAAAACCTCTGATGTGAATAACAGCTTAGTTAAAGCAGAGCTCCACCCAAAAGGGGAAGTCCTGCTTTGATGCATTATCCCCCACTCCCCATTAAGGATTGGAACCTTTGGGGAGCAGGGGGGGAACAGGTACTTGAATTTGACAGGAACCCTCTCCCACTTCCACTGTGATTGACTAAGGCGATTGGAAGCAGAAGTTTTCTTCTCCCCCGCCTCCCTCACCGTAGTCTTCTGGGACACGTGACAGGTTCCAGAAGACTACGGGGCCATTCACAAGGCTCAGCGCTACTCGTGCATGCACAGTGGGCACCCGGCTGTGAAGCCGCAAGCTGTCACAGCCGGTGCCCATACAGAAGATGCCAGCGCCGGGGAGAGAAGATGGCTGGTGAAACCAGCCATGGTGAGGTGTATTTTAAAAGTCAGCAGCTACAGTTTTTGTAGCTGCTGACTTTTAATTATTTTTTAAATCAAGTGCAACTCCGCTTTAAGGAAAACAGCTAGTTTACATCTGCAAAAAGGATTTGTCATCTCATACAAAGGCCATTTACGCTTGCATAATAGCTCTTGCAGGAAATACCATTTGACCTCTATGTAACAAGTATATTTCCTCAAATAAGTGTTCATTTGGCAAATAAATGAAAACTCATATTAATAAATAGAGATATGAAGTTACTGGGGAGGGAAACTCCGTGCGTGGTTTCTAAAAAGGAAATCATTCAATGGGCTCCTTGTCATAGGGTACTTGAAAACAGGATCAATAATTCTTTATTACAGAACTGGAGATGCTTTGGTGGGAACATTCTTGCAAAGATGTCGTTAAAGTCCTTTGTTTTTTGAACAACGCCAGTTACTTTTTTTTATAAGCACAATGGGATAAAATATTTGGCTCA
Organism: Staurois parvus; assembly: GCF_062004578.1. Taxonomy (NCBI): domain Eukaryota; kingdom Metazoa; phylum Chordata; class Amphibia; order Anura; family Ranidae; genus Staurois; species Staurois parvus. Next base: position 13,016,028 of record NW_028317971.1, read on the forward strand.
GAATAATCTAGGGAGATATTATTGGTATACATATGGCTCCTCAGTAAATGTGGCTCCTAAGGGAGACTCTTGCCTCTAGCAGGTGATGGGATACATCTGAGACCTCTTTCCAATGCTTTATGTATTTCCATTTATTTATTTATTTTCTTGGGAATTTGCGTCTCATTTTTATAATATTTTAACTTATTCATAGGTTATACTAATGTGGTGTTTTGCTATAATATTAATTGAGGTTATGAGGCTGGTTTAATAAAGGCATATAGACTGTTCACTTTGCAAGAGAGTTGCACTTTGAATGGAAATTTTCCCCAGAGCTTAATAAATGAGGTAAACTTCCATCATCCAATCATGTGGTTTTTTTTTTCGTTGCATGTGATTGGGAAGTCTTTGCAAAACACTGCATTCACTAATCTCTGATGAAAGATGCCACGTAATGTTCAACTTCACTTGCAAAGCGAACTTATTTGCCTTTGGTAAGTCAAGATTTATATCTCCTTTTTAATTGTTTTTTCTTAAAGTACAGCTGTACTTTTCTAAAAAAACAAAAAGTAATAATAATCCCTCTATCACACATCTATCGTCTGAATCCTTATATTTTTTAGGAACTGTATCTTATCCACTACTGAGAAAGAAAACTCTACAAGTACAAATATTATACAAGTATAGCAAGACTTCCTGGGTGTATTCAATAAAAGTCAGTTACCTGTAGAAATGTACAGTTCACAGATTGCCTATGTGTATTATTATATGACTTGCAATTCTTTTATATTAACTTCTCCCTTATTGGAATCCAGACTGAAGCCATATCTAGGTAGAATATTAAGAAGGGCTTATAGCAAAACTATGGGCAAAAAAAAATGACATACATGATGCAGACATAAGCATTAACACAGCATTCTTTGTTTTTCTGGGTCCCCTCCATAACATACTATAGTTTTAATACCCCTTGACCCTGCCATTAAGTCTGTTATTTTTCAACAGGTGGTCTGCAAAAGTGGCAGTTAGGAGGTTAAGAAAACTACAATGTGTTAGCAGGAGTTACGATTGAATTTATTTGTCACTTATGTAAAGTCTCTCCACAGGTTGACAGTACTGTCGAGCAAGGGTGGCAATGATGATAGCCCATAAATACAGTGGAGGAATGAGCATAGCCATCCTAAGACAAGAAGTGTGTTAATAGCTAGATCACCAGGTAAAGACAAAAAGACTAAAAAACAAACTGAAATGCAGCCATAACATCTAGGGAATGGCAATCTGGATTAAAGAGCCAGTCATGGCTGAGCTTTGTCAAAATGCACCTTGAAGGTAAGGCTTGATATGGGGCAGTTGTGAGGGCTTGGTCCCGTGCTGAGCTCTGTGTGTCCATCGACATGCAGTGTGGCTCGACCCTGCCCCCTCTCCTTCCTCACTGGCTGTGATTGACAGAAGCAGGAGCCAATGTTTCCCACTGTTGCTTCTGAACCAGTGAGGAGAGAGAGCAATGATGCTGCTTTTGTGTTAACATCGGGTTCAGGTAGGTATTAGGGGGAGCTGAGCTGAAGGGGGAGCTGCATACAGAAGGTTGTTTGCCTTAATGCATAGAATACATATTAATATATATATATATATATATATATATATATATACACACACACACATTATAAAAAAAAAAAAAATTCTGCCTTTAGAACCACTTTAATGAGCTTTCCAGCCAAAACAGTTTTTTAGTTTTGAACTAAGCAGGGGAAAGATTTTAAAACCTGCCAGCCTTTAACTGCTATTTGGGGCTCTCTTGTGGAGATTTATCCTTGCTTCCTGTCTTTCTGACAATATTTTACCAGACATGAAAGGCACAGAAGCACAGATAGAAATCCGATATCTGGAGCTCCAGATAACTTTAGAAACCTGACGAACGTTCCAACCCATTTCCATTCCAAATTAGAAAAAAAAGTTGTTTGGATTGATAGACACCTTAATGGTGCACATTAGTGCTTAAATGTAATAAACAAGCTTAGAGGTATACTAGAGAAAAGCATGATATGAATCTGTTTGTAAGAAATATTATAGGTTTAGAAAATGCTGTGATAATAGTTATTATTTCTAATTTACCTTTCTATAATGCAACTGTACAGAGTAGAGTTTTATTTTTCACAACTCCTGATGTTCAAGTTGTTCCTCTCCCTCTGATTCTGCAGGATTAATCTCAGCATCATTTCATCTTCTTGACACTTCCAAGTATCACAGCATCCTCTACAAAGTCTTTTAAAATCTGTAAGAAGTTCTATATAAAAACTAAAGGCAAACTTTTATATTAATATTTTGTATAGAGTAAGGGAGGGTTATAAACACCTGTCAATTTTATTTTTGCCATCTGTGTACTGTTGGGAAGATTTCCCTTCATTTCCTATCTCTTAGCCAGAACCAGAACTGAGAGGAAATCTCACCAAAGTGAGAGAATCCCTGGTTGTCACCAGACTCACCAGAACTAGCGTTCCCATTGTCAGATCCTGTTCTAATGATAACCCAAAATTTAGGATCTTCTTTCACTTTCACTCTTGGTGACAGTAAACGGGACAATAGGACAGGGTAACAGGGACACAGACAGCAATCCCTCTCTAATCCCTATCTACTCTATCCAAAACCTAGTTCTGGCTCACACCAATGTGACTTGTCATGCAAATTGACAGTTTCAAATCGCATGACAAGTAGCACCCTATTGTGCACAATGGAATTGTTCAAATCAGCTCACTTCTGAAATGGTGGGGGTGAGTAATAATGGCTGGGCATGTCTTAGCAACATCTTAGCAACAAGGCAAGATGGGATGCCATCTTAGGGAGTTTTTCAGCCAGCCTTTGGAGGTATGTAAATTACCTACACCTATATCACGGGCAATAACCAACCTATTTATTTATTATTTATTTATTTCAACTTCAATCAAACCTGCAGTTTGTTTTTATCTACAGATGCCCGTTACCTACATAGGCAGTTTTTTTGGTAAAGGTGAACAAATCCTTTAAGTATTCTCAATGAAAACATTATGGCTTAGCCAGAATAAATTTAGACACTGAAGCATACACTTCATAACAAGCTACACTTGCAAGTAAATTTAATGTATATCCTGTTCATGCATGTCCTCATACATCATGGGTGCATAGGATATGATTTTGTGGTCTGTGCAAGACCCATGCATCAGTGTACATTCATATCCTTTAACAAATCAGGACAATTGACTCTCAGCTGATAATTACTGTTATTTGTCAATGGCTACCTGACCAAGCAAACTTGCAGAAGCTATAATTTGTATTGAAAACCAGCCACAGTCTGCCATTTACTGGAAATGTGCAGAAAAAGAGAAAAATTGATACACTGTTCAAATTCACTTTGTAGCAGGCCGAATGAAAACGGTAAAAGAAAAAAATGGCTTTGACTGTGAATGCATGCAAAACTCCCAGTTGTTAAGAAGGTTGAATTTTCATGAACGTACAGTATAGGGGTTCATTTACCAAAGGAAGACAGACTGTGTGATTTGCAAATGCAGTTGCTCCAAAGCTTAGTAAATGAGGTAAAGCTTTACTTTACAAAGAATACTCAATCACAAGCAAGGAAAATAAAAAAAAAAACTGCATTTTTGCTTGCATATGATTGGATGATGGAAGTCCGCAGAGCTTCCCCTCATTTTTGGAGCAACTGCACTTGCAAAGCACACAGTCTATTTGCCTTTAGGAAATCAGCCTCATAGTGTGTGTAAATGAATCATTAATGCATCAACAATAGTAATACCAGAACATTCAAATGTAAACACGTAATTCTATATATGTTCAGGAATTTTGTAATACTATAATATATAGTCTTGACCATCGAATGACCATCAGGGTAAAGGGAAATGACTATTTAAAACTGATAAATGGAAATTCAAAAGTGGAGATTTTACATAATAATTGCTAATCAAAAATGTTGCCTAAAGTGGTTGTAAACCTCAGACCTGAAATCTGAACAAAGCATACCCCTCTATAGTGTGTAACTGTCTCAATTCAAAGCACTATGTGTCATTTCTGTCAGCTGCCTCCTTCCTCTGGTATCTGCATGAGTCACTTCTGACAAGTTTTCCTGACACCAAGAGAAAATGGTGACAGTAGAGGGAGCTGCACCTGATAGACAGCCTCAGCTGTGTTCCTGTGTGCTGTGTGAAGGGGGTGTGTCCCTTCCCTCCAATCAGCTCTCAGATCTCTCCTCACTGATGTAACTTCAGCTCCCCCCCCCCCCCCCCCCCGCTTTTCAGAGCTGAGAGATCCCCTGTAAATTCTGCAATTTGAATGGATGTGGGGGAAAGACAGCTATAGATAAACAGGTACAACTTGATGTAGGTGGATTTGTGTAGCACTTAAGGACAGGCACTTCACTGGATATATGTAAGAGTTTACGACCAATGTAATGTTATGCTAAAATGAAAGGTAAAAACTAACTTTTCTCTAGTTTTAATAAATAAGTTAAACAATTTTGCAATAAATATGTAGAAAAATAAAAATGATCCTTTGATCTTCTCATTTCATAAGAAGAATGATATGATTGTGGGGGCCACTTTATTGAGACAGTTACAAGTTATAACAGCCTCCCAGCTGTCTATGTATTGGCTTTTTTCACCTCTACGCTTCCTTTATCCTGACTTTTCAAAATAACAAATGCAATAGTTTACAAATTGGATGAAAGAGTAAGATAACACTTTTGTAAGTGAAATAGTACATATTACTGACATCTATACATCAGACCAAAGACAGGGACAAATAAGAAGAAAGAATGGACACTCCATCTCTGAGGGACAAACTATGGTTATGGTGCTATGACCTTTATTAATATCAAACTTTTATTGCCAGTTCACATTGATACGTGCAGGAATTGTACTCCATTCATGTGAACCGTTGTGGGTGTCTATGTTAAGATTTGCAGAATGTGATTGGCTGAATTGGATCACATGGGTGTGAACACTCATGCAATCTCATTCCAGTGCATTCCAGTGATTCTGTGGGTGCAATGCAATTTGTGGTGCGATTTGAGCCATACAAAATGAATGGCTCAAATTGCACTGCAAAGGATTGCATGTGATTAGAACAGGAATGTGGTGCGATTCATCCACGTGCGGTTTCCTGCATCGCAACAGCGTGAACTGACCATCACACAGTTGTGTTAACCCCTTGGCGCCGGCACCTCCTGGCTCTTTAAGGGTTCCAGAAGTCGGGAGGTGGGGTTTTAGGGTCATGTGACCACCATGATTCGCTGTCACGGCGGTCACATGATCGGGAAAGGTCCCAATCGAAAGAAGAGATCGGGAGCTTTCTGTGAGTTCCGAACATGTGTGCTGGGAGCGTGCAGGGCGCTCGCTCTTAGCACATATGTTTTTTTAATGGAACACAAATGTGCTGCCACTTGGTGTCTAGGCCCAGATGCCGGGAGGCCGTACATTTGCATTCGTCCGGAGCCAAGAGGTTAAAGTGAATGTGTGGCAATAGTAAAAGATTGAAACAGAAATCTTTATGCCAAACTGACAGCCTTGGCAATCAAGAAATGATTTACAATGTAAGGTTTGACACATCAGAGCCACTGAGAACCCTCCCAAAGTATCTATGTGAATATTAAAATTTTTGCTACTCTACAAAATGAGATTAAATATACAGTATGTGTTTGCATATACATATATATTTTTTAATAAACCAACTAAAGTTTTTATGATATTGCTTTAAAAAATGTGATCCTGACAGTTCTCCAAGGTCTCTGTTTCAAACTGACCATGACCAGCATATGGTCAATTTGTGTCCCTCTGACCACTGCTGGGAGTTACAAGGCACTGTGCCAGTTCATAGTGTGCCTATATCTTCCATGGTCAGATGGGTGGCCACCCCCCCCCCCCGGTCTTTTTGGTATATTAAACTGTTACTACACCCACAACAGTAAAATCAGTCTGTATATGCAGTAAAGCATGCTTGTTATACTCACTGTGGAGCCTAAGGGGGTAATCCTCCACATTGTGTAAAAAGACTGTTTGATCCTGTCTTCTCTGATCCTCCACTTCTACTGTCCCCAATCCATCTGCACTCTGCACATGCTCAGTTTACTGTGTATGGCTAGAGAGTTTTTTTCCCTTTGGGAGAGTACGTGTGATCAGCACTGTCCAGACAGTGGGTCATCAGTCATGTAGCCTCAGTAAGAGGAGAATGAAAACTCTCCTACAAGATTAACCAGTGCTCTGCTGGACACTGATAGTGATAGAAGTCACAAAACTGTTCTAACTGCTGATGAGAAAAGGTATTTAGCAGTTTATATTTACTAAAATAATTGTATTTCCATGTTCTGTGTACTGTGGGAGACCAGATATAGTGAATGCAGGGTCCTGGGTTTAGTAACATTTCAAGGGAGCGTTCTTATTTACACACAGCGGGGATGTCTCCTCGTCTGTGGCTTACATCACACAGTGGGTGGATAGTAGATGGATGGTGGGCAGGATTATGTCACAGCAGGTTGGTTTGTGGGCATAGTACATTACACAGCTGGCAGGCAGGATTGCTGACACAGTGGGCAGGCAGGCTTACATAACACACACCCAGTGGGGAAGTAACTAACCCGTCTGTGTGTGCCACATTCCAGAACCAGCTTCAGTTATGATAGAGAGGTTCTAGCTAAGAGTGGCTGTCAAAACAGAAGCTGATTCTGTAATGCAGCACACACAGATGGGAATTTTACACCCCCAATGTGTGTGTAATGTTAAGCCACCTGCCCACTGCGACGGTAACCACCCACCAGCCTCTGGTGTGACATCACTCCACCCACTGAACACCGAATGTATGACCTAAGCTGCATATGGGGAACTTCCCTGCTGTGCGTAATTACTTCCATCTCCTTATTAACCGCTTGGCCACCAGGTCTTTTCTGGCAGTTTTGTAAAAATCGGTATTTTTTGCTAGAAAATTAGTTAGAACCCCCAAACATTATATATTGTTTAAAGCAGAGATCCTAGAGAATAAAATGGGGGGTTTTGCAGTTTTTTTCTGTCACACTATATTTGCACAGTAGTTTTTCAAGCACAATTTGTTGGGAAAAAATACACATTTCTGTATTTTAATGCAAAAAAACACAACACATAACCCAATTATTATATATGTAAAATATAAAAGATGATGTTATGCTGTGTAAATAAATAGCAAACACATCGTTCTTTAAAATTGTACATGCCCATGCAACAGCGACAAACGATGTAAATTTTACGATGTGCCGGCTGGTCGCTCGGGTCAGGACAGGTCAGAATGGGAGATGCCAAGAGAGCCACAGAAGGCAGCGGGGGGGGGGGGGGGGGGGTGTTCCCTCCTGCTGCTTGTAAAAGCACTCCAGTGACTAGTTAGCTACTAGGTTTGCTTTTACAAGTGAGTCTACCTCTAAAATACCAGACTGGTGTGATGCCTGCAGTGGGTACGTCACTGGTCTGCAAGAGGTTAAAGAGGCACGCCCCCTGTTGTGGACTTAAGAGGCTGTGCAAGTAATTCAGCACCCAAATAAAAGAAGAAAAATAGGTTCAAAATATTTTTAAAAAAATTAAATGTTTTATTATTTTTTATTATTTATTTATTACAGGTACATGCATACATACACAAAGACCAATTAAACTGGAGCCAATTAACCTTCCAGCATGTCTTTGGAGTACATGGAGGAAACCCACGCCAGCATAAGGAGAACATACAAACTTCAGGCAGGTGGTGAGCCATCTCTTTCTATTTGCTGAATTAGGATGGCTTTTTAAGGTATAACTAAAGGCATTTTTTATCGTTTTGGATAAAATGGAGAGGGATTAGAATGTCCATTAGGTTTCTAATGCTCTCTGTGCCACCCTCTCTATTGTCCTGTTTACCAATATCATTTAAAGCAAAAGTAAAAGAAAATCCCTAATTTTGGGTTGTCCCCAGAAAAGTAGTAGGAGGAAATCTTCCAATTGGAACACTAGTTCTGGTGACCTGGGGGTCCCCAAGGAATTTCCTTAATTTTCAGGGATTTCCTCTCCCTCCCTGTTTGATTTTGGGACAGGAAGTGAAGGGAAGTCTCCGCAATGAGTCACTGATTGCGAAAAAAAATTTGACAAGGGTTATAACCTTTCTTTGCTCTATCCAAAATGAAAAAACAAAACTTTGTTGCCTATAATTCTACTTTAATGCAGTGTGTTCACAAATACTTTAACTTTCTAGTTGGCACTGTCAGCATAGCCATGAACAAGACCTGAAGATAAGACCTGATGATTGGTTGCTGAGGAACCGAGGGCAATATTATAAAAAAGCAGGCATGGAAAGTGGCTATTCTCAACACCCCATAGTTGGAGATAGTACTGGAGTCCTTATGTGGCTCTAAGCAATCATAGCTTACAATGAAGGTATGTTTTCATAGTTTAGGCGGGTTCGCTTTGTCATGCAGATGCCACTCATAAACGGACACTATAACTACAGGTTTTTCTGAAATCCCTTCACCTTTAAGAACAGTGCATAAAGGAAAATACATAAAAGTAACAAATCAGAACCATAACACAGACAGTATTGTTAAGCATAAAAAGAAAATAGCTCTACTCAGATTTCGTGTCACAGTGTACTGAGACATCAGATTCAAAGAGAAAGGAAGAGAACAATATACCATGTGTCATGTTGTGCTGAAATGTCTGACAGTAGACCATGTCCAGGATATATTAGTATTAAAATTAATTTTATAAATAGAAATTGTGAGCTGTATTGAACCTGTAAAGAAAATATAAATAATCCTGAGAGAAATGCATAGTTCAAAGATAATGAGGTATCAAACAAGTCACACAAATGCAGAAATAAGAAGCAAATGTCAAATATAAACAGCAAAACTATAGATTGAGCTGGAAACCTTTTCACTTCACAGAAAAAAAATCTGCTTTTTTGTCAAAGGGAAAGTTGAGTTGTATCCTGTATGTTTTCAAGACAGTATCAGCCAAGAAAGTCTTAGTTTTCTGTATTTGAGAGCAAGCAGTTTTTACCAACTAAGTCAAAGATAAGTTTGCTGATCCTCAACACTTTTTCGATTAAGGATTGGCATATTCGAGGTAAACTGACGGTAAGATCTTTGGAGTATGGATTGTGATCTGGGCAGCGAGAGCTGGGTATTTTCATGCCATCTTCTCAATAACAAATCAAAGAAAGAAGAGTAGCCTTGGAGCTGCCTAGATACCAATCAGCAGCTAAAAAACTATACATTTTAAAAGAGTACAGCCAAAGCTCTTTTGGCTGTACTTCTTCTGTGGATCACAGAAGTACAGAACGAACTGCACTCTGGGCAGGTTGAGCTGGGTATTTACATGCCATCTTCACAATCACAAATCAAAGAAACAAGAGTAGCCTTGGAGCTGCCTAGATCCATACCGATCAGCAGCTAAAAACTATACATTTTAAAGGACAAGTACAGCCAAAGCTCTGTTGGCTGTACTTCTTCTGTGGATCATAGGAGTGCAGTTCATTCTGCACTCCTCTGACCTGTTTTCAGCTGACAGTGGGCTGAAACCTGCTGTTGACTGACGTCACTCAGCCAGTTCGGGCTGGGGAAAGTCGGGATCCACCCCAGAGTCTGGAGCGCTCCAGAGTAGCTGTGAGAACGCAAGCAATCAGTGGTCATGTGATTGCTGAGTTCTCACTCTTAGAGGCGGTGGGGGACAGATACAGCATCCACCTAGGTAAGTATTTTTGTTAAAAAACAAACAACAATCCCACACTTCTTTTTTAATAAATGATTTAAAATGTTTATTTTGTTATTTCTCTACCTATTGATTGTGGTCTTTTCATTCTGCAAGGTTGATGTCTCTAAACATGTGAAGCTGACTTCTAAGTTTCATGTAAATATTTATCAGTTATAACATTTTGTAGGATATTCAGAAGGTGTACAGAGTTATGGTTAGACTGCAGGAAATGTTGATGGTCTGCTGGACTGTTAATACACACTGTCAAAAGATCTTTTAAAACCATTTTCACCATTAACTATCCTGCCTGTTTCAAAATTCTGAGGGTGCTGATTCTGCTAATTGTCTCTACATTGTATTTTTTTTTTTCTTGAGCCATTAGGGTAAGGAACATGTACAAGTTGAGAAGCAGCATGGTTTCCTTTTGCATTTCATGCAACACCCAAAACAACCCATGAACACCCTCGGCAGAACTCAGATCTATGAGTGACTTTCTTCACCAACTTGTCCAACATTGGCTCTGCCAGTTCTTTAGTTCTCTTTGCCGAGTCTGGGGGGGCATGATGTATTGTGCATGTGGAGTCTTTTCTCCATAGACTCTAATGGAAAGGCCCATGAATGCCCCCATCTCCACTATTCATATCTCTGAAAGAAATATGGTCTATATAAGGTGGGGCTTCAATAATCCACGCATCCTCCATTCAAAGATCTTTTTTGTCCATAGAATCTATAATACAGATTCTGTAAATAGAGGAGGTGGGCAGAAAGGGCAAGCATAGTTGGCACACTTGATGAGTACATATGACAGGTTTTACTAAGCTCTGCCACACCAGAAGATTTTTTTTCTTTATTATTATTAAACCTATCCTTTAAAATGCTATGCCATTAGGAAAGCAGATACTTTGTGTGCTCTATTTTATTATTCCTATATACTACATGGTTTGCAGGTGTGAAAGTGATGACATGTTTCACGTTGAAAGCGGAAATAATGTAACATTCTTTTGCTTCTGCTGTGTGATGAGACATCTAGCTAACAGCTGGGAAGCCTCACTTTTATCATTTACTGCATGCACTGCTATGAAGAGTCATGTCAGAGTTTACTGAGCTTCAAAGAGGGCAAATTGTTGGTGTGCGCTTAGCTGGTGTCTTTGTGACTGAAGTTGCTAATTTATTTTCCATGGTGTGAGGTACAATATCAGTGGTTATGATGGCTTAAACAGTTTTTGAGAAAATGTAATCTGATAAGTATTAAGTGTGATCAACATGGTCAACTGACCGAAACAGACAAAAGGACATTGCGCAGGATTGTGACCTGAAATAAGAAAACAACTGCTACAAATGTGACTGCAGAGCTCAGTTTCAGTCTTCCAAAGCCCGTGTCCACAAAAACTGTGCTGAGGGAACTTTATAAGCAAAACATTCATGGGCGAGCTGCAATTGTCAAACCCCTAGTGTTATAAATGTTCAGAAGAGGAGAAAGTGGTGCAACACCCATAAATCGTGGACTATTGTTCAATGGAAGACTGTAATATGGTCCGATGAATCAAGCTTCACACTGTTACCAACCACCAGATGTGTTTACGTGTGGCAAACACCATCCCAAGCTAATGACCAGGACTGTGTTGTGCCGATGGTAAAGCATGGTGGTTGTGCAATTATGGTTTGGGCAGCCATATCTGGATATTCTGCAGGCTCCATCATCACCTTGAAAGCTAGAGTACCTGCCAATGACTATGTACACATTTTGGTCAACCATGTGCACCCCATACACCCATCTTGGATGCCTAAGTCAAACACCTTATTAGGTAACGATTTTGTTCTTTTACCTGGTGTTTCTGTAATTTGGTCCAACCCCTGAATTTCCTATACCTTGCATAGTTAGTTCCTCACTAGTAAGCATTGTTGTATATAGTGGATAAAAGTTTTCCTGCTGTCACTCCATAAACATGAGGTGCTAGGTTATTAGGGTAAGCATACAGTAGTTTGGCTAGAATACTCTAATTTTATAATACAATAATGACAGCAAAAGTTCTTAGCTGTTTCTAATGTTGCTAGGTAATGATCATTGTACGATTCATATTTACTGTTATTTTTACCATTTGACTTTACCGTGTATAAATTCACAATATGAAATGATGAATGAGTTTTACCAAAATACTTATTATTTCATAAATAGTCATTACTTTTCACCTCGCCATTTCTAACTCCTAAATTAAAACATAGGAAAGAGAGCACACAGACACTTATCAATGAAAAAAATTGATTGTGTTAATTAATAGGTTCCCTACAGGAAGCTTATGAAGCTCACAGGCTGGCCTTGCTAACAAGCCGTTGCACAGTCTGAGAGAAGGCTAACGAGGATTGCTGAATGCAGGGGGGAGATCAAAGCCAGTGATAATTGGCTCACAGATGCAGACTGCTCCTGATTTGTTGAATTGTGCTAAAGTTATTAATAAGAAATTCTATTTATTTCTGGCAACTAACAATGTAATCATAGACTTGATCTTGCTGGAATTTGCATGAGCAGTACATACTGTTAGTATTATTATCTGATGGCTTCCTAGATCATTCCAGCTTTGTTTTTGGGATCTAACTGAATAGCCAACCTTGTTTCTACAAGATTAGTCAATGAAATCTACTAAAATTAAACATGACACTTGACACTTTACATTATAATTTTCAGCCAGTGGCTCAATGTATTATTCAGTGGTTCATAATAACCAGCATTTGGTCAGTAGCTATTCAAAGCTGCTGCAATACATACTGGACTATGCACATAAGGGTAGGTATACACTACTGCTACGAGGCTGCCCAATCCCCAGATGCATCAGGGCAAATTGAATGGGACCCAGAATGCTTCCTGCCACTGTTGCATTTCGAGTTCAATAAATCATATGAATAATTGTGCTTGGTTGTTTTGCTGAATGAAGCACAAAGTATCAGAATACGACATGTTTTTAATGGGATGCTTTACAGCATGCTCAGCAAAAGAATCAAATACAGTATTTTGCAGGTGGGTTCTGTTTGCCTCATATTGCCAATGTACTTACACTTATCATTTTAAGAAAAGGTTTGGGAAGTGCTGTTTGCTGTTACATGAGGATAATAGACATAAAATAACCACTTTAATAAATAAGTGAATTTTTTTTCAAGTAGTTTATTTTATTTCTTGGCCTCAAGATTTCCTGAGCAGCAGGTCCTATTAAAAGTAATACCAACAGTGGTTGGAAGAACCAGATTTACTGTGGCCATAGGAGGATCAATTTTAACTTATGGATCAATGTTATTATTTTTAAAGCATAGCTTCTATGTATTCTGGACAGCTCTACTATGATATGTCAGTACAATTTTACCTTTGTTTCTTCTCCAGTTTTTGGCCAGGAGGGAAGACCTGTCTGGCAGCATCTCCTACAAGCATTTGCCTTCAGGTTCTTTATACCCTGTGCTTTCTTTCAGTCTTAGAAGCTAGTCAATGACAAATAATGAGATTTTGCCTTATTCCTAAAATGTCAGAAGGCATATGACCTGACAGTAAATAGGAGAGAGAGGAGTGCAGGGCATAAGCGGGGGAGATGATGTAATCAGAATTAAAGGATAAGTTCACCTTTGGAACCTGTTACATGTTCCACCCGTTTTTAGGTAGGTTTGTTGTTTTCAATGAACTACCACGGTGCTGTGGAGCACCATGGTAGTTCATTGAAGCTTCCTGTCAGTATATCTGCTTGACCGTACATCCAGCAGGAGACCTGCATGGCATCAGTGATCTACTGATCACTGGTGCAATGCTTCCCAGGCTCCTTTGGACAAAAATAATAAATGCACATTTTTTTAACTGCAAAAAAATGTGCATTTATTATTTTTGTCCAAAAGGTGAACTTGTCCTTTAACCTTTTTCCGCCCGGCCAATGGCCATTTGGCGGCCGCCAAAATCCCTCAGCGTTCCGGGTGGACGCCATATGGTGTCCTCCCAGGCATGCGCAGTTTGCGCTCCTGCAGAGCCGCGCAGTGGCGCGATCTGTCACTGGCCATGTACCTCGGACACGGCCGATGACAGATCTCAGTACCGGCCCCGTTGCCGGTACCATGTGACCTGCTGTGACCAATCACAGCAGGTCACATGACAGTTATATACAATGGATGGCTTCATACATGCCATCCATTGTATACTAGTGTGTCTAGCTGTGAATGGTCACAGCGATCACATGCACAAGCTGGGCCAATCACAGCCCATCTGTGTCATGTGATTAGCCGTGGCCAAATCACAGCTAAGTACAAAAAAAAAAGCCCTGAATGAATCAATGTCAATCAGGTAAATGCTTGCTTATAGCAAAGTAATTCTTTGCTATAAGCAAATTGTGTAAAAAAAAAAAAAATACTGATCACTTCCCCAAAGTAGTACAATGTTACTATGGTAACATTATACTACATTGGTCATAGTGAAATATGAAAAAAAACTTGAAAAAAAAGAAAAAAAAGTAATAAAAAATTAAAAATGAAAAAATGTAAACATTTTTTTTTAAAAGTTATATTTTTTTTTTCATACTGTCACCAGTCAGTGTCCCTGATCACTGCCATGCCAGTTATGATGATGACGCTGTACTGCACTGGTGACAGTATGTAAAAAAAAATAGTGAAAATAATTTTTTTCATTTTTTAATTTCCCGAAAAATTATGACAAAAAAACAACTTCAAAAAACTCGCCATGCCTCTTATGAAGTACATCGGACTGTCTACTCTGCAAAAAGGGGTCATTTGGAGGATATCTGTACTGTTCTGACATTCTTGGACCTCAAGAAATTAGATTGGTCGTCAGTACTTCAGGAACGATCAATTTTCAGATCTATACCATAGTTTGTGAACTCTATAACTTTCCTACAAACTAAATAATACATCCTAATTTGGGTTATTTTCACCAAAGACATGTAGTAGAATACATATCGGCCTAAATTTATGAAGAACAATTATTTATTTGCAAACTTTTATAACAGAAACAAAGAAAAACGTGTTTATTTTTCAAAATTTTCAGTCTTTTTTTGTTAATTTAGCAAAAAATAAAAATCCCAGTGGTGATTAAATACCACCAAAAGAAAGCTCTAGTTGTGTGAAGAAAATGATAAGTGTGAAGAAAATGATAAAAGTTTGGGTACAATGTTGTATGACCACGCAATTGTCATTCAAAGTGTGAGAGCACTGAAACCTGAAAAATGGCCTGGGCAGGAAGGGGGTAAAAGTGCCCTGTATGGAAGAGGTTAAAGAGTCACAGATGTGTTGTAGATTGAGTCTCAGTCAAAAATTACATAAATGACCATAGATGACACCGTTTATTAAATCAGCCAGCAGTTTAAATAGCACTGTGCTATTGTATTCTGACAGCAGGGGCTCCTCTGCTGTCAGAATACACTGATCAGCGCTACAGCCAATTGCTGCAAAACATGGCTGCCTCAAATGTTTATATTATTACATATTATACATTGAAATTGTACTGGTAAGATTACTGAAAACAAGCTAATTTTGTTTGCAAACATATTAACCCCCCTGGAGGTATTCCTGAGTGTAGCTCGAGGTAAAGTTTCAGCACCACAAGCGGTAACCCCGAGCTACACTCGAGAATACCCTGTAGCGTTGTTCCGGGATCCCTCAATCACTTACCTTGTCCTGCGCTCCCGCGATGTCCTCCTTGCAGCGTCCCCGGCAATGTCCTCTGGCTTATGCCGGCATCTGTCTTCCGGGTTCCGTTCCCTGCAACGTCAGGATGTACGGGGGACGGAACTGACGGGAAATTAAAAAATGTCAAAAAGTAACATTCACTAAATACACTAAAATCACATAGTAAAACATTACTGTATCAAACCATTTCACATTTTGTCCCGAGTGCTTTGTCCTGTGCCCTGCCTGCATTTTTACCGTTCTTTCTGCCTGGAAGCTGAGAAATTTCCATGGTGTCCAAAAAGCGTCCCTTTAGGTCAAAAGCGGTTTTAGACCAGCTAGAGAACAGCGATAGTAAATTAGAACCACTTGCAGAATTGAGTGATAATGATTCGTGGGGGAAATTCGTGATCAGACACTGAAAACGATTTTGCGACTTTGCTCAGTGATGTGCGAACTTGGCGCTATATTTCAAATTTCAGTGTTTTTGGTTTGATTATATTATTGAATTAAATGTATTATATTATTATTTTTTATGATTATTTATTAAATTATAATTTATGATTTTGTGTTTTAAATTTTAACATACCCGGGATGTTTACTAGATTCTTGTTCGGACAGATTTCAGTGAGTTATTCCTAAAAATTACAGGCCTACAATAAAAAAAACTACATATTTGCATGCAAAAAAATGTACCACTTTGAGCACAGAAATATGGACATAATCAGACCGCTAGGGAGGTTAATAGACATCCACCTCCCCACAGTTTTTTTTTTTATTGCAATACAGCAGTAGGGAGCCAGATAAAGCAATCCGTTATACTTGCTAGAGCTAGTTCCTGTGGGAGTCTATTCCATGTTTACAGTAGAATCATATGGGGACATATTGAGCACAGAAATATGGACATAATCAGACTGCTAGGGAGGCTACGAAAATGCAAAAACAGCACATGTCATATTTTATCATTTTTTTTATTAATATTAATATTTTGTCATTGGTTTTTGAGTATTGGTAAAAATAATTATATACAAATATTTATCATGAAATGTTGTTTAATATTATTTTTACACATGTTTTTTTTTCTTGTGGTTAACAAATTGACCAGCATTAAGGACTGCTGCATCACACTAATACTTTAAACTCATTTGCCTTTGTACCTAAAATGATCACAAAAACGGTCAAAAATACAAAACGTGACATATGTGGGTAACTATTCTTATTGGGATAGCTCAGCAGAAATGCCTGCAAAAAAATTAAGCTTCCCAAATACAGAATCACATGTATAAAGCGTCAGGGCAAATAGAAAAAACACATATTTAAAGTGTTACTAACTAATGAATTTTTTTTTCAATTAAAATAACAAACACATTATACTCACATGATTTGTGTAGTGGTATTGCACAGAGTGGTCCCGATCCTTCTCTTCTTGGGTCTCCTGCTGGCGATCTCAGCTCCTCCTCTGCTTTGTGTGTCCCCTGACCTCTGTGTGTATAAAGCCACGCTCCCTAGACATACACAGCGGAACTAAGCCCAGCCCCCACTTCCTCTTCACTACATTTGATTGACAGCAGCAATAGCCAATGGCTCCTGCTGCTATTCGAGGCCTGTGTGAAGAGGAAGAGAGGGAAGAAGAAATGCAGTGCACAGCTCTGATCTCTTCTCCCCTATCTTCCCCTTTACACAAGTTAGGGGGAGCACAGACAAATAGAAAATGCTGTTTACCTTAATGTAAGCAATGCATTAAGGTATAAAACTTTTTAGGTTTAGTATCACTTTAATACATCACTGCAGTGCATACACAGTTCCCCTTGATTTATATCTTTATTTCTTCCTCAATAACATGACAACACTGCAGGAGGAATTTAAAAAGGGTGTTTTAGACACATTTTAAAATTCCATAGGGGTACAGCACTGAAAGTGCTGGTTCTTGTGCCCAATTCATGTACCTATTAAATGCACTTATTCATCAGTGCAACATTTTGGAGCTGAAAAATGACCCCTTTATGTAACTGTCAGCTAAATGAGGCAGAGGATGCAGCCCTGTTCAGCAAGCTCTAACATATATGACATCTTCCCAGCACAGGCACAGCCAACTCTTAGTGTTGCTGTACCTCTCTATGCCAGATCAGAGTTGGTTCTAATTAATTAAAATTTTCAAAATGGATTATATGGAGGTAATTCTTTAAAAGTTGTTGCTGCTATAGCAGTAGGTTCTTAATGTTACTGACACTGCGTAAATGCTTGCCTGAATTAGATGAAAGCAGTTCATAAGGGGGCTACCATCAGAAAACTGTTCTTAAGGATCTTTTTAATTCCCATGGGTGTGTTTGTGGCTATGAATTCCAAAACAAATGTTGCCAGACCTGCCTATGTCACTTTTGATACATTATAAATTATGCAGGTATTTTTTGCACTCAAATAAATATATCCACTTGCTTTCAGTGGTATAATAAGCAGATCAAAAAGGAGCAAATAAGAGAAGTTCATTGTTAAGGTTTACATACTAACCTCTTCCCGTCCGCTCTATAGCAGAAATACTGCTACAGGGTGGAACGAGTGAGCAAAATCATGTATATATGCATAATTTTGCATTTCTGGGTAGGGGGCACATGCGAGTCACGCGTGTGCCCTACCCGCGCCGACATCCGCAGCTGTTAATCACTGGGTTTCAGCTGCTGATTACTTGCCAGTGCCCGGTGAATGCCGAGCATCTCCAAGGGGGGGTGGGGGGAACTTTTTGTAAGCAAAACAGTTCTCCCTGTTAGCTCGAGCTCGTGCAGACTGCTTTGCATGCCTGTGCACATGTAAAGCAATGTGCTTACAGTGAAGCACACAGACACAGCCCCTAGTAAAGCAGCACACAGTTAATCCTTTGATCGCCCCACATGTTAACCCCTTCCTGCCTAGTATTATTAGTACAGTGTCAGTGCTCTTTATTAGCACTGATTACTGTATTGGTGTTACTGGGGAAGTCAGTGACACCAAGTCAGTTCCCCCCAGTGTTAGAATGCCCGCCGCAGTCCTGCTTTAAGTCACTGATCGCCGCCATTACTAGTAAAAAAAAATAAAACCCAGTATATATACCACCACTTGTAGACGTTATAACTTCCACGTAAACCAATTAATTTACACATATTGGGATTTTTTTTTCAGCAAAAACATGTAGCAGAATACATTTTGGCCTAAATTTATGACATTTGATTTTTTAAATTTTTTTACTGGACATGTTTAATAGCAAAAAGTCAAAAATATTGTTTTTTTCATCAAATGCTAAAAACGCTAAAAATAAAAAATTCACAGGCAATCAAATACCACCGAAAGAAAGCTTAATTCGTTGGAAAAAAGGGACGTAAATTTAATTTGCGTGCAGCCTTGCATGACCGCGAAATTGTCAGTTAAAGCAACACAGCGCCGTAACACAAAAATGGCCTGGTCAGGAAGGGGAGTAAATCCTCTGGAGGGCAAGTGGTTAAGCTGTGTTGTCAGTCAAAATGGTGTAACAGAGGAGTTGTAAGGGTGCCAGGTCTTCACCTGCATAATCACAGTTCTTTAAAAAACAGCTCATTGCTCCACCTCTTGTCGCCTATCACAACAGACACTAGTTCAACTGTAAGGGAGGCCAGACGTAGGTAGGTGGCACTTCTTCCATGTTTCCTTCCTTTCGGGCACCAAGTGTAGGGTGACATAAGAGGCCCACCCCTACTGTGGGTTCCTTTGAGCTATGCTGAGCACCATGGATGAGGTCACTCACCCTGCACATGGGTTACCTTTACTATGTCATGATCATCAATGGGACAAGACGAAGGCAGTTTGCAGGTATACAGTTGCAAGAAAAAGTATGTGAACCCCTTGGGATTATGTGGAGTTTTGCATGAAATGGGCATAAAATGTGCTCTGAACGTCATCTAAGTCACAACAATAGAAGAACACAGTCTGCTGAACATAATACTACACAAACATTAGATGTTGCCATGGTTTAATTGCACATAACATGTAAACATTCACAGTGCAGTGAGGAAAATGTATGTGAGGCCCTAGCTTAATGACTTCTCTCAGAGCTAATTGGAGCCAGGAGTGAGCCAACCTTGACTCCAATCAGTGTGATGATATTGGATGTGTTGCTGACAGCTGTCCTGCCCTTAAAAAACACACCTGTTTTGGGTTTACTGGTTTCAAGAAGCACTGTCTGATGTGAACCATGCCTTGCAGAAAAGAGCTCTCAGAAAACCTACGATCAAGAATTGTTGACTTGCATGAAGCTGGAAAGGGTTATAAAAGTATCTCCAAAAGCCTTGATGTTCATGTGTCCACGGTAAAACAGACTGTCTACAAATGGAGAAAGTTTAGCACTGTTGCTACTCTCCCTAGGCATGGTCGTCCTGTAAAAATGACTGCAAGAGCACAGCGCAGAATGCTGGATGAGGTAAAGAAGAATCCCAGAGTGTCAGCTAAAGACCTACAGAAATCTCTGGCACATGCTAACATTTTTGTTGACACATCTACAATAAGGAAAACATTAAACAAGAATGGAGTACATAGGAGGACACCACGGAGGAAGCCATTGCTGTCCAAAAAGAATATTGCAGCACCTTTGAAGTTTGCAAAAGAGCACCTGGATGTTCCACAGCAGTACTGGCAAAATATACTGTGAACAGATGAAACCAAGATTGAGTTGTTTGGGATGAACACACAACACTATGTGTGGAGAAAAAAAGGCACAGCACACCAACATCAAAACCTTATCCCCACTGTAAAACATGGCGGAGGGAGCATCATGGTTTGGGGCTGCTTTGCTGCCTTAGGGCCTGGACGGATTGTTGTCATTGATGGGAAAATGAATTCCAGAGTTTATCAAGACATTTTGCAGGAAAACATACGACCATCTGTCCGGCAACTGAAGCTCCGCAGAGGATGGGTGATGCAACAGGACAATGACCCAAAGCATACAAGTAATTCAACAAAACAATGGCTGCAACAGCACAGAATACGCCTTCTGGAGTGGCCCAGTCAGAGTCCTCACCTCAACCCGATTGAAATGCTGTGGCATGACGTTAAGAGAGCGATTCACACCAGACATCCCAAGAATATTGCTACACTGAAACAGTTTTGTGAAGAAGAGTGGTCCAAAATTACTCCAGATCGTTGTGCAGGTCTGATCTGCAACTACAGGAAACGTTTGGTTGAGGTTATTGCTGTTAAAGGAGGGTCAACCAGTTATTAAGTCCAAAGGTTCACATACTTTTTCCTCCCTGCACTGTGAATGTTTACATGTTATGTGCAATTAAACCATGGCAGCATCTAATGTTTGTGTAGTATTATGTTCAGCAGACTGTGTTTTTCTATTGTTGTGACTTAGATGACATTCAGAGCACATTTTCTGCCCATTTCATGCAAAACTCCACGTAATCCCAAGGGGTTCACATACTTTTTCTTGCAACTGTAGCTCAACCTTAAGGTAGACCTCCAACTTAGAGATGGCCGTACACTGTGTACACTGAGCAATAAACTGGACTCCAGTTAACACTCTCTATCCGTTTGTCAATGTACACCTTGTCTAGCACTTGTGACATTAGGAGGGACATGCTGAGCCTACAGTATGCCCACTCCACCCATCCAGGGTATCTCTATTACCTTACTCCCAGTAACAGAATAAGGGCCTTCTGTGCACCTAGTGCGGATTCCATGAATGCACCTCATTAACTCTTCCTGTTCCGTACCTGGTGGTCAGGATGAGGGCTTCTGCTGTGCTGATCTGCTCCCATTGCTATAAGAGATTGACTTCTGGGCAAGGAAAGACCAGAAGCAACTCCCTTGCTGCTAGAGGACACCCCACCTCTCATCTATGCTTCATAACAGGCTGGTTAGCTTCTGTTACCCTTGCTAACCACTGGCTGTACTCCATGCTGCATTAACTCTTGTGAGCTGACTTCATACCCCAATGTGTTTTACTGACTCGAGCTGTAGACTATGTTTAGTGTGCCAATCACTTGCATACACCCCTTTGAATTACTTCAGACCAGGCATGGAAACATTTCAAAACTTTACTGAAAGACCTCAGCAATACAACTCAAAGAAGGCAACAGTCTTTACCTCAAATGCTACCTAGGCCTTGGCTGCCCCAGCATACCTGCACAAGTGAAGTCCATACTTGGTAAAGTCCATAATGCCAGAGCTTTAGAAGCTGGTTTCTTTAGGACAGACTGCAGGTCCCAGCAGACTTCCTATATGTTGAAGGTGCAGGCCGATGAACTGGCCACAGCGCTCAAGACCTCTCAGACTCTTTGCATTTCGGTCTCACAGTCTAAGCAAGGCTCTTCTCAATGGGGACCCTTAGATCCAGACCCCTGTCCCTTTTATAATGTCATAGGACTGGTGGGTCGGACCCGAAAAGCTTGCAAATTCAGACCAGAAACAGCAGCAATAAGACCCTCATTCCCTCCAGGCTGAAGCAGGTTAGTATTGAAACATTTTCATTTGTTTTGAAAGGATATTTTGGTCCTAGCCATGTGGCCCATTTTTTCTAATGTAGCACACCACAACATGCAGTAATGCATTACCATGCGCTGTGGTGTGCTGGAATTCAGGTGAATTGGTAAGGTCCATTGGAATATCATAAAAAATTAATGGAAATGCAGTGTTCCAATATGGTTGTAAACCCTTTATTAATATTTAAGCTGGCTTTAAACATCTGCTGTGCATGATGTTGCACGTTAATGTTCATTGCACTAAAGCAGCCCATTCATTAAGGTTGACTAATGCACCAAAGAACACTGAAAAAAGGTGCTCATACTATTTTACATAATTCAGCACACCACAACACTTGGTAGTACATTACCAGCTGCAACACGTGTTTTGAGATGCCATTAAGAATTAATTAATGGCATTGGAGCACCAATGTCAGTTTTTGCTTAGTACACCAGTGTGAACCTATACAATATAAATAGTATTTCCTCTCCCTATCTCTCTCTCTGTCTCTCAGAGGAAGGAGATTGTGGGTCACCATCTGCCCATCTTCACTGCTGTTCTGCAGGAAGCTGTTAACCCATGCAGCACTGGAGGTTTAGAGAGAGGAAGAGGACTGGCATCCCTGTACAGAAGATTTATACATGATCCAGCTGCCAAATTTGGACATACTTCATTACTGGTAAGTAATGACACTAAAACAGAGAAAAAAAAAAATATATATATATATATACACACACACTATTTTACCGAAAGTATTGGGGCACCCCTCCAAATCATTGGATTCAGGTGTTCCAATAACCTCATTGGACACAGGTATATAAAATCAAGGCATGCAGACTGCTTCTACTAACATTTGTGAAAGAATGAGTCTCTCTCAGGAGCTCAGTGAATTCAAGCATGGTACCGTGAGAGGTTTCCACACGTCCATCCGTGAAATGTCCTTGCTACTAAATATTCCCCAGTCAACTGTAACATATCAGAGTGGGGTCAGCACATGCTGAAGTGCACAGTGCGCAGAAGTCACCAACTGTTTGCAGAGTCAGTAGCTAAAGACCTCCAAACTTCATGTGGCCTTCAGATTAGTACAACAACAGTACGTAGACAGATTCATGGAATGGGTTTCCATGGACGAGCAGCTGCATCTAAGCCTCACATCACCAAGTGCAATGCAAAGCGTTGGGTGCAGTGGTGTAAAGCACACCTCCATGGGACTCTAGAGAAGTGGAGATGTGTTCTCTGGAGTGACAAATCACGCTTCTCTGTCTGGCAATCCTAAGAACATGTCTGGGTTTGGTGGTTGCCAGGAGAATGGAACTTGCCTGACTGCATTGTGCCAAGTGTTAAGTTTGGTGGAGGGGGGATTATGGTGTGGGGGGTTTTTTTGAGGTTGGGCTTGGCCCCTTAGTTCCATTGAAAGGAACTCTTAAGGCATCAGCATACCAAGACATTCTGGACAATTTCATGCTCCCAACTTTGTGGGAACAGTTTGGGGATAGCCCCTTCCTGTTCCAACATGACTACGCACCAGTGCACAAAGCAAGGTCCATAAAGACATGCAGGAGTGAGTTTGGGGTGGAGGAACATGACTGGCCTGCACAACCCAATAGAACACCTTTGGGATGAAATAGAGCGGAGACTGTGAGCCAGACCTTCTCATCCGACATGTGCCTGACCTCACAAATGCACTTCTGGAAGAATGTTCAAACAATCCCATAGACACACTGCTAATTCTTGTGGATAACCTTCCCAGAAGAGTTGAAGCTGTTATAGCTGCAAAGGGTGGCCAACTCAATATTGAACCCTACGGACTAAGACTAGGATGCCATTAAAGTTCATGTGCATGTAAAGGCTGGTATCCCAATACTTTTGGCAATATAATGTTTATGTGTGTGTATATATATATATATAAAAATATAGTTTTTGATAAACTTTAAATGGTGTGCCATATGAGGTCGTTATGGTATGTTACACCTCTTCAATTGGGTAACTATTTCTCCTGGGTCCAACATCACACTCTCACATTTTAATTATTTGTCCAGTAGTTTATATGGCTGTTTCTTATATTATTGATTTTTACACAGTGAAACCTTGAAGTTTATACTGCTATGTGTTGTTTGCTGCACTTTAGATAAAGTATACAGTGTTTGCCACATGCTATCTCTCCACTGATGTGGTCAACTGGTCAACGTTGACTCTAAATGATAATACTGTCAGGCTTGAGGATATTTAAAAGAAAATCCAAAAAATGAATTTGGGGACATTAAAATAATTTTTTTAGGGATTAAGGAGTTTTCTGCTTCATCTATTTTTACATTATAAAAAGTATATATACAAATATACAGTATATATATATTTATATTATAGCTGTGTATCTATTGTGGTGGGTGAATGGTTTTGGTGTTAAATATATTGAATGAACAGAAATTGAAATATCACCCAACAGGGCTTTAACAGCTTTAATAAGAAGACATCCAGACATCCAAGCAGAACTAAACTGTATCTGAGCACTACAAACTAAAAATACTAATCCTTTTTAATATTCAAAGCAAACTCACCTATCCATCCATGTCTCCATGGTTGAAAAACACCCCTGTAGCATTTCTAGCCACAGGCATCTTGAGTAAGGGCAGATAATTCATGTAGCATTTACTTCCTGAAATCCATCTGTCCTTATCTCAGGTATGCAGGCAGGAGTGAGTGCTTAGCTGACAAAGCCCCTACTCTCCTCCTCCAGATGAAAGAAAAACATGCCCATAAAGACTCATGGGATATATGACATCATTGAGGTCTAGGCCAGAGGCCAGGAAGCAACTGAAGAAATATAAAAAAAAAAGTTTAAAACAAGTAACTATAATATACTTTACCTTCCTATTTACTAAGGCTAGCAGTATAAGGATTAAAAACAGTTAATGCTGATTGAGCGAGTTTAGTTTTGCTTTAAAAAGAGAAACGTACGCACCAAAAATCCATAGTGGAACCTTGTTGAGAAAATCCTACATGTAGCTGACCGCAGAGTTTACAAAAGGTTTTTGTCTCCATTGCTTTATGTCTCTGGAGGTTTTTAAAAAGTAGTATATGGATTTTGTTAGTCTATGTGCTCTATGGTTAAAATGTTAAGAGGAATTATTATAGACTCTAGACAGCAGTTTCAAAAAGATACAGCTAAGAAAGAATAACAATGCAATTATAAAGAAACCAAACCTATCACTGTGATTTTAGTCAAAATAGAAATTTCATGTGATGCCATCCAATGCTCTCACACACTAACTTAATTTAATTCATTCTAATTAGCTGGAAGAAAAATGAGTAAGGAACTGAAATAATACAGGGTGCCAGAATAAGACACATCAAAGTGCCCTATAATTAAAATGTCATTTTTATTATACACATACTGTATAGCACACTGAACATGGAGAAGCTCGAATTGCTATATAAAAATACTTATGTAATAAAGTGGAAAAGTGGATAATGTGGAAAAGTTTGGGGACACAAGTTTATTACATTGCAATTGTTCAGTTGGCCCAATATGTTATTATGGTACATGGAACATACCAGGTTAAAAAAGCTTCATGTTTTTTTTGTTTTATTTTTAATCAAAGCTGAATGCAACTGCACAAGTGCTAGTTTTACTGCAATAAAAATAACTGCCTTTTGTGTTGCTAGGCCAAACAGTGTTTTTGAAGGAACTAGAAAAGATGAATGTGTGTATTCTTAAAATGCTTTACAGGTTACAGTGCCTGGGCAGTTATTCACATATAAAAGTGATGAAAATAACCAAATATCAATGGCAGCAGTGTTACAAATTGCAGTAACAGCAAAAGAACATGTATTTCATGAACGCCATCTCGTGAGAGTGTAGGATATCTATCCACTAGGGTGCAGTGAGAAGACTGCAAATCATTTGTGGTACTAGTTACAAGTGAAATGTTCGTCAGAATAGACAGGAATAAAAGGTTGCATCAGATGCAACAGAACATATTTATCAAACTATATAAAATATGTCCAATTATTATGTAGGAACACTATGGAAGGAAGAAACGCTTGTTTACTAAATGTTAAAAATGTTCCTTGGGCTGTTGTGGGCATTTTCAACCTAAAATGTTCATTGATCCTGCAATCACTTCTCTTTACAAAAAAAAAAAAAACAACCAATGCTATATGAAAAATGTGATTGCAAAGTACCTTTTCTGTCATAAATTAAATTTTCCATTTTAAAACAGACACACTCACACATACATTACTGATCACAGATCTGGTTATTTTAATCAAGAGATAAATAATACTGCACATATTCTATTTGCCATTTCCTGTTAAGCATTAGGTAATTAAAAAAAAAACAAAACACATATGTCCTTGAGTGTAGCTTCAGCAGCAGTATTTAACTGAAATTCTCTCTTGTAAGTACAAAGAAAAAATAATATATATTGAAGGCTCACAAAACAAGGCCAGACAGAAGCCTAATATTTATCAAATGAAAAAAAAAATCCAATTGGATCGCAGAGATATCTTTCTTTGATAAATGCAGTGCTATTTCTTGGCTTAGGTTTCCGAGCAGCAAACCATCCAGCTGTCCCTATGTACCAGACTCTACAGTCATTTTTTATGTCCGTTCTCCATTAAAACCAGGTGTAGAGAATATCTACTGCAGCTATTCTTTGTACCATGAGATAGAAGTGCCCATTACTTACAGCACACACTGTATTACTAATTGTACAAAAGGAACACCAGCAACAGGTAACCAATATTTGCACTCGAATAAATAACACAAAAAAAAACAAACAAGTACAAGTTTAACATACAATAAAATATAAATAATAATATGTCTATTAACTACTTGCCCTCCTGAGGATTTACCCCCCTTGCTGACCAAGCTGTTCTTTGCATTATGGCGCTGCGTTAATTTAACTGACAATTGCGCGGTCATGCAATGCTGCACCCAAATTAAATTTATGTATTTTTTCCCCACAAATTGAGATTTCTTTCGGTGGTATTTGTAGTGCTATGAAAAAAAAAGACCGACAATTTTGAGAAAAAAACTATATTTTGGACTTTTTTGCTATTAACCTCCCTGGTGGTATTCCCGAATGTAGCTCGAGGTTAATTATCAGTGCCAAAAGCAGTAACCCCGAGCTACACTCGGGATTACTCTGCAGCGTTGCCCTGGGATTGCCGCGATCACTTACCTTGTCCTGCGCTCCCACGATGTGTCCCCTGCAGCGTCCCCGGCCATCTCCTCCGGCCGATGCTGGCATCCGTCTTTCAGGTTCCGGTCCCTACGAGCGTCGGGACGTACGGTATGTATGGGGACGGAACCGGCGGGAAATTTAAAAATTTTAAAAAGTGACATTTACTAATACACTAAAATCACATAGTATAACATTACTGTTTCAAACCATTTCACATACATTTGGTCCCTAGTGCTTTGTTCTGTGCTCTGCCTGTATTTTTACTGTTCTTTCTGCCTGGAAACTGAGAAAAGTCCATGGCATCAAAAAAGCGTCCCTTTAGGTCAAAAGCGGTTTTAGACCAGCTAGAATACAGCGATAGTAAATCAGAACCACTTGCAGAATTGAGTGATAATGATTTGTGGGGAAATTTGCATCAGACACTGAAAACGATTTTGCGACTAAGCTCAGTGATGTGCAAACTTGGCGCTATATTTCAAATTTCAGTGTTTTTGGTTTGATTACATTATTGAATTAAATTTATTAGGTAATTTATTGCTATCTGCTCTTCTCCATTCTAAACTGAAACAACGCATGGACTCCTGTTAATTTCAGAACAAATAGTGTATATATATTTTTGTCTCTGTTGAGTAGGTCTCACCTCTTGCTGCACTCTTTTTACGACCGTGGCCTGTATCTGATCGGATTTTGAGAAATATCCCCCCCTATTCATGTGATCCTTATCAGTTTCTAATTGGGGCGAGGAAGAGTGCTCATTTGACCATCTCCCTATAAATTTAGATCAGCTCATGGGGGGGTCACAGATGGGGGCATGGTCACAGATGGGGTGCTGATTTTGCATGAGTGCTGCTTTTGAAGGAGTGCTAAGAGCAGTTGAACATAGCAGTTTAACTAAAGAAGGATAACTCAAGCAGTAGGAAGTTGCAACAACAAGAAATTCTACTGCACGCTGGACAGACTGCAAGCAAACACCCTGGGAAACATATCTTACAAGTCTAAGTCCCACTTCGTGTACTTTTTAATATGTCCCCTCTGCTCCTCCTTTTCATATTACTATCCTGCGTTCCCAAAATCTCACTTCTTTACCCCTCTTCTCCACCCCAAAGATTACACATCTCACCCTCACTGCTACCATCTCCCTACTACTGCTCTCATCACCTCCTGCTGATACTTCACTCTCCTGCTGACCCAAATACCAGGACTGGAAGGCATGTGCACTCGTGTACATCCCCCTCCCATGTTACTTTCCTCACCCTTCTTCCTCTACCCCCTGAGGATATCTCCCAAAACCCTGGTCCTCCACTATTTCACCCCCACACTAGGCATCCTATTTATTCCGGGAATAGCCGCAATCCCCTCAATTTAATATCAGTCCCCGTGCTTCCAAAAACCACCCTCCCTTTTTCATGGGCGCTCTGGCATGCCCGCTCTGTTTGTAATAAGCTCACCTCTGTCCAGGGGCGGACTGACAACTCATGGGGCCTCCGAGCAATAGGGGATCATGGGGCCCCTGTGTCCTTGCCCAAACTCAAAAAAGTCTATGAAAAAGGTACCAGGGGCATCTCATGGGTCCCCCTACTGACCAACGACCCTCGGGCAGTGCCCGAGTTTCCAAATGGTCTGTCCACCCCTGCCTCTGTCCATGACCTTTTTGTTTCCTGCTCCCTTAACCTACTAGCAATTACAGAAACCTGGCTTCAAGCAGCAGATTCTTCTTCTCCCGCAGCACTTTCCTATGGTGGCCTTCTCTGGACCACTCACCCAGACCCAGTGGTCAGAAAGGTGGTGGAGTTGGTTTGCTTCTATCCCCACTGAGCACCTTTTGAGTCCTCCCTAACCCTCCCTCTCTATCGTTCTCTTCATTCGAGACTCACTGCATCCGGCTGTTTTCTGCCATTTCTCTGAGGATTGCAGTGATCTATCGGCCTCCTGGACCCGTGTCGCGCTTTCTTGATGATTTCTCCACCTGGCTACCCTACTTTCTCTCCTCTGAACTACCCACTATCATTCTGGGAGATTTTAACATCCCTATTAATGTCAACAAGCCGGCTACATC
Source organism: Staurois parvus (assembly GCF_062004578.1). Lineage (NCBI taxonomy): Eukaryota > Metazoa > Chordata > Amphibia > Anura > Ranidae > Staurois > Staurois parvus. The sequence goes on from NW_028317971.1 coordinate 13,045,079, forward strand.
CCAACTCTTCAACTTAACCTCATCTTTTGCATTAGCACAGTGTATACAGTCCTCCACTCACTGACGGGAATACATTAGACCTTGTTTCTCCCATCTTTGCACTCCCTACAACCTCACAAACACCCCCTTTCCTCTCTCTGATCACAATCTCATCACCTTCACAGTGTCCTCGTCTTCAAACACCTATCCCCCCAGGCAGCAATTACCTGCAAAAACCTTCACAACTTGAAAACTGCTCCTTTCCACTCTGCAACTGACCAACTCTATGGCAAAATCTCTCCCCTGTCCTTCCCTGACCTGGCCACTGCTGTCTATAACAGTTCGCTTTGATCCACATTAGACTCACTTGCTCCTCTAACAACACGAAGCATCAGGCCCCGACCATTACAACTAGAGATGAGCGAATCGAAGTAGCCGAAGTGGAATTCGAGTCGAATATCAGAAAAATTTCGAATCTGAAAAATAGCCTAATTCGGACGCGCAAATCGAAATTTTTCCGAAAATGGCGGCTGACATGTGCGGCGACGGAGCGGGGATGTCTGGGAAGGCGCGCAGACAAGGCGCGCTGACCCATAATGCATTCCTCAACGACATGTGATCGCATCAGCCAATCAGTAGCCAGCCAGCTAGCACTGTGTAATGGTCGAGCTATAAATAGCGGCCATTTTGGAATTCTTCATTTGCCTGCAGTCATTGAACAGAGGCAGACCGCTCTGTATTAGGGACAGGGACAGAGTTAGGGCCACAGAAACGATACTTGGGGACAGAGAAACGATACTTAGGGACAGAGAACTATTACTCAGGGACACAGAATTGTTAATTAGGGCCACAGAATCGTTACTTAGGGACAAAGAAACGCTAGTTAGGGCCACAGAATTCATACTCAGGGACAGACAGAATTGTTACTGAGTGCCAGAGAATTGTTATTTAGGGCCACAGAAACGTTATTAGGGCCACAGAATTGTTACTCAGGGACAGACAGAATTGTTACTGAGTGCCAGAGAATTGTTACTTAGGGCCACAGAAACGTTATTAGGGCCACAGAATTGTTACTCAGGGACAGACAGAATTGTTACTGAGTGCCAGAGAATTGTTACTTAGGGCCACAGAAACTTTAGTTAGGGCCACAGAATTGTTACTCAGGGACAGACACAGAATTGTTACTGAGGGCCACAGAACTGTTACTTAGGGCCACAGAATTGTTACTCGCACAGACACAGAATTGTTACTCGCACAGACACAGAATTGTTACTGAGGGCCACAGAACTGTTACTTAGGGCCACAGAATTGTTACTCGCACAGACACAGAATTGTTACACAGGGACACAGAACTGTTACTGAGGGCCACAGAACCGTTACTTAGGGCCACAGAATTGTTACTCGCACAGACACAGAATTGTTACTCGCACAGACACAGAATTGTTACTCGCACAGACACAGAATTGTTACTGAGGGCCACAGAACTGTTACTTGGGGCCACAGAAACGTTAATCAGGGACACAGAATTGTTACTGAGGGCCACAGAACTGTTACTTAGGGCCACAGAATTGTTACTCGCACAGACACAGAATTGTTACACAGGGACACAGAACTGTTACTGAGGGCCACAGAACCGTTACTTAGGGCCACAGAATTGTTACTCGCACAGACACAGAATTGTTACTCGCACAGACACAGAATTGTTACTCGCACAGACACAGAATTGTTACTCAGGGACACAGAACTGTTACTGAGGGCCACAGAACTGTTACTTAGGGCCACAGAATTGTTGCTCGCACAGACACAGAATTCTTACTCGCACAGACACAGAATTGTTACTCAGGGACACAGAACTGTTACTTAGGGCCACAGAACTGTTAGTTAGGGCCACAGAATTGTTACTCGCACAGACACAGAATTGTTACTCGCACAGACACAGAATTGTTACTGAGGGCCACAGAACTGTTACTTGGGGCCACAGAAACGTTAATCAGGGACACAGAATTGATACTGAGGGCCACAGAACTGTTAGGGCCACAGAATTGTTACTCGCACAGACACAGAATTGTTACTCGCACAGACACAGAATTGTTACTGAGGGCCACAGAACTGTTACTTAGGGCCACAGAATTGTTACTCGCACAGACACAGAATTGTTACTCGCACAGACACAGAATTGTTACTGAGGGCCACAGAACTGTTACTTAGGGCCACAGAATTGTTACTCGCACAGACACAGAATTGTTACACAGGGACACAGAACTGTTACTGAGGGCCACAGAACCGTTACTTAGGGCCACAGAATTGTTACTCGCACAGACACAGAATTGTTACTCGCACAGATACAGAATTGTTACTCGCACAGACACAGAATTGTTACTCAGGGACACAGAACTGTTACTGAGGGCCACAGAACTGTTACTTAGGGCCACAGAATTGTTACTCGCACAGACACAGAATTGTTACTCAGGGACACAGAACTGTTACTGAGGGCCACAGAACTGTTACTTAGGGCCACAGAATTGTTACTCGCACAGACACAGAATTGTTACTCGCACAGACACAGAATTGTTACTCAGGGACACAGAACTGTTACTGAGGGCCACAGAACTGTTACTTAGGGCCACAGAATTGTTACTCGCACAGACACAGAATTGTTACTCGCACAGACACAGAATTGTTACTGAGGGCCACAGAACTGTTACTTGGGGCCACAGAAACGTTAATCAGGGACACAGAATTGTTACTGAGGGCCACAGAACTGTTACTTAGGGCCACAGAATTGTTACTCGCACAGACACAGAATTGTTACTCGCACAGACACAGAATTGTTACTGAGGGCCACAGAACTGTTACTTGGGGCCACAGAAACGTTAATCAGGGACACAGAATTGTTACTGAGGGCCACAGAACTGTTAGGGCCACAGAATTGTTACTCGCACAGACACAGAATTGTTACTCGCACAGACACAGAATTGTTACTGAGGGCCACAGAACTGTTACTTGGGGCCACAGAAACGTTAATCAGGGACACAGAATTGTTACTGAGGGCCACAGAACTGTTACTTAGGGCCACAGAATTGTTACTCGCACAGACACAGAATTGTTACACAGGGACACAGAACTGTTACTGAGGGCCACAGAACCGTTACTTAGGGCCACAGAATTGTTACTCGCACAGACACAGAATTCTTACTCGCACAGACACAGAATTGTTACTCAGGGACACAGAACTGTTACTGAGGGCCACAGAACTGTTACTTAGGGCCACAGAATTGTTACTCGCACAGACACAGAATTGTTACACAGGGACACAGAATTGTTACTGAGGGCCACAGAACCGTTACTTAGGGCCACAGAATTGTTACTGAGGGCAACAGAACTGTTACTTAGGGCCACAGAATTGTTACTCACACAGACACAGAATTGTTACTCAGGGACACAGAATTGTTACTGAGGGCCACAGAACGGTTACTTAGGGCCACAGAATTGTTACTCGCACAGACACAGAATTGTTACTCAGGGACACAGAACTGTTACTGAGGGCCACAGAACTGTTACTTAGGGCCACAGAATTGTTACTCGCACAGACACAGAATTGTTACACAGGGACACAGAATTGTTACTGAGGGCCACAGAACCGTTACTTAGGGCCACAGAATTGTTACTCAGGGACACAGAATTGTTACTGAGGGCCACAGAACTGTTACTTAGGGCCACAGAATTGTTACTCGCACAGACACAGAATTGTTACTCAGGGACACAGAACTGTTACTGAGGGCCACAGAACTGTTACTTAGGGCCACAGAATTGTTACTCGCACAGACACAGAATTGTTACTCAGCGACACAGAACTGTTACTGAGGGCCACAGAACTGTTACTTAGGGCCACAGAATTGTTACTCGCACAGACACAGAATTGTTACACAGGGACACAGAATTGTTACTGAGGGCCATAGAACCGTTACTTAGGGACACATAATTGTTACTGAGGGCCACAGAACTGTTACTTAGGGCCACAGAATTGTTACTCGCACAGACACAAAATTGTTACTCAGGGACACAGAACTGTTACTTAGGGCCACAGAATTGTTACTCGCACAGACACAGAATTGTTACTCAGGGACACAGAATTGTTACTGAGGGCCACAGAACGGTTACTTAGGGCCACAGAATTGTTACTCGCACAGACACAGAATTGTTACTCAGGGACACAGAATTGTTACTGAGGGCCACAGAACTGTTACTTAGGGCCACAGAATTGTTACTCGCACAGACACAGAATTGTTACACAGGGACACAGAATTGTTACTGAGGGCCACAGAACCGTTACTTAGGGCCACAGAATTGTTACTCAGGGACACAGAATTGTTACTGAGGGCCACAGAACTGTTACTTAGGGCCACAGAATTGTTACTCGCACAGACACAGAATTGTTACTCAGGGACACAGAACTGTTACTGAGGGTCACAGAACTGTTACTTAGGGCCACAGAATTGTTACTCGCACAGACACAGAATTGTTACTCAGGGACACAGAACTGTTACTGAGGGCCACAGAACTGTTACTTAGGGCCACAGAATTGTTACTCGCACAGAAACAGAATTGTTACACAGGGACACAGAATTGTTACTGAGGGCCACAGAACCGTTACTTAGGGACACATAATTGTTACTGAGGGCCACAGAACTGTTACTTAGGGCCACAGAATTGTTACTCGCACAGACACAAAATTGTTACTCAGGGACACAGAACTGTTACTGAGGGCCACAGAACCGTTACTTAGGGCCACAGAATTGTTACTCAGGGACACAGAATCGTTTAATTAAAGAGTATGTCAGACAACATGCAGAGGAGTGGCAGAGGAGGCAATGTTTTAGGAGCGAGCAGACGTGGCAGCAGAGGAAGGGGTCGAGGCAGCACTATTCGCAGCCAGAGGCTAGTGCTCCCGGTGTCATCCAGTACAGTGAGGAAGAGCTAACAGAGGGCGTTCAGGAACGGGGGGAGACATCCGCCTCTTCAGCAGCCAGGCGAAGAAGTAGTGGCGAGGAGAGTGGCTCAGTAGCCGGTGTAGAGACAGGTCTGTCTCCTGACCCACACGCAGCCGAGGGGGCTAGTAGTGAGGCGGAGACCCTAATTGATGATGATGAGGCTGATCGCACTTGGCAGCCTCGTCGTCATCAGGCTATTGCTTCCGCATCATCAGGAGAAGAGGGTGGCAGCTTGGCAGCGAGCAAAACAGTCGGTGGGTTGTCTCCATCGCCACACTCTGCCATGTGCCACTTTCAGGTCTCCTCACACACTGCTGGTGTGTTGAATTTTTTGACATAGGGTGCTGGCAGATTACGGGCCTCCCATAGCTGCTGCCAGGCCCCTAATCTGCCATGGGCCCCTATACCGCCTCCTCATGCTGCTGCCAGGTCCACAGTCTCTCATGCCATGTGCCACTTTCAGGTCTCCTCACACTGCTGGTGTGTTGAATTTTTTGACATAGGGTGCTGGCAGATTACGGGCCTCCCATAGCTGCTGCCAGGCCCCTAATCTGCCATGGGACCCTATATACCGCCTCCTCATGCTGCTGCCAAGTCCAAAGTCTCTCATGGGTCCCTGTACGGCCTCCCATTGCTGCTGTCTCCATCGCCACACTCTGCCATGTGCCACTTTCAGGTCTCCTCACACACTGCTGGTGTGTTGAATTTTTTGACATAGGGTGCTGGCAGATTACGGGCCTCCCATAGCTGCTGCCAGGCCCCTAATCTGCCATGGGCCCCTATACCGCCTCCTCATGCTGCTGCCAGGTCCACAGTGTCTCATGCCATGTGCCACTTTCAGGTCTCCTCACACTGCTGGTGTGTTGAATTTTTTGACATAGGGTGCAGGCAGATTACGGGCCTCCCATAGCTGCTGCCAGGCCCCTAATCTGCCATGGGCCCCTATATACCGCCTCCTCATGCTGCTGCCAGGTCCAGAGTCTGTCATGGGTCCCTGTTCGGCCTCCCATTGCTGCTGTCTCCATCGCCACACTCTGCCATGTGCCACTTTCAGGTCTCCTCACACACTGCTGGTGTGTAGAATTTTTTGACATAGGGTGCTGGCAGATTACGGGCCTCCCATAGCTGCTGCCAGGCCCCTAATCTGCCATGGGCCCCTATACCGCCTCCTCATGCTGCTGCCAGGTCCACAGTCTCTCATGCCATGTGCCACTTTCAGGTCTCCTCACACTGCTGGTGTGTTGAATTTTTTGACATAGGGTGCTGGCAGATTACGGGCCTCCCATAGCTGCTGCCAGGCCCCTAATCTGCCATGGGCCCCTATATACCACCTCCTCATGCTGCTGCCAGGTCCAGAGTCTGTCATGGGTCCCTGTACGGCCTCCCATTGCTGCTGTCTCCATCGCCACACTCTGCCATGTGCCACTTTCAGGTCTCCTCACACACTGCTGGTGTGTTGAATTTTTTGACATAGGGTGCTGGCAGATTACGGGCCTCCCATAGCTGCTGCCAGGCCCCTAATCTGCCATGGGCCCCTATATACCGCCTCCTCATGCTGCTGCCAAGTCCAAAGACTCTCATGGGTCCCTGTACGGCCTCCCATTGCTGCTGTCTCCATCGCCACACTCTGCCATGTGCCACTTTCAGGTCTCCTCACACACTGCTGGTGTGTTGAATTTTTTGACATAGGGTGCTGGCAGATTACGGGCCTCCCATAGCTGCTGCCAGGCCCCTAATCTTCCATGGGCCCCTATACCGCCTCCTCATGCTGCTGCCAGGACCACAGTGTCTCATGCCATGTGCCACTTTCAGGTCTCCTCACACTGCTGGTGTGTTGAATTTTTTGACATAGGGTGCTGGCAGATTACGGGCCTCCCATAGCTGCTGCCAGGCCCCTAATCTGCCATGGGCCCCTATATACCGCCTCCTCATGCTGCTGCCAGGTCCAGAGTCTGTCATGGGTCCCTGTTCGGCCTCCCATTGCTGCTGTCTCCATCGCCACACTCTGCCATGTGCCACTTTCAGGTCTCCTCACACACTGCTGGTGTGTTGAATTTTTTGACATAGGGTGCTGGCAGATTACGGGCCTCCCATAGCTGCTGCCAGGCCCCTAATCTGCCATGGGCCCCTATACCGCCTCCTCATGCTGCTGCCAGGTCCACAGTCTCTCATGCCATGTGCCACTTTCAGGTCTCCTCACACTGCTGGTGTGTTGAATTTTTTGACATAGGGTGCTGGCAGATTACGGGCCTCCCATAGCTGCTGCCAGGCCCCTAATCTGCCATGGGCCCCTATATACCGCCTCCTCATGCTGCTGCCAGGTCCAGAGTCTGTCATGGGTCCCTGTACGGCCTCCCATTGCTGCTGTCTCCATCGCCACACTCTGCCATGTGCCACTTTCAGGTCTCCTCACACACTGCTGGTGTGTTGAATATTTTGACATAGGGTGCTGGCAGATTACGGGCCTCCCATAGCTGCTGCCAGGCCCCTAATCTGCCATGGGCCCCTATACCGCCTCCTCATGCTGCTGCCAGGTCCACAGTCTCTCATGCCATGTGCCACTTTCAGGTCTCCTCACACTGCTGGTGTGTTGAATTTTTTGACATAGGGTGCTGGGAGATTACGGGCCTCCTATAGCTGCTGCCAGGCCCCTAATCTGCCATGGGCCCCTATACCGCCTCCTCATGCTGCTGCCAGGTCCAGGCGAACGTAGTCACACAGGGGAGGAACTTCTGAGTGTAATGAACAGAGAAATCGACAGATGGCTGTCTCCGCGCAAACTGAAAATCGGAACCATGTTGACCGACAACGGAAAGAACATGGTGTCTGCTCTGCGTCAAGGAAGGTTGTGCCATGCGCCATGCATGGCTCACGTGTTCAATCTGGTTGTCAAGCGGTTCCTAAAATCCACCATCCCACTGCAAGACATCCTTAAAATGTCACGTAAACTTTGCATGCATTTCAGCCATTCCTACACCGCAAAGCACACCCTCCTTGAGCTGCAGCGGCAGAACGGAATTCCACATCATCGCCTGATCTGCGACGTTGCAACAAGGTGGAATTCAACCCTACACATGTTAGACCGCCTTTACGAGCAGCGAAAGGCCATCACTGATTTCCTGATGTTACAAGCGGATAAAGGTACTCCCCTGTGTAACTTCGATGTCAGCCATTGGCAGCTCATGCGTGACACCTGCCGCTTGCTCAGGCCCTTTGAGGAGGCCACGCTATTCGTGAGTCGGCAGGACTATGGGATGAACGACGTCATTCCTCTGTTGCACGTCCTTGAACAAATGCTGTTAACAATGGCTGGTCAGGGTGCGGTAGACGTGGCGCACAGATCTCAACGCCACATGACCCCTGTGGGGGCAGGACAGGAAGAAGAGGAGGAGGTAGAGGAGGACATTTGTGCTCAGGAATTATTGAGTGAAATGGGTGGTTTTTCCACTCAGCGGACAGGAGTGGAGGAGCAGGAGCATCTGGTAGAGGAGGAGGAGGAGGAGACAGAGGACCCAGACGCACCGTGGCAGTATGCTGTGGAGATGGAGGCAGGGAGTCCCTCGCATTCCTTGGCACAAATGGCCCATAGCATGCTCGGTTGCTTGCGTAGCGACAGCCGAATAATAACCATCAGACAGAGGGATGACTTTTGGCTGTCCACCTTGTTGGACCCTCGCTACCGTTCAAAAATGGTGGCCTTTTTCACACCTGCTGAGAGGGAGGCCAAAATAACGTACTATAAAAACCACCTATGTAGTCAGTTGGTCTCTGCCTTTGTGCGCCAACGTCCATCCTCAGACACTGTGGGCCCTGTGCGCTCGCGTTCCGCTGCCATGGCAGCAGGGGAGGGGTGGGGTGGTAGGAGCAGTGGCAGCTCCACCAGCAGCGGCTGCCACAGTCTGCAGTCGATGATGAGTAGCTTTCTTCACCAGCGCAGTGAGGAAACTACTAACCAGCCGCAGCAGCAGCAGCATCAGGTGGACCTGGAGCAGGAGCTCAAACAACAGGCTTGGGCCTACTTGGACAGCACCCTGCCAACCGAGGTAGACAATCCCCTTGACTACTGGTCAACGAAACTTGACCTTCGGCCCCAACTAGCTGAATTTGCCCTTGAAAGGCTGTCATGCCCGGCCAGTAGCGTGGCATCGGAGCGCGTGTTTAGTGCGGCAGGAGGTATTGTAACTCCGCGGAGGACACGACTGTCCACCCAAAGTGTGGAGAGACTGACGTTTGTGAAAATGAATCAGGCGTGGATTAGTCTGGATTTCAAACCACCAGTTCCTGACACAACTGACTAAATCCACCATGAATCATGCCTCAAACATGTGCCACTTTGAGGTCTCCTCACACACTGCTGGTGTGTAGAATTTTTTGACATAGGGTGCTGGCAGATTACGGGCCTCCATAGCTGCTGCCAGGCCCCTAATCTGCCATAGGCCCCTATATACCGCCTCCTCATGCTGCTGCCAGGTCCACAGTGTCTCATGCCATGTGCCACTTTCAGGTCTCCTCACACTGCTGGTGTGTTGATTTTTTTGACATAGGGTGCTGGCAGATTATGGGCCTCCTATAGCTGCTGCCAGGCCCCTAATCTGCCATAGGCCCCTATATACCGCCTCCTCATGCTGCTGCCAGGTCCAGAGTCTCTCATGGGTCCCTGTACGGCCTCCCATTGCTGCTGTCTCCATCGCCACACTCTGCCATGTGCCACTTTCAGGTCTCCTCACACACTGCTGGTGTGTAGAATTTTTTGACATAGGGTGCTGGCAGATTACGGGCCTCCCATAGCTGCTGCCAGGCCCCTAATCTGCCATAGGCCCCTATATACCGCCTCCTCATGCTGCTGCCAGGTCCAGAGTCTCTCATGGGTCCCTGTACGGCCTCCCATTGCTGCTGTCTCCATCGCCACACTCTGCCATGTGCCACTTTCAGGTCTCCTCACACACTGCTGGTGTGTAGAATTTTTTGACATAGGGTGCTGGCAGATTACGGGCCTCCCATTGCTGCTGCCAGGCCCCTAATCTGCTATAGGCCCCTATATACCGCCTCCTCATGCTGCTGCCAGGTCCAGAGTCTCTCATGGTTCCCTGTACGGCCTCCCATTGCTGCTGTCTCCATCGCCACACTCTGCCATGTGCCACTTTCAGGTCTCCTCACACTGCTGGTGTGTAGAATTTTTTGACATAGGGTGCTGGCAGATTACGGGCCTCCTATAGCTGCTGCCAGGCCCCTAATCTGCCATAGGCCCCTATATACCGCCTCCTCATGCTGCTGCCAGGTCCAGAGTCTCTCATGGGTCCCTGTACGGCCTCCCATTGCTGCTGTCTCCATCGCCACACTCTGCCATGTGCCACTTTCAGGTCTCCTCACACACTGCTGGTGTGTAGAATTTTTTGACATAGGGTGCTGGCAGATTACGGGCCTCCCATTGCTGCTGCCAGGCCCCTAATCTGCCATGGGCCCCTATACCGCCTCCTCATGCTGCTGCCAAGTCCAGGGTCTCTCATGGGTCCCTGTACGGCCTCCCATTGCTGCTGTCTCCATCGCCACACTCTGCCATGTGCCACTTTCAGGTCTCCTCACACACTGCTGGTGTGTAGAATTTTTTGACATAGGGTGCTGGCAGATTACGGGCCTCCCATAGCTGCTGCCAGGCCCCTAATCTGCCATAGGCCCCTATATACCGCCTCCTCATGCTGCTGCCAGGTCCAGAGTCTCTCATGGGTCCCTGTACGGCCTCCCATTGCTGCTGTCTCCATCGCCACACTCTGCCATGTGCCACTTTCAGGTCTCCTCACACACTGCTGGTGTGTAGAATTTTTTGACATAGGGTGCTGGCAGATTACGGGCCTCCCATTGCTGCTGCCAGGCCCCTAATCTGCCATAGGCCCCTATATACCGCCTCCTCATGCTGCTGCCAGGTCCAGAGTCTCTCATGGTTCCCTGTACGGCCTCCCATTGCTGCTGTCTCCATCGCCACACTCTGCCATGTGCCACTTTCAGGTCTCCTCACACTGCTGGTGTGTAGAATTTTTTGACATAGGGTGCTGGCAGATTACAGGCCTCCTATAGCTGCTGCCAGGCCCCTAATCTGCCATAGGCCCCTATATACCGCCTCCTCATGCTGCTGCCAGGTCCAGAGTCTCTCATGGGTCCCTGTACGGCCTCCCATTGCTGCTGTCTCCATCGCCACACTCTGCCATGTGCCACTTTCAGGTCTCCTCACACACTGCTGGTGTGTAGAATTTTTTGACATAGGGTGCTGGCAGATTACGGGCCTCCCATTGCTGCTGCCAGGCCCCTAATCTGCCATGGGCCCCTATACCGCCTCCTCATGCTGCTGCCAAGTCCAGGGTCTCTCATGGGTCCCTGTACGGCCTCCCATTGCTGCTGTCTCCATCGCCACACTCTGCCATGTGCCACTTTCAGGTCTCCTCACACTGCTGGTGTGTAGAATTTTTTGACATAGGGTGCTGGCAGATTACGGGCCTCCTATAGCTGCTGCCAGGCCCCTAATCTGCCATAGGCCCCTATATACCGCCTCCTCATGCTGCTGCCAGGTCCAGAGTCTCTCATGGGTCCCTGTACGGCCTCCCATTGCTGCTGTCTCCATCGCCACACTCTGCCATGTGCCACTTTCAGGTCTCCTCACACACTGCTGGTGTGTAGAATTTTTTGACATAGGGTGCTGGCAGATTACGGGCCTCCCATAGCTGCTGCCAGGCCCCTAATCTGCCATAGGCCCCTATTTACCGCCTCCTCATGCTGCTGCCAGGTCCAGAGTCTCTCATGGGTCCCTGTACGGCCTCCCATTGCTGCTGTCTCCATCGCCACACTCTGCCATGTGCCACTTTCAGGTCTCCTCACACACTGCTGGTGTGTAGAATTTTTTGACATAGGGTGCTGGCAGATTACGGGCCTCCCATTGCTGCTGCCAGGCCCCTAATCTGCCATGGGCCCCTATACCGCCTCCTCATGCTGCTGCCAAGTCCAGGGTCTCTCATGGGTCCCTGTACGGCCTCCCATTGCTGCTGTCTCTATCGCCACACTCTGCCATGTGCCACTTTCAGGTCTCCTCACACACTGCTGGTGTGTAGAATTTTTTGACATAGGGTGCTGGCAGATTACGGGCCTCCCATAGCTGCTGCCAGGCCCCTAATCTGCCATAGGCCCCTATATACCGCCTCCTCATGCTGCTGCCAGGTCCAGAGTCTCTCATGGGTCCCTGTACGGCCTCCCATTGCTGCTGTCTCCATTGCCACACTCTGCCATGTGCCACTTTCAGGTCTCCTCACACACTGCTGGTGTGTAGAATTTTTTGACATAGGGTGCTGGCAGATTACGGGCCTCCCATAGCTGCTGCCAGGCCCCTAATCTGCCATGGGCCCCTATATACCGCCTCCTCATGCTGCTGCCAGGTCCACAGTGTCTCATGCCATGTGCCACTTTCAGGTCTCCTCACACTGCTGGTGTGTTGAATTTTTTGACATAGGGTGCTGGCAGATTATGGGCCACCTATAGCTGCTGCCAGGCCCCTAATCTGCCATAGGCCCCTATATACCGCCTCCTCATGCTGCTGCCAGGTCCAGAGTCTCTCATGGGTCCCTGTACGGCCTCCCATTGCTGCTGTCTCCATCGCCACACTCTGCCATGTGCCACTTTCAGGTCTCCTCACACTGCTGGTGTGTAGAATTTTTTGACATAGGGTGCTGGCAGATTACGGGCCTCCTATAGCTGCTGCCAGGCCCCTAATCTGCCATAGGCCCCTATATACCGCCTCCTCATGCTGCTGCCAGGTCCAGAGTCTCTCATGGGTCCCTGTACGGCCTCCCATTGCTGCTGTCTCCATCGCCACACTCTGCCATGTGCCACTTTCAGGCCTCCTCACACACTGCTGGTGTGTAGAATTTTTTGACATAGGGTGCTGGCAGATTACGGGCCTCCTATAGCTGCTGCCAGGCCCCTAATCTGCCATGGGCCCCTATATACCGCCTCCTCATGCTGCTGCCAGGTCCACAGTGTCTCATGCCATGTGCCACTTTCAGGTCTCCTCACACTGCTGGTGTGTTGATTTTTTTGACATAGGGTGCTGGCAGATTATGGGCCTCCTATAGCTGCTGCCAGGCCCCTAATCTGCCATAGGCCCCTATATACCGCCTCCTCATGCTGCTGCCAGGTCCAGAGTCTCTCATGGGTCCCTGTACGGCCTCCCATTGCTGCTGTCTCCATCGCCACACTCTGCCATGTGCCACTTTCAGGTCTCCTCACACACTGCTGGTGTGTAGAATTTTTTGACATAGGGTGCTGGCAGATTACGGGCCTCCCATAGCTGCTTCCAGGCCTCTAATCTGCCATAGGCCCCTATATACCGCCTCCTCATGCTGCTGCCAGGTCCAGAGTCTCTCATGGGTCCCTGTACGGCCTCCCATTGCTGCTGTCTCCATCGCCACACTCTGCCATGTGCCACTTTCAGGTCTCCTCACACACTGCTGGTGTGTAGAATTTTTTGACATAGGGTGCTGGCAGATTACGGGCCTCCCATTGCTGCTGCCAGGCCCCTAATCTGCCATAGGCCCCCATAAACCGCCTCCTCATGCTGCTGCCAGGTCCAGAGTCTCTCATGGTTCCCTGTACGGCCTCCCATTGCTGCTGTCTCCATCGCCACACTCTGCCATGTGCCACTTTCAGGTCTCCTCACACTGCTGGTGTGTAGAATTTTTTGACATAGGGTGCTGGCAGATTACGGGCCTCCTATAGCTGCTGCCAGGCCCCTAATCTGCCATAGGCCCCTATATACCGCCTCCTCATGCTGCTGCCAGGTCCAGAGTCTCTCATGGGTCCCTGTACGGCCTCCCATTGCTGCTGTCTCCATCGCCACACTCTGCCATGTGCCACTTTCAGGTCTCCTCACACTGCTGGTGTGTAGAATTTTTTGACATAGGGTGCTGGCAGATTACGGGCCTCCTATAGCTGCTGCCAGGCCCCTATTCTGCCATAGGCCCCTATATACCGCCTCCTCATGCTGCTGCCAGGTCCAGAGTCTCTCATGGGTCCCTGTACGGCCTCCCATTGCTGCTGTCTCCATCGCCACACTCTGCCATGTGCCACTTTCAGGTCTCCTCACACACTGCTGGTGTGTAGAATTTTTTGACATAGGGTGCTGGCAGATTACGGGCCTCCCATTGCTGCTGCCAGGCCCCTAATCTGCCATAGGCCCCTATATACCGCCTCCTCATGCTGCTGCCAGGTCCAGAGTCTCTCATGGGTCCCTGTACGGCCTCCCATTGCTGCTGTCTCCATCGCCACACTCTGCCATGTGCCACTTTCAGGTCTCCTCACACACTGCTGGTGTGTAGAATTTTTTGACATAGGGTGCTGGCAGATTACGGGCCTCCCATAGCTGCTGCCAGGCCCCTAATCTGCCATAGGCCCCTATATACCGCCTCCTCATGCTGCTGCCAGGTCCAGAGTCTCTCATGGGTCCCTGTACGGCCTCCCATTGCTGCTGTCTCCATCGCCACACTCTGCCATGTGCCACTTTCAGGTCTCCTCACACACTGCTGGTGTGTAGAATTTTTTGACATAGGGTGCTGGCAGATTACGGGCCTCCCATTGCTGCTGTCAGGCCCCTAATCTGCCATGGGCCCCTATACTGCCTCCTCATGCTGCTGCCAAGTCCAGGGTCTCTCATGGGTCCCTGTACGGCCTCCCATTGCTGCTGTCTCTATCGCCACACTCTGCCATGTGCCACTTTCAGGTCTCCTCACACACTGCTGGTGTGTAGAATTTTTTGACATAGGGTGCTGGCAGATTACGGGCCTCCCATAGCTGCTGCCAGGCCCCTAATCTGCCATAGGCCCCTATATACCGCCTCCTCATGCTGCTGCCAGGTCCAGAGTCTCTCATGGGTCCCTGTACGGCCTCCCATTGCTGCTGTCTCCATCGCCACACTCTGCCATGTGCCACTTTCAGGTCTCCTCACACACTGCTGGTGTGTAGAATTTTTTGACATATGGTGCTGGCAGATTACGGGCCTCCCATAGCTGCTGCCAGGCCCCTAATCTGCCATGGGCCCCTATATACCGCCTCCTCATGCTGCTGCCAGGTCCACAGTGTCTCATGCCACGTGCCACTTTCAGGTCTCCTCACACTGCTGGTGTGTTGAATTTTTTGACATAGGGTGCTGGCAGATTATGGGCCTCCTATAGCTGCTGCCAGGCCCCTAATCTGCCATAGGCCCCTATATACCGCCTCCTCATGCTGCTGCCAGGTCCAGAGTCTCTCATGGGTCCCTGTACGGCCTCCCATTGCTGCTGTCTCCATCGCCACACTCTGCCATGTGCCACTTTCAGGTCTCCTCACACTGCTGGTGGGTTCCATTTTTTGTCATAGGGTGCTGGCAGATTACGGGCCTCCCATTGCTGCTGCCAGGCACATAATCTGCCATGGGCCCCCGTACCGACTCCTCATGCTGTGACGTTGCAACAAGGTGGAATTCAACCCTACATATGTTAGACCGCCTTTACGAACAGCGAAAGGCCATCACAGATTTCCTGATGTTAAAAGCGGATAAAGGTACTCCCTGTGTAACTTAGATGTCAGCCATTGGCAGCTCATGCGTGACACCTGCGCTTGCTCAGGCCCTTTGAGGAGGCCACGCTATTCGTGAGTCGGCAGGACTATGGGATGAACGACGTCATTCCTCTGTTGCACGTCCTGGAACAAATGCTGTTAACAATGGCTGGTCAGGGTGCGGTAGACGTGGCGCACAGATCTCAACGCCACATGACCCCTGTGGGGGCAGGACAGGAAGAAGAGGAGGAGGTAGAGGAGGACATTGGTGCTCAGGAATTATTGAGTGAAATGGGTGGTTTTTCCACTCAGCGGACAGGAGTGGAGGAGCAGGAGCATCTGGTAGAGGAGGAGGAGGAGGAGGAGACAGAGGACCCAGACGCACCATGGCAGTATGCTGTGGAGATGGAGGCAGGGAGTCCCTCGCATTCCTTGGCACAAATGGCCCATAGCATGCTCGGTTGCTTGCGTAGCGACAGCCGAATAATAACCATCAGACAGAGGGATGACTTTTGGCTGTCCACCTTGTTGGACCCTCGCTACCGTTCAAAAATGGTGGCCTTTTTCACACCTGCTGAGAGGGAGGCCAAAATAACGTACTATAAAAACCACCTATGTAGTCAGCTGGTCTCTGCCTGTCTGCGCCAACGTCCATCCTCAGACACTGTGGGCCCTGTGCGCTCGCGTTCCTCTGCCATGGCAGCAGGGGAGGGGTGGGGTGGTAGGAGCAGTGGCAGCTCCACCAGCAGCGGCTGCCTCAGTCTGCAGTCGATGATGAGTAGCTTTCTTCACCAGCGCAGTGAGGAAACTACTAACCAGCCGCAGCAGCAGCAGCATCAGGTGGACCTGGAGCAGGACCTCAAACAACAGGCTTAGGCCTACTTGGACAGCACCCTGCCAACCGAGGTAGACAATCCCCTTGACTACTGGGCAACGAAACTTGACCTTTGGCCCCAACTAGCTGAATTTGCCCTTGAAAGGCTGTCATGCCCGGCCAGTAGCGTGGCATCGGAGCGCGTGTTTAGTGCGGCAGGAGGTATTGTAACTCCGCGGAGGACACGACTGTCCACCCAAAGTGTGGAGAGACTGACGTTTGTGAAAATGAATCAGGCGTGGATTAGTCTGGATTTCAAACCACCAGTTCCTGACACAACTGACTAAATCCACCATGAATCATGCCCCAAACATGTGCCACTTTCAGGTCTCCTCACACTGCTGGTGTGTTACATTTTTTGTCATAGGGTGCTGGCAGATTACGGGCCTCCCATAGCTGCTGCCAGGCCCCTAATCTGCCATGGGCCCCTATACCGCCTCCTCATGCTGCTGCCAAGTCCAGAGTCTCTCATGGGTCCCTGTACGGCCTCCCATTGCTGCTGTCTCCATCGCCACACTCTGCCATGTGCCACTTTCAGGTCTCCTCACATTGCTGGTGTATTCCATTTTTTGTCATAGGATGCTGGCAGATTACGGGCCTCCCATAGCTGCTGCCAGGCCCCTAATCTGCCATGGGCCCCTATACCGCCTCCTCATGCTGCTGCCAGGTCCAGAGTCTCTCATGGGTCCCTGTACGGCCTCCCATTGCTGCTGTCTCCATCGCCACACTCTGCCATGTGCCACTTTCAGGTCTCCTCACACTGCTGGTGGGTTCCATTTTTTGTCATAGGGTGCTGGCAGATTACGGGCCTCCCATAGCTGCTGCCAGGCCCCTAATCTGCCATGGGCCCCCGTACCGACTCCTCATGCTGCTGCCAGGCCCGTAATCTGTCATGGGCCCCTGTTGTCGCTTGTTGGCATATTCCGCTCGTTCAGATGCTCCTTCTCCTGCTACTCCTCTTCACGGATTCCGTCAGCAGTCTTTCTTGGAATCCGTTTCCAAGAGACAACAGTTTGCGAGCACGCACCAGACGGTGCAGAAGCTGAACGTCCTCCTGTCCAAGTTGCTGCTGCCAGGCTCGTAATCTGTCATGCGCCCCTGTACCGCCTCCTCATGCTGCTGCCAGGTCCAGAGTGTGTCATGGGCCCCCGTACCGACTCCTCATGCTGCTGCCAGGCCCGTAATCTGTCATGGGCCCCTGTACCGCCTCCCCATGCTGCTGCCAGGTCCAGAGTGTGTCATGGGTCCCTGTACGGCCTCCCATTGCTGCTGCCAGGCCCGTAATCTGCCATGGGCCCCCGTACCGACTCCTCATGCTGCTGCCAGGCCCGTAATCTGCCATGGGCCCCTGTACCGCCTCCTCATGCTGCTGCCAGGTCCAGAGTGTGTCATGGGTCCCTGTACGGCCTCCCATTGCTGCTGTCTCTACCGCCACACTCTGCCATGTGCCACTTTCAGGTCTCCTCACACTGCTGGTGGTTTCCATTTTTGTCATAGGGTGCTGTATGGCCTCCCATTGCTGCTGCCTCCACCGCCACACTGTGGCTCCACACTCTGGTTTTGGCCCCGTGACTGCCCAAATGAGTGAAGTGTGCGGTGATTCTAAGATCGACGGCACTCATCTGCATGTCATACTGACTGACAGTATTATTTCTCTTCCCCAGCAGACTCCAAGGGCATTTAAATTAAAGGTACAGTGTTCAGCACTAATATTAAGTCTCTCTGAAGCCTAGAAACACCCTTTTTTAAGTTAAATTCACAGCGAATATATTCGATTCGAATCAAAATTTTTCCACGAATTCGCCGAATCAGTCGAATCGAATTTTTGAATACTTCGCTCATCTCTAATTACAACCTTGGCAGACTGACCACACCAGAAATCTTAAACGATATAGCCAGGCACTGGAGCGAATGTGGCGTAAAACCAAATCTCAACAAGCATTCACCCTATATAAATCTGCTTTCTTAACATACACTTCCTCCCTCCATGCTGCCAAACAAGCCTACTTTGTCACTCTCATCAATAGCTTGTCATCCAGTCCTCGTCGTCTCTTCTCTACTTTCTCCACCTCCACCCAGTACCTCACTCACTGCTCAGGAGATTGCAAATCATTTCAAAAACAAGATTGACGCAATTCGTAAGGGCATCGCCACTGCACAGACATCCATCCCACTTAGCATACCTTATACTAAACCTCCCTCAACACTTTCCTCTTTTGACCTTGCTTCTACCGAAGAGGTCACTAAGGTTTTCTCAGAAGCCCATCTCACTACCTGCCCCCTGGATCCTGTCCCCTCACAACTACTACAGTCACCCTCTTCTTCCATCCTATGCTTCCTCACTCACATCTTCAATCTCTCCCTCTCTAACAGTGCCTTCCCCTCCCCTCTAAAGCATGCACACATCACTCCCATACTTAAAAAGCCCTCCCTGGACCCCACCATCCTGAACAACTTAAGACCCACTGTCAGGGATCTCCACGATCCCCGCAGCGATGGTCCCAGCGCAGGCGCAGTGCACCGCCCTGTGCAGGGACACGGGCACTAGGTCCGGGCCGGCCACGGCGTTTGAGTTTGCGCATGTGCAGTAGAAGCCACGGCCGCCCGCTGGGCACCAATGGAAGCACAGGGCGGGATATTTAAATGGCCCTGAGCTGTCATTCAGTGCCTTCTGGTCTTACCTGAATCCTGTATCCTGCGAACCTGTGCCCTGTAAGTTTTTGACCCGGATTGTACCTGACCTTGCTATATTCTCCTGTCCTGACCCTTGCTTTGCCTGACCTCTCTCCTGGATGCCCCCTATTGGATCTGACCTGCTGTTGCTGACCTGGCGTGTGACCCGACTATTCTCTGCCTGCTGCCTTGTACCATACCGTCCTCTCTGTTACCGACCCGGCCTGTCTGACCTTGCTCATCCATCCATCCCTCGCAGTGGGGTCTTCAGACCTCCTCATATCAGACTCTTTCCTGTGGGAGCCCTCTGCGCATACCACTACTACTGACAGAAGGAACCCAGTAGCCACGACATGGTCTCGGGGTGCTCCAAGTCCATCCCCACCATCAGGGGCCCTGGTGAACAAGCACTCTGGGACTTAGATTCCGTGCGCTGGGGATGTCTATTTAGTGGAGTGCTAGTGTTACCGCCGGGCGGTCCCTTACACCCACCCTCCTGCTGCCATTTACCTCTTAACTCCTAGAACGCTTAATCTACAATCGCCTGAGCTCCTACCTCACTGACAACAACCTTGTTGACCTTTTACAGTCTGGCTTTCACTCACTACACTCCACTGAAACTGCCCTACTAAAGTCTCTCTAATGATCTACTAACTGCTACTCGACCCCTCTGCGGCTTTTGATACGGTTGACCATTCCCTCCTCCTCAAAAAACTCCACTCTCTTGGCATCCGAGACTCTGCTCTCTCCTGGTTCTCCTCCTACCTATTGCAGCGTTCCTTCAGCGTTACCTATAATGCTGCCTCCTCCTCTTCACTCCCTCTCTCTATAGGGGTTCCTCAAGGTTCTGTCCTTGGATCCCTTCTCTTCTCCATCTACATCTCCTCCCTTGGTCACTTGATAAACTCCCATGGCTTTAAGTACCATCTCTATGCTGATGACACACAAATCTATCTTTCTACCCCTCACCTCACCCCTTCAGTCTCCTCTCACATTACTAACCTACTAAGTGACATATCAGCATAGATGTCACTCCACTTCCTCAAACTCAATCTTTCCAAAACTGAACTCTTAGTATTTTCTCCAGCCCGTGCCCTCTCCCCTGACTTCTCCATCAAGATCAATAACACAATCATCAATTTCTCCCCTCATGCCAGGGTACTAGGTGTAATCCTAGACTCCCATCTGTCCTTTCAGACCCAAATCCAATCACTGTCCAAATCTTGTAGACTTCACCTCTGCAACATCTCCAAGATACGCCCGTTCCTAACATCGGAAACCACTAAGCAACGTATTTACTCCCTTGTTATCTGTCGCCTTGACTATTGTAACTTCCTCCTCATTAGCCTACTTTATTGCAGGCTATCCCCTCTTCAGTCTATAATGAATGCTGCTGCCAGACTCATCCACCTTACTAACCGTTCTGTATCTACCACCCCTCTCTGCCAATCCCTCCACTAGCTTCCCACTGCCCAACGGATAAAATTCAAAACATTAACAATAACGTATAAAGTCATTTATAACTCTGCCCCAAATTACATCACCGATCGTGTCTCTAAATATCACCCAAACCATACTCTCCGCTCCTCACAAGACCTCCTGCTCTCTAGCCCCCTTGTCTCCTCCTTCCATGCTCTTCTCCAGGACTTCTCCAGAGCTTCTCCTATCTTCTGGAACTCTCTACCCCAATGTATCAGACTGTCGCCTACTCTGCTCACTTTTAGACGATCTCTGAAAACCTATCTCTTCAGGGAAGCCTATCCTGCCCTCAGCTAATAATGGAATCTTCTACTCTTCCAACCAGTCCATCCCCTACAGTTACTACCCTTTGTACCACTAGACCCTCCCTCCTAGATTGTAAGCTCCGAGGAGCAGGGCCCTCCTATCCCTCTTGTATTGAACTGTACTGTTGCTGTATTGTCTCCCGTTATATTGTAAAGAGCTGAGCAAACTGTTGGTGCTATATAAATCCTGTATAATAATAATATTATTTTTTATGATTATTTATTATATTATAAATTATGATTTCGTGTTTCAAATGTTATCATACCCAGGATGTTTACTAGACTCTTGTTCCGACAGATTTCAGTGAGTTATTCCTAAAAATTACAGGCCTACAACAAAAAAACTACATATTTCCATGCAACAAAATGTACCGCTTTGAGCACAGAAATATTGACATAATCATACCGTTTAGGGAGGTTAAACATGTCCAGTAAAGAAATGATAAAAATTATATTTTGTCATAAATTTAGGCTAAAATGTATTCTGCTACATGGCTTTGCTAATAAAAATCCCAAAACCATAATTGGTTTATGTGAAAGTTATAGCATTTACAAATGGCGGTATTTATACTGGGATTTTTTTTTTTTAGTAATGGCAGCGATCAGTGACTTATGTCAGCGATCAGTGACGTATGGCGGTGATCAGCTACTTATATTGGGACTGGGGGACTGCAGCGAGCATTCTGACATTTCCGGGTAGGGGCGTGCGAGCCATTTGCAGCTGCAGGTGTCAGTCACAGGGTCCTAATGAATTTTTTTTTAGCACTGATCACTGTATTGGTGTCACTGGGGATGTCAGTGACACCAAGTCAATTTCCCCCAGTGTCAGAATGCCCACCGTAGTCCCGCAGTCCCGCTATAAGTCGCAGATCGCCAAATTACTAGTATAGCGTCTGAGCGGATCAAAATCTTTGATCAGATCAGCACTATACCAGCGTTCACATTAGTATAGTGTCCCCAAAAAACATAGAGTTAGCGGGATCAGCCCTGGCATCTGCCAGCACCTGCGTTTAGCCCCTACGCTTATCCCCCCCTTCTCCCCCAGCAAGTGCAGTGTCAGTAGGTCACTGTCACTTGATACATTGCACACAAAACTGCAGTGTTCATAGAATCAGGCCTGATCTCTGCTTGCCGGTAAATTTTGATGACTCTCATATGCAGCAGAGTGCCAATACTAGTGCCGCTCTACCTTTTGGTGAACTGGCGAGCACCAGCGGCCTAGTACATCCTGATCTTTCACATACCAGCACTGCAGTATCACTTGATACTTGATGTGGCGAGTTCCATAAGTGCAGTACAAGCTGGTGCGGTGCGAGCACAAGTATTGTCCCACAGCCAACAAGAATTCTCACACAGGCCGGTAGAGCCCCTAGTATTCTTCCGGATGTGCTTGCAAATCTCGATTGGTAGCCCACAAATTCTGCAGTACCCGTACTTCCCTCATTCACTGCCCAACCCGGAATTCAGGTGGAAACAGCTAATTTAACTACTCCCCTTGATTTTTTGGAGCTGTTTTTCACAGAAGATCTGTATGCAATGATTGTGGATCAAATCAATTAATATGCGCAACAGTTTATCGCTGCCAACCCAAATTCAAACCTTGCCAGACTATTCTCATGGAAACCCATTACGGTTTCCGAATTTAAATTATTTTTGGGCCTAACCCTCAACATGGACATAACTAAAAAAAATTAATTGCGGTTGTATTGGTCCACAGACCAGATTCATCATATGCCCGTGTTCTCTGCTGCCATGGCCAGGCATAGATATGAGAGTATAATGTGTTTTATGCATTTCAATGACAACACACTCTGTCATCCTCGGGGTGACCCTGAATTTGACCAGCTCCACAAAATTCAGCCCCTCGTAAATCACTTTAACCAAAAATTTGCAGATGTCTATACTCCCCAGCAAAACATCTGCGCTGATGAGTCCCTCATTAATTTTTCAGGCCGCCTTGCATTCAAACAATTTCTCCCCAGCAAGCATGCAAGATATGGGGTCAAGATGTATAAGACCTGTGAGAGGGCAACAGGTTATACATATAAGTTTTGGATTTATGTGGAGCCTCCCGGATGCCCAGACTACATGGGAAGTAGTGGCAAGATAGTTTGGGACTTGGGGTGCCACTTATACGTGGGCAATTTTTATTCAAGCGTGTCACTATTTAGAAATTTGTACAATCTTGGAATTGACACATATGGCACCGTGGGACCTAATATGTGCCCATTATTAGAAGTGTGTGGATGCAGGGTGGTATATTCTAATGGTGGGCATACCACACACATTTTCTGGCAGAGATTTCTTCTATTTTTTTCATTGAGCCTATCATCTCTATAGTCTAAGAAATTGGAAACTATGAGCATTTCATCACTTCAGTTTCACAGGATATAAACAGCGCAATTTGTAAATTGGGAAAGCATCTCATCACACGGATCTTGGTGAAATTAGATAATGTAAAGGCAGAGAAGATATCTAGAGTCTGATAGACCCCAGATTTCTCAAAAAAGAATATATGACAATGTCCATTGAAATTATAGGGGATATTTGCATTCCCTGTGGTAGCATTAAAAGTTATACAAACAAATGAAAGGGACAGTGTAAAAATAATTAAAAAAATCAAAATAACTTTAAAAAAAGCACCCTTGCACCCCCCCCCCCCGCACGTGCATTTTTGCGTGCGTGAACGTTGACTCTGTGCCAGTATGTAAACAGAGGTTGCACCATGCATGTGAGGTATCGCCGTGAAGATCAGGTCAAGAGCAGTAATTCTAACAGTAGACCTCCTCCTCATCTAAAATGGTAGCTTGTAAAGGCTTTCAAAACATTGCCTATGGATATTAAAAATGTATGCAGTTTGTCGCCTTTGCACGGGGCATGCGCAGTTTTAAAGCATGTCATGTTTGGTATTTATTTACTCAGCATACCATCATCTTTTATATTTTACCAAATAATTGGCCAATATATTGTGTTTTTGTGCATTAAAAATAAAAAAGTGTATTTTTGAAAAAAATTTGTGTTTGAAAAATCGCTATGAGAGTACTAAGTGACATAAATAATTGGAGCATCCAACATTTTATTCACTAGGGTGTCTTCTTTAAAAAATATATATATAATGTTTGGGGGTTCAAAGTAATTTCCTAGCAAAAAATACAGATTTTTTTCATGTGAACAAAAAGGCTTGCCTTCAGGTGGTTAGATGTGTGGCATAAACTTCTAATGCTGTAATGCTGGGCATAAAATGTCCCCACCCCCCAAAATGACCCTCTTTGGAAAGTAGACACCCCAAACTATTTTCTGAGAGGCATGTTGAGTCAATAGAAGAATTTATTTTTTTACCACAATTTTTTGGAAAATGGCAAAAGAAATTTTTTTTTTTTTTTACACAAGATTGTCACTTAAATGATTAATTGCTCACACATGGCTTGGGTATATGTGGAATTACTGCCCAAAATACATTCTGCCAACTATGGGGGTACCACATGTGAGAGACTTTTTGGCAGTCTAGACAAGTACAGAACCCCAAAATCCAATGAGCACCTTCAGGCTTTTAAAGGGCTTTATTTCCTCATTACACTTCCTGACTACCTATCACAGTTTCGGAGGCCCTGAAATGCCAGGATAGCACCAAACCCCCCTAAATAACCCCGTTTTGGAATGAAGACACTCCAAGGAATTTGATAAGAAGCATGGTGAGTATTTTGCAGATCTCGATTGTTGCCACAAGTTTTTGGAAAACGAAGAAAGAAAACAAAAACATATTTTTTCTTTTCTATTTTTATATTTCAAAACCTTGTAAGAAAAAATGAGATCTGCAAACTACTTTGCCTTTTTTTAAATTCTTGGGGTATCTACTTTCCAAAAAGGGGGTCATTTGGGCGGGGCTATCCTGGCATATCAAGGCCTCCAAAACTGTGATAGGTAGTGAAGAAGTGAAATGAGGAAGTTATGCACCTTCAGGCTTTCAAAGTGGTCATTGTATTTCAGGCTCCTGTATGTAGCTAGGCTCCCAAAAAGTCTCACACATGTGGTATCCTCATACTCGGTAGAAGTAGCAGAATGTATTTTGGGGTGTAATTCCACATATACCCATGGCTTGCGCGAGAAATATATAACTCTGTGTATTAAAAAAATGTTTTTGTCATATTCCAAAAACTTGTGGAATAAAAATAAATCTTCCATGGACTCAATATGCCTCTCAGCAGATAGCTTAGGGTGTCTACTTTCCGAAAAGAGGTCATTTGGGGGTGTTTGTACTCTTCTGGTATTTTAGAACCTCAAGGTAGGCAGTCAGAAAGTAAAAGCTGTGTAAAATCCATTATTTATACCATAGTTTGTAGATGCTATGACTTTCACACAAAGCAATCAATATACATTTATTGGAATTTTTTTAACCAAAAACATGTAGCAGAATACATTTTGGCCTAAATTTATCATGAAATTTACAGTTTTTGGATATTTTTTATGACAGAAATTAGGAAATATCGGGTTTGTTTAAAAATGTTCTGTCTTTTTTTGTTTAGAGCGCCAAAAATAATAAGCACACAGGTGATCAAATACCACCAAAAGAAATTTCGATTTGTATGAAAAATAGGACGTAAATTTCATTTATGTACCATATTGCATGACCGCACAATTGTCAGTTAAACTAGTGCAGCGCTGTATAGCAAAAAATGGCGTAAATTTCAGTATCTATAACATAGTGTGTAGACGCTATAACTTTCACACAAAGCAATCAATATACACTTATTGGGATTTTTGTTACCAAAAACATGTAGCAGAATACATTTTGGCCTAAATTTATAACTAACTTTGAGTTTACTATATATTTTTTATAGCCGAAAGTAAAAAATATAGTTTTTCTTCAAAATTTCCATTTTTTTTGTTTATAGTGCGAAAAATAAAAAGCACACTGGTGATCAAATACCACCGAAAGAAATCTCTATTTGTGTGAAAAAAGACATAAATTTTGTAGGAGTACAGCATTGCATGACCGCACAATTATCAGTTGAAATAGTGCAGCACCGTATAGCAAAAAGAGGCCTGGTCATGAAGGGGGGTGAATCCTCAGGTTCGTAAGTGGTTAAGTATGATGGCCATTGAGTGTATATCCAGAGGGTCCCTGAATGCCAAAAAGAGATGTTCTGTGTTGTGCAAAAGGGAGACCTTCTGGATATATAAACGTCTCCCAATGGATTGAATGAGGAGCTAGAAGTGCATAGTGTTATTTAAGTCACTTAAATTTAGAGCCCCTGTTGGGTTTTTATCATTATTTTTTTTTACTTATTATTTTTTGCTGTTGTTTTATTTTGCTGCCAGTCTTGTTAGAATTCCACTTACAGTTATTAGGCCAGTCAATTTTAACTCCAGTGTGTATCACCCCATAGGATGCTCAAGTAATAATTTTCACTAGTATGTATTTTGTAGGTGGGTAATTTCTGCCCCTTAAAATAATTGTATTGATATATATCTCTGCCTTTGGTTGGGAAATAATTTTTCAATTTGTTTGAATTATTTTCAATCACATTTTTTGTGAAAATATATATGATTGATGTATTTAGAATATCTGTTGATCTGACTAAAAAAATATAAATGTATAATATATAGGAAAACAGTTTTTTGTATATTAAGAACATTTTCCAGGTTGCCATACTAGATATGGATAACAGTATATACAGTCAGGTCCATAAATATTGGGACATCGACACAATTCTAACATTTTTGGCTCTATACACCACCACAATGGATTTGAAATGAAACAAACAAGATGTGCTTTATCTGCAGACTGTCAGCTTTAATTTGAGGGTATTTACATCCAAATCAGGTAAACGGTGTAGGAATTACAACAGTTTGCATATGTGCCTCCCACTTGTTAAGAGACCAAAAGTAATGGGACAATTGGCTTCTGTTCCATGTTCCATGGCCAGGTGTGTGTTATTCCCTCATTATCCCAATTACAATGAGCAGATAAAAGGTCCAGAGTTCATTTCAAGTGTGCTATTTGCATTTGGAATCTGTTGCTGTCAACTCTCAAGATGAGATCCAAAGAGCTGTCACTATCAGTGAAGCAAGCCATCATTAGGCTGAAAAATACAAAACAAACCCATCAGAGAGATAGGAAAAACATTAGGCGTGGCCAAAACAACTGTTTGGAACATTCTTAAAAAGAAGGAACGCACCGGTGAGCTCAGCAACACCAAAAGACCCAGAAGACCACGGAAAACAACTGTGGTGGATGACTGAAGAATTCTTTCCCTGGTGAAGAAAACACCCTTCACAACAGTTTACCAGATCAGGAACACTCTCCAGGAGGTAGGTGTATGTGTGTCAAAGTCAGCAATCAAGAGAAGACTTCACCAGAGTGAATACAGAGGGTTCACCACAAGATGTAAACCATTGGTGAGCCTCAAAAACAGGAAGGCCAGATTAGAGTTTGCCAAACGACATCTAAAAAAGCCTTCACAGTTCTGGAACAACATCCTATGGACAGATGAGACCAAGATCAACTTGTACCAGAGTGATGGGAAGAGAAGAGTATGGAGAAGGAAAGGAACTGCTCATGATCCTAAGCATACCACCTCATCAGTGAAGCATGGTGGTGGTAGTGTCATGGCGTGGGAATGTATGGCTGCCAATGGAACTGGTTCTCTTGTATTTATTGATGATGTGACTGCTGACAAAAGCAGCAGGATGAATTCTGAAGTGTTTCAGGGAATATTATCTGCTCATATTCAGCCAAATGCTTCAGAACTCATAGGATGCCGCTTCACAGTGCAGATGGACAATGACCCAAAGCAGACTGCAAAAGCAACCAGAGTTTTTTAAGGGAAAGAAGTGGAATGTTATGCAATGGCCAAGTCAATCACCTGACCTGAATCCGATTGAGCATGCATTTCACTTGCTGAAGACAAAACTGAAGGGAAAATGCCCCAAGAACAAGCAGGAACTGAAGACAGTTGCAGTAGAGGCCTGGCAGAGCATCACCAGGGATGAAACCCAGCGTCTGGTGATGTCTATGCGTTCCAGACTTCAGGCTGTAATTGACTGCAAAGGATTTGCAACCAAGTATTAAAAAGTGAAAGTTTGATTTATGATTATTATTCTGTCCCTTTTGGTCCCTTAACAAGTGGGAGGCACATATGCAAACTTTTGTAATTCCTACACCGTTCACCTGATTTGGATGTAAATACCCTCAAATTAAAGCTGACAGTCTGCAGTTAAAGCACATTTTGTTCGTTTCATTTCAAATCCATTGTGGTGGTGTATAGAGCCAAAAATATTAGAATTGTGTCGATGTCCCAATATTTATGGACCTGACTGTATTTATATTTTATTTGTATTTATTATTATTATTATTATTATATATTGTTGATTATTTCTACTGTTTTTTGCTTATTTTTAATTTTATCATTTTTTTCTTTTGTTTTGAGTCTGGTGATGTGGTGTTTTATGGTTTCTGCCCTTTAATATTAATTTGGTATTGCATCATGTTGTTTTATTTTATCTACATGTGAATAGGGTGTGCCAGTGCTGCAGTCCTATAAAATGTCATAGTGCGCCTTTAATAGCTAAATTGACCCTCAACCAGCCCCTATTTATTCTTCCCATGCTATTGTATTCACATGACATGATAAAGCGCCACGTCTGAAATGTCATGACAACAGCTTAATCCTTTTCTATAGGTGGGCAAGCTTGTGCTCCAGCACTGCATGGTTTCCGGTGAGTGGTTTGCCAGATTTGATGACATCACATCCGGTGTGTCACTTCTGGTGACAAGCCATGCACTGGTCCATGCTCCCTTGCTCCAGCAGCTTCTGACGTGGGTGCCTTGATCATCCCACCACAGGAGCTGCCATTCCCGGGTACAACATCACCGGCATGCCTTACCATCTTCAAGTGCCAGTCACCGCATCACTGGCATGCCACCTCCATCTCTGGGCAAGTAAGCAACCTATTCTGGATTTCACTCAGACTCAACTCTATATTGTCATATTGTGTTTTAATGAGACTGCAGTGCCTTTTTACATATGGAAGTGCACATGGAGACTATTCAAGTTAACAGTGAAAGCATTATGTGGTTTTAAAGGAGAAACTGCATTATTAGAGTATAACTTTATCTGTCGCACAATCAACCAGAGCCTCCACTGCCTCACCCCCAGTGCCCATAGCACTTTATAAATGGTTCACTAGCACACCATAAATGCTCTAGGTACTGTTAAGGTGTGGTTATAGAGCATTAACATTGAAATCAATGGAGGCGGCTTACAAGCATCGATTCCTCATGAAAGTGAGATGCTGCTTAATTTTTAGCACGACACAACACAACTGCCCCTGTGTGAACAGCACTGTGTGATAACATTGTAATATTCATGGTGGTCATTAAAGGACAATAAGGAGGCTTTAAAAATACTGAATACATGCTGAAAAACACAAGGTATTGACATATTGACACACGAGCAGGGTGTCTCCACATTAGATGGAGAATCAATGGATATACCTTTGGACAGCATTGTTGCAGCCTTGTCAAACTGAGGAAAGGGTAGTGTTAGCTGCACAAACAGACTTAGATAGACTTGACTGAAAAACTTAAAACCTTTAATTTACTTGCTGGATCACCAGGTGAAATAAAGGAAAGCAAGCCTAAAAAAAATGCAGCCATGTCTAAGAAATGGCAAGATGCTATATACAAGTTTGCATTTTGAGGCTTAATATCACCATTCAGGACAAATATATACAATAAATAATATTTCTCACACTATATAATGGGTTTTTTTTAACATTACAATAAGAGTGATATGGTTCACACAGAATATGTCATATTTATTCTATTTATTTTAGACCTAATTGGTTAAACCACATACACACTTATCTTGTGAGTACCCAGAAAAATATATATAATTCTCAAATTCCAACAGAAGCAATATGCCACAAGCAGCATGTGTAGTATTTCTTCTTTTTTAGAGACCACAAACTAAACCATATCCCCATTTATCTTTGGAGGAATCCAAAATAATACATTTTTTTTAGATTCCAATAGAAGTAAGATAAAAACACTCAGCATATACAATTATTCTACAATTTCTTCTAGACTACAAACTACATTGGTTAAAGCACATTTACATTTGGGTTTGGTATGTCCAAAAAAGTAAAGTGTATTTTTATCAGTAAAATGAAGAACTATATTACGCACTGACCACATGACCTAATTTTAAAAAAATTGCTGGGAAGCATCATTTGATAAAACACATCTCAGACAGCTTTTGAGGACACATAGTATAATAAAATGTTTATTTTTCACTTTAAAAAAAAGGAATATTGTACATACTGCTTAGACACAGCAATGTTGCAAACATCTTTTAGTCTACATTTTGGAAATAACAGACTGAATGTCATTTACAGGCCATTTACAAGCCAAAAATCCACATATAAATATATATATATTTCATAT
This sequence comes from Staurois parvus, assembly GCF_062004578.1. Lineage (NCBI taxonomy): Eukaryota > Metazoa > Chordata > Amphibia > Anura > Ranidae > Staurois > Staurois parvus. The sequence goes on from NW_028317971.1 coordinate 13,075,400, forward strand.
GGAAAAGCAATAAATAATTGAATAACTCCATAGGCATTATTTAAGCTATTTAGCTAGGTTTTACTTTGAAAAAGAGGGGCCGCAGTCAGTTTTATTTAAAAAGAAAAATAAGTCTTACAGTGTTTTTTTTTTCTCCAGAAAAAATAATTTATACTTGGTACAGAAGAGACACCAGGCAGCTTGAAACCATAACATCAAGATCAGATTTTATTATTTAACAAGAAACACGTCAGCAAACCATTTTCCAGACTCCATGCACAGTATGGTAGGAATTTTTTATTGTGGAGGGAATGGGAAGGTTTAAGAAACAAAAAACACTGGTAAACTATGTCAGAGAGTCAATAGCCACAAATATTCTGGATTAATGGAACGCAAGAATAGGTTTAAAAATTGCAAGCAAAGAGTCTGATTTAACTTGCACCAAGTACTATAAGGTTTAAAACTGTAGAACAGCTGCAGAATCATCAGGGGGTCTACATTTAAAAGGTTTGTTGAATGAATGTGGTAAACATCCATACAGCTCCAAAAAAGTGCCGGAATCTGTGTAATATATTCTGTGTGATAATATCTTCTATGATCGTAAGTGTCATCTAGTGGTCATTATGCATTTTAATCCTGACTGAGATACTACACAGAATATGACTGTTTGTCACATTTACTCAGCAAACCTTTTATACATGAACCCCTCGGTGTGTAACCTTGACATTGCTGGAGTAGCATAATAACCTCAAAAAATAGAGATGCAATGCAGATGTGGGGATCTGCCCTCTACTGTCTGTTTTTGTAAGTAGCTGTGCTACAGAATTATTTCAGAGTTATTATGTGCATCACTGTCCCTGTGGGATGGCTTGTACACCCCCAGAGCAAGGAAGTAGTAAAAGAGAGAGACAAAGTCTCAAACCCCAGGTCCAGGAAAAGTTGCCACTAAATCCATACCAGAAGGGACTAAGCAATGTATCCCATGTTTAATAGTTTAATATTGTTGCCGAAAGCATCTGGAGATATATATATATATTCACTATATTGGGACACCCCTTCGAGTCATTGAATTCAGGTGTTCCAATCACCTCCATGGCCACAGGTGTAAAAAATCAAGCCAAACGAACCAGCGCTCAAATCTTCATGCAGGCTACAAAAAAATTCAGAATGCCAAACGGAGAGGTGCTGCCCTTCGAAGATCGGGAAATCTGGACACTAGTGAACAAAAGCAGAACAAAAAGCGCATTCTCATCGTGCATTACCGTGGTATACCACGTTTTTATTTATAGACAAATGGATGTATACTCACAAACCAACGGAAATTAAAAGCAGAATATGTGGTCCGCAGTAACAGTCAAAGTCAATACAATGCTGTACCCTTAAAAGGGATAAGTTGACGCGTTTCGGGAGATAAAAGGGAAGGGGGTGTACCACGGTAATGCATGATGAGAGTGCGCCCTTGTCTGCTTTTGTAAAAAATCAAGCACCTAGACATGCAGACTGGCCCCTTCCTGTTCCAACATGACTGCACACTAGTTCACAAAGCAAGGTCCATAAAGACATGAATGAGTGGATTTGGGGTGGAGGAACTTGACTGTCCTGCACAGAGTCCTGACCTCAACCCGATAGAAAATCTTTAGGATGAATTACAGCGGAGACTGCGAGCCAGGCTTTCTCGTCCGACATCAGTGCCTGACCTCACAAATGCGCTTCTGGAAGAATGGCCAAACGTTTCCATAGACACACTCTGAAACCTTGTGGGCAGTCTTCCCAGAAGAGTTGAAGCTGTTATAGCTGCAACGGGTGGGCCAACTCAGTATTGAACCCTAGAGACTGAGACTGGGATGCTACTAAAGTTCATGTGCGTATAAAGGAAGGCATCACAATACTTACACACACACATGTGTGTGTATATATATATATATATATATATATATATATAGTAGGTGAGTAGGGAGGGACACACAGAAGACCAGAATTTGCGGACCGGATGTTGCAAGGGAGGGAGTAAGCAGATAAAAGTTTAGACAGATAAGAGATCCTTATAGGTGAGTAAGAGGATCTTAAAGTCTATGCAAAACCTGACAGGAAGCTAGTGCAAGGACTCCAGGATAGGCGTAATATGATCAAATGTACAAGACCTAGTCAGGATTCTAGCAGCAGAATTTTGTACAGTAGTTTTGTATTGTTGTTGATTAATAGTGGATTGTGGTACACCAGTGAGTAGAGCATTGCAGTAGTAATGTTATTACAATTTAAATCAGTGACATAAGTGAGCTACTGTGAAAAAAAGAATCTCACAAACTCTACTAATAACCCTTGTTGCCACTGGCCAATTTGTACAAAGTTAGGGCCTTTAGCTTTATTTATTTACAGAGCCCTGGAGTCCAACTGCCCTATAGCTATTAGAATTTGTTTGGCTCCTCCTTTTACCATTCAATTTAAGACTTTTACTTATGGATAAAATAAAATCATGTTTCAAAGCCAAAACTACCTAAAAAGCTCTTTCTTTCAAGTTGTTGGAATGCTGCTGCTGTATTTAAGCAATATTTTAAAAGTAAACAAATCAATTACACATACAAAATATGTGATGCAAGAATACCATGCTGCTGGTACTGTCCATGAGAATTGTACAGTTCTGTAACACCACATACAGTTTAAGGCATCTCCCAAGCATGTAATTAAAAGAATTAGTGGTTTTCCATTGTTGCTCTCAAAATTGCATAAAAAGGAGGATCTCTCCCTGTTGTACAGTATACATCACAATGCACCCCCCCCCCCCCCCCCAAGAAGCTGGGGGCAGAGCTGGAAAGCAGAATGTGCAGGGTCTGGAGGAGGACCAGAGGAGGGCTTCTCTCAGCTGCCGGAGTCTGCTAAAAGCTGAGACCAGGGGAGGCGGAAGCAAGCAGGTGCTACCGATTGCACAGGACCTATAGGATGAGTTCTGTCCTCCTCTCTGCTACCAACTGCTGAGACAAAGGAGGGAAGAGACAAACCTCTCTGTGGCTGCATGGAGAAGCGTAGGATCTGACAGAGGGGATCTGTTTTCCTTTCTGCTGCTGACTGCTGAGACAAGGTGGGGGTGAAGATGAGGGGGGTACCACAGCTGCAGGAGTGGTGCAAGGACAACATGCAATGGCCTGGAAGGCCAGATTCGTCCCACTGGCCTTGTGTTTGACACATGATTTACAGGGTTAAAACAGGCAGTGAAGAGGTGACATGTTGCCACCTCACTACCTGTCAAATGTCTCTCATTATCAGATGCTTTTCATGGGGGCGACAAGGTCTGCTGCTGTATAAGTCTAAAGCTTTAATTAGGAAGAAAGAGAGAAAAAATAGGACGACTTTTTCTTGTAGTATTTTTTTTATTTGCCTGATTATTTTGGAATATTAGGCCAAACTGTAATGGCCAATGACTCCTGAGCATACACATAAAAACTTGGAATTTTTCATGTTTAACTGCCTTTAAAGACTGCATTTAAGATTTCATAATTTACAGTAAATTATTTAAGTTAATCATAATGTAAAAAAACAACTGAACAAACTTATACAGTCTCCAAGAAACCTGCACCTTTGGAGAAGATGTGTCTTCCTGTAAGACAATGACCCCAAGCAGAAAGTCAAAGCTACACAAGAATGGCTTAAAAACAACAGTGTTAAATACTTGAAAACGGGGTCCTGAGGTCAATCCAAAAGAAAATTGGTAGCTGAACTTGGAAAAAGGCTATTCACTCATGATCCCCTTGCAACCTGACAGAGCTGCAACAGTTTTGAGAAAAAGAATGGGAAAAAATTGTAGTTTCCAGATGTACAAATCTAATAGGAAAATTCTTAGAAATTCAAGTTTGCAATTACTACCAAAGGTGCATCTACTAAATACTGCCTTGAAGGAGGTGTATTTTTATACAGTCAGTTATTTTGTATTATTTCATTGTAATTCATTGAAATCTCTTGACAAACAAATGTTTTAAATTTAAAGTACTGTATATTTCTGTTGTTCAGTATAAAAAAAATGAAATCTATTGTAATTCAATGTTCTATGACAATAAAACACAAAAACATCCAAGGGGGTGAATAGTTTTTATAGGCGCTGCATTATGAATGACATTATGCAAACCTGCGTCATGCTTATGCAGGCCCTGTTCAATGTCATTCATTTGCTTAAATGCCATCCAAAGTATTTAATATATTTGCTGTGATGAAAACCACCATTTTTTACTTTTTATTGTTAGATTAATTCGATTGCATTCATTCGAGAGCAATTTCAGGTAACAATCAGCATTCCAGCATACTTCAGCTGTGCTAAAACCATCATTTTCAGTCTTTAAGTGACCTTGTCACCAATCTAAAAGTCCTCCAATCTGCCCTTGTAGAAAAAAGATGTATACTTATCACTCCTGCTTCCTATGCTATGGAATGCCATTCCAGTCTAGAGAAATTCCTGGCTGAGGTGTGTGCTGAAACTGACACTTGCGGGGGTGTCATTTTCCTCTGTCCTCCACAGTGGTTCAGAAAGAAGAACCAATGAGCTCTGTGAAGAATTCAGGAAACTGATATTCCTGAAAGTCAAGTATTGTGGAGACTCTAGTTGGCAATTCCTCTTGACTGGAGCATTTGGTGATACAGGTGGAGGTTGAGGTAAGTGTTCCATTTCAGCCGCTTGTCACAGGACCCAGCATATTGTGGCGATTACTGTAGTAGCACTGACTACTAGAGTGATTGTAAACTTTCACAGTGGCCCTTCAGTCATGAAATATGCATACTTACATTGGTCCAAGCTTGGCCAATGTAACCATGCAATTAAGATCATACCTGGAGTTCAGCTTTAGGCTGGAAATGAAACTAGTCACCCCTCATACTGCCAGTCTTATGGCCAGCCCTTCCACATGCTGAGCAGTAGGATCAGGGAACACGCTTCACCAATTTGATGACTGTTGTTACTAAATCCTGAAGTGCTCAGCCTTGAACTGAACTAAACTAACACACTAACCATTTACATTTAGATTCTAGTCACACTTATTTGTTGCAATAATGCACAGTAAAATGCAAGTATCATGAAATGTTACTCTGTGAGGTGTGTTACAGTGTCCTCTATTTAGAATGGCAGCCTAACACACAATACAATTGGGTTGAGTCAGTCAAGGTGGCTCCATAGGGCACTGCAAAGAAAACAGACAGGAACATAGACAAGGATTAACCCCTTTAAGACCACCTTCTGCATATGAGCAGTGGTAAAAAGATGGGCTTTAACATCCACATGCCGCACACATACATCACTGGGTGGCTGGTGTTTTGAGAGCACACTCACTGTGAGACAGATCTTGCTCCCGGCTAATGATCAGTAACTGGCAGGACTGACTCCTGATCATGTAAACACTGTGACATATTTGGATGATCTTTTCCACCCCTAGCATTCAGAACTTTTTATGGGAACACCAGAGCGGACTAGAAAGGGGTTACAAGATGAAGAAGCAGCATACTCAGTAAGCAATTAAATCAGCTGCTGAAATTGCTTAGAAACTGAGGGTTTAATATGACTTTAATGAAGTGTGGTGTGTTGATTTGCATTGCCATTAAGTTTAAATTATACCCAAATGCACTTACCTAGTGCACCTCCAAACACATGCTTTTTACTGCATCGCAACCTTTGTATATTTTAGTGCATTACAAAACACATGCATTTTGGTGCACCAAAAACAAAGATGTAAGTCATTTGGATATTGTAGTGTGCTGCATTCAGTAGAAACAGTGCATTTATTTTTTTTTTTTTTTGCTGAAGTGTTTGGGTTGGGCTGCCTTAAAGGACAATTTCACCTTTATACCAAAAATAATAAATGCACATTTTTTTGCAGGTAAACATTTATCCTAGATTGTAAGCTCCAAGGAGCAGGGCCCTCCTATCCCTCTTGTATTGAACTGTATTGTTGCTGTATTGTCTCCTGTTATATTGAAAAGCGCTGAGCAAACTGTTGGCGCTATATAAATCCTGTATAATAATAATATTATTTTTTGTTGCAGGAGCCTGTAAACCATTGCACCAGCAATCAGCAGATCTCTGGTGCCATGTAGGTCTCCTGCAGATCTATCAGTGTATCTGCTTGCCTGTACGGGATATACAGGCAAGCAGATATACTGACAGGAAGATTCAATGAACAACAATGGCGCTCCACAGCACCATGGTAGTTCATTGAGAACTACAAGCCAACAGCTGCTACGGCTGTTGGGACTTGTAGTTTCTCATTCACAGAATATGGTGAATGAGTAACACAGCCGGGTGGGTGAAGCCCCACACAGACGTGTTTTTTTTTTTTTAATTTGACAGCTAGCGAGGTGGGAGAATATTCCTCGCTAGCTGTCAAAATGGGGGAGTGGGGTTTCGGTGCATTCATAACATGTTACATGTTCCACCCTGAATATGGGCATAACATGTAACATATATAAGTTATAAAAGGTGAACTTATTCTTTAATGCAGCATACTTATTCACACAAACATGTATTAATGTAATGCATAGTGTGAATAGTCCCTTAAAAATATAACTTCAGAGTCATCATTTTGCTTAATGATAAATATATCAAATATAAAAGGTTTTTTAGTGTAAATTGCCTAGGTATGGATTTGATGCCTAAAATTTTCGCTGTTAGGCAAAAAACACAGAATAATAAATGTATGCTTATGCATTACTGATTTACTCAAAACCGTTTTATCTTTAATATTTAGAAGGGATTTTAAAATTATGTTGTACTGGTCAAAAGAAGAAAAAACAGGCTTGTGCACCTATCACTGATCTTTCCCCCTAAGGCTAGGTTCACACTTGCCCACATGCTTCGAGCTGGTTGCGAGTGCAGGAATTGCACCTGCTCCCAACCACCCGCAGCCAAATCACGCTGTTCCTATGAGACACTTGGGGGCTGCCATTCATTCTGAATCTCAGCCCACAGAGCGTTTGCAGGTGCAGGTATAACAGGGAAACAGCATGATCAAAAAGACCATGCGGTTTCCCTGCGGCAGTGTTTTTTAAAAAAGGTGAGTGCACTTTTTTTCTGCAGGAAATTTAGGCACAGCACGTAGGCTGACACAGGAGCCAGCTACAACAAATGTTGTTCACAAAAGTCAAGCAATCAATAGTGCAGTGCCCTAATTCACTGCATACAGCCAAAACCCAATCCTCTGTTTATATAAATATTGAGCAATAATCAAACTTTCCCAAACAGTTCCAACATGCACAATCAGCTTCTGATGAAACCCAGGTGAACGTAACACATAAGGCGGAGTTTGTGGGCAGTGACATCATCACACTTTGCAGATTCACCTGCTGTGAAGATTTTCTACAGTAGTCATTGTATGTTTCCCTGTATATGATGACAGAAATGAATAATTTTATCTACGTCTGGTGCTGAGGAACGCTACATAGTTGAGTAATTTTCTGTGAATTTTAATAAATTTTTTTAAAACAGTAACCACTATGATTCCTTTGTGTTTCTCTTGAGTTGGAACAGTAATCTAAAGGAGAGCGGAGTTTGGATGCTTAACTCCTTGGAGGGGTATATGCTGCTTTGATGACCTGAAATCAGAGGTCCATCAAGACCCAAGAGGGGCACTGAAGGTGGAAGATTTTACTGTTACTGGAAACTACATGGTGGAAGTGTGAATATTCAAGGTTTCACATCAGACAGTTTGAAGGACAGTTAAAGATTTTTCTCACAAATATAAAAAGGGATTCATATTATGTAGACGTATTATGGACGTATTATGGTGGGTTTGGATGGGAGCAGGGAGTATGATTATTGCTCAGTATTTATATAAACAAGGAGGATTTGGTTTAGGGTGTACGGAGTGAATTGGAGCACTAAGGTGGTTAGGCTCACAAAGAGCTCAAAAAAAGGATGCCAAATATTATTATTATTATTATTATACAGGATTTATATAGCGTCAACGGTTTGCTCAGTGCTTTACATTATTGTGGGAGACAATATAGTAACAATACAGTTCAATACAAGAGGGATAGGAGGACCTGCTCCTTGGAGCTTACAATCTAAATAGCGTGATACTGCTACAGAGGGTTTATTGTATCCAATTTCTTTGGGCTCTTTGTGAGCCTAACCACCTTAGTGTGAGCCACTCTAAGGAGGAGGATAGAGGTGCTGCGACCCACGGATGATCCAGAGGGGGAGTCCATACCAGGTTGTACATGTCCCTAAGAGGATTCAGCTGACCTACTGAGAAATTTGTGTTCTCAAATGCGTAATGTTATTGTGCATCTGGTGAGTGCGTAATTTTTCTATTATCTGACACATCACCTTGCGATTGAAGATAGGAAGTGGATCACCTTACCCTGAGATCTTTTATTGGATCTTCGCGTTTATTAACGATTTTGGACTTTGTCACTTTATTAGCACTATTAGCCACTTTGAGTAGCAATAACTTTATTTAATCACTTACAATTGCCAGTATCTATGGTCACTATACAAGCACTATTTTCACTTTACAGATAACCTTTGAACAGTGATATAATTATTGTTATAATTATTGTTTTCTGCTGGTTTATGATTGACTTTGCAGTCTGTTGGATTTATTGCACTTTATTATATTTGATTATTTTGATCTCAGCGCTGCACCTACTCTTTACATTACTGATCTTGGAAGGTTTTTTGATACCTTTTTTGGTGTCACAGCAGCTTGCCTGTAGTGCTCACTTTGTCTTTTATGCTCATATATGGTATATATCTGAAAATCGATCAATCCTGATGTACTGACAGCACTGATCTAATTTCTTGAGGCCCAAAAATGTCAGGACAGCACAGATATCCCCCAAACTACCCCTTTTCGGAAAGTAGAGAGTCTGCAGTATGTAGTAAGAGTTATGGCAAGTTTTTTAAGTCATAATTTTTGGGAAAATTAAGAAATAAAAAATGTTCACAATTTTTTTTTCACATACTATCACCATTCAGTACAGGATCACCAAATAACTGGTGTGGCGATGATCAGGGACACTGATTGGTGACTGTGCAAAAAAAAAAAATGTTTTCCTTTTTTTTTTTTAATTATTTTTTTTAAATAAAATGCTGTTACCAGAGTAATATAATGTTACCATTGTAATATTGCACTACTCCGGAGACGTAATCAGTATTGATTACTTACACATTATGATTGCCCATAGCAGTGAATTTCACTGCTATAGGCAAGCATTTAACTGAATGAAATAAAATAATTCAGTATTTTTTGTTGTGATTATCTGTGATTGGCCACAGCTAATCAAATGACACATGTGGCTGTGATGATGGGCTGGGATTGGCCCAGTCTGTATATGTGATCACTGTGACCAATCACAACTAACAACACAATTGTATACAATGGATGACATGAAAGGAAGCCATCCACTGTTTACAATTGTCATATTACCTGCTGTGATTGGTCACAGTGGTCACCTGGTAGCGGCAACGGGCCGATACATAGATCGATCAGTGTCCTATGTCACATGCCTGATGAAGGGGTCCTGCGAGACTCTGAAATGTTGCCTTGCTGTAGCTGTGTAATTATTCATTAAAACATTTGGACCCATATTGGACCCATATTGGTGATTTGTTTTTAAAAAGGAGGTAGGTGAAGTAATCCACTGGCTATATCCAAAACTCACTGTTAAGCTAACCTACCATTATTATAAAAGCAAACTGATCTACACTGTCAATTTGCACGAAAGAGAGATTTACATCAACACAAAACACAATATTCGCATTACGCAAATATCCATAACTGTTTGCTGACTACAGGTTAATTTGCAGGTGCTAACTTAAATATAATATTTGCAAATAATCCTTAATTCATACATTTTATAATGCACTCTCTAGTGTTTTTATATGTTTTTCATACTAATGATTAAAATGTTTCTTTTCCCCCAGCAGACTAATTAAATATAAAATGCTGTATTTTTGTCTATTGATTTCACAAAGCTGCCAACACCTAAATGATCTTTTATTGCTATTTCATGATAAGGTTTAACTTATAAATACAAATTGTTTTCCCTAACCAATATTACAATTTCAGCATCCCTCAGTACTTCAGTTTAATAGAAACCAATTATATTGTCTCCAAAGATGCCACGCTCTGCAAGACTCTGGCGATTAAGGTATTATGACTTAACAGGAAAAAGCTGTGGTCCAAATGGCAGACACCCAGGGGGTTGGCAAAAATGTAGCCAGATAAGCATCATGAAATAGGGATAGTCATTTAAATAAATCTACTGTACCTGAAGAGCCATTTATAGCTGTTGTATTTTATGTTTAAGATGACTGAAAGAACTGGCCAACATTTTACAGATGACTGAAGAATCTAACGAACTTATGATCCATCACTCGTTTAACAAAAAGATTATATTGGAGAACTTACATTAGAAAATAGAAAAGGCTTGGCTAAAATACTAAGTGTAAAGAATTTTTTTTTCCTCCATATAAAAGTGACAGAGAGGATGAAGACATTTACTATTTGAAAGGTTCCTCTTTAATTAAGACTAATTAGGAGCTTACCTATCTTCCAGTGGCATATTCAGGGTATTGCACATATGGCATGTGCCTTGGGTGTCACTTGAAGGGGGCTGCTGCACCACTCAGCTGTAGGGACAGATGGCAAAAACATTCTCTGGACTGCTCACTGCTTCGTGTGTCTGCTAAAGTTTACTGACTCACAGAGACTGCAGAGACACAGGTGAGACTCTGAGATCTTGCTCTTCTGAGTATAGAGACTGAAAAAACTGACTTTGATGACATCATAGACCAATTTGCATCAGTGAAAGCATGGAAGGTGCAGTTGTCATTAACTATGTAGTGCCACAATTTGTTAATTAAAAGATTAATGAGTTTGACTTGTATTTTAAAGTTTATATTATGATAAAGTTGTCTAAAATGTGGGTGCCAGATATTTAGGCAGTGGTACAATTTCAGTGCATACATGCTGTCATTGCAGTTTACTTTTAAATGTAATGTAAAAAAAAAAAAAAAAACTCTACATATGTTTTGCTATAAACTCCCTTTATCATGTTGCATATGGATTACTGTTTGTTTGCAGTTAAAAAAATGTTCTTCCTATCTCACTGTAGCTAAGGGATGCACTATGTCCCTTCACACTATGATTTTTTTACCTATCTGATGTTTATCTGTTATGATCTGCACAAGTTTTGGATGAAAGCTTCTTATGATCTACAAGATGTCATTTGGATTGAGCTATTGTCTACTAATTCTACTGAGACTGTGAGTTATAGCTATCTTGCCACTACAGAACTTCCTTATCCATAAAAAAGTCAATTTTCTTCAGAGGTGCAATCAATGCAAGCACCAGAAAGAATAACTAGTTTATTAGTTAGTAGTTGTCAAAAAGGAAAAAAAAATCCACGAGTAGGGCAGAATTCTACAGGACAACTGGTTTGAGGTCCATGCTCTTTAAACCATCTGATCTAAATTTGATTTAATAATGTCTATCTCATTTGACCAGTTTTAACTTCACTACAGTATATTTACTAGCTAGAGATTTTTTTGTGTATGGTAGAAATAAGTTGTGGAACCCTGGTTCACATTTTAAATACAGACCCAGGTGAACTCAGGTACTCCTTTATTTGGATGCCACTCAATGTACTGGTAAATGCGCATGTTATAGCTAGAGATGAGCGAATCGAAGTATCCGAAGTGGAATTCGAGTCGAATATCGGAAAAATTTCGATTTGTGCCGAATCCGAAAAACAGCCTAATTCGGACGCGCGAATCGAAATTTTTCCGAAAATGGCGGCTGACATGTGCGGCGACGGAGCGGGGATGTCGGGGAAGGCGCGCAGACAAGGCGCGCTGCCCCATAATGCATTCCTCAACGACATGTGATCGCATCAGCCAATCAGCAGCCAGCCAGCCAGCACTGTGTAATGGTCGAGGTATATACAGTTGTGACCAAAATTATTCAACCCCCAATGCTGTAAAGGGGTTTAGGGACTATAGTGTACATTTGGAATTGTATTCAGAATCAAATCCTACAAGGACGTTGTAACTACCCAAATGCAACTAAAATGACATCAATTGTTTATGTAATACAGTAGTAAATGGTTCTTATGTGGTTTCTTCATTGCCACAATTATTCAACCCCTTAAAGACTACCACTCTGAAGAACAGAGGTTCATACAGGTGCTTTCCATCAGGTATTGAAAACACCTGTGGATGTCACCGAGCAGCAATCAAGCATAATAAGCACCAATTAGGCAGCTTTAAAATGACTGTGATACTCAGCTCCTTCTAGACATTTACTGGTGTGGTTACAAACATGGTGAAGGCAAGAGAATGGTCCAGGAAGACAAGAGAAGAGGTGATTTCTCTTCACAGGAAGGGCAATGGCTATAAGAAGATTGCAAAGATGTTAAACATACCAAGAGACACCTTAGGAAGCATCATTCGCAAATTCAAGGCAAAGGGCACTGTTGAAACGCTACCTGGTCGTGGCAGAAAGAAGATGCTGACTTCGACTGCTGTGCGCTACCTGAAGCGTAGAGTGGAGAGAAGTCCCCGTGTGACTGCTGAGGAACTGAGAAAAGATTTGTCAGATGTGGGTACAGAAGTTTCAGCCCAGACAATAAGACGCACACTGCGTAATGAAGGCCTCCGTGCCAGAACTCCCAGGCGTACCCCCTTGCTGTCTCCAAAGAATAAGAAGAGTCGACTGCAGTATGCCAAAAGCCATGTGGACAAACCACAAAAGTTGTGGGATAGTGTTCTGTGGACTGATGAAACAAAATTAGAACTGTTTGGGCCCATGGATCAACGCTATGTTTGGAGGAGGAAGAACAAGGCCTATGATGAAAAGAACACCTTGCCTACTGTGAAGCATGGTGGAGGGTCAATCATGCTTTGGGGCTGTTTTGCTTCTGCAGGTACAGGGAAGCTTCAGCGTGTGCAAGGTACCATGAATTCTCTTCAGTACCAGGAGATATTGGATGGAAACGTGATGCAGTCCGTCACACACCTGAGGCTTGGGAGACGTTGGACCTTTCAACAGGACAATGATCCCAAGCATACCTCCAAGTCCACTAGAGCATGGTTGCAGAGGAAAGGCTGGAACATTTTGGAGTGGCCATCGCAGTCACCAGACTTAAATCCGATTGAGAACCTCTGGTGGGACTTAAAGAAAGCAGTTGCAGTGCGCAAGCCTAAGAATGTGACTGAACTGGAGGCCTTTGCCCATGAAGAATGGGCGAAGATACCCGTAGATCGCTGCAAGACACTTGTGTCAAGCTATGCTTCACGTTTAAAAGCTGTTATAACTGTAAAAGGATGCTGTACTAAGTACTAAGATTGAATGTCACTTGGGGGTTGAATAAAACTGATAATGCTGTGAGCACAGAAAAGACATTTGTGGTTATTTCATTATAACTGTTATGTTATATTTGTCTGACCTACAAGTGCCTCTTTAATGTAAATGTAAGCAAGATGACTGAATGATCAAAAGCAATGTCAAACTGGCCAAAACACTCAATTTCAGTGGGGGTTGAATAATTTTGGTCACAACTGTATAGCGGCCATTTTGGAAATCTTCATTTGCCTGCAGTCATTGAACAGAGGCAGACCGCTCTGTACTAGGGACAGGGACAGAGTTAGGGCCACAGAAACGAGAATTGGGGACAGAGAGAAGTTACTTAGGGACAGAGAACCATTACTCAGGGACACAGACTTGTTAATGAGGGCCACAGAATCGTTATTTAGGGACAAAGAAACGCTAGTTAGGGCCACAGAATTCATACTCAGGGACAGACAGAATTTTCACTCAGTGCCAGAGAATTGTTACTTAGGGCCACAGAAACGTTATTAGGGCCACAGAATTTTTACTCAGGGACAGACAGAATTGTTACTGAGTGCCAGAGAATTGTTACTCAGGGACAGACAGAATTGTTACTGAGTGCCAGAGAATTCTTAATCAGGGCCACAGAATTCATTCTCAGGGACAGACAGAATTGTTACTCAGGGACAGACAGAATTGTTACTGAGTGCCAGAGAATTGTTACTCAGGGACAGACAGAATTGTTACTGAGTGCCAGAGAATTGTTACTCAGGGACAGACAGAATTGTTACTGAGTGCCAGAGAATTGTTACTCAGGGACAGACAGAATTGTTACTGAGTGCCAGAGAATTGTTACTCGCACAGACACAAAATTGTTACTTGCACAGACACAGAATTGTTACTCGCACAGACAGAATTGTTACTCAGGGCCACAGAATTCATACTCAGGGACAGACAGAATTGTTACTGAGTGCCAGAGAATTGTTACTCAGGGACAGACAGAATTGTTACTGAGTGCCAGAGAATTGTTACTCAGGGACAGACAGAATTGTTACTGAGTGCCAGAGAATTGTTACTCAGGGACAGACAGAATTGTTACTGAGTGCCAGAGAATTGTTACTCGCACAGACACAAAATTGTTACTTGCACAGACACAGAATTGTTACTCGCACAGACACAGAATTGTTACTCAGGGCCACAGAATTCATACTCAGGGACAGACAGAATTGTTACTGAGTGCCAGAGAATTGTTACTCAGGGACAGACAGAATTGTTACTGAGTGCCAGAGAATTGTTACTCAGGGACAGACAGAATTGTTACTGAGTGCCAGAGAATTGTTACTCGCACAGACACAAAATTGTTACTTGCACAGACACAGAATTGTTACTCGCACAGACACAGAATTGTTACTCAGGGCCACAGAATTCATACTCAGGGACAGACAGAATTGTTACTGAGTGCCAGAGAATTGTTACTCAGGGACAGACAGAATTGTTACTGAGTGCCAGAGAATTGTTACTCAGGGACAGACAGAATTGTTACTGAGTGCCAGAGAATTGTTACTCGCACAGACACAAAATTGTTACTTGCACAGACACAGAATTGTTACTCGCACAGACACAGAATTGTTACTGAGTGCCAGAGAATTGTTACTCAGGGACAGACAGAATTGTTACTGAGTGCCAGAGAATTGTTACTCAGGGACAGACAGAATTGTTACTGAGTGCCAGAGAATTGTTACTCAGGGACAGACAGAATTGTTACTGAGTGCCAGAGATTTGTTACTCGCACAGACACAAAATTGTTACTTGCACAGACACAGAATTGTTACTCGCACAGACACAGAATTGTTACTCAGGGCCACAGAATTCATACTCAGGGACAGACAGAATTGTTACTGAGTGCCAGAGAATTGTTACTCAGGGACAGACAGAATTGTTACTGAGTGCCAGAGAATTGTTACTCAGGGACAGACAGAATTGTTACTGAGTGCCAGAGAATTGTTACTCGCACAGACACAAAATTGTTACTTGCACAGACACAGAATTGTTACTCGCACAGACACAGAATTGTTACTCAGGGCCACAGAATTCATACTCAGGGACAGACAGAATTGTTACTGAGTGCCAGAGAATTGTTACTCAGGGACAGACAGAATTGTTACTGAGTGCCAGAGAATTGTTACTCAGGGACAGACAGAATTGTTACTGAGTGCCAGAGAATTGTTACTCAGGGACAGACAGAATTGTTACTGAGTGCCAGAGAATTGTTACTCAGGGACAGACAGAATTGTTACTGAGTGCCAGAGAATTGTTACTCGCACAGACACAAAATTGTTACTTGCACAGACACAGAATTGTTACTCGCACAGACACAGAATTGTTACTCAGGGCCACAGAATTCATACTCAGGGACAGACAGAATTGTTACTGAGTGCCAGAGAATTGTTACTCAGGGACAGACAGAATTGTTACTGAGTGCCAGAGAATTGTTACTCAGGGACAGACAGAATTGTTACTGAGTGCCAGAGAATTGTTACTCAGGGACACACAGAATTGTTACTGAGTGCCAGAGAATTGTTACTCGCACAGACACAAAATTGTTACTTGCACAGACACAGAATTGTTACTCGCACAGACACAGAATTGTTACTCAGGGCCACAGAATTCATACTCAGGGACAGACAGAATTGTTACTGAGTGCCAGAGAATTGTTACTCAGGGACAGACAGAATTGTTACTGAGTGCCAGAGAATTGTTACTCAGGGACAGACAGAATTGTTACTGAGTGCCAGAGAATTGTTACTCAGGGACAGACAGAATTGTTACTGAGTGCCAGAGAATTGTTACTCGCACAGACACAAAATTGTTACTTGCACAGACACAGAATTGTTACTCGCACAGACACAGAATTGTTACTCAGGGCCACAGAATTCATACTCAGGGACAGACAGAATTGTTACTGAGTGCCAGAGAATTGTTACTCAGGGACAGACAGAATTGTTACTGAGTGCCAGAGAATTGTTACTCAGGGACAGACAGAATTGTTACTGAGTGCCAGAGAATTGTTACTCAGGGACAGACAGAATTGTTACTGAGTGCCAGAGAATTGTTACTCAGGGACAGACAGAATTGTTACTGAGTGCCAGAGAATTGTTACTCGCACAGACACAAAATTGTTACTTGCACAGACACAGAATTGTTACTCGCACAGACACAGAATTGTTACTCAGGGCCACAGAATTCATACTCAGGGACAGACAGAATTGTTACTGAGTGCCAGAGAATTGTTACTCAGGGACAGACAGAATTGTTACTGAGTGCCAGAGAATTGTTACTCAGGGACAGACAGAATTGTTACTGAGTGCCAGAGAATTGTTACTCGCACAGACACAAAATTGTTACTTGCACAGACACAGAATTGTTACTCGCACAGACACAGAATTGTTACTGAGTGCCAGAGAATTGTTACTCAGGGACAGACAGAATTGTTACTGAGTGCCAGAGAATTGTTACTCAGGGACAGACAGAATTGTTACTGAGTGCCAGAGAATTGTTACTCAGGGACAGACAGAATTGTTACTGAGTGCCAGAGAATTGTTACTCGCACAGACACAAAATTGTTACTTGCACAGACACAGAATTGTTACTCGCACAGACACAGAATTGTTACTCAGGGCCACAGAATTCATACTCAGGGACAGACAGAATTGTTACTGAGTGCCAGAGAATTGTTACTCAGGGACAGACAGAATTGTTACTGAGTGCCAGAGAATTGTTACTCAGGGACAGACAGAATTGTTACTGAGTGCCAGAGAATTGTTACTCGCACAGACACAAAATTGTTACTTGCACAGACACAGAATTGTTACTCGCACAGACACAGAATTGTTACTCGCACAGACACAGAATTGTTACTCAGGGCCACAGAATTCATACTCAGGGACAGACAGAATTGTTACTGAGTGCCAGAGAATTGTTACTCAGGGACACCTAATCGTTGAATTAAATAGTATGTCAGACAACATGCAGAGGAGTGGCAGAGGAGGCAATGTTTTAGGAGCGAGCAGACGTGGCAGCAGAGGAAGGGGTCGAGGCAGCAGTATTCGCAGCCAGAGGCCAGTGCTCCCGGTGTCATCCAGCGGTCGTGTCTCCACCGACAACCCTGCCGTCATTGATTGGTTGGCTCGGTCGTCTTCCTCTTCCCAGGTCACCTCTGACACCTACAGCCAACGGTCGGTGGGTACGTCAGACACAACCGTTAGTTGGCATGGCCCGGGAGCAAGCCCACTGAAATCACGTGTCCTCTACCTGCCCCTGTCCTTTGCTGTTCCCTCACCAAGCGAAGTATCGCATGCTGTGGGCTCAGCCCCACTGTACAGTGAGGAAGAGCTAACAGAGGGCGGTCAGGAACGGGGGGAGACATCGGCCTTTTCAGCAGCCAAGCGAACAAGTACTGGCGAGGAGAGTGGCTCGGTAGCCGGTCTAGAGACAGGTCTGTCTCCTGACCCAGACGCAGCCGAGGGGGCTAGTAGTGAGGCGGAGACCCTACTTGATGATGAGGAGGTTGATCGCACTTGGCAGCCTCGTCGTCATCAGGCAATTTCTTCCGCATCATCAGGAGAAGAGGGTGGCAGCTTGGCAGCGAGCAAAACAGTCGGTGGGTTGCCCAGGAGACAGCAGCAGGGTCGCATCAGTGTCAGTGGAGCCAAACGTCCACGGAGTAGAGCACCAGCTCCACTGCAGCCTACCACCACGGCCAGTAGTGGTGCCGGTGCGCACGGAGGAAGTAGCAGTCAGCCAGTGAAGAGTAGCGGGGGCAAAGTTTCCTACTCGGTGGTGTGGCAATTTTTCCTCAAGCCGCCCGAGGAAGTAAACGTAGCCGTATGTCGACTATGTGGCCAGAAATGCAAGCGTGGCCAGGGGGCCCATGTTGGGACTACAGCGTTGCGTCAGCATATGCAGCGTCACCATTCGGTGGCCTGGGAAAACCGTGATAAACATACGGCGGTTCTGCCTGCCCCAGCCCCCGCTCCATCACCCGCTCCGTTACTTGCTCCGTCACCCGACGTCGTCAATCGCCCTCTATCAGCCAGTCAAGGCTCCAACACCTCTGCTGAGGGGAGTTGTCGCTCGTTGGCATCTTCCGCTCGTTCAGATGCTCCTTCTCCTGCTACTCCTCTTCTCGGATTCCGTCAACAGTCTTTCTTGGAATCCGTATCCAAGAGACAACAGTTTGCGAGCACGCACCCGACGGTGCAAAAGCTGAACGTCCTCCTGTCCAAGTTGCTGGTGCTGCAGTCCCTCCCTTTCCAACTGGTGGACTCAGCACCTTTCCGAGAAATGATGGCTTGTGCCGCGCCGCGGTGGAGAGTGCCAAGCCGTCATTTCTTTGCCCAAAAGGCAGTGCCAGCCCTGCATTCACATGTAGAAGAGATGGTGGGCCAGTCTTTGAGCATGTCGGTCTCTGCCAAAGTGCACGGCAGCGCCGACGTGTGGAGCTGTAACTACGGTCAGGGACAGTACATGTCATTTACGGCCCACTGGGTGAACGTGGTGCCGGCACAGCCGCACCAGCAACTTGGACAGGTCACGACGCTTTTGCCTCCACGTTTGCACGTCCTTGGTCCAGCAAGCATGTCCGCCTCTACCACCTCTTTTTCCGCCGTGTCCTCAGCCGCCACCCCCGTGCCAAGTCCCATTACCCGACCGGCATATCACATGTGCAGGGCGCAACGGTGTCACGCTGTGCTGCACCTGGTATGCCTTGGCGAACGTAGTCACACAGGGGAGGAACTGCTGAGTGTAATGAACAGAGAAATCGACAGATGGCTGTCTCCGCGCAAACTAAAAATCGGAACCATGTTGACTGACAACGGAAAGAACATGGTGTCTGCTCTGCGTCAAGGAAGGTTGTGCCATGCGCCATGCATGGCTCACGTGTTCAATCTGGTTGTCAAGCGGTTCCTAAAATCCACCATCCCACTGCAAGACATCCTTAAAATGTCACGTAAACTGTGCATGCATTTCAGCCATTCCTACACCGCAAAGAACACCCTCATTGAGCTGCAGCGGCAGAACGGAATTCCACAGCATCGCCTGATCTGCGACGTTGCAACAAGGTGGAATTCAACCCTACACATGTTAGACCGCCTTTACGAGCAGCGAAAGGCCATCACCGATTTCCTGATGTTACAAGCGGATAAAGGTACTCCCCTGTGTAACTTAGATGTCAGCCATTGGCAGCTCATGCGTGACACCTGCCGCTTGCTCAGGCCCTTTGAGGAGGCCACGCTATTCGTGAGTCGGCAGGACTATGGGATGAACGACGTCATTCCTCTGTTGCACGTCCTGGAACAAATGCTGTTAACAATGGCTGGTCAGGGTGCGGTAGACGTGGCGCACAGATCTCAACGCCACATGACCCCTGTGGGGGCAGGACAGGAAGAAGAGGAGGAGGTAGAGGAGGACATTTGTGCTCAGGAATTATTGAGTGAAATGGGTGGTTTTTCCACTCAGCGGACAGGAGTGGAGGAGCAGGAGCATCTGGTAGAGGAGGAGGAGGAGGAGACAGAGGACCCAGACGCACCGTGGCAGTATGCTGTGGAGATGGAGGCAGGGAGTCCCTCGCATTCCTTGGCACAAATGGCCCATAGCATGCTCGGTTGCTTGCGTAGCGACAGCCGAATAATAACCATCAGACAGAGGGATGACTTTTGGCTGTCCACCTTGTTGGACCCTCGCTACCGGTCCAAAATGGTGGCCTTTTTCACACCTGCTGAGAGGGAGGCCAAAATTACGTACTATAAAAACCACCTATGTAGTCAGTTGGTCTCTGCCTTTGTGCGCCAACGTCCATCCTCAGACACTGTGGGCCCTGTGCGCTCGCGTTCCGCTGGCATGGCAGCAGGGGAGGGGTGGGGTGGTAGGAGCAGTGGCAGCTCCACCAGCAGTGGCTGCCTCAGTCTGCAGTCGATGATGAGTAGCTTTCTTCACCAGCGCAGTGAGGAAACTACTAACCAGCCGCAGCAGCAGCAGCAGCATCAGGTGGACCTGGAGCAGGAGCTCAAACAACAGGCTTGGGCCTACTTGGACAGCACCCTGCCAACCGAGGTAGACAATCCCCTTGACTACTGGGCAACGAAACTTGACCTTTGGCCCCAACTAGCTGAATTTGCCCTTGAAAGGCTGTCATGCCCGGCCAGTAGCGTGGCATCGGAGCGCGTGTTTAGTGCGGCAGGAGGTATTGTAACTCCGCGGAGGACACGACTGTCCACCCAAAGTGTGGAGAGACTCACGTTTGTGAAAATGAATCAGGCGTGGATTAGTCTGGATTTCAAACCACCAGTTCCTGACACAACTGACTAAATCCGCCATGAATCATGCCTCAAACATGTGCCACTTTCAGGTCTCCTCACACTGCTGGTGTGTTTAATTTTTTGACATAGGGTGCTGGCAGATTACGGGCCTCCTATAGCTGCTGCCAGGCCCCTAATCTGCCATAGGCCCCTATATACCGCCTCCTCATGCTGCTGCTAGGTCCAGAGTCTCTCATGGGTCCCTGTACGGCCTCCCATTGCTGCTGTCTCCATCGCCACACTCTGCTGCCATGTGCCACTTTCAGGTCTCTTCACACTGCTGGTGTGTTTAATTTTTTGACATAGGGTGCAGGCAGATTACGGGCCTCACATAGCTGCTGCCAGGCCCCTAATCTGCCATGGGCCCCTATATACCGCCTCCTCATGCTGCTGCCAAGTCCAGAGTCTCTCATGGGTCCCTGTACGGCCTCCCATTGCTGCTGTCTCCATCGCCACACTCTGCTGCCATGTGCCACTTTCAGGTCTCTTCACACTGCTGGTGTGTTTAATTTTTTGACATAGGGTGCAGGCAGATTACGGGCCTCACATAGCTGCTGCCAGGCCCCTAATCTGCCATGGGCCCCTATATACCGCCTCCTCATGCTGCTGCCAAGTCCAGAGTCTCTCATGGGTCCCTGTACGGCCTCCCATTGCTGCTGTCTCCATCGCCACACTCTGCTGCCATGTGCCACTTTCAGGTCTCTTCACACTGCTGGTGTGTTAAATTTTTTGACATAGGGTGCAGGCAGATTACGGGCCTCACATAGCTGCTGCCAGGCCCCTAATCTGCCATGGGCCCCTATATACCGCCTCCTCATGCTGCTGCCAAGTCCAGAGTCTCTCATGGGTCCCTGTACGGCCTCCCATTGCTGCTGTCTCCATCGCCACACTCTGCTGCCATGTGCCACTTTCAGGTCTCTTCACACTGCTGGTGTGTTTAATTTTTTGACATAGGGTGCTGCAAGATAACGGGCCTCACATAGCTGCTGCCAGGCCCCTAATCTGCCATGGGCCCCTATATACCGCCTCCTCATGCTGCTGCCAAGTCCAGAGTCTCTCATGGGTCCCTGTACGGCCTCCCATTGCTGCTGTCTCCATCGCCACACTCTGCTGCCATGTGCCACTTTCAGGTCTCTTCACACTGCTGGTGTGTTTAATTTTTTGACATAGGGTGCAGGCAGATTACGGGCCTCACATAGCTGCTGCCAGGCCCCTAATCTGCCATGGGCCCCTATATACCGCCTCCTCATGCTGCTGCCAAGTCCAGAGTCTCTCATGGGTCCCTGTACGGCCTCCCATTGCTGCTGTCTCCATCGCCACACTCTGCTGCCATGTGCCACTTTCAGGTCTCTTCACACTGCTGGTGTGTTAAATTTTTTGACATAGGGTGCAGGCAGATTACGGGCCTCACATAGCTGCTGCCAGGCCCCTAATCTGCCATGGGCCCCTATATACCGCCTCCTCATGCTGCTGCCAAGTCCAGAGTCTCTCATGGGTCCCTGTACGGCCTCCCATTGCTGCTGTCTCCATCGCCACACTCTGCTGCCATGTGCCACTTTCAGGTCTCTTCACACTGCTGGTGTGTTAAATTTTTTGACATAGGGTGCAGGCAGATTACGGGCCTCACATAGCTGCTGCCAGGCCCCTAATCTGCCATGGGCCCCTATAAACCGCCTCCTCATGCTGCTGCCAAGTCTAGAGTCTCTCATGGGTCCCTGTACGGCCTCCCATTGCTGCTGTCTCCATCGCCACACTCTGCTGCCATGTGCCACTTTCAGGTCTCTTCACACTGCTGGTGTGTTTAATTTTTTGACATAGGGTGCAGGCAGATTACGGGCCTCACATAGCTGCTGCCAGGCCCCTAATCTGCCATGGGCCCTATATACCGCCTCCTCATGCTGCTGCCAAGTCCAGAGTCTCTCATGGGTCCCTGTACGGCCTCCCATTGCTGCTGTCTCCATCGCCACACTCTGCTGCCATGTGCCACTTTCAGGTCTCTTCACACTGCTGGTGTGTTAAATTTTTTGACATAGGGTGCTACAAGATAACGGGCCTCACATAGCTGCTGCCAGGCCCCTAATCTGCCATGGGCCCCTATATACCGCCTCCTCATGCTGCTGCCAAGTCCAGAGTCTCTCATGGGTCCCTGTACGGCCTCCCATTGCTGCTGTCTCCATCGCCACACTCTGCTGCCATGTGCCACTTTCAGGTCTCTTCACACTGCTGGTGTGTTAAATTTTTTGACATAGGGTGCAGGCAGATTACGGGCCTCACATAGCTGCTGCCAGGCCCCTAATCTGCCATGGGCCCCTATATACCGCCTCCTCATGCTGCTGCCAAGTCCAGAGTCTCTCATGGGTCCCTGTACGGCCTCCCATTGCTGCTGTCTCCATCGCCACACTCTGCTGCCATGTGCCACTTTCAGGTCTCTTCACACTGCTGGTGTGTTTAATTTTTTGACATAGGGTGCTGCAAGATAACGGGCCTCACATAGCTGCTGCCAGGCCCCTAATCTGCCATGGGCCCCTATATACCGCCTCCTCATGCTGCTGCCAAGTCCAGAGTCTCTCATGGGTCCCTGTACGGCCTCCCATTGCTGCTGTCTCCATCGCCACACTCTGCTGCCATGTGCCACTTTCAGGTCTCTTCACACTGCTGGTGTGTTTAATTTTTTGACATAGGGTGCAGGCAGATTACGGGCCTCACATAGCTGCTGCCAGGCCCCTAATCTGCCATGGGCCCCTATATACCGCCTCCTCATGCTGCTGCCAAGTCTAGAGTCTCTCATGGGTCCCTGTACGGCCTCCCATTGCTGCTGTCTCCATCGCCACACTCTGCTGCCATGTGCCACTTTCAGGTCTCTTCACACTGCTGGTGTGTTAAATTTTTTGACATAGGGTGCAGGCAGATTACGGGCCTCACATAGCTGCTGCCAGGCCCCTAATCTGCCATGGGCCCCTATAAACCGCCTCCTCATGCTGCTGCCAAGTCTAGAGTCTCTCATGGGTCCCTGTACGGCCTCCCATTGCTGCTGTCTCCATCGCCACACTCTGCTGCCATGTGCCACTTTCAGGTCTCTTCACACTGCTGGTGTGTTTAATTTTTTGACATAGGGTGCTGCAAGATAACGGGCCTCACATAGCTGCTGCCAGGCCCCTAATCTGCCATGGGCCCCTATATACCGCCTCCTCATGCTGCTGCCAAGTCCAGAGTCTCTCATGGGTCCCTGTACGGCCTCCCATTGCTGCTGTCTCCATCGCCACACTCTGCTGCCATGTGCCACTTTCAGGTCTCTTCACACTGCTGGTGTGTTAAATTTTTTGACATAGGGTGCAGGCAGATTACGGGCCTCACATAGCTGCTGCCAGGCCCCTAATCTGCCATGGGCCCCTATATACCGCCTCCTCATGCTGCTGCCAAGTCCAGAGTCTCTCATGGGTCCCTGTACGGCCTCCCATTGCTGCTGTCTCCATCGCCACACTCTGCTGCCATGTGCCACTTTCAGGTCTCTTCACACTGCTGGTGTGTTTAATTTTTTGACATAGGGTGCTGCAAGATAACGGGCCTCACATAGCTGCTGCCAGGCCCCTAATCTGCCATGGGCCCCTATATACCGCCTCCTCATGCTGCTGCCAAGTCCAGAGTCTCTCATGGGTCCCTGTACGGCCTCCCATTGCTGCTGTCTCCATCGCCACACTCTGCTGCCATGTGCCACTTTCAGGTCTCTTCACACTGCTGGTGTGTTTAATTTTTTGACATAGGGTGCAGGCAGATTACGGGCCTCACATAGCTGCTGCCAGGCCCCTAATCTGCCATGGGCCCCTATATACCGCCTCCTCATGCTGCTGCCAAGTCTAGAGTCTCTCATGGGTCCCTGTACGGCCTCCCATTGCTGCTGTCTCCATCGCCACACTCTGCTGCCATGTGCCACTTTCAGGTCTCTTCACACTGCTGGTGTGTTAAATTTTTTGACATAGGGTGCAGGCAGATTACGGGCCTCACATAGCTGCTGCCAGGCCCCTAATCTGCCATGGGCCCCTATAAACCGCCTCCTCATGCTGCTGCCAAGTCTAGAGTCTCTCATGGGTCCCTGTACGGCCTCCCATTGCTGCTGTCTCCATCGCCACACTCTGCTGCCATGTGCCACTTTCAGGTCTCTTCACACTGCTGGTGTGTTTAATTTTTTGACATAGGGTGCTGCAAGATAACGGGCCTCACATAGCTGCTGCCAGGCCCCTAATCTGCCATGGGCCCCTATATACCGCCTCCTCATGCTGCTGCCAAGTCCAGAGTCTCTCATGGGTCCCTGTACGGCCTCCCATTGCTGCTGTCTCCATCGCCACACTCTGCTGCCATGTGCCACTTTCAGGTCTCTTCACACTGCTGGTGTGTTAAATTTTTTGACATAGGGTGCAGGCAGATTACGGGCCTCACATAGCTGCTGCCAGGCCCCTAATCTGCCATGGGCCCCTATAAACCGCCTCCTCATGCTGCTGCCAAGTCTAGAGTCTGTCATGGGTCCCTGTACGGCCTCCCATTGCTGCTGTCTCCATCGCCACACTCTGCTGCCATGTGCCACTTTCAGGTCTCTTCACACTGCTGGTGTGTTTAATTTTTTGACATAGGGTGCAGGCAGATTACGGGCCTCACATAGCTGCTGCCAGGCCCCTAATCTGCCATGGGCCCCTATATACCGCCTCCTCATGCTGCTGCCAAGTCCAGAGTCTCTCATGGGTCCCTGTACGGCCTCCCATTGCTGCTGTCTCCATCGCCACACTCTGCTGCCATGTGCCACTTTCAGGTCTCTTCACACTGCTGGTGTGTTTAATTTTTTGACATAGGGTGCAGGCAGATTACGGGCCTCACATAGCTGCTGCCAGGCCCCTAATCTGCCATGGGCCCCTATATACCGCCTCCTCATGCTGCTGCCAAGTCCAGAGTCTCTCATGGGTCCCTGTACGGCCTCCCATTGCTGCTGTCTCCATCGCCACACTCTGCTGCCATGTGCCACTTTCAGGTCTCTTCACACTGCTGGTGTGTTAAATTTTTTGACATAGGGTGCAGGCAGATTACGGGCCTCACATAGCTGCTGCCAGGCCCCTAATCTGCCATGGGCCCCTATATACCGCCTCCTCATGCTGCTGCCAAGTCTAGAGTCTGTCATGGGTCCCTGTACGGCCTCCCATTGCTGCTGTCTCCATCGCCACACTCTGCCATGTGCCACTTTCAGGTCTCTTCACACTGCTGGTGTGTTTAATTTTTTGACATAGGGTGCAGGCAGATTACGGGCCTCACATAGCTGCTGCCAGGCCCCTAATCTGCCATGGGCCCCTATATACCGCCTCCTCATGCTGCTGCCAAGTCCAGAGTCTCTCATGGGTCCCTGTACGGCCTCCCATTGCTGCTGTCTCCATCGCCACACTCTGCTGCCATGTGCCACTTTCAGGTCTCTTCACACTGCTGGTGTGTTAAATTTTTTGACATAGGGTGCAGGCAGATTACGGGCCTCACATAGCTGCTGCCAGGCCCCTAATCTGCCATGGGCCCCTATATACCGCCTCCTCATGCTGCTGCCAAGTCTAGAGTCTCTCATGGGTCCCTGTACGGCCTCCCATTGCTGCTGTCTCCATCGCCACACTCTGCTGCCATGTGCCACTTTCAGGTCTCTTCACACTGCTGGTGTGTTAAATTTTTGACATAGGGTGCAGGCAGATTACGGGCCTCACATAGCTGCTGCCAGGCCCCTAATCTGCCATGGGCCCCTATAAACCGCCTCCTCATGCTGCTGCCAAGTCTAGAGTCTCTCATGGGTCCCTGTACGGCCTCCCATTGCTGCTGTCTCCATCGCCACACTCTGCTGCCATGTGCCACTTTCAGGTCTCTTCACACTGCTGGTGTGTTTAATTTTTTGACATAGGGTGCTGCAAGATAACGGGCCTCACATAGCTGCTGCCAGGCCCCTAATCTGCCATGGGCCCCTATATACCGCCTCCTCATGCTGCTGCCAAGTCCAGAGTCTCTCATGGGTCCCTGTACGGCCTCCCATTGCTGCTGTCTCCATCGCCACACTCTGCTGCCATGTGCCACTTTCAGGTCTCTTCACACTGCTGGTGTGTTAAATTTTTTGACATAGGGTGCAGGCAGATTACGGGCCTCACATAGCTGCTGCCAGGCCCCTAATCTGCCATGGGCCCCTATAAACCGCCTCCTCATGCTGCTGCCAAGTCTAGAGTCTGTCATGGGTCCCTGTACGGCCTCCCATTGCTGCTGTCTCCATCGCCACACTCTGCTGCCATGTGCCACTTTCAGGTCTCTTCACACTGCTGGTGTGTTTAATTTTTTGACATAGGGTGCAGGCAGATTACGGGCCTCACATAGCTGCTGCCAGGCCCCTAATCTGCCATGGGCCCCTATATACCGCCTCCTCATGCTGCTGCCAAGTCCAGAGTCTCTCATGGGTCCCTGTACGGCCTCCCATTGCTGCTGTCTCCATCGCCACACTCTGCTGCCATGTGCCACTTTCAGGTCTCTTCACACTGCTGGTGTGTTTAATTTTTTGACATAGGGTGCAGGCAGATTACGGGCCTCACATAGCTGCTGCCAGGCCCCTAATCTGCCATGGGCCCCTATATACCGCCTCCTCATGCTGCTGCCAAGTCCAGAGTCTCTCATGGGTCCCTGTACGGCCTCCCATTGCTGCTGTCTCCATCGCCACACTCTGCTGCCATGTGCCACTTTCAGGTCTCTTCACACTGCTGGTGTGTTTAATTTTTTGACATAGGTTGCAGGCAGATTACGGGCCTCACATAGCTGCTGCCAGGCCCCTAATCTGCCATGGGCCCCTATATACCGCCTCCTCATGCTGCTGCCAAGTCCAGAGTCTCTCATGGGTCCCTGTACGGCCTCCCATTGCTGCTGTCTCCATCGCCACACTCTGCTGCCATGTGCCACTTTCAGGTCTCTTCACACTGCTGGTGTGTTAAATTTTTGACATAGGGTGCAGGCAGATTACGGGCCTCACATAGCTGCTGCCAGGCCCCTAATCTGCCATGGGCCCCTATAAACCGCCTCCTCATGCTGCTGCCAAGTCTAGAGTCTCTCATGGGTCCCTGTACGGCCTCCCATTGCTGCTGTCTCCATCGCCACACTCTGCTGCCATGTGCCACTTTCAGGTCTCTTCACACTGCTGGTGTGTTTAATTTTTTGACATAGGGTGCTGCAAGATAACGGGCCTCACATAGCTGCTGCCAGGCCCCTAATCTGCCATGGGCCCCTATATACCGCCTCCTCATGCTGCTGCCAAGTCCAGAGTCTCTCATGGGTCCCTGTACGGCCTCCCATTGCTGCTGTCTCCATCGCCACACTCTGCTGCCATGTGCCACTTTCAGGTCTCTTCACACTGCTGGTGTGTTAAATTTTTTGACATAGGGTGCAGGCAGATTACGGGCCTCACATAGCTGCTGCCAGGCCCCTAATCTGCCATGGGCCCCTATATACCGCCTCCTCATGCTGCTGCCAAGTCCAGAGTTTCTCATGGGTCCCTGTACGGCCTCCCATTGCTGCTGTCTCCATCGCCACACTCTGCTGCCATGTGCCACTTTCAGGTCTCTTCACACTGCTGGTGTGTTTAATTTTTTGACATAGGGTGCTGCAAGATAACGGGCCTCACATAGCTGCTGCCAGGCCCCTAATCTGCCATGGGCCCCTATATACCGCCTCCTCATGCTGCTGCCAAGTCCAGAGTCTCTCATGGGTCCCTGTACGGCCTCCCATTGCTGCTGTCTCCATCGCCACACTCTGCTGCCATGTGCCACTTTCAGGTCTCTTCACACTGCTGGTGTGTTTA
This sequence comes from Staurois parvus, assembly GCF_062004578.1. NCBI lineage: Eukaryota > Metazoa > Chordata > Amphibia > Anura > Ranidae > Staurois > Staurois parvus. The sequence continues at coordinate 13,103,887 of NW_028317971.1, forward strand.
ATTTTTTGACATAGGGTGCAGGCAGATTACGGGCCTCACATAGCTGCTGCCAGGCCCCTAATCTGCCATGGGCCCCTATATACCGCCTCCTCATGCTGCTGCCAAGTCCAGAGTCTCTCATGGGTCCCTGTACGGCCTCCCATTGCTGCTGTCTCCATCGCCACACTCTGCTGCCATGTGCCACTTTCAGGTCTCTTCACACTGCTGGTGTGTTAAATTTTTTGACATAGGGTGCAGGCAGATTGCGGGCCTCACATAGCTGCTGCCAGGCCCTTAATCTGCCATGGGCCCCTATATACCGCCTCCTCATGCTGCTGCCAAGTCTAGAGTCTGTCATGGGTCCCTGTACGGCCTCCCATTGCTGCTGTCTCCATCGCCACACTCTGCTGCCATGTGCCACTTTCAGGTCTCTTCACACTGCTGGTGTGTTTAATTTTTTGACATAGGGTGCTGCAAGATAACGGGCCTCACATAGCTGCTGCCAGGCCCCTAATCTGCCATGGGCCCCTATATACCGCCTCCTCATGCTGCTGCCAAGTCCAGAGTCTCTCATGGGTCCCTGTACGGCCTCCCATTGCTGCTGTCTCCATCGCCACACTCTGCTGCCATGTGCCACTTTCAGGTCTCTTCACACTGCTGGTGTGTTAAATTTTTTGACATAGGGTGCAGGCAGATTACGGGCCTCACATAGCTGCTGCCAGGCCCCTAATCTGCCATGGGCCCCTATAAACCGCCTCCTCATGCTGCTGCCAAGTCTAGAGTCTGTCATGGGTCCCTGTACGGCCTCCCATTGCTGCTGTCTCCATCGCCACACTCTGCCATGTGCCACTTTCAGGTCTCTTCACACTGCTGGTGTGTTTAATTTTTTGACATAGGGTGCAGGCAGATTACGGGCCTCACATAGCTGCTGCCAGGCCCCTAATCTGCCATGGGCCCCTATATACCGCCTCCTCATGCTGCTGCCAAGTCCAGAGTCTCTCATGGGTCCCTGTACGGCCTCCCATTGCTGCTGTCTCCATCGCCACACTCTGCTGCCATGTGCCACTTTCAGGTCTCTTCACACTGCTGGTGTGTTTAATTTTTTGACATAGGGTGCAGGCAGATTACGGGCCTCACATAGCTGCTGCCAGGCCCCTAATCTGCCATGGGCCCCTATATACCGCCTCCTCATGCTGCTGCCAAGTCCAGAGTCTCTCATGGGTCCCTGTACGGCCTCCCATTGCTGCTGTCTCCATCGCCACACTCTGCTGCCATGTGCCACTTTCAGGTCTCTTCACACTGCTGGTGTGTTTAATTTTTTGACATAGGGTGCAGGCAGATTACGGGCCTCACATAGCTGCTGCCAGGCCCCTAATCTGCCATGGGCCCCTATATACCGCCTCCTCATGCTGCTGCCAAGTCTAGAGTCTCTCATGGGTCCCTGTACGGCCTCCCATTGCTGCTGTCTCCATCGCCACACTCTGCTGCCATGTGCCACTTTCAGGTCTCTTCACACTGCTGGTGTGTTTAATTTTTTGACATAGGGTGCAGGCAGATTACGGGCCTCACATAGCTGCTGCCAGGCCCCTAATCTGCCATGGGCCCCTATATACCGCCTCCTCATGCTGCTGCCAAGTCCAGAGTCTCTCATGGGTCCCTGTACGGCCTCCCATTGCTGCTGTCTCCATCGCCACACTCTGCTGCCATGTGCCACTTTCAGGTCTCTTCACACTGCTGGTGTGTTAAATTTTTTGACATAGGGTGCAGGCAGATTACGGGCCTCACATAGCTGCTGCCAGGCCCCTAATCTGCCATGGGCCCCTATATACCGCCTCCTCATGCTGCTGCCAAGTCTAGAGTCTCTCATGGGTCCCTGTACGGCCTCCCATTGCTGCTGTCTCCATCGCCACACTCTGCTGCCATGTGCCACTTTCAGGTCTCTTCACACTGCTGGTGTGTTTAATTTTTTGACATAGGGTGCAGGCAGATTACGGGCCTCACATAGCTGCTGCCAGGCCCCTAATCTGCCATGGGCCCCTATATACCGCCTCCTCATGCTGCTGCCAAGTCCAGAGTCTCTCATGGGTCCCTGTACGGCCTCCCATTGCTGCTGTCTCCATCGCCACACTCTGCTGCCATGTGCCACTTTCAGGTCTCTTCACACTGCTGGTGTGTTAAATTTTTTGACATAGGGTGCTGGCAGATTACGGGCCTCCCATTGCTGCTGCCAGACATGTAATCTGCCATGGGTCCCCGTACCGACTCCTCATGCTGTGACGTTGCAACAAGGTGTAATTCAACCCTACATATGTTAGACCGCCTTTACGAACAGCTAAAGGCCATCACAGATTTCCTGATGTTAAAAGCGGATAAAGGTACTCCCTGTGTAACTTAGATGTCAGCCATTGTCAGCTCATGTGTGACACCTGCGCTTGCTCAGGCCCTTTGAGGAGGCCACGCTATTCGTGAGTCGGCAGGACTATGGGATGAATGAGGTCAAATCGGCCATGGGCCCCCGTACCGCCTGTTCACGCTGATGCTGGTCCCACAGTGTGACCTGGGTCCCTGTACGGCCTCCCATTGCTTCCACTCTGCCATGTACCTCTTTGAAATCTCCTCACACTCCTGCGGTTGTCCATTTTGTCATAGGTTGCTGGCAGATTAGCGGCCTTCCATAGGTGCCGCCAGGCCCCATATCGACCATGGGCCCCCGTACCTCCTGGTCACGCTGCTGCTGAGCCCACAGTGTGACCTGGGTCCCTGTACGGCCTCCCATTGCTTCCACTCTGCCATGTGCCACTTTGAAATCTCCTCACACTCCTGCGGTTGTCCATTTTGTCATAGGTTGCTGGCAGATTACAGGCCTTCCATAGGTGCCACCAAGCCCCATATCGGCCATGGGCCCCCGTACCGCCTGGTCACGCTGCTGCTGGGCCCACAGTGTGACCTGGGTCCCTGTACCGCCTCCCATTGCTCCCACTCTGCCATGTGCCACTTTCAGGTCTCCTCACGCTCCTGCTGGTTTCCATTTTGTCATAGGTTGCTGTATGGCCTCCCATTGCTGCTGCCTCCACCGCCACACTGTGGCTCCAAACACTGGTTTTGGCCCCGTGACTGGCCAAAGGAGTGAAGTGTGCAGTGATTCTAAGATCGACGGCACTCATCTGCATGTCATACTGACAGACAGTATTATTTCTCTTCCCCAGCAGACTCCAAGGGCATTTAAATTAAAGGTACAGTGTTCTGCACTAATATTAAGTCTCTCTGAAGCCTAGAAACACCCTTTTTTAAGTTAAATTCACAGCGAATTTATTCGACTCGAATCGAATATTGTCCACGAATTCGCCGAATCAGTCGAATCGAATTTTTCATTTCTTCGCTCATCTCTAGTTATAGCCTGAAAAATATATTTTGACAAATATATACCATCTGAGCTTCCTAAAATGTTACTTTCATTGCACCTACCCCAAGCTTGCATTCCACAAAAATTGATTACAAACTTTGATGAGAACTCTAAGGAAAAGGATAATAAAAAGCAGTATTAAACCCAAAAGCAAACCAGTTCTTAGATGTTATGGCTGTGTTAGTTTCTTTTTTTAGGCTTTCTTTCTTCTATTATCATCTTTCATTCAGCCAGAAAGTCTGCTGTATTTCAGTTCAAATTTAAACATCTAAACAATCTTAAACTTAAAAAGTGGAGATTTGCTATCTTATATCCTGAGAGAAAGTTGTGTAAATCGTGTGTGCAAACATTTATAAACAGACCCCCAAGTATTTGAAACACAAATTGGGAACTCATACAGTTTTTTAAGATAAATTGGATGCACTGATACTTAGCAAGCTGAACCAGAAGCACATTTGAAGAAATTAAATTCCTTTATTGTTTGTATCCCTTCAGAAATAGAATATAATTAGAGATGAGCGAATTATTCAAAAATTCGGTTCGGCTGATTCGCCGAATTCGCCGAATAAATTCGCTTCGAGCCGAATATATTCGCTGCGAATTTAACTTATAAAAAGGGTGTTTCTAGGCTTCAGAGAGCCTTTATATTAGTGCAGAACACTGTACCTTTAATTTAAATGCCCTTGGAGTCTGCTGGGGAAGAGAAATAATACTGTCAGTCAGTATGACATGCAGATGAGTGCCGTCGATCTTAGAATCACCGCACACTTCACTCATTTGGGCAGTCACGGGGCCAAAACCAGAGTGTGGAGCCACAGTGTGGCGGTGGAGGCAGCAGCAATGGGGGGCCATACAGCACCCTATGACAAAATGGAACCCACCAGCAGTGTGAGGAGACCTGAAAGTGGCACATGGTAGAGTGTGGCGATGGAGACAGCAGCAATGGGAGGCCGTACAGGGACCCATGACACACTCTGGACCTGGCAGCAGCATGAGGAGGCGGTACAGGGGCCCATGGCAGAGTGGCGGAGCGTAAGCAGCTAAAATTGAAGGCCATACAGAGGCCTATGTTAAAAAGTCCCCCCAGCAGCAGCGTGGGGAGACGACTATCAAGAGTCCAATGGCAGAGTGGCGGAGCAGAAGCAGCTTCAATTGAAGGCCATACACAGGCCTAGGTTTAAAAGTCCCTCACAGTTAATTCCAATAACGAACTCTACTCCTCCGTGCAATCTACTTACGAGACCCTGGGCAGGTCTGGGTCCAATTTGTGGTAGAGACTGGTTTTGTTCAGCCATGCTTGAGCGAGTAATAACAGGTCTGTGCTGCCCTTTGGTGTCTGGCTTAATGCGCACAACACTGAACGTCCCAGCGTTTGTCAACGATTTGCCGTTAAGTGATGCAAACCCGCTGAACCACGTTCATGAGGAGCCGGTACAGGGGGCCATGAATCAGTATGGACCTGGCAGCAGCGTGAGCAGACGACAGAGGCACGTGGCGCAGGGTGGCGGTGTAGGCAGCATTATTCTGAAGCCATACACAGGCCTAGGTTAAAAAGCGGAAGCCGTCAGCAGCGTGAGCAGATGACAGAGACACATGGCGCAGGGTGGCGGTGGATGCAGCAGTATTCGGAAGCCAAACACAGGCCTCGGTTAAAAAGCGGAAGCCGTCAGCAGCGTGAGCAGACGACAGAGGCACATGGCGCAGGGTGGCGGTGGAGGCAGCAGCAATGGAAGGCCATACAGCACCCTATCACAAAATGGAACCCACCAACAGTGTAAGGAGACCTGAAAGTGGCACATGGCAGAGTCTGGCGATGAAGTCAGCAGCAATGGGAGGCCGTACAGGGACCCATGACACACTCTGGACCTGGCAGCAGCAAGAGGAGGCGGTACAGGGGCCCATGGCAGAGTGGCGAAGCGTAAGCAGCATAAATTGAAGGCCATACAGAGGCCTATGTTAAAAAGTCCCCCCAGCAGCAGTGTGGGGAGACGACTATCAAGAGTCCAATGGCAGAGTGGCGGAGCAGAAGCAGCTTCAATTGAAGGCCATACACAGGCCTAGGTTAAAAAGTCCCCCCAGCAGCAGCGTGGGGAGACGACTATCAAGAGTCCAATGGCAGAGTGGCGGAGCGGAAGCAGCTTCAATTGAAGGCCATACACAGGCCTAGGTTAAAAAGTCCCCCCAGCAGCAGTGTGGGGAGACGACTATCAAGAGTCCAATGGCTGAGTGGCGATCCGGGAAGTCAGCGTTGTGATTGCAGATGCAATGCAGAAATTTTATGAGGTAATGCCGTGGGTGCGAAGAAGATCATATACCGTCGTACTTCCATCCATAAGACGGAACAACCTGCGAACCGGGAGCTTTATTGCCCTGACCCGCTGAGCAGCTTCTGGGATACCCAAGAGTTTGGCTTCTGTGGGGAATATGGTTGAAAACTGAAACTTAAAGGCATGTTGACGGAAGGGCACCAGTGTCAGTGCTCCGGAGGGAATATAGCTTCAAAACTGACACTTAAAGGTATATCGACGGTCAGAGACCACAGGAAGTGCTGCTGCGGCTGGTTAGTAGTTTCCTCACTGCGCTGGTGAAGAAAGCTACTCATCATCGACTGCAGACTGAGGCAGCCACTGCTGGTGGAGCTGCCACTGCTCCTACCACCCCACCCCTCCCCTGCTGCCATGGCAGCGGAACGCGAGCGCACAGGGCCCACAGTGTCTGAGGATGGACGTTGGCGCAGAAAGGCAGAGACCAACTGACTACATAGGTGGATTTTATAGTACTTTATTTTGGCCTCCCTCTCAGCAGGTGTGAAAAAGGCCACCATTTTTGAACGGTAGCGAGGGTCCAACAAGGTGGACAGCCAAAAGTCATCCCTCTGTCTGATGGTTATTATTCGGCTGTCGCTACGCAAGCAACCGAGCATGCTATGGGCCATTTGTGCCAAGGAATGCGAGGGACTCCCTGCCTCCCTCCATCTCCACAGCATACTGCCACGGTGTGTCTGGGTCCTCTGTCTCCTCCTCCTCCTCTACCAGATGCTCCTGCTCCTCCACTCCTGTCCGCTGAGTGGAAAAACCACCCATTTCACTCAATAATTCCTGAGCACCAATGTCCTCCTCTACCTCCTCCTCTTCTTCCTGTCCTGCCCCCACAGGGGTCATGTGGCGTTGAGATCTGTGAGCCACGTCTACCGCACCCTGACCAGCCATTGTTAACAGCATTTGTTCCAGGATGTGCAACAGAGGAATGACGTCGTTCATCCCATAGTCCTGCCGACTCACGAATAGCGTGGCCTCCTCAAAGGGCCTGAGCAAGCGGCAGGTGTCACGCATGAGCTGCCAATGGCTGACATCTAAGTTACACAGGGGAGTACCTTTATCCGCTTGTAACATCAGGAAATCGGTGATGGCCTTTCGCTGTTCGTAAAGGCGGTCTAACATATGTAGGGTTGAATTCCACCTTGTTGCAACGTCGCAGATCAGGCGATGCTGTGGAATTCCGTTCTGCCGCTGCAGCTCAAGGAGGGTGTGCTTTGCGGTGTAGGAATGGCTGAAATGCATGCAAAGTTTACGTGACATTTTAAGGATGTCTTGCAGTGGGATGGTGGATTTTAGGAACCGCTTGACAACCAGATTGAACACGTGAGCCATGCATGGCGCATGGCACAACCTTCCTTGACGCAGAGCAGACACCATGTTCTTTCCGTTGTCGGTCAACATGGTTCCGATTTTCAGTTTGCGCGGAGACAGCCATCTGTCGATTTCTCTGTTCATTACACTCAGAAGTTCCTCCCCTGTGTGACTACGTTCGCCAAGGCATACCAGGTGCAGCACAGCGTGACACCGTTGCGCCCTGCACATGTGATATGCCGGTCGGGTAATGGGACTTGGCACGGGGGTGGCGGCTGAGGACACGGCGGAAGAAGAGGTGGTAGAGGCGGACATCTTTGCTGGACCAAGGACGTGCAAACATGGAGGCAAAAGCGGCGTGACCTGTCCAAGTTGCTGGTGCGGCTGTGCCGGCACCACGTTCACCCAGTGGGCCGTAAATGACATGTACTGTCCCTGACCGTAGTTACAGCTCCACACGTCGGCGCTGCCGTGCACTTTGGCAGAGACCGACATGCTCAAAGACTGGCCCACCATCTCTTCTACATGTGAATGCAGGGCTGGCACTGCCTTTTTGGCGAAGAAATGCCGGCTTGGCACTCTCCACCGCGGCTCGGTACAAGCCATCATTTCTCGGAAAGGTGCTGAGTCCACCAGTTGGAAAGGGAGGGACTGCAGCACCAGCAACTTGGACAGGAGGACGTTCAGCTTCTGCACCGTCGGGTGCGTGCTCGCAAACTGTTGTCTCTTGGAAACGGATTCCAAGAAAGACTGCTGACGGAATCCGTGAAGAGGAGTAGCAGGAGAAGGAGCATCTGAACGAGCGGAAGATGCCAACGAGCGACAACTCCCCTCAGCAGAGATGGTGGAGCCTTGACTGGCTGATAGAGGGCGATTGACGTCGGGTGACGGAGCAAGTAATGGAGCGGGTGATGGAGCGGGGGCTGGGGCAGGCAGAACCGCCGTATCTTTATCATGGTATTCCCAGGCCACCGAATGGCGACGCTGCATATGCTGACGCAACGCTGTAGTCCCAACATTGGCCCCCTGGCCATGCTTGACTTTCTGGCCACATAGTCGACATACGGCTACGTTTACTTCCTCGGGCGGCTTGACGAAAAATTGCCACTCCGCCGAGTAGGAAACTTTGCCCCCGCTACTCCTCACTGGCTGACTGCTACTTCCTCCGTGCACACCGGCACCACTACTGGCCGTGGTGGGAGGCTGCAGTGGAGCTGGTGCTCTACTCCATGGCGGTTTGGCTCCACTGACACTGCTGCGACCCTGCTGCCTCCTGGGCAACCCGCCGACTGTTTTGCTCGCTGGCAAGCTGGCACCCTCTTCTCCTGATGATGCGGAAGCAATAGCCTGATGACGACGAGGCTGCCAAGTGCGATCAGCCTCATCATCATCAATTAGGGTCTCCGCGTCACTACTAGCCCCCTCGGCTGCGTGTGGGTCAGGAGACAGACCTGTCTCTAGACCGGCTACCGAGCCACTCTCCTCGCCAGTACTTCTTCGCCTGGCTGCTGAAGAGGCGGATGTCTCCCCCCGTTCCTGACCGCCCTCTGTTAGCTCTTCCTCACTGTACAGTGGGGCTGAGCCCACAGCATGCGATACTTCGCTTGGTGAGGGAACAGCAAAGGACAGGGGCAGGTAGAGGACACGTGATTTCAGTGGGCTTGCTCCCGGGCCATGCCAACTAACGGTTGTGTCTGACGTACCCACCGACCGTTGGCTGTAGGTGTCAGAGGTGACCTGGGAAGAGGAAGACGACCGAGTCAACCAATCGATGACGGCAGGGTTGTCGGTGGAGACACGACCGCTGGATGACATCGGGAGCACTGGCCTCTGGCTGCGACTAGTGCTGCCTCGACCCCTTCCTCTGCTGCCACGTCTGCTCGCTCCTGAAACATTGCCTCCTCTGCCACTCCTCTGCGTGTTGTCTGACATACTCTTTAATTCAATAAGCATCCCAAAAATAAAAACGGATTTAACTCTTTGAACGTACAATAGTGGTTGTGAAGCAGAAAGTCAGTTTATTTAGCACAATCGGTCAATTGCAGCTTGCCGTTGGCTGGAAACTGTACGTTTAGGTCACTGGAATGCACTAATCACCCAAAAAATATTACCGCCACCCGGCGTGTATATGGATTTAACTCTTTGAACGTACAATAGTGGTTGTGAAGCAGAAAGTTAGTTTATTTAGCACAATCGGTCAATTGCAGCTTGCCGTTGGCTGGAAACTGTACGTTTAGGTCACTGGAATGCACTAATCACCCAAAAAATATTACCGCCACCCGGCGTGTATATGGATTTAACTCTTTGAACGTACAATAGTGGTTGTGAAGCAGAAAGTCAGTTTATTTAGCACAATCGGTCAATTGCAGCTTGCCGTTGGCTGGAAACTGTACGTTTATGTCACTGGAATGCACTAATCACCCAAAAAATATTACCGCCAGCCGGCGTGTAAATGGATTTAACTCTTTGAACGTACAATAGTGGTTGTGAAGCAGAAAGTCAGTTTATTTAGCACAATCGGTCAATTGCAGCTTGCCGTTGGCTGGAAACTGTACGTTTATGTCACTGGAATGCACTAATCACCCAAAAAATATTACCGCCACCCGGCGTGTAAATGGATCTAACTCTTTGAACGTACAATAGTGGTTGTGAAGCAGAAAGTCAGTTTATTTAGCACAATCGGTCAATTGCAGCTTGCCGTTGGCTGGAAACTGTACGTTTATGTCCCTGGAATGCACTAATCACCCAAAAAATATTACCGCCACCCGGCGTGTATATGGATTTAACTCTTTGAACGTACAATAGTGGTTGTGAAGCAGAAAGTCAGTTTATTTAGCACAATCGGTCAATTGCAGCTTGCCGTTGGCTGGAAACTGTACGTTTAGGTCACTGGAATGCACTAATCACCCAAAAAATATTACCGCCAGCCGGCGTGTAAATGGATTTAACTTTTTGAACGTACAATAGTGGTTGTGAAGCAGAAAGTCAGTTTATTGTACACAATCGGTCAATTGCAGCTTGCCGTTGGCTGTAAACTGTACGTTTATGTCACTGGAATGCACTAATCACCCATAAAATATTACCGCCAGCCGGCGTGTAAATGGATTTAACTCTTTGAACATACAATAGTGGTTGTGAAGCAGAAAGTCAGTTTATTGTACACAATCGGTCAATTGCAGCTTGCCATTGGCTGGAAACTGTACGTTTCTGTCACTGGAATGCACTAATCACCCAAAAAATATTACCGCCATCCGGCGTGTAAATGGATTTAACTCTTTGAACGTACAATAGTGGTTGTGAAGCAGAAAGTCAGTTTATTTAGCACAATCGGTCAATTGCAGCTTGCCGTTGGCTGGAAACTGTACGTTTATGTCACTGGAATGCACTAATCACCCAAAAAATATTACCGCCACCCGGCGTGTAAATGGATCTAACTCTTTGAACGTACAATAGTGGTTGTGAAGCAGAAAGTCAGTTTATTTAGCACAATCGGTCAATTGCAGCTTGCCGTTGGCTGGAAACTGTACGTTTATGTCACTGGAATGCACTAATCACCCAAAAAATATTACCGCCACCCGGCGTGTATATGGATTTAACTCTTTGAACGTACAATAGTGGTTGTGAAGCAGAAAGTCAGTTTATTTAGCACAATCGGTCAATTGCAGCTTGCCGTTGGCTGGAAACTGTACGTTTATGTCACTGGAATGCACTAATCACCCAAAAAATATTACCGCCACCCGGCGTGTAAATGGATCTAACTCTTTGAATGTACAATAGTGGTTGTGAAGCAGAAAGTCAGTTTATTTAGCACAATCGGTCAATTGCAGCTTGCCGTTGGCTGGAAACTGTACGTTTATGTCACTGGAATGCACTAATCACCCAAAAAATATTACCGCCACCCGGCGTGTATATGGATTTAACTCTTTGAATGTACAATAGTGGTTGTGAAGCAGAAAGTCAGTTTATTTAGCACAATCGGTCAATTGCAGCTTGCCGTTGGCTGGAAACTGTACGTTTATGTCACTGGAATGCACTAATCACCCAAAAAATATTACCGCCACCCGGCGTGTATATGGATTTAACTCTTTGAACGTACAATAGTGGTTGTGAAGCAGAAAGTCAGTTTATTTAGCACAATCGGTCAATTGCAGCTTGCCGTTGGCTGGAAACTGTACGTTTAGGTCACTGGAATGCACTAATCACCCAAAAAATATTACCGCCAGCCGGCGTGTAAATGGATTTAACTCTTTGAACGTACAATAGTGGTTGTGAAGCAGAAAGTCAGTTTATTGTACACAATCGGTCAATTGCAGCTTGCCGTTGGCTGGAAACTGTACGTTTATGTCACTGGAATGCACTAATCACCCAAAAAATATTACCGCCAGCCGGCGTGTAAATGGATTTAATTCTTTGAACGTACAATAGTGGTTGTGAAGCAGAAAGTCAGTTTATTGTACACAATCGGTCAATTGCAGCTTGCCGTTGGCTGGAAACTGTACGTTTCTGTCACTGGAATGCACTAATCACCCAAAAAATATTACCGCCAGCCGGCGTGTAAATGGATTTAACTCTTTGAACGTACAATAGTGGTTGTGAAGCAGAAAGTCAGTTTATTTAGCACAATCGGTCAATTGCAGCTTGCCGTTGGCTGGAAACTGTACGTTTATGTCACTGGAATGCACTAATCACCCAAAAAATATTACCGCCAGCCGGCGTGTAAATGGATTTAACTCTTTGAACGTACAATAGTGGTTGTGAAGCAGAAAGTCAGTTTATTTAGCACAATCGGTCAATTGCAGCTTGCCGTTGGCTGGAAACTGTACGTTTATGTCACTGGAATGCACTAATCACCCAAAAAATATTACCGCCACCCGGCGTGTAAATGGATCTAACTCTTTGAACGTACAATAGTGGTTGTGAAGCAGAAAGTCAGTTTATTGTACACAATCGGTCAATTGCAGCTTGCCGTTGGCTGGAAACTGTACGTTTATGTCACTGGAATGCACTAATCACCCAAAAAATATTACCGCCAGCCGGCGTGTAAATGGATTTAACTCTATGAACGTACAATAGTGGTTGTGAAGCAGAAAGTCAGTTTATTTAGCACAATCGGTCAATTGCAGCTTGCCGTTGGCTGGAAACTGTACGTTTATGTCACTGGAATGCACTAATCACCCAAAAAATATTACCGCCACCCGGCGTGTAAATGGATCTAACTCTTTGAACGTACAATAGTGGTTGTGAAGCAGAAAGTCAGTTTATTTAGCACAATCGGTCAATTGCAGCTTGCCGTTGGCTGGAAACTGTACGTTTGTATCACTGGAATGCACTAATCACCCAAAAAATATTACCGCCAGCCGGCGTGTAAATGGATTTAACTCTTTGAACGTACAATAGTGGTTGTGAAGCAGAAAGTCCGTTTATTTAGCACAATCGGTCAATTGCAGCTTGCCGTTGGCTGGAAACTGTACGTTTATGTCACTGGAATGCACTAATCACCCAAAAAATATTACCGCCACCGGCGTGTAAATGGATCTAACTCTTTGAACGTACAATAGTGGTTGTGAAGCAGAAAGTCAGTTTATTTAGCACAATCGGTCAATTGCAGCTTGCCGTTGGCTGGAAACTGTACGTTTGTATCACTGGAATGCACTAATCACCCAAAAAATATTACCGCCAGCCGGCGTGTAAATGGATTTAACTCTTTGAACGTACAATAGTGGTTGTGAAGCAGAAAGTCCGTTTATTTAGCACAATCGGTCAATTGCAGCTTGCCGTTGGCTGGAAACTGTACGTTTATGTCACTGGAATGCACTAATCACCCAAAAAATATTACCGCCACCCGGCGTGTAAATGGATCTAACTCTTTGAACGTACAATAGTGGTTGTGAAGCAGAAAGTCAGTTTATTTAGCACAATCGGTCAATTGCAGCTTGCCGTTGGCTGGAAACTGTACGTTTGTATCACTGGAATGCACTAATCACCCAAAAAATATTACCGCCAGCCGGCGTGTAAATGGATTTAACTCTTTGAACGTACAATAGTGGTTGTGAAGCAGAAAGTCCGTTTATTTTGCACAATCGGCAAACTGCAGCACCAACTGTGCACGACAGCCACCAAAAAAAAAAAGGGTGTATGTCACTTTTAATTTTCGATTCTTTGATAGCTGTGGCCCTAAGTAACGATTCTGTGTCCCTGAGTAACGATTCTGTGTCCCTGAGTAACGATTCTGTGTCCCTGAGTAACGATTCTGTGGCCCTAAAGTCTCTGTGGCCCTAACTCTGTCCCTTAATACACACAGGTCTGTCTCTCTTGAATGACCGGAGGCTAATGGAGAATTCTAAGATGGCCGCGATTTATAGTGCTGGCTGGCTGCTGATTGGCTAATGCGATCACATGTCATGAATGCATTATGGGTCAGCGCGCCTTGTCTGCGTGCCTTCCCAGAGATCCCCGCCCCATCTTCTCTGTCCATTTTCTCCGTGGCCACACATGTCGCCGCCATTTTTGGGAAAATTCGATTCGTGCATCCGAAGTTTGTTAATCTTCGGATTCGTCGCGAATAGAATTTTTCCAAATCTTCGGAACGAATTCCACTTCGTCATGTTCGATTCGCTCATCTCTAAATATAATATAAGACTGAACAACTGACAGTTAAAACCTTAGGTTAATTAGACGTCCCTACAATTGATCACATCAAGCCTTAATGTGCAGTAGGTTTTCCCATTTTTTTAATTGCAGTAGGATTAAAATATACTGGTATTGCAGTAGGATTGCAATAATTGGATCCTTATTGTTCTTGCTAACATGTAATGTTTCATCTGACACTTTTGACATTCTGTTCACTTAGATCCTTGATCTGTGCCCTTTTGATGTAAAACCTTTCGTGACATATCCAATGTATGCTCTGCTTGCCATATCCTACATTTGACAGTTTATTATAATTTGTGAAAGAAAACAATTAAATGTTAAAAAATACATGCATTACCAGCTTACCTTTTAAAATCAGATTAAAGGGAAAGCAGATCATAAAAGGAATTACCTAGCACCCTCCTAGTTAGGTTGCTTGGAAAATTTTGTTTTGGGGCTCACTCTGTAGCCAGAAGAACTGGATTACTTGCTTTCATCTTTTATGCCTCCACAGGCTGTGGGATTGATTGTTTCCCCCTGGCTTTGTTTAGAAACATCAGGAGATTTGGGCTGGAAAATGTAAATCCCTAGCCTAAATATTTACTGCCCTCTTCCAAATCCCTGGGGAGGTGTTTCTAGAAGGTAGGGAGAGAAGGGGTAAATATGCTGGAGCCTGGACAGAAAAGGACTTTGGTGCTTTATCATTCTCGCTGCCAAGGATAGACTGCTGATGCTCCAGGGGCTGCTTGCCCCTAGAACCCTTCAGAACTGGTTGTTGGACTACTCCCTGCTATGGATAGAGCCCACAAAAAAGGATCTTTCTCCCAGGTTTGTGAGTAGAGCCTGAACACTGTGCTGCAGTTATCCATGGCCTCCAGCTGTGGATGTGTGACTGTTCCAGTTAGCCCAGATTGTCCAAATTGTCTTGTGGTCATCAGCTGCAAGAGTCCGGATTCTTCCAGACTGCTGTTGCTTAGAGACATTAACTGTTTTGTGGTTGTCAGCTAGAAGAGATAGACTGCCCCAGTCTATTACCATTGTGCTAAACGTCACTGTACATGGTCTTTAGCAGTGAACCTAATGACTGTGCTACTGCTATAGATAGTGTCCTCAGCTTAGATTTGCACTCAAACATTTTGGAGTATCCCTGTAAGGGATTTCCAGCAAGACGAAACACGATCAGAAATGCACATGCGCATAGGAATTCCTGGAGAAGAATTACCGGTTGTGCACATGCGCGTAGAAATGCGCGATCGCGCACGTGCACATGCACGGCGAAGATTGGCGCCAGACGGCCTATTTAAAGAGTGTCTCTGCCCATGTTGAGTGCTGACTGGTCTTCAGCTCCCCGTGTTCTGCTTGTTCCTGTGTGATTCCTTTGTTGCTGACCCGGCTTGTTCCTCACCTGACTGATTGCTCTCCTGATTAATACTGGTTCCTGACTTCGGCTCTGCTCCTGACTTGGCTTTCCTTCTGATTCTGTACCGTGCTGCCCAACTGTTGATGACCCTGGCTATTCCCATGGCACTGCTCCTGACTCTTACCCTCACTACCTGCCTTGCTCTGGTGCGCGTCTGGCAATCTACAAGACCTGATCTGCTTGTTACTGCTGTGCCTGAATCAGAAGATCATCAGTCTTCCAGAGTCATCATCTGCAAGAGCTGCAAACAATAACTACTGGCGCTCTTGTTCCCCTGGGTCCTAGATTCCCTCTGTTCCAACTCCAGTGGGGTCAGGGCTACTGATACAAGTGAGGCCAGCCTCGTCATTTCAGTCTACCATCAGGTGCGTGACAATCCCATTTCCCATTGTTCTCATTCTGTTACATGTCCTAAAGCTATAAAGTTCAAAAAGACATCTCCTAATCCAGGAGTCTCTAAACTGTTCAAACAAAGGGCCAGTTTAATGTCCTCATTTTAGGGTTGCCAGATTGAGACCAGTGGGGATAGAAAATGCCCCATGCTAAACATTAGTGAGAACAAACATGACCTCAGAGCTGGTGGTAAGTAGGAGAAGGAGTAGTGTCACATCAGTGGTATCAGTGGAAGAAATAGTGCTCCATAATTGGTGTCAGTGGGAGAAATAGTGCCCCATCATTGATACTAGTGGAAGGAATAGTGCCCCATCATTAGTGTCAGGAATTATGCCCCACTAATAGTGTCAGTTGGAGGAATAGTGCTTCATATCACTAGGAGGAATAGTTCCCCAAGGGCCGGATTAAGGCTAGCAAAGGGTCACATCTGGCCCTCGGGCCGCAGTTTGGAGACCACTGCCATAGACTGATCACTGAGCCAGAGTGAATTAACTATTGTTGTGAAAATGGCTGCCTCTGCACTGTCTGGGATAGAACCTGTTCTAAAATTCAATGGCCCTTTCAAGAGTAGAGCTACACTAGCGCTCATTTAAAATGCATTTCTACATGCCCTGGATCCCCTAAAATCTGGGGTATCTGTCAGCTTTTATGGCCTTTAGCTTTGGCTTGCCTCTTCCCATTTCACATCTTATTATTTTCCCATTAATAAAGTGCAAAAGGCAGAAAGGGTCAGTTCAGAGCCAACAACTAAAGAAGCTGGTATTTGGATAACAGAATACCTGGGCATTAGGGGTCCCAACTCACTTTAACAGGGAATAGAATATGGTAGGCAGACACTTGGAGGTATTCATTTTCACAGCAAATGTTAGAATATTTTTCCATACTTCATTTGAAATCCCAAATCCAGGTTATTAAGCACCCCAAATTGCCCCTCCCTTGTACTACTTCCAGCATTAAATTTAAAAAAATAATAAATTATGTAAACCTTAATTATAGCCATATTCTTCACATGGAAAGGCACCACCTCTTTCTTCGTTACTGGGTGGTGAGCAGTTTTCAGTGATGCATAGAATATTGCTCCTAGTGTAATATATATGAATGCTATACTTTCCATCATTGCACTGTGGGTCAGGTTGCATGATGACACTAAGCCCAGCTTGTGTGTCACTGACACTGTGAGCTCATGGAAAGGTTTGGATGATGATGGGATTCATTTAAACTAAAAAAGGCTACGCAGAGCCAGCAAGTGAGAAGGATGGAAATGTAGAGAGGGTGAGCAGTACGTTTGTATTTTTTCATCAATGGGGGGGATTTTTTTTCACAATAACATCTAGGGCTTAGCTTTTAGAATTGTTTTATTTTAAACATCACTTTAAAAACCAAACCAGTCTATATAACAATGACTTTTATCTTACGCTGAAGAGATTCTCCTGCCATTCAAAATTATATGAAGCTTGTCAAAAATAAAGATCCCGAGATAAAGTTTTTATGGTGGATCAAGATATTTTCTCTAAACAGCAGAGTTTCTAGAAGTAATCTTCTTGAAGGACAGTTCAGTCAGCCTGAAAAGGCTGATAACAGAGATCAATAGCTTGGGTTCAGCTGCATAGGGCAAGTCAGTACAATCCAGACTGTTTAAAGTTTTGTTAAGGTATGGTAGCCTTTATATATTTATAAAAGCTGGCAGATAAGAAAGGTTAACTGACCTTTTAGTATTTTGCTCCCAGTACATACTGGAGTGGACATTTTTATAATAAATTTCATATGTATGTGTGTTACAGAGTTAAAATGCATTTTATTGATGGTTCTGCACAATTAGTTGCTTGTTAACTATCAGACTACTAATTTGTTTCCTTTGTTTGTGACAGAATAGAATATAAATTATAAAAAGAATCCAAATGGTGTATATTTTAATGGCACTCCATGTATTTCAGGAAAATATCTATATCTAACATACATATAGTTTTTCCATGTGGTTAAAATTAGTAGACAGCATGCTGTCTTGAAAAATATGGCACATATTAAAAGAAAAAAAATTTAAATATGAAAATATGTCAAAACTTCTGACTTAGTTATCATATTATGCATAGAACTAAAGAAAAGTACACTACATAGATGTTTTGTTCTGTACTTGGTATTCCCACATTACTTGTTAAACAATCATGCTAAACTGAACAGCATGACATTTAGTAGCTCTCCCTAATTGCTTTTTTTCAACACAATATTATCATGAAACATGTGATATAGCAATCATATAAAATGTTGAAGCATGTTAAAGTAGTTCTAAAGCCCAAACGTTTTTTCATTTTAAACAGCGTAGAGAGGAGTTATCAATTTTTCTGTCTACCTGTGTTCTATTGGGGACTGCAGGGGCGGACTGACAACTCATGGGCCCCCCGGGCAATAGGGGATCATGGGGTCCCTGTTTTCTTGCCCACACCCAAAAAAGCCTATAAAAAGGTACCACGGGCATCTCATGGGGCCCCCTACTGACCCCGGGCCCTCGGGCAGTGCCCGAGTGCTCAAATGGTCAGTCCACCCTGTTGGGGAGACTTCACTTCATGTCCTGTAGACACAGCAGGAAGTGAGAGTAAAGTCCTCTGAAGTGAGTAAAATGATCTGTTAGGTCCAAGTTTTTTTTACACATGAATGGATGCAAAACCAGCTTGAAGCAGAAATGCAGTCCATAAACTGTTAAAGTGTTACTAAACCCAGGACCCTACATTCACTCGACCTGGTCTCCCACAGTACACACTGAATTAAAATTCAGGTTTTTTTGCAAATATAAACAGCTAAATGTCTTTTCTCATCAGCAGTATAAGGCAGTCCTGTGACGTCTATCAGTGTTTAGCAAATCACTGGTTAAAGCTTGTAGGAGGAGGGTTTTTTTCTGCTCTAGGAGGATGTAGAACCCCTGACCTCTGTCTGGACAGTTCTGATTGGCCCTGTGCTGATCACATGCACTCTCCCAAGAAAAAAAAAACCCTATCTAGTAATACAAACCAAACTGAGCATATGCAGAGTGTTTCCACACAATATGTCTTATTAGGTAATAAGAGGGGGATACTGAAGGAAGAGGAGGATCAGAGAATACAGGATCAAACAGCCTTTTTACACAATGCAGGGGATTAACCTATTAGGTTCCACAGTCAGTTCATCAAGCATGCTTTACTGCATATACAGACTGATTTTACTGTTGTGGATTTAGTAACACTTTAAACTGTAGGTCAAATGCACCTGTCAGTGGTGTGTTCAAGGAAAGATATCCCCTCCCTTTTTGTTCTGGTGACAACTCAACATTTTGGACTTTCTCACAGCTCCACACCAAAATAGAGAGAGCAAATTTTCCTAGAAGGGACACAGTCAGCGAAAACCCTGATATGGGCACTAACACTTCTGTACTCTATCCAAAACTAGAACAGTAGTGTATATATTCTGCATCTAGAAATGCATAAATGTGTTATTTAAAAGTTACACATATCATGTACATACAATCCCCTTTTTCAATGTTGTGGGCTGTTCTTTATATTTTACCTCTCAATTTTCACTTGCCGTCTGGGCTGGATACATCTGATGCAACAGGCAAGACAACCACCGTTTACTCAGTACAATACAGGTAATATTGTTTCATAATAAAAAGTCACTGGACAGTGTGACAGCTTCTCTGATCTTTTACTTATGTGATTGACTCGCCCACAGCCCTTTAACAGTCACAAGATCAGGAATCACAATATGTGTGACTAATCGCATGTGATCAGTCTTTTGTAGTATCCGTGTGGTCTCTTCTCAGTGGATAAGTCCATGCAGAGACTAAAGCAAAGGCTTAAGAGACTGGTTTTGTCAAAGCAATAGATTGAATTTCACCCTTCTAACTCAATTCCCTATCTAGTTCACCACATAAATCCAGCTAGAATTTATTATTCCAAACATACTATTTCAAGGCTGAGTTCACCTTTTAAAGAAAATTGCCTATGTAGTTAAGAAGTCCCAATAGGTATAAAAAAATGTTGATTAAAAAATGTTGATTAATGTAATTGCCACACCTGTGGGCTATCTGCATATTACACTGTACATAACATGTAAGTAAAGTCAGCCTAAGGCAGCCCTTGAGGGTTAGGGACTGATGTGAATGTTCAATATATATGTGTAAAGCACTGCGTAAATTGACAGCGCTATATAAGTACCTGAAATAAATAAATAAAGTCAGCCTAAGGCAGAGATGATCAATGGCAATGTGTAAAGTGCTGTAACCCATTGAATAAATGACTTTACAGCTTTAGTAAATCTGACGGGTTGTATGGCAGGAACTTACAAAAATGTGCCATTTTCGAAACAAAATTAGATTGTCAGCTATAACAAGCAGGGCCCTCTGATTCCTCCTGTATTGAATTGTATTGCAACTGTACTGTTTGCCCTCATGTTGTAAAGCAACTGTTGGCGCTATATAAATCCTGTATAATAATAAGAAGAAGAATAACTAAAAGTGCATTAAACAAAATTGGAACAGCAGGAGATACTGAGGCACTGGCTGATGCGTTATTCACAAATAAATAAGAGGTGAAGATATTTATATACAGTACTGTATATTCACCAGCAATTCATTTTTACACAATGGAAGACACACAATGGAATTGTAGAAAATAGAATTGTACAGATATCTTAAATGTTTGTGAGCTCACATAGGATTAAATGTATCTATACAAACTGGATGCGACTGTATGTAATGTGTTTGGGTGCACATATGGATATTTTCATGACCTCGAATTCTAGGCATATATCAGACAACTGATGAATTTGTTAATTATTCCCCCATATTAATTTCCCAAAAATATATTTTTCTAATAATTGCGATGTGTGTTCAGTACTTAACTTTTTGTACATAAGTATATACAAACATACTGTAGGTCCTATCACTTTTAAATTTAAACTTTAATTTTAAACATTCAGGTAATGGTAAATCTACAAAAGCATTCAAATCTTTAAAGCTATTGAAATCCATGTTTAAATCTCAGTCTAGAATGCACTGATAATATACTTTTCACCACCTCCAAACTCAGAATTCACCATGCAATATTACTTTCTGCATTAAACATTTTTTTTTAATCCTCATTTGCCTATGTACAGTGGGGATCGAAAGTTTGGGCACCCCAGCTAAAAATTTGTATTAATGTGCATAAAGAAGCCAAGGAAAGATGGAAAAATCTCCAAAAGGCATCAAATTACAGATTAGACATTCTTATAATATGTCAACAAAAGTTAGATTTTATTTCCATCATTTACACTTTCAAAATAACAGAAAACAAAAAAATGGCGTCTGCAAAAGTTTGGGCACCCTGCAGAGTTAATATCTTGTACTGCCCCCTTTGGCAAGTATCACAGCTTGTAAACGCTTTTTGTAGCCAGCCAAGAGTCTTTCAATTCTTGTTTGAGGTATCTTTGCCCATTCTTCCTTACAAAAGTCTTCCAGTTCTTTGAGATTTCTGGGCTGTCTGTCACGCACTGCTCTTTTAAGGTCTATCCATAGATTTTCAATTATGTTGAGGTCAGGAGATTGTGAAGGCCATGGCAAAACCTTCAGTTTACGCCTCTTGATGTAATCCCCCGTGGATTTCGAGGTGTGTTTAGGATCATTATCCATTTGTAGAAGCCATCCTCTCTTTAACTTCAGCTTTTTCACAGATGGCATCAAGTTACCATCCAAAATTTGCTGAAATTTTATTGAATCCATTTTTCCTTCTACTCGTGAGATGTTCCCTGTGCCACTGGCTGCAACACAACCCCAAAGCATGATTGATCCAACCCCATGCTTAACAGTTGGACAGAGGTTCTTTTCATTAAATTCTGTGCCCCTTCTTCTCCAAACGTACCTTTGCTCATTCCGGCCAAAAAGTTCAATTTTAACCTCATCGGTCCACAGAACTTGTTTCCAAAATGCATCAGGCTTGTCTATATGTTCATTTGCAAAGTTCAAACGATGATTTTTGTGGTGAGGACGTAGAAGAGGTTTTCTTCTGATGACTCTTCCATGAAGACCATATTTGTACAAGTATCTCTTTATAGTGGAATAGTGTACCACAACTCCAGTGTCTGCCAGATATTTCTGGAGGGATCGTGCAGTCAAACGTGGGTTTTGAATTGTTTTTCTCACAATCCTGCGAGCTGTTCTGTCTGATATTTTTCTTGGTCTTCCAGATCTTGCTTTAACTTCCACTGTTCCTGATGACTGCCATTTCTTAATTACATTCCAAACAGAGGATATTGACATCTGAAAACGCTTTGCTATCTTCTTTTAGCCTTCTCCAGCTTTGTGAGCGTCAACTATTTTCAGTTTTCTAGACAACTGCTTAGAAGAACCCATGGTGCTGATTGTTGGGGCAAGGTCAGATGAGTCTGGGCATTTAAAACCTTTGAGATTGACATAACCTGGTCTTCCCAGATGATGATTGAGAACAATCCATGACACTGGCAGGTCTCAGCTTGGCAAAGGGGGCAGTGCATGCTATAAATTCTGCAGGGTGCCCAAACTTTTGCAGATGCCATTTTTTTGTTTTCTGTTATTTTGAAAGTGTAAATGATGGAAATAAAATCTAACTTTTGTTGACATATTATAAAAATGTCTAATCTGTAATTTGATGCCTTTTGAAGATTTTTCCATCTTTCCTTGGCTTCTTTATGCACATTAATACAAATTTTTAGCTGGGGTGCCCAAACTTTTGATCCCCACTGTACATATATATGATATACATATATGTTATTATATCAGATTACAGCAGATATGTAAACATGGCATTTCAATTCAGATAGAGCTATGACTCAATATGTTTCTTATAGACATTAACTTCTTCAGGAGTGTAGAGTTGGCACATATCTAAAATACTGCAAAGAACATTCAGTTATACTTTCAAAACATAATACATAATATAGAATTATAGAGCATCATTTAGTATTTACAAAAACATCAGTTCTGATTTAGTTTTTGTGGTTGTGTGTGAGAACTCACCAGTGGACAAACATCAAAGAGGCCACAAAGGGCAGGTAACACCTATGAGTAAAAATTAAAAAAATATACTGTATATTATAGTTGGATCAGATGTCATGTGCAAAGCCCTAAGACTTTTATAGCTGTGGGGGCACAGATTGTGATATGAGGTCACTTATTTAACCTCCCTAATGGTATTCCCGAGTGTAGCTTGGGGTAAAGTTTCAGTACCAAAAGCGGTAACCCCGAGCTACACTCGGGCTTACCATGCGGCGCTGCATAGGGAGTCCCTGCAGCACTTACCTTGTCCTTGGCTCCCACGATGTGTCCCCTGCAGTGTCCCCGGCCATCTCCTCCGGCGGATGCCGGCATCCGCCTCCTGTGTTCCAGTCCCTGTGACGTCGGGACGTACGGGCGCCGCCGCCGGCGGGAAATTTGAAAATTTAAAAAAAAAGTCATTTTTTTCAAAACGATTTTACATAGTAAAACATTGCTGTTTCAACCCATTTCACATACATTTTGTCCCTAGTGCTTTGTCCTGTCCCCTGTCTGCATTTTGATTGTTCTTTCTGCCTGGAAACTTAGAAAAGTCCATGGATTACAAAAAGTGTCCCTTTAGGTCAAAAGCGGGTTTAGATCAGCTAGAGAACAGCAATAGTAAATCAGAACCACTTGTAGAATTGAGTGATAATGATTCGTGGAGAAATTCGTCATCAGACACTGAAAACAATTTTGCGACTTTGCTCAGCGATGTGCGAACTTGGCGCTATATTTCAAATTTCAGTGTTTTTGGTTTGATTATATTATTGAATTAAATGTATGATTTAGAATCTTGTTCAGACAGATTTCAGTGAGTTATTCCTAAAAATTACAGCCTACAATAAAAAACTACATATTTCCATGCAAAATAATGGTACCGCTTTCAGCACCAAAAATATGAAATAATCATACCGCCAGGGAGGTTAACAGTTCCATAATATCAAGAAATATGAGAAACAGCACAATGGGTAGTCTGGTGTTTAGTGTCTCTTCTTTTTAACTAATGATGAAACAAACATACCTGGGTTCAGTTCACTGAATTTTTAGAATTTTTAGTCAGATCTACAATTCGAACCCTTTAATAAATCAATAGGAGCCAGATTGTTGTTTTCAGTAATGGCCATTTATAAGCTAAAATGCAAGATGTTGAAAAAAGAAAGAATATGGAGGGTCTGACCTGGGAGATATGTATCAAAGAAGAAAAAAATGAATTGTAATTACAGAACATTATGACTCTTGAGAACCATGTTAGTGACAGCAATTATAATGGAATCACATACTATGAATGTTTAACCATTTTCTTTTCTTTTACATAATTGTTTGGCTTACATACAGCAGTAGCAACCCAATACTGGTTTGCACCACAGCTAGAAAGCCTTTTTGAACAGGCCACTATTTCTGAGAGATTGAGCAAACATTTAGCATCAGAAATAAAATGTGGGCACTTATGATCGAAATAACACGTTTGCTCCACAGCTAGAAATACTTTTTTTCAACAGGCCATTGTTTCTGAAAGACTGGGCAGACATTTTGCATCTGTAAATAAAAAAAGTATTTTTTGGAAGGTGATGATGGAAATAGCATACAGGTTTGTACCACAGCTAGAAAGCCGTTTTGAAAAGGCAACAATTTCTGAGAGCTTGAAGAAACATCTAGCATCATGTGCAGGGGCAGACTGATCATTTGGAAACTCGGGCACTGCCCAAGGGCCCAGGGTCAGTAGGGGGCCCCATGAGATGCCCCTGGTACTTTTTCATAGGCTTTTTTGAGTTTGAGCAAGGACACAGGGGCCCCATGATCCCCTATTGCCCGGGGGCCCCATGAGTTGTCAGTCCGCCCCTGATCATGTGTCATATATGGACACTGATAATTGAAATTTGTGTGGTTTGCATCACAGCTAGAAAGCTTTTTGAGCAGGTCACAATTACTGAAAGATGGAGCAGGCATTGAGCATATTAAAAAAAAAATATCAGTTATTTTTATTGGATGCTGACGAATGAACTGAAAATACAAGTTTGGATCACAATTAGAAATCCTTTTTGAACAGGCCACAATTTCGGAGCAATTAAGTGAGCATTTAAAATAAAAAAAAACAAAAATGTGTCTTTTTTGGACACTGAGAATGGACATGACATACAACTGTGCAGCACAGCACCTATATACTGTGCTGTATTCCAGTGCTGAGCCCAACCTGATTTTGTTCCACGAATGGGACAGGAAGTCTCCGTCCTTCTGCTGGAACACAGCACTGTATACTGTATGTAGCTGATGCTGATGCGGTTTATACAGAGCTCCCAGCAAGTTCACCTGTTAGTGAAAGAATTTGTTTGGAAATGGAGATGAAGTTAGACTTTAACTGTGGGCTAAGGAAAATTATACTCTCCTATGTGCTGCTGCATCATTTTTTGCACCAGGAAATGTCGCCCCAGACTCATTGTTGGCTTTTGCAGTCATAATTAGGGATGATGAACACAACATACAATGTACACATACTCACAGTTAAGAGAGCTCTCAAGCAGATGCTAAATGCAAAGTAGGGGTGAGTCAAAAAGAAATTGAGACATTTTATGTTTACACTCAGATCCAAATAGCTACAACACATCAGATGCTAAATAGGTGTGACCACATGTTAATGCTGAAAATTCTGAACCTATCCTTTGCACACTGCTATACACCCTTACATATTTCTGCAAACATTTACAATCCTTTGGTTCGCATATATTAATACATGTTTTCATCTTAAAAAAAAAAGATAATTTCCTTTGGGATTAATAAAGTATTCTGAATCTGAATTAACAATCCTTGTTTTTATGCAAAGGGTTGCTAGAAATATATAAGCATTTATAGCAGTTTACAAATGGAGTACACACAAACTCTTCAAAAAATAATTCTTTGTCCAAAGATAACTTGACCATGACAGGTTCTGCAGGTTCAGTACATACAGTAGGTCTTCAGTTACTTCAGAACAATAGGAATTAGCAGAGGATGCCTCCTTTAAGTTCTCATTTCATTCAAGCACTGTAGCACATTAGTTACCCACTCACTGATCCTCTTAACGTTTTCAGGTCACCCAAAAGTCCCAAAATGGGGAACCACTTCATTTGCAGAGCACTGTTCATGGTAACACAAACTGCCCTACTTCCAGACTATTCTGTACCTCCAGGTCCTCCATTTATTCAGTCCCTAGACGAAACAGAGTCATGTCCCTGCCTGAGACATTCTACTGCAGGGCTATGGGATGATGCAGGAAAAACTATTAATAGTCTATCTGCATCACAGGATGTCTGCCACATTTTGCAGGAAATCTGTATCAATTTATGATACAGGCTCCCCAGGAGCCCGCAGCAGAGGACAACCTATTCCTATGCTGGGATCCTCCTAAAGACAGAGCCAGCACCAATCCTGTGACCATTTTATTTACCCTGAAATGACAAGGTAAAGTGACTGAGCAATTGTAGCATCACTGTATCTCTTTCAGGTACAGCTGACCCAAAAGAGCAATATCATCACTCCTTGGGTACTATAGGGGCCACCTCATTCACTTGTCTGTAAAATCACATCATTGCTAAGCCCAGCCATTTAATTAAGCTGCCAAATGCATGAGCCTCAGTGGTCAAAACAAGCTCTAGTCTTGGACAGTTGAATAGTAGGGTGTGAGTCTTATCACTACAAAGGGATGAAACGTAATGACTAATGGCAGAAAAGTCAAAATCATTGATCTTTCGGGGGACAGCCTTTCTCTGAGTTTTTCTACTATCTCAAAACATGCAAATGTGACAGGACAGAGACAACACTGCCATGACTGTAAATGACAACTTCCTGAGTAATTGTAGAAATCTTGGTTCTCTGAACTCTTTTCATTTTAAAAATGTATAGAATTTAAAACTTAGATTACATTTATTTTTGCAGCATATGTATTTCTTTATTTTAATTCTGCCTGAATTACATAAACATTTATTCCTAATAAAATATTTAGGGAAAATGCATTTGTTTCCTGGATCAATTAACATGCAGATGAAGTGCACTAAGGAATTGTACTTTTATGCCCTAAAACAGACTTATGGTCTGCTGTGGCTGTAGTTATCACCTTGTTAGCCTTTTACTTTACTTACCATCACCACCATCCATAACTAGTATTTTTTTTCTAGAAAAGGCAGAAGTTGAGCTTGTGTATGGCATACCTGACAAAATGATGTGGCTAAACAAAGGATAAATGTTCAGGTGACTATCATAGAATAGTTCTTAGTAAACTATTCAATAACTTGTAAAACAAAGAAATGTCCACATGGCCTTCAAGCCTCGATGCTAAGGCCAATTCCATATCATTCCTGCATGCACACATGCAGAGCTTGAGCGGAAATAATGGAAAATATTATAAACATTTCCAATTAAACAAAGCTTTCTGAAAACTAGTTTAAAATGTCTTTCAATTAGTTTTCAGATAAAAAGAAAAAAAGAAAGATTTTGTTTAGTTACACACAAAGCAGTCTATGGAGCATATTCACAATCTTTGGAAAAATGGTAGGCTCTGTATAAGTTAAGGGCATAACGAAATAATCATATCTACCATTCAGTATGTCGAACCATTCATTTGCCTCATTTAATCAGATAAAGTTGCATGCTCCCGATATATCAAGCTTGATAAAAACAAAGACCTTCCGCAAGGGATAAAAAAAGCTCTGGTTTCAAGGGAAGGGGATATTTGTTTTCACAGCTAATTAAAGGAAAAGGATGGCAACTTGATTTTACCTGGGAAATATATTTAATATAAAATCCTCTTTGCAAATTCTCTTTGATAGTTAACAACATTGCTTGGATGTTAGGTAGGGAGAGCAGATATACCTGATAATGGATAAATAAAGTGCTTGGCAGCACAATCGTGTTTTTAAAACATTAAAATATTGCTTTCAATATTCCTAATCAAGCCATAAAATTGGCAAATGTCAATTATATCTGACAACAAGAAAGTGGCACTGCAGTCAGGGTGGTCCCAAAAGAATGCAGTTATTCAACTTGGAAATTGCTAGTAAAGTGATAAACTCCTCATAGAAAAGCACCATCATATTTTTGTGGAGCAGAAACAATTCTATTCCTAGAGAACATTCAAAGTGGTTCCTTCAAAGAAATGTCAGTATGTTAAATAATAAAATATGTTCTATTAAATGTCAGGCAGTGCCAACTTTCAGGAATGGCTATTTATATATAGTTTTTCTTTACAGGAAATAAATAGTTTATATGATATACCCTAATGGGAAGGAAAAGGTAAGCTTTAGGAGTTTTTCCAAGACTCAAGACTTCCACTGCTTCTGATGGGAATTGTTCATAAAATTGTCCCATAGCATTCCAGCAGGCCTTGTCAGATGATAAAACATACTTATTCCTACTCATTTCTAAACCCACTGTGCAGAAACACACCATATATTGTCCCACAGAAATGCAGTCCTAAAGAAATCTCTACAGGAAGGTTGACAGATCACAAACATAAGGGTTGAAAGTCTTCCTTGAGACCAAGGCAGCAGGCCTTGTGCACAGCAGATGAATGATTTGTTGTCTTACAACTGTAGTGAGGAAAGTACCTCAGGTGAAATTCAATACAGATCTGACATGGATTAAGAAAGTCTCAAAATGTTTTAATGCAGGAACAAAGGGACAAGCTCTCCAGGCAAGGAGAGTGCAGAAGCCCTCAGTGAGGCTTCAAAATGATGAAGATAGAAGGACAAGACAGGCTTTGAAAGCTTTGAAGTATCTGTATTACATGTTCCTGGTTAGAATCAGAATGGATGCTGTAGAATGTTAAGAAGGAGCATATCATAAGAGTCCATAGCCTGAACACATTGTCACAGGTAAATGATGTCCCCAGTGATATGATGAATAGGAGAGGTGAAGACTCTAAAGAATGTCAGATACTCATAAGAGACAGTTTTGTCTTCTACTGTTTGACACTCATACATAGTTATCTATTTTGCCCTATAAGGAAAAACTGAAAAGCAAACAATGTAAAGTACTTCATCAACACTTCATTAGCCATAAAGAAAGTAAACACAAGGTAGGAGACATTTAGACAGTTAACCACTTGCCGTCCGCCTGCTGTTTATAAACGGCAGGACGGTGGCACTCCAGGGGCGGGTTGCCGTTCATAAACGGCACCCACCATTTCTAGCTGTGCGCGCTGTGTGGCTCCCTCCGGACACAGTGAAACACCGATCGTACGAGGGCCCAATCATGTGATCGCTGATTGGCCAATCAGTGATCACATGCAAAGTAGTAAGCAAGATGTCACTTGTGACATCATTGCTTACTACGTGTGAAATCTGTGAATGATCACAGAGGTCACATGGTACAAGGCTACTCACAACAGCCTTGTACCATGTGACAAGCTGTGACCAATCACAGCTCACTCAGTAGTTCTCAATGGCTGCAAGAATGCAGACAGAGAGAAAGAGACACTGTACTGCTAGGGTGACAGTATGTAAAAAAAAAAAATAATAATAATAATATAAAAAAATAAAATACAAATGTAAAAAAAAAGTTTAAAAATTATCATTTTTGGTTATAAACTAATTTGGCTTATTGTTTTTTTACTAAAAAGATAACGGAATACATTTTGGCCAAGATTTATGATGAAAGATTATTTATTTGCAAAATTTTATAAAAAAAACACTTTTTTTCAAAATTTTTGGCCGTTTTCATTTACATAGCAAAAAAAATAAAAATCCCAGCGGTGAATAAATACCACCAAAATAAAGCTTTATCTGTCTCAAAAAAATGGTAAAAAATTCATATGGGTACAGTGTTGCATGACCGCGCAATTGTCCTTCAAAGTGTGATAGCGCTGAAAGCTGAAAATTGCCCTGGACAGGAAGGGGGTAAAAGTGTCCGAACAGGAAGTGGTTAAACTATAGGCAACGTTTAAGGCAGGTGGCAGACTAGTTCATCATAGGTAGGCAGAAGGTTGAATCAAGTGGCAAAGAGACAAACATCAGAAACCAGAGGATAGGCTGTGATCATTTCTAGAGAAGCGGCCACAATTTGCAGAAAAAGATACCAAACCTTATGAGGCCCAAGTTACTATCCAAGTGAACTGAAAAGAACCTGAATCTTCCACCAGGAATACCATTGCATACCTGCGATGCAATGCATTACATAAATTATTCTATCACTTCGGTATAGCAAATACTGTATAGTAGGAATAATTACAGATATGAGCTGACTGAAGAAAAGGCACAGCAGCTGCCCTAGGAAGGTTAGCTAAGCTGCTGGTTGTATACAGTATGAGAGAAATACTTGAAAAATAATTCTTGCCCGCAACAAAGGCAGGGATTATTTTTCAAGTAGTTCATTTATGCTTAACTGAATAGCAAGAGTATGGTAAACTGGTGTAACTGACAGGATGTTCTCAAAAAGACTGGCCCCTCTTAAAAAGCAAAACAAATATTTCTAAGCAACATAGAAAATAGCCTCTAGAATTAATTTCATAAAACAAATATTAATATGTGTGTGAGTTATTAACCATCATACCTTGTATAAACATTAACTCAAAGTATAACTTAGCGCTAATAACACTTTAGTTGTTATGTACATTCACTTTTGCTCATACATTAATATTATTTAGCACATAATGTTAAAGAGTAAGATAATACCTGGCCAGGATGTATTGTGCACAATATTAATTCCACTTTTTAAAATTATTTTAATATTGTCTATGTGTAAGGCTTTGTGTGGGAGTATTTAACTGAAAGGACATCTCATTATAATATTTTGTGGCTGCCTTTCCCTGTATGAGGCATCACATGCAAGGTGATATGAAGTCTATCTACTCAAAAGAGAACAACTCCCTCCAATCCGCAACCACCTTAATACCCTGATTGTATTTTAATAAAGGAATCACATAGGAAAATAATTTAATTCTCTTAGCACCCTCCATTTTAGGCCAAAAAAATCAATTCAACCTGGAAAACCCTCCAAGAAAAAAAAACTTAAATAGTCTAAAAAACACTGTGTGTGGAGATTTACTAAAGTTGGTTCACTCAGAACCTTGTGCACCTGTGCATGGCAGCCGATCCGCTTCTAACCTCAGCTTGTTCAATATAGCTTTAGCAATAAAACCTGGAAGCTGACTAGTTTCCATGCAAAAGTGCAAGAGATTCTGAGTGGACAAGATTTAGTAAATAAACCCCAGTGTTAGAAGCTTTCCTTAACCTAATATTTAATGTCTGCTTATTAACAGTACTAACATATGTATGAATGAGTTGGATCTTAATAGAATAATTGAGTTGTTATATTTCTATTTGTTCTAGATTGGGAAAAGTAAGATAAATAGACTTTTTATAGTCTATGTGAACATTATTTATGTATGAGAATATATATACAAATCTCTGGGATTTTTTCTCTACATTCAAGCAACATGTGGTAGTAATTAGTCTAGCCATCTTCTCCCATTTCTGTAAGCTAAAGTTTCACTAATAAGAGAATTGTAAGAATATATTACATACATGTTAGGCTTACAAGATTTATACTGTAACATTTCTTGATTACGATATTTATATATGATTTAACTCTTATATTAATATTACTTTTAGGATATATATACAGTCATGGCCGAAATTGTTGGCACCCTTGATATTTTTCCTGAAAATCAAGTATTTCACACAAAAAAGGTATTGCATTAACACATGTTTTGCTATACACATGTTTATTCCCTTTGTATGTATTGGAACAAATATAAAACAGAGGCAGAAAAGCAAATATGACATAATGTCACACAAAACCCCAAAAATGGGCTGGACAAAAGTATTGGCACCCTTAACTTAATATTTGGTTGCACACCCTTTGGAAAACATAACTGAAATCAGTCGCTTCCTATAACCATCAATAAGCTTCTGACACCTCTCACCCGGAATTTTGGACCACTCTTCCTTTGCAAACAGCTCCAGGTCTCTCTTATTGGAAGGACACCTTTTCCCAACAGCAATTTTAAGATCTCTCCACAGGTGTTCAATGGGATTTAGATCTGGGCTCATTGCTGGCCACTTCAGAACTCTCCAGCGCTTCTTTGCCATCCATTTCTGAGTGCTTTTTGACGTATGTTTGGGGTCATTGTCCTGCTGGAAGACCCAGGATCTTGGACGCAAACCCAGCTTTCTGACACTGGGCCCTACAGTGCGACCCAAAATCCTTTGGTAATCCTCAGATTTCATGATGCCTTGCACACAGTCAAGGCACCCAGTGCCAGAGGCAGCAAAACAACCCCAAAACATCATTGAACCTCCACCATATTTTACCGTAGGTACTGTGTTTTGTTCTTTGTAGGCCTCATTCCGTTTTCGGTAAACAGTAGAATGATGTGCTTTACCGAAAAGCTCTATCTTGGTCTCATCTGTCCACAAGACGTTTTCCCAGAAGGCTTTTGGCTTACTCAAGTACATTTTGGCAAACTGTAGTCTTGCTTTTTTATGTCTCTGTGTCAGCAGTGGGGTCCTCCTGGGTCTCCTGCCATAGCGTTTCATTTCATTTAAATGTCGACGGATAGTTCGCGCTGACACTGATGCTCCCTGAGCCTGCAGGACAGCTTGAATGTCTTTGGAACATGTTTGGGGCTGCTTATCCACCATCCGGACTATTCTGCGTTGCAATCTTTCATCAATTTTCCTCATCCGTCCACGACCAGGGAGATTAGCTACAGTGCCATGGGTTGCAAACTTCTTGATAATGTTGCGCACTGTGGACAAAGGCAAATCTAGTTCTCTGGAGATGGACTTGTAACCTTGAGATTGTTGATATTTTGCCACAATTTTGGTTCTCAGGTCCTCAGACAGTTCTCGTCTCCTCTTTCTGTTGTCCATGCTTAGTGTGGCACAGACAGACACACAATGCAAAGGTTAAGTGAACGTCTCTCCTTTTTATCTGCTTTCAGGTGTGATTTCTATATTGCCCACACCTGTTACTTGCCCCAGGTGAGTTTACAGGAGCATCACATGCTTGTAACATTCTTATTTATCCGCAGTTGTGAAAGGGTGCCAATACTTTTGTCCAGCCCATTTTTGGAGGTTTGTGTGACATTATGTAGAATTTGCTTTCTTTCCTCCCTTTTTTTGTTTTGTCCCAATACACACAAAGGGAATAAACATGTGTATAGCAAAACATGTGTTAATGCAATACGTTTCGTGAGAAATACATGATTTCCTGGAGAAATATCAAGGGTGCCAACAATTTCGGCCATGACTGTATATATGTATGTGTTATATATCTAATTTACCCTGATTGATGGAATGTCAGTGAAGCTTTGTCTAGATGTTCTAAAGTTACATTCAGACTCCAAGGGGAGGAGGGGAGAAGTAGACTGGAGGTTTTGTTCTATACATCTGTTGTTGTCAATTATCTTTGTGGGACTACTAGACACAGAAAAGTATACCAGCCCTTTTTAGGAAAGGTGGGGGGCTGGATTGCTCCTTAAAGAGCAGAACAAAGGTCTTTTGGGACATACTTTGCCAGAAACCTAGATACATGACATACACACAGATTCATATCACACACACAATTATATATAAGTTTTATCTTAAGAACTTAACTATATTTTTTGGACATTATCTAAACATTCTGTATTCCAATATTTTATTTCTAATTTTATGCAACATTATTATTAAATCAATTTTTGAGTTTATGCAAGAGTTGGAAGGACTTTCTATTTTGAATTTTTCTCATCAATATAAGTTAAACAAAATATCAGGGTAATACTGTATTTTACGCTCAGTATGTTGACTTCAAGTTTGTCTAAACCCAAACACTAAAATGTAATTTATTGCAGCCTATGATATTTATGTTGATCTATGAATCAGTCTTTATTCGAAGGCTTCCTGATTTTACAGATTTTGTTGCTCTATGTCGCTGTATGCATGGGAATGCTACCTATTACCTTTGTGGTAATAGGTAGCATTATCCTCTGAGAAGAGAGATGTTTTCTATTTTCTTAATTTTGTATCTTGAAATATTTAAATAAACAGATTGAAATATTGCAACCTATCAGTTTGTGGCAGCATTGATTTCCTTTCTCAAGCTATTTTTCCTTTTATTTTCATCTGCTGATCTGGCCAGTAACACACTTCCCATTCTAAAGTGATAATGCCCAATCACTGTACCTACCTCTGGTTTGTCAACTCTGGCTGCTTGCTCCTGGTTTGGACTGCAAAGATCTCCTCCTCTCCTACCTCTGCATCTCCATTACATAAAGAATATTTAGGCACATATAAGGACTGTTAGGCTGCAATATATATATATATATATATATATATATATATATATATATATATATATATATAGTGCCCAGCATAAATGAGTACACCCCTTTTGAAAAGTAAGAGTTTAATCAATATCTAAATGAACACAAGTACAATTTCCAAAATTTGTACAAAAAAAATTTGTTTTATAGAACATTTGTTTAGCTTGTTACATGAAAGTGAGATTAATAATATAACTTAGATTATAAAATCTTCAGTTTTGCTCAAATTAGTTGATGTAAAAATGAATACATCTCACAACAAGAACTGCTACATCTAGTATTTTGTATGACCACCATGATTTGTAAGGACAGTACCAAGTTTTCTAGGCATGGAATGAATAAGTTGGCGACATATTGCAACATCTATCTTTTTCCATTCCTTAAGAAGACCTCTTTTAGAGCCTGAATGCTGAATGGAGAGTGATGCTCAATTGTCTCTTTTTTTTTTTTTTTTTTATTTATAAATGCACAGAAAAATACAAAGAGATAAGAGCATCAAATAGCTGATATAACAAAACAGGTTACAAGTGAGAGAATAGCAAAAGAATCATTAAAATAACATTGTCAGACTCGACATAATAAACAAGTGGAAACTCAGTGTTTTAAAAGGCATGTCTGAAAAAGAAGGGAGGCTTTTTGAGAAGGCACAAGTTGCATGGTAGGGATGTAGAACCCTTAGAAGTAATCTCTGGTAGTCTTAAACCATCATGCTATCTAATATCTACTGGCCAAGGATGTGTGCATTAAGGAGTTTTTTATTTTTTGAATAGATAAGAAGGAACAGAAAACAGAAAAGCATGCATAGGGAAATGTGGGGAATAGAGGGAAAGGGAAAAAAAAAGGGGGAGTGGAAAAGGGGAGGGGGAGCAATGAACCTATAGGGGCAAGGGAAGACAATGGTAGAGGTCAGATATGGCTTGAGAGTAGGTCAAACCACCATGGCAGTAGCAGTAGAAAAAAAATTTAGACATAATGAGAATATTCGTCAGAGAACAGTAACTGATCCCAGTAGAACCACCTGGTCTGGTGTTCCTCCAATTTTCCCCGAAGAACAGAGGTCAAATGCTCCATGCTTTTTATATTGTTCACTCTGGTGAACCATTGGGACATAGTTGGAGGGGTCTGCTGTTTCCACATAGCTAGAATACAGGCTCTTGCTGCATTTAATAGATGTTTAGAGATTTGTGGTATTTCTTCTTTGAGAGAGGGATCAGGTTTAGGAGAATTGCTGCTGGGTCATCTGACAGGGAAATGTCTGTGAATCTTAATTGGCAGAGCCTGTAGGAGGTATAATAGTCTGGGCATTGCATTCATTTTAAGTACATTACATCGGCCAAACCATGATAAGGCCAGATGGCGCCATCTGGTTAGGTCTTGTTGTAAATAAGATAAAAATGGTTGGAAGTTGAGCTTGAAGGTGGAGTTCAGGTTCGCAGGTATTTTCGTTCCTAATAATAGGATATAGTTCGCCGCCCATTTAAATGGAAAATTAGGCTTGTAAGCTAGAAAGAACGGAGTCAGGGAGTGAGATATTGAGGGCTTCCGATTTTTGGAGGTTCACCTTAAAGTTAGATTGGGAGACGTAGCTCTTTCAACTTGTCTCTTCAGAATTCCCCATAGGTGTTCAATTGGGTTCAGATCAGAAGACATACCTGGCCACTAAATCACCCTGTTCTTTTTCAGAAATGCAACAGTGGTCTTAAATGTGTATTTTGGATCATTGTCATGTTGGAAAAGTGCACAACAACCAAGGGCACAGAGTGTAGGTAGTATTTTCTCTTTCAATATAGAGCAGTACAGCTGGGAATTCATGACACCATCAAGGAAATGCAGCTTCCCGACACTAGCAGCACTTATGCAGCCCCACAGAAGGACACTGCCACCATCATGTTTCACTGTAGGCACCATGCATTTTTCTTTATACTCCTCACCCTTGTGACACCATGTAATTTTGAAGCCATCAGTTCCATAATGGGAAGAGATTTTCTTTGTTAAGCAAGGCCCTTTTTTAATCAACTGTCTGCTGGACCCTGTTTAATGAATAATTAAGCTCACCTGTAGTAGTATTCTTGTTAATTAGGTTTTCTTGTCTAAAATTTAGCTTTGCTCCTAAGACTTTCATTGGGGTGTATTCATTTTTGCAACATGGTCTTGAATGAATTTGTTAGGAAAAATACTTTCTTGTGTGTGAAAATTAACAAATCTTGTTTTCGATCAATGACCCACATTTGTGGGAGTATTTTGTAGTATAGTGTCCCATTGAAAATGTTGAGTCTGACAAATCTGTTGGGGTGTACTCATCTATGCCGAGCACTGTATATTTTGTATACACTCACCAGCCACTTTATTAGGTACACCTGTTCTATTGCTTCGTAACACAGATTGCTAATCAGCCAATCATATGGCAACAACTCAATGCATTTAGACATGTAGACATGGTGCAGATGACTTGTTGAAGTTCAAAAAGAGCATCAAAATGGGGAAGAATGGGGAATTTAAGTGACTTTGAACGTGGCATGGTTGTTGGTGCCAGATAGGCTGGTCTGAGTATTTTAAAAACTGCTGATCTACTGGGATTTTCAAGCACAACCATCACTAGGGTTTACAGAAAATGGTCCAAAAAAGAGAAAATATCCAGTGAGCGGTAGCTGTGTGGACGAAAATGCCTTGTTGATGTCAGAGGTCAGAGGAGAATGGACAAACTGGCTGCGACACTCAGATGGTAGGATCAGAATTTGGCATAAACAACATGAAAGCATATAATATATATAAATGCAGTGCTAAAAAATCAATGATAAACGACAATAATAATATCACTAATAAAATAATACAATAAATGGAGTTGGCGCTATGCAGCTCTATAAAGTGTTAAATAGTGAGTCGTCATGAAATGACATATCCAACACATATAGTCAATTAATATAAAGTGACTAAAGTGCGTATTTTGGTATAAATGCAAATAAAGTCCAAGTATAATGGTGATCCGTGCTCCGTGCTGGTGATCTCTATGGCGTGGGCCAGTAATATGAATGCACTCACCAGAAGCGCAAAAGATATGTGCATATATATATATATATATATATATATATATTTATATCCAAAACTGGTTATCTAGGTCTAGGCGAGGATGGTGGAGTCATCTGGCACACCATAAGCACACAAGGCAACTCCAGTCACTCACAGGACACTCTCTGCTCCCAGGGACAGCTCCAAACAAGCGTCAGACCACCGGATCAGTAATATCAAGAATTGGGGAAATCTCTACCTTCCCAAGCTTTAGAATTACTGTTTCTGGAGTTCTTTTTTCACTTAGGATTTCATTGACAATACAATGCTGCCACAACCTCAGGACATAGGACCCAGAAACAGAGCACTATGGGACCGGATGGTTCAGTGAGTTCAGTCAGCAGATTACCTCAGATACAGAGAGAACCTGTGACACAGCACTGACAGAGGAGCACAGACAAACCCTGACCGTACACTGCTCATAGCGAGGGAGCAGACCAGACGGTAGACAGGCGAAAGGAGGAGCACACACCTCTAAAAAAAAATTGAAGAAAAGTGAACATTAGACTGTTCAAAAAAAATAGCAGTGTTTGTATTCTTCTTTACAAACTCAAACATTCACTATATAAACTGAAAAATGTTTGAAGATTTTGCTTTCCTTTGAATCACTTAATGAATATTTAGTTGTATAAGCACTGTTTCTGAGAACTGCTGTACATCTGTGTTGCATGGAGTCACCCAACTTCTGGCACCTGTGAACAGGTATTCCAGCCCAGGATGATTGGACTACATTCCACAGTTCTTCTCTATTTCTTGGTTTTGCCTCAGAAACTGCATTTTTGATGTCACCCCACAAGTTTTCTATTGGATTAAGATCTGGGGATTGGGCTGGCCAATCCATAACATCAATCTTGTTGGTCTGGAACCAAGATGTTGCACGTTTACTGGTGTGTTTGGGGTCGTTGTCTTGTTGGAACACACATTTCAAGGGCATTTCCTCTTCAGCATAAGGCAGCATGACCTCTTCAAGTATTCTGATGTATTCAAACTGATCCATGATCCCTGGTATGCAATAAATAGGCCCAACACCGTAGTATGCGAAACATCCCCATATCATGATGCTTTCACAACCATGCTTCACTGTCTTCACAGTGTACTGTGGCTTGAATTCAGTGTTTGGGGGTCGTCTGACAAACTGTCTCTGGCCACTAGACCCAAAAAGAACAATCTTACTTTCATCAGTCCACAAAATGTTGCGCCATTTCTCTTTAGGCCAGTCAATGTGCTCTTTGGCAAATTGTAACCTCTTCAGCACATGTCTTTTTTTCAATAGTGGGACTTTGCGGGGGCTTCTTGCAGATAGCTTGGCTTCACATAGGCGTCTTCTAATTGTAACAGTACTCACAGGTAACTTTAGACCTTCTTTGATCTTCCTGGGGCTGATTGTTGGCTGAGTCCTTGCCATTGTGACTATTCTTCTATCCATTCTAATGGTAGTTTTTCGCTTTCTTCCATGTCTTTCAGGTTTTGGTTGCCATTTTAAAGCATTTGCGATCATTTTAGCTGAGTAGCCTATCATTTTCTGCACTTCTTTATATGTTTTCCCCTCTCCAATCAACTTTTTAATCAAGGTATGCTGTTCTTCTGAAATGTCTGGAATGACCCATTTCCTCAGAATTTCAGAGAGAAATGCACTGTAACCAGCATGTACAACATTTGCTGCCTTCCTTCTTTAAATAAGGACAATAATTGCCACCTGTTTTTCAAAGAACGAATGACCTCACTAATAGGACTCCACACTGCTATTATTTTGAACATGCCCCTTTCAATTAGTGATTCAATTACACAGAATCAGCAGCATGCATGTCATGACTGTTGGGTCTGTTGGATTTCTATTACTCTACTACACCTGCTAGTAAATTATTTGCCATGTAGAAATATAATTTCTACCAAAAACAGTGATTGATCAGGTTAGTGATGTCTGACTGCTAATATTTTGAACACAACTGTATATATATATATATATGTATTGTTTTTAGTCTTGTGTTTAGATATCTTTCCACCTATGAAGAATGCTTCATGAAGAACATGCTCCTAAGGAAAATACTAGTATTGAAAACATCAAACAAAAATATGCTACTGCTCCCGGCTGGTCCATTCACATTAGCCCCAAACGTATCTCCAGTTGTAGATGCTGCTCTGGTTCGCAGCCAAAAAGGATTTGAAAGAGGATGGATACCGCACTCCAACTTGCTGAAGATCCAAAGCTTTATTGTAGAAAATTGATCATAAAAACATGTTCACAGTTCCTCAAATAGAGGTACAGGCAAACCAACTAGTATTGCAAGTGTCATCCACTGAGGCTCCAGATGTCGTTTTAAGGCATAGCTCAGAGAATAAAAATTAATGTTCTCCTACCATTTTCATTTTTAATAATAGTAGGCCTCTTAATAATAGTGAAAGGAAAGGCCTCCAAGGCCACTTTAATTTAATTTTGTTTATAAACAAATGTAAACTATAATGTGCACATCTCTGTCCCCAATCTCTTATCCATAAGCCTTCCACTTCTCCTGACAGATTCCACCATGTTTATGCACTGCAACCTTTGTGTCCTTTTACTAGAATCCTGCAGTATCAAGACCTCAGCACCAATAACAGATCTTTTGTGTTTAAGCATTTATTTTAGTTTGTTATGTTCTTATGTACTCAAATACTTTTTATGTGCCAGTTGTGTATAAGGAAACATTTGAAAGGGTTAATATATCAGTCTCTGATTAGCTGAGAACTACCCTTCATGCTGCCAAAACAGGCAAGCTACATTTTCTAAAAGGGCATCTTGCCATTTATATTTAATGAATCCGTATTCCACTGACACAGCTCAGCTTCAACACCCAGCAGGGATTCAATATTAATGAAAGATTTCCCTGCAGGTAACTCGGGAAAAGTCTCGGCACTCCAGGCATCAAACCTTTGGGGGAAATTACTGTATTAAAAAAAAAAGAAGAAAAATGTTTTGTTTTATGGCGTATTTAAATAAAGAAGTAAAGTTATTTTGCTTTTATTTTTCTGTAATATTTTATAGTGAAATTCATGATCCCCCTACAGAAAACATATCTTTTTTTTTTCACAGCAAACATCTATTACATTGTAGCTGTGTGTTACCAAAAGTTCATATCAGTAAATAAAACCTTAACAGGGTTTTAAAGTAAATTGATTAAAACTGTGATGTGGTAATGTAGAATGTATAAATAAGGCTAGAAAATAACTGACAATGGTGTAAGTATGAGACTACAGAAGAGTAGTTAGGGATCATTAACACCTCTTACAGACACAGCTCTCTGCTCTGCATTTTGCATTTAATATGCAGCTAGACAGAATTTACTGCATGAATGACAAGCTCCATTCATCTTTACGGTTGAATGAAACTGTTATACAGAGATAGAGCGGATGAGCGCAGTTATGGACTTTGGAGGTCAGAAATGCAAAGGCATACTACTCTTTGCACACAAATCTCCACTCCTGCATTCACCCACACTGTATTTGAATGACAGCTCCATTTATCCATAGGAATGAATTACATCTGTCATTCATGGGGGAAAACCCAATCAGAGAGTGAGGAAGTGCAGACTGAGTGTACTAATAACTATTATGCTGGCCACACACAGAAATATCCTGTCTCTGTTGACACTGGTATGGTGGTGATCAGGACACTGGTGCTGGTATATACTGTTCTGGTGTCACTGCAATCAGGAACATTGGCTGGTGGAAATGGTCTGCTGACACTGACTAGAGTAGCTAGTAATAAGTTACAGTGTTATTGACATTCTCTCTCATCTCACAGATGATCTCTGTGGTAGGAGAGAGAACCGATTTTTGCCTTCACTTTCTTTGTGTACACATGTGATTGCTGTGATTGAACACAGAAATCACATAATACAGGACCAATGCTATTGGTCCTGTATCCAGTCATGTGATCTGCTGTTTCTGAAGGACACAGTTATCACAGGGGCTGTGGGTGCATGCTGTAGGAGTCACACGCAAGCCGCAGTTTCCAGAGGATACATGGGTACATCCACCCACAGCCCCCATAGAGCCATACATGTATATTGTCCAAGCCATGGTAAAAAAAAAAAAACCCTCTGAATAGTTTTTTTGCATTGGAACATATCCTGTATGGCAATGACCCAGTTACCCTTGCTTTTTTTTTTCAAAAGCTTGCAAACTGGCCTTGATAAAGAACAGACAAAAATTACAAGATTCAGTTCCCATAGACATCATTGGGGTTTGGGCGCTATGTTCTGGCTATTTTTATCCAGTGTTCAGCAAACATCCAGTAAACTGAACTCTGCTTGGTTGCTCATCACTACTGACTATAAAAAATTGATGCTGACAATGTAATTAGCAGTTTCAGGTCGACAGGTAAACAATATACAAAAAATAAGACATCATAAGGAATGTGAAGAAAAACATGAAAACTAATTTTAGGTGTGTTTGGAATCACATGAATGCATTTGTGAGGTATATTTATAAAGTATAATATAATCTATTTGCAGATTATTTGCCATTTTTCTTACCACCAAACCCAACCAAGACATTTTGTTCATTGATTAAGCTCATTCAAAGCAGATTTTCCTGCACATGCCAAACAAAGATCCTTTTTCCTTACCTTGGATTCAATATGAATTCCAGATATAGGCAGCTTTTACTATATCTATGATGTTACAACTAGAGATGAGCGAATCGAACTTGGCGAAGTGGAATTTGTTTTGAATATTAGGAAAAATTTGATTCGCACCGAATCCGAATTTTAGCAAACTTCGGATGCACGAATCGAATTTTCCCCGATCAGCCGGCAAAAAGTGTCACTGCAGAGAGCTCCGCTATTTCTGACAGTTCTCTGACAGTTCCTTCACATTTACAGCGGTTGAAACATTGTATCTATTTGTTTCCATTTAGGATACAGATGTTTTTATTCGGAAATAAATAGATACAATGTTTCAACCGCTGTAAATGTGAAGGAACTGTCAGAGAACTGTCAGAAATAGCGGAGCTCTCTGCAGATACACTTTTTGCTGTACTGGAATTCTTCTTCTTTTCATTCTTCTTCTTCTTTTCATTCTTCTTCTTCTTCTTCTTTTCATTCTTCTTCTTCTTCTTCTTTTCATTCTTCTTCTTCTTCTTTTCATTCTTCTTTTCATTCTTCTTCTTCTTCTTTTCATTCTTCTTCTTCTTTTCATTCTTCTTTTCATTCTTCTTCTTTTCATTCTTCTTCTTCTTCTTTTCATTCTTCTTCTTCTTCTTTTCATTCTTCTTCTTCTTCTTTTCATTCTTCTTTTCATTCTTCTTCTTCTTCTTTTCATTCTTCTTCTTCTTCTTTTCCTTCTTCTTCTTCTTCTTTTCATTCTTCTTTTCATTCTTCTTCTTCTTCTTTTCATTCTTCTTCTTCTTCTTTTCATTCTTCTTCTTCTTCTTTTCATTCTTCTTCTTCTTCTTTTCATTCTTCTTCTTCTTCTTCTTCTTTTCATTCTTCTTCTTATTTTCATTCTTCTTTTCATTCTTCTTCTTCTTCTTTTCATTCTTCTTCTTCTTCTTTTCATTCTTCTTTTCATTCTTCTTCTTCTTCTTTTCATTCTTCTTCTTCTTCTTTTCATTCTTCTTTTCATTCTTCTTCTTTTCATTCTTCTTCTTCTTTTCATTCTTCTTTTCATTCTTCTTCTTCTTCTTTTCATTCTTCTTCTCATTCTTCTTTTCATTCTTCTTCTTCTTCTTTTCATTCTTCTTCTTCTTTTCATTCTTCTTTTCATTCTTCTTCTTCTTTTCATTCTTCTTCTTCTTTTCATTCTTCTTTTCATTCTTCTTCTTTTCATTCTTCTTTTCATTCTTCTTCTTTTCATTCTTCTTTTCATTCTTCTTCTTCTTCTTTTCATACTTCTTCTTCTTTTCATTCTTCTTTTCATTCTTCTTCTTCTTCTTCTTTTCATTCTTCTCCTTCTTCTTTTCATTCTGCTTCTTCTTCTTTTCATTCTTCTTCTTCTTCTTTTCATTCTTCTTCTTCTTCTTTTCATTCTTCTTTTCATTCTTCTTCTTCTTCTTTTCATTATTCTTCTTTTCATTCTTCTTTTCATTCTTCTTCTTCTTCTTTTCATTCTTCTCATTCTTCTTTTCATTCTTCTTTTCATTCTTCTTCTTCTTCTTTTCATTCTTCTTCCTCTTCTTTTCATTCTTCTTTTCATTCTTCTTCTTTTCATTCTTCTTTTCATT
The DNA here is from genome assembly GCF_062004578.1 of Staurois parvus. Taxonomy (NCBI): domain Eukaryota; kingdom Metazoa; phylum Chordata; class Amphibia; order Anura; family Ranidae; genus Staurois; species Staurois parvus. Next base: position 13,146,901 of record NW_028317971.1, read on the forward strand.
CTTCTTCTTTTCATTCTTCTTTTCATTCTTCTTCTTCTTCTTCTTTTCATTCTTCTTCTTCTTTTCATTCTTCTTCTCATTCTTCTTTTCATTCTTCTTCTTCTTTTCATTCTTCTTCTTCTTCTTTTCATTCTTCTTCTTCTTTTCATTCTTCTTCTTCTTCTTTTCATTCTTCTTTTCATTCTTCTTCTTTTCATTCTTCTTTTCATTCTTCTTCTTCTTCTTTTTATTCTTCTTCTTCTTCTTTTCATTCTTCTTTTCATTCTTCTTCTTCTTCTTTTCATTCTTCTCCTTCTTCTTTTCATTCTTCTTTTCATTCTGCTTCTTCTTCTTTTCATTCTTCTTCTTCTTCTTTTCATTCTTCTTCTTCTTCTTTTCATTCTTCTTTTCATTCTTCTTCTTCTTCTTTTCATTCTTCTTTTCATTCTTCTTTTCATTCTTCTTCTCATTCTTCTTTTCATTCCTCTTCTTTTCATTCTTCTTCTTCTTCTTTTCATTCTTCTTCTCATTCTTCTTCTTCTTTTCATTCTTCTTCTTCTTCTTTTCATTCTTCTTCTTCTTCGTCGTGCCCCGTGACTGCCCAAATGAGTGAAGTGTGCGGTGATTCTAAGATCGACGGCACTCATCTGCATGTCATACTGACTGACAGTATTATTTCTCTTCCCCAGCAGACTCCAAGGGCATTTAAATTAAAGGTACAGTGTTCTGCACTAATATAAAGGCTCTCTGAAGCCTAGAAACCCTTTTAATAAGTTAAATTCGCATCGAATCGAATTTCTCCCGCAAATTCGGCGAATCAGCCGAATCGAATTTTTGAATAATTCGCTCATCTCTAGTTACAACCAAGGAAATTCATCTGCGTATCATTCATCTTTACAGCTAATGTTCTTTATTCTATGCTGTACATAGAAACAACTTTCTATGTAGGGTCAGCAAGATGAAAATAGATTTGTATTATGTAATTTCTACCATTGTATATAAATAAAAGTTGCTAATTTTTACTACGGTAAGGATAGTATTTACACATAATAGGAGAAGTTTAATAATTTAAATAATATAATACAATTTAATTAAATAATTGATTAAGCTAATTAAAAAAACATTCAAAACATGAATTTTTATGCACATGCTAAATCAGGATCCCTTTTTCTTTCCCTTGGATTCAGCAGGAATTCCAGATTTTGTCAGCATTCACTATATTTATGACCAATGTTACAGCCAAGGGCATTTGTCTGTTTATCATTCATTTTTACTGATGATGCCCTTTATTCTCTTGCTCTAAACAGAAACAACTTTCTGCATAGGGTCAGCAAAATGAAAATTGATTTCTGAAAGAGTATTATGTAATTCCTACCTTTATAAATAAATAATAAAATAAATAGATAAACGTTGAAAACAATAGGAAATTAATAATAATAATAATATTAATAATAATAATCTAATACTATTCAGTGAAATATAATTTACATCAAGAGAGTAGTATTCTTATACTTTTACTCCTCTGCATTGGCATTGTCAATATGTTAATGCATACCTGCATTTCATAGTTATTTCATAAAGTGTGAAGGTTATTGTGCTGGATTGTGTTCAACAAACACCTTTCAGTGATTCTGTTTATTTATGCTAATAAATGATTGCATTTCCCTGTGATAAAATGTAATCTTTGAATATAACAAACATGTTTGCTCAAACAAAAATAATCAACAAAGAACTTTAAAGGTTTTGCTTTTTTCAAAAAACAATCCAAAACCTCTAAAAACACCAAAACTTGATTTTCCTAATCCCTACATATTATAAATACAAGCAAAACAAGGGGTGTTTATCTAGTATTCTTGAAGCAAGCTGTAACATCTGTTTGCCTAGGAGCTCTTTTGACACGTAGCCTGACACTTCCTATTTTATGCAGGCTGGATTAGCATTAGGATGCAGCAATGATTTGCACAAAACCTTGCTGATTAACAATTAACAGTGTCCTGCAAATTATATATGATGATCCAACAATCTGTTCAAAAGGAGGTCCATATTTGACCTATTTCACCCTATTTTACCTACTTATCAGAGGTCTTTACGTATGGCAACTGCATCCTACAATCTACTCTGAGAATCCATATTTATGATAATGAAGCCCTTTAGAGCTATTTATGAGTATTCTATTTGAAACCTCCGACAACTTACTGCTATGTTCCTAAAACCGAGACAATTGCAGACAAATCAACTTGCATTAAGTTTAACTCAGCCACTCGGCAGGACGGCCTTCAAAGAGTTTACCATGCTGAGAGTGAGCTCCCTGCATGCTCCCAGCTTGGTAGCCATAGGGGATCGGTAAGCTCCTGATGCATACTTGTAATCGGGAGCTTTTCACTCATGTGACAGCTAAACACAGCAGTCACATGACCCAGACGCCTGCCTCCCGGCTTTTAGAACTCTTAAAGGGCCAGGAGGCGGCCAATGCAAAGGGGTTAACAAAGCCTATTGCAAAGGTTGGGTACTATTAGCCACCTGAGCTCCCACAACTTTGCGCTATTTCCATATACTGTTTTTCAAGGACAAACAAATAAAAACACATTTGCTAGTTTAACCAGTGGTAGTTTTTCAATATGTAATTACTGTAGACACAAAACACATTTTATCTACCATTAGGCCTATTTATAACAATGGGTAATGTATTTACAAATAATCTAAAGTATTTTTACATTCTGTTTATTTGTAATTCAATGCTGCTATCAAATGAAAACATTAAAATTGAGTTTCTTTTGCATACAAACAGTAAAATAAAAAAATAATAAACTAGCTAAGGAGAGAAGTAATACATTTAGGTAACTAGGGCAGGGGTGGGCAAACTGCGGCTCTCCAGCTGTTGCAGGACTACAAGTTCCATCATGCCTCTGCAAGTCATAGCTGTAACTGTCAGTTTTGTAATGTTGCACTGCCTCGTGGGAAATGTAGTTCCACAACAGCTGGAGAGCTGCAGTTTGCACACCCCTGAACTATGGTCTACTAAGCACTTTAATAATACCATTATTTTATATTAAAAATTAATTCAAAGCGCGATCAGCTCAGAAGGCCTACAACAAAATACATTGTAATAATGTTGTTAAAATGTATTTATGAATGAAGAATGTAATAGCCAATACAGTTTACATTGACCTAGTAACCATTGTTGGCATTCTCACAGCTTAGACTCAAACTGATAGTTGATACCCAGTAAATACGCCCAGTGGAGCAAGCAAATTATACACCTAAAGTCTACAAATAGACAAGAAGGTAGTGTAATGTGTCCAAGCCCATAACATTCAGATATTTCTGTTTAGCACAGTGAAACCATTTTCTAAAGGGGTGAGATATTGCACTTTGCTGCACTAAAGAAACTTTGGGGGGTTTTAGTTTTTTTTTTAAAGAGGAACCTGGTTCATCCCTGTCAATATCAATATTATCTTAAATATTTTTTGTTACTGTTTTCATATAGTAACAACATATTACTCCAAAGACATGCTGGAAAGTTAATTGGTTCCTGTCTAAACTGGCCCTAGTATATGTATGCAAGAATGTGAGTTAGGGACCTTAGACTGTATGCTTTGTGAAGGTTAGAGACTGATGTGAATGTACAATACTGTGTATATACAGATATATAGATATATATATCTATATATACACACATGTAAAGTGCTGCGTAATGTGACGGCGCTATATAAGTACCTGTAATAATAATAATATTTACCACTGTGGTATAGGGTACACTGTCAACACATTAACCTGGGAGATTTCAGTGACTATTACTGGACACATGCAATGTTATTTAATAATTACATTAATATAATTGCAAAGCAGTGAGCACCAGAATTGGAAAGGGCCGACAGGTGTTTTGATAATCAGAATGTGTTGTCTATATCTGCCGCAGTGGTAAAGTTTTTACTAAAAAGTGCAAAACCTGATGCAGCTGTGCATGGTGACCAATCAGCTTCTACTGCAGGCCATACATGGGACAAATTCCAAACAAATTTTCTTTAGAAAATCAGAAATTTTGCGCATTTTGTAATCCGATAGTACCACCATTGATTTTGAAATTCCACCAACCAAGCCTTTAACTTCACCTCGTGTTGCTACAGAAAAGAATTTTCATGGCCAAGAATTTTCTTTTCTTTCCAGGTTACAACTCATGTTCAATTATTTTTCAATTACATTTCTCTCATGATTCTCCCATCATGGATTCGAAATTTTTTTGTTTTTCAAAAAACTTCCAACATGCTGATCACTCAACTTTGATGGTCGCTCGAAAATTAGCTGTTGCTGTGGCCCATTAATGGTGAGAAATTCGAATAAAAATTCTTAGAAAAGATTTTTGAAAGAAAATTCTTTTGGAATTGGACCCATGTATGGCTGGCTTAGCTTGTTCAATTAAGCTTTGATAAAAAAAACCTGGAAGCTGATTGGTTTCTATGCAGAGTTGTACCTGATTTTACACTCTCCAGTTACAGTATAGTAAATCAACCCCACCGATTCAGTGTTTTTAAATATCCAATATGGTTATAAAACCCCTTTTATATTTAAAGTTGTATTATATGGCATCATAAAAGTCCCCCTAAAGAATCTTAATATATATCTTGAAACATATTAGAAATTATTGTTTGATTAATTCTGATCCTATTTTATGATATAGATACATCTTTTAATTAATCAATTGTCTTATTTCGCTCAAGACTTGAAGTGAAGGCACGTGCTATATCATTAATAAGATAAGTACTACTCTTGGCCCTCATAGACAGGTAAATGGGTCTATTTAACTCCATGCCCATTTACCTGGACTTGCTATTTTTTAATCTACTTCTAGACCAGTGATGGCAAACCTATGGCACGCGTGCCAGAGCTGGCACGCAGAGCCATCTCAGTGGGCACGCCAGGAAGAAGAGGATGATGAGCGCGCATGGACCGGCCATCCAGATCTCGTCCACACTGGATCCCCATCAAACTACATTTCCCACATGTCTCTGAGGCCAGGGTGGGCGTGGACGAGAGGAAACGGCTCCAATGCGGCTCTGGCACCAGGGGTGATGTACCCGGGGATGGGCGCGGAAGAGAGGAAGAGGCTCCCACACTGCTCCCACACTGCTCCGGGGCCAGGGGCAACGTGTTCAGCATGGATGGGAATGAGCTGCTGGGTTGGAAGCCACACCGACGCTGCCAGAGGTGAGATTGCTTGCAGTGTCATCCATCAGTGCCCAGCAGTGTCGCCTGTCAGTGCCCAGCAGTGTCGCCCATCAGTGCTGCCCATCAGTGCCATCCATCAATGATGCCCAGCAGTGCCATCCATCAGTGCCCCAGCAGTGTCGCCTGTCAGTGCTGCCCAGCAGTGCCACCTGTCAGTGCTGCCCAGCAGTGCCACATGTCAGTGCCCAGCAGTATCGCCCATCAGTGCTGCCCATCAGTGCCACCCATCAATGATGCCCAGCAGTGCCATCCATCAGTGCCCGGCAGTGTCACCCATCAGTGCCCAGCAGTGTCGCCTGTCAGTGCTGCCCGGCAGTGCCACCTGTCAGTGCTGCCCAGCAGTGCCACCTGTCAGTGCCCAGCAGTGTCACCCATCAGTGCTGCCCATCAGTGCCACCCATCAATGATGCCCAGCAGTGTCATCCATCAGTGCCCAGCAGTGTCACCCATCAGTGCCCAGCAGTGTCGCCTGTCAGCGCTGCCCAGCAGTGCCACCTGTCAGTGCTGCCTAGCAGTGCCACCTGTCAGTGCCCAGCAGTGTCGCCCATCAGTGCTGCCCATCAGTGCCACCCAATGATGCCCAGCAGTGCCACCGATCAGTGCCGTCTGTCAGTGCGTCCAGGTAGGCAAGTGGTTAATTGCAGTGTTGGCACTTTGAAATAAAAAAGTTGGTTTGTGTTGCAGTTTTGGGCACTCATGCTCAAAAAGGTTCGCCATCACTGTTCTAGACAATCTCCTCAAATTTAGTAGGAGGTAAAAATATATTCCAAAGGTCTACTATCATCTCATGACTAGGCTTCCCATCATCAAATAAACCAATCTAGACTTGGGGGGACAACCCTAACCCTGTGTCAGGGAGTAATTTTCTGAGATATGCCCTTAGTCCAGTTTTCACACAATGTTTGAAAAATGTAATTCATCTTTATTTTTTCACACATTTGAAACGGCGGACACTTTCCTTCTGATAAATACAATAAAAAATGTAGCGCTACTCCTTTAGGTACATACACACATATATATATAACAAATTAATTAGTGATGTGTAAACTCAAAATTACATTAAAAAAAACTGTGATATCAATTAAAATTAATTAGTACCCATTACTCATCAAATCTACAAAGTTAATTCAGGTAGCCTAAAACATGTGAAAAAAAAAACATTTTTATATATATATATATATATAATTCTGTGAATATAAAATCACACGTGCCTCTCGTGTAGTGAAAAAAACACAATATAACAATAAATAGAACAGGGCTCTCAAAGTCCAATAAATGCTGATGGTGACCAAAGAATAACAAACACTCGTGCTTCCAATAACTACTGATGGTGACCATAAATTGACAGGAACTCGTGTAGATATTTGTGTACATGTGAATATGACAATCCGACCACCATCTGGATAAGCCTCTCACCTCATCACTTCGACCCTTGCGGATCAAAGCGCTTTAGTGGATCCCCCTCACGGATCCTCCAAGTAAGCTATCACTCCAGATGTTGCTCCTTGTCACACCCAAATCTCTCAAAAATTAGTACTCCACCAATGGCTCCTCTCCAGGTAAGTTGCAGTATCAATCTCTCAAATGAGACATAAAATAGATCCTCCCATAGTGCAGTATATTTTATTTATGAAGTAGGGACAGATAACAAAACATCCTCACTCACGTGGCAGCCGTATCCAATTCAAAACCTCATGCTTTCAGATGAGGGCATGTATGTATGGGTGTACAGCTGGGTGTACAGGTGTACCAAGATGGCCGCCACGCCGGAAATGCGTCACTACGTCAGGCCGACGCGTTGCGTCACAGTGTCATGTGACTTCCTCAGGGCTCTGCCTGGACAGTGCTGATTGGCCCTGTGCTGATCACATGCACTCTCCCAAAATAAAAAAATCTCTCTAACAACACACACAAAACTGAGAATGTACAGTTTGCCCCCGAGGCTCTGTTCTATCTGCAGATGGATTGGAGACAATAGAAGAAGGGGAGAATCAAAAAAAAGACAGGATCAAACATCCTATTTACATAATGCAGAGGATTAACTCCTTAAGTTCCACAGTGAGTATAACAGTATAACAAGCATGCTTTACTGCATATATTTTACTGTTGTGGGTTTAGTAAAACTTAAACGTTTATTGTAAATTTAGTTGACAAAAAGCAATAATCTCTAGATGATCTATATACAAGGCAAGAATGTTAGCAAACTATTTGACAAAGTCCTACCTTTCTCTGTTTCTCATTATGTCCATTCCAGATTTTTTTCAGAATGGGATAGTCTGCTTTCATTATAACCACCTCGGCACATGTCAGTGATCTAATCAGGAAAGCTGCAGTGCCAGCATCTATTTGGTCAGGTGTTAGGGGGTATCTCTCCAGAAATGAAACTCCTATTGCTGGGGATGCCTTGTAGTGGCTTTACAGTGGCTGCAGGTTAAAATGGAAAGATAATTCCTAACAACTTTAAATTACAAAATTGTCTATTTATCAATTATATGGTATATATTATATAATTTTTTAAACAAATGTGGAATTTTCTTTAGGAAAGTGAATATATACTTTAAAAACCCAATTAGCGCTAAGAAACTTAAGGAGGTTGGAAGATTGAAGGGAACAAAACTAAGTCCTAAGCTAAGTGAACATTCTCTACTCATATCAACTCCATGGTGGGGAATATGGTTTAGTAAATCTGGCCCCCCAAAAAAATGTAAAACAGAGATTCATTTAAAATGCTTCCTTTTAATATTTCATAGGAGGAACTTTCAATCTCATGCTCATAGTGTGTAAGGCAGATGTGTTTCTACAGCCTAATTAGGAAGAAACAGAAATCATGTCCCCCAGCTGTGCAATAATCTCAGTGAACACTGCAAATATATATTTATGGCAAAAAGCGTTAATGGTAAATTAGACCTTATTTGAAAGCAGGTTTTATTTTCACTTGAATTTCTATAAATGTTTAGCGCACCATAAGTGAATAAGCCATTCTGTGAAGAGAATATGATTTACTTATTTGGGTAAATTATCTTGAAAAAAAGGATCCTGAATTACTTAATAAAGCTTTAACTGTCAGATTAGATATCACGCTTCATCTTCTTGTGAATAGTCTCGTATACCCTGGAGTCTGTCTCAGAGGAATATCCATAGCAACCAATCAGATTGCAGCTGCAATATTTCTGCAGCAGGTTAGAACATGACAAAAAGAATCTGGCTGACTTCAATAAGTAACGAGAACACATTTTCCTTTTTGGAAGCATACATCTGTAAGTGTCATTTGTGCAAATCATTTTTCTTATTATATACAGATTCTCACTGGCTACACCTAGGGGAATTGCTAGGGTCCTAAAAGACCCCAGGAACAGTTGGACACTAAGATCATAATGTTGCTGGGATCATAGTATAGTATAATTAAAAAAAATGTTTTCTATCCCGTGTCATCCATTCTCATTTAGTTCTCCTTTCATTTTGCTTTTTCACCCATCCTGCTGCTGTCCTTAGGAACTGAAACAAGGACGGGTAAAAGAAAATTCCAGGGTACCCAGAACTCCACTGTTTGCAACACACTTTTAATTTTTTTCCCTAATTAGACCAAATAGAACTTAGCTGATGCTCAAGAATGTTTTTCACTGGCATAAAAAAATTTACACTTTGGATATTGATCTATAGCTCTAAAATAGTCATAGATCATAGATGTACTATATAAAGCATACACAGGAGTTAAGCAACAAATTAAAAAAAAATTAAAACACTACATAATTTACAGATGTGAAAGATATGGCATGTTTTGCGTTGAAAGCGGAAGTGATATAACATTCTTTTGCTTTCTTTCGCTGTGTGATGAGACACCTAGCTAACAGGTGGGAAGCTTCACTTTCATCATTCACTGCATGTGCTGCTAGTAATATGAAGACATGTCACAGCTTACTGAGCTTCAAAGAGGGCAAATTGTTGGTGCCCGCTTAGCTGGTGCCTCTGCGACTGAAGTTGCCAATTTATTTGCTATGTTGCAAGGTACAGTTTCAAAGGTTATGACGGCTTATACAGTTTCCGTGAAAACGTTGTCTGATAAGCATAGACACGGTCAACATGGTCAATTGACTGAAAGAGACAAAAGGACATTGCGTAGGATTGTGACCCGGGATAAGAAAACTACTTTTGCAAAAGTGACTGCAAAGCTCAATCTCGGTCCCGTGAAGATACACAGGCAAAATTTAGCATCAGTGTTTTTTTTAGTAACTCCAGCACTAATTTCCCTATTTTTTTTCCAAGGACTTAAAATGCATTTATTTGGTACACTAGTTCAATAAGTGCTCTGTTAATTATAGTCTGCAAAATGGAGAAAACTTAAAACATATAATTTTTTAAAATGAATTTGTTACTTTGTTATTTTTTGAAATACTCTAATTGTACCTTACATTAAAACATAATTTTATCATTCATCTCACACTGTATAATTTTAGTAAAAGTAAAAGATCCTAAAACTGTCCAGGCTTCTTGCACTGATTATACTTTTAGCAAACAAAATTCATGAACATGAAAACAAAAAAAGAAAATGAAGGCTAAATGAAGGCTAATGGAAGGTCACATGAGCTTATGTAAAAAAAAGTATATCCTTGAATTGCTAAATACAGCTTCTAAATAAACTTTATGCTAAAATGTGCAGTTTGGTAAGGGGATCAGAGCTTTGGAGTCTGATTTTCATATTAATGTATTTACAATCTTGTGCCTGCTACATAGAATGGGATATTATGCTTATCTCGAAGCTTCTAATTTACAAACACAGACCCACATTTGTAGTTTTAGTCTCCAAGCTGTAATGTTGAAGTGCAGGATTGAATTTGATTGGCAGCTGTAAGATAGTGTAGGACAGTTCCTGGGCTTTATGCTTTAAAGTGAAATTCCAGTTGGGTTAGAAAACATTATCCCCTCTAGGGCAACTATATACTTTTAACCCTACCCTTCAAAAGATATCAGCTTGGCGCACAAAACATGCAGCACAGGAAAGAAAAATGTAGAACAGTTACAATGTGTCAATGCATAATCTTTGCTAGGCTTGCTACAATACGTTTATAAGCATCTCCTTGCTGCAAATCTTTATTCTCAGGATGCACAAATGTGCTGACTCAGTATTACATGAATGTCACAAAAAAATCAAATTGTAGCTCATTGGTGGTTTTCCACTGGCCTGCAAGCAGTTCATAAAACAGCATGCACAGATATGGCTCTACAATGAGTGATTTATTCACTATCAGTTGTTAGTAAATCTCACATGAATACATGATGAGACAAGATGTGCCATTTGCATAAAAAATAACAAATCTGGCAAGTTCTTCATCCAGTGGATATGAATCACTTAATACACATTCATTTGCATAGACACGCAGCTGACATGTTTATTGCCTCTTCATAACATAGCAAGATGATGATGTTAATGTACATTTTGCCTTACAGTGCATGCAGTGATAAATATTACACAAAACTTTACCACTGAGGAGCTAAATCATAAAAATGTATGTAGATCTAAAGACACAGGACTTCTGTTAGGGGCAGCAAGTACATGATTTTCAAATTATGATCTTTTCACATACTCCTCTGTTCCTCCCTGATAAATGCATGAAGGAACACAAGCAACACAACAATCACTTCCATGACTTCCTACAATGACATTTAGAAGATAGGATCACCTTTAAAACAAAACCTTAGATTTTTTTCTATCCTCCATGGCAAAATTTTAGAAGCAGCCACATACGTCTGATGTGGACAAATAACAGTTTACAATGTCCAGGGACTTTGCAGAGATCCTCATAGCTGACAATCTCAATGGCCTCTGCAAAAAGTGCTGAACCTAGCCATAGAGAGTAACAGCTTCACTTAGTATATGTGCTAATCTAAATATGTAGACAGACATTATTTTCTATGGTTTGTGCATCTTGTGATTTTTTGGATAGGAAATCTCTCCAGCAGGGATGTAGACTACTACAAAACAGTTCTTTTCCATTAAAATGGGGAAGGGTTAGAAAACCTGTAAGATTATTATAACTGTGTCATCCTATCCCAGTGACATCAAGCAATATGGCTCCATCCTTCATTTTTTCCAGCTGCCATAGGGACATGAACCCTTCCCGAACTCAAGAAATTTGGAGAAAAAAAATTACAAAAGACTTAAGTCTTTCCAAGTCCAAGCATGGCATTTTAAGGGGTTTGCAGTTTTATGCATTTTAATTTTATTTGCGATTAACTGTGGCCTTAGTAACCAAGATTTCAGGGTGGGCTTGTATTCTTTATATATTGTAGTGCTTGGGGACACAGATACTGACCTTAAAGTGGAACTAAAGATTGCAAGACTTAACTGTCCTACAATGATGGGACATTGGCATGCTTTCTCATCTGCACTGACATCTTTTCCTAGTTTTCCTCCATGTTCAGCCTTCAGACAATTTGATTGGCCAGCCTGGGATAGTAGCGGAGGAGCAGGATGACTCACTGACATGCTTCGTGCTACACTAGCTCTTGCTTATAGCAGACTCAGTCTCAGGAATCATCGAAACAAAACATCTTCAAGCAAAAAATAATCAAGAAATATACCCTGAACTGAGCTACAGTGCCTTGAAAAAGTACTCATACCTCGTGAAATTTTCCACATTTTGTCATGTTACAACCAAAAAACGTAAATGCATTTTATTGGGGTTTTATGTGATAGACCGACACAAAATGGCACATAATTGTGAACTGGAAGGAAAATGATAAATGGTTTTCAAAATCTTTTTGCAAATAAATATCTGAAAAGTGTGGCGTGCATTTGTATTCAGTCAATACTTTGTAGAGCCACCTTTCGCTGCAATTACAGGTGCAAGTCCTTGGGGATGTCTCTACCAGCTTTGCTCATCTAGAGAGCAAAATTTTTGCCCATTCTTCTTTGCAAAATAGCTCAAGCTCTGTCAAATTGGATGGAAAGCATCTGTGAACAGCAATTTTCAAGTCTTGCCACATATTCTCAATTGGATTTAGTTCTGGACTTTGACTGGGCCATTCTAACACATGAATATACTTTGATCTAAGCCATTCTATTGTAGCTCTGGCTCTATGTTTAGGGTCGTTGTCCTGCTGGAAGGTGAACCTTCGTCCCAATCTGAAGTCTTTTGGAGACTCTAACAGGTCTTCTTCTAAGATTGCCCTGTATTTGGCTCCATCCACCTTCCCATCAACCTTGACCAGCTTCCCTGTCCCTGCTGAAGAAAAGCATCCCCACAACATGATGCTGCCACCACGTGTCACGGAGCGGATGGTGTGTTCTGGGTGATGTGCAGTGTTAGTTTTCCGCCACACAGAGCATTTTGCTTTTAGGACAAAAAGTTAAATTTTGGTCTCATCTGACCACAGCACATGTTTATTGTGTCCCCCACATGGCTTTTCACAAACTGCAGATGGGAATTCTTATCAATTCTTTCAATAATGGCTTTCTTGCAACAATGGCTTTCCTCCTGCCACTCTTCCATAAAGGCCAGATTGGGGAGTGCATGACTTATAGTTATCCTGTGGACAGATTCTCCCACCTGAGCTGTGGATCTCTGCAGCTCTTCCAGAGTTACCATAGGCCTCTTCGCTGCTTCTCTGATTAATGCTCTCCTTGCCTGGCCTATCAGTTTAGGTGGACGGCCATGTCTTAGTAGGTTTGCAGTTGTGTTATATTTTTTCCATTTTTGGATGATGGATTGAACAGTGCTCCATAAGATGTTCAAATCTTGGGATATTTTTTTATAACCTAACCCTGCTTTAAACTCCACAACTTTATCCCTGATCAGTCTGGGGCATTCCTTGACCTTCATGATGCTGTTTGTTCAATAATGTTCTCTTGCAAACCTCTGAGGGCTTCACAGTACAGCTGTATTTATACTGAGATTAAATTACACACAGGTGGACTCCATTTACTAATTAGGTGACTTCTGAAGACAGGGGCTGAATACAAATGCAAGTCACACTTTTCAGATATTTATTTGTAAAAAATGTTGAAACCATTTAGCATTTTCCTTCCACTTCACAATTGTGTGTCACTTTGTGTTGGTCTATCACATAAAATCCCAATAAAAATACATTTACGTTTTTGGTTGTAACATGACAAATAGTGGTAACTTTCAAGGGGTAGGTAACTGTTAGGGTTTTTTCTGTCATAAATACCCTACCTGTCAGCTATTTTTTTAGAACTCAGTTTACTACCACTATAAGGATGAGTTGAACACCCCTAGGTTTAGTTTCACCACGATTCAGTAAACATGACTAAAGTTCAGGTGAGAAATCCAATCCCAATTAATGTCAATGGGAGCTGAATGTTGAAAACAGTTCTGGCCATTTTCTAAGTAAATAGGCAAGGGATTGTCAAACAAATGGCATGGGGGGCTAGGCACTGCTGGGTACATTTTGTTTGGTGGCGAGCAGTGATTTTAGTAATGCTTAAAATGAAACATTAAAAATGAATAACTACATTAAATAACATGTCTGGAGGATGCCCTGACCCTGCCTGTGAAGTGGATCATTTGTGCAACATATACAACCTACTACAGCAACATTCATATTTACAAAGACAAAAGTATGTTTCAATTGCTGACAAAATGACAACTCCTAGCTGCTTTGTTCTGTTTGTAAACAAAGCATCTGGGATTCCATTCATCTATACCAGTTCCACACCCTAGATGAGCTTCTCTTATGTGTTATTAGGTGACCCACACACAAAAAATGTCATGGAGGTTCTCCCCCTAACTCCTATCAAGCCCTTTGGGACTGGTATAGAATTAAAGGGGAACGCTACACACAAATAAAGAAAAAAAGTATGGGTTCCCCAAAAAATTAATAAAAGACCCTTATTGAAATGTGCAGTTTGAAACGTCATGAAAGGATTAGCATGTGACCTCTTGAACCTCACCAGGCCACATGCCCTCAACATGGGGGATACCCTTTCCTGTGTTGCCTGTGACATCATTGACTAAATATGGTCATGTCCATATCTGTTCAGTGTCATAACCTGGGAGACCCTGGCCCATTGTATATATGAGCTGGAATCCTCCAGACATGTCATTTAGTAGGTAGGAGTGAAATGACAGACCAGACGTGGGTCAGCGGGCAGCAATTTTTCTTTTGGCGGGCAGCATGTATCATGACTGACATGGATGTACATCACTAGAATACATGATTGAAGGTGAATGTAACAAACTGATTTGTGATCTGATGCATTTAGTGCTGAGCCTCTATTCCTATTTAACAAGTACACAAAAGAATTCATTTGCCCATGGGACTTTAAATGAGGCATATCACTGGAATTATAGATAAGTTATACATAAAACATCAGTTTATTAATTAATACATGAAAATCTCAATGTTTACATAAAAAACTAGTTAAAAATAATTAACTGATTTATGAAGTGAATATGCATTCACTTCATCAGGAATGGATGCCACCGACATGACATCTGCAAAAAGCTTGATGATTAGTAAAAAAACTTATTATAACACTTCCAGATGATGACCGCTACAGGGTGTCTGTCCCAGAGGTTGTGGAAGGGACCAATGGCACAACAGAACAACCAAAGAGTGGTAACAGATGGCGTATAGATGGAAATAAATGACCCACAGTCACACCAAAGGTGGACAGACAAATATGTGTGGGCTAGAGATCTCTAATGGCACCAAATGTTGTTCCCAAATTAAGGTAGATGTATATTATATCATAGGACATCTCATCCTCAGAAGAAGAAGAAGAGGATGAGGAGGAAGAAGAAGAAAAAGAAGAAGTAGGATGAAAATAAGAATAATTCCAAGCCGGCAAAAAGTGTATCTGCAGAGCTCCTCTATTCTGCAGATACACTTAGAGGAGCTCTGCAGATACACTTTTTGCCGGCTTGGAATTCTTCTTATTTTCATCCTACTTCTTCTTCTTCTTCTTCTTCTTCTTCTTCATCCTCATCCTCAGAAGAAGATGAAGAAGAAGAAGAAGAAGCAGGATGAAAATAAGAATAATTCCAAGCCGGCAAAAAGTGTATCTGCAGAGCTCCTCTAAGTGTATCTGCAGAATAGAGGAGCTCTGCAGATACACTTTTTGCCGGCTTGGAATTATTCTTATTTTCATCCTACTTCTTCTTCTTCTTCTTCTTCCTCTTCATCCTCATCCTCATCCTCTTCTTCTTCTTCTGAGGATGAGGATGAAGAAGAAGAAGAAGAAGAAGTAGGATGAAAATAAGAAGAATTCCAAACCGGCAAAAAGTGTATCTGCAGAGCTCCTCTAAGTGTATCTGCAGAATAGAGGAGCTCTGCAGATACACTTTTTGCCGGCTTGGAATTATTCTTATTTTCATCCTACTTCTTCTTCTTCTTCTTCTTCTTCCTCTTCATCCTCATCCTCATCCTCTTCTTCTGAGGATGAGGATGAAGAAGAAGAAGAAGAAGTAGGATGAAAATAAGAATAATTCCAAGCCGGCAAAAAGTGTATCTGCAGAGCTCCTCTATTCTGCAGATACACTTAGAGGAGCTCTGCAGATACACTTTTTGCCAGCTTGGAATTCTTCTTATTTTCATCCTACTTCTTCTTCTTCTTCTTCTTCTTCCTCTTCATCCTCATCCTCTTCTTCTTCTTCTGAGGATGAAGAAGAAGAAGAAGTAGGATGAAAATAAGAATAATTCCAAGCCGGCAAAAAGTGTATCTGCAGAGCTCCTCTATTCTGCAGATACACTTAGAGGAGCTCTGCAGATACACTTTTTGCCGGTTTGGAATTCTTATTTTCATCCTACTTCTTCTTCTTCTTCTTCTTCTTCATCCTCATCCTCAGAAGAAGAAGAAGAGGATGAGGATGAAGAAGAAGAAGAAGAAGAAGTAGGATGAAAATAAGAAGAATTCCAAGCCGGCAAAAAGTGTATCTGCAGAGCTCCGCTAAGTGTATCTGCAGAGCTCCGCTATTTCTGACAGTTCTGTGACATTCACTCCATACAGCGGTTGAAACATTGTATCTATTTGTTTCCATAAATGGAAACAAATAGATACAATGTTTCAACCGCTGTATGGAGGGAATGTCACAGAACTGTCAGAAATAGGCTATTTCTGACAGTTCTGTGACATTCCCTCCATACAGCGGTTGAAACATTGTATCTATTTGTTTCCATAAATGGAAACAAATAGATACAGTGTTTCAACCGCTGTATGGAGGGAATGTCACAGAACTGTCAGAAATAGCCTATTTCTGACAGTTCTGTGACATTCCCTCCATACAGCGGTTGAAACATTGTATCTATTTGTTTCCATAAATGGAAACAAATAGATACAATGTTTCAACCGCTGTATGGAGGGAATGTCACAGAACAGTCAGAAATAGCGGAGCTCTGCAGATACACTTAGCGGAGCTCTGCAGATAGATACAGCGGTTGAAACATAGGCTATGTTTCAACCGCTGTATGGAGTGAATGTCAGAGAACTGTCAGAAATAGCCTATTTCTGACAGTTCTCTGACATTCACTCCATACAGCGGTTGAAACATAGCCTATGTTTCAACCGCTGTATCTATCTGCAGAGCTCCGCTAAGTGTATCTGCAGATACACTTAGCGGAGCTCTGCAGATACACTTTTTGCCGGCTTGGAATTCTTCTTATTTTCATCCTACTTCTTCTTCTTCTTCTTCATCCTCATCCTCAGAAGAAGAAGAAGAGGATGAGGATGAGGATGAAGAAGAAGAAGAAGAAGAAGAAGTAGGATGAAAATAAGAAGAATTCCAAGCCGGCAAAAAGTGTATCTGCAGAGCTCCGCTAAGTGTATCTGCAGAGCTCCGCTAAGAAATAGCGGAGCTCTGCAGATACACTTTTTGCCAGCTTGGAATTCTCCTTCTTCTCATCCTTCTTCTTCTTCTCATCCTTCTTCTTCTTCTCATCCTTCTTCTTCTTCTCATCCTTCTCCTTCTTCTCATCCTTCTTCTTCTTCTCATCCTTCTCCTTCTTCTCATCCTTCTTCTTCTCATCCTTCTGCTTCTTCTCATCCTTCTTCTCACCCTTCTCCTTCTTCTCATCCTTCTCCTTCTTCTCATCCTTCTCCTTCTTCTCATCCTTCTCCTTCTCCTTCTTCTCATCCTTCTCCTTCTTCTCATCCTTCTCCTTCTTCTCATCCTTCTCCTTCTCCTCATCCTTCTCCTTCTCCTTCTTCTCATCCTTCTCCTTCTTCTCATCCTTCTCCTTCTCCTTCTTCTCATCCTTCTCCTTCTCCTTCTTCTCATCCTTCTCCTTCTCCTTCTTCTCATCCTTCTCCTTCTCCATCTTCTCATCCTTCTCCTTCTCCTTCTTCTCATCCTTCTCCTTCTCCTTCTTCTCATCCTTCTCCTTCTTCTCATCCTTCTCCTTCTTCTCATCCTTCTCCTTCTCCTTCTTCTCATCCTTCTCCTTCTTCTCATCCTTCTCCTTCTCCTTCTCCTTCCTCATCTCCAAGGGCATTTAAATTAAAGGTACAGTGTTCTGCACTAATTTAAAGGCTCTCTGAAGCCTAGAAACCCTTTTTATAAGTTAACTTCGTAGCGAATAAATTCGCATCGAATCGAATTTCTTCCTGAAATTCGGCGAATCAGCCGAATCGAATTTTTGAATAATTCGCTCATCTCTACTTACCACCTAGCAACTAGACACCCTCAACTGATCTCTTTCAGTCTCCACCGAGGCCCATATGCACCCAGCTCTAGAGCCCCATTGCCAAATTCTTGGCCTATTCTTGGCCTATTCAAACCCCATCATGAGCCATAAGTTGCAATCAGCTGCTCATGGTGGAGGTTTGAGACATGCTTCTTTGGTAACTCCCCTGTAGCTGTGGTGTAGCCAGCAGTTTACGCAGTGCTTTACAATAAAGGGGGCCAATTTTATTAACTGTCAACAAATATAATACAGTTCAACACAGAAGGAAAATGAGTACCCTGCTCACGAAGCTTACAATCTAAAGGAAGGGGGAGGTGGTACAAAAGGTGATAGCTGCAGGGGATGATCTGATGGAGGTGACTCAAGTACCGTTCTTAGGTGAAAGTGGGGTAGGCTTCCCTGAATAAGTGCGTTTTCAAAGATCGCCTAAATGTGGACAGGGTGGGGGCTGATCAGATATACTGGGGTAGGGAGTTCCAGAGGATGGAAAAGGTTCTGGAGAAATCCTGAAGGCAAGCATGGGAGGAAATGACAAGGGATCTGGAGAGCAAAATGTTTGGGAGGAGCGGAGCGGACGATTTGGACGATATTTGCAGATGAGGTTTGTGATATAGCTAGGGGTAGTGTTGTGGTTGGCTTTGTACATTGTGGTTAGTATTTTGAATTTTATACGTTGGGCTAGTGAAAATCAGTGAAGGGATTAGCAGAGAGGAGCAGCAGTCACTGATAGGTTGGTAAGGAGTATAAGTCTAGCAGCAGCTTTCATAATAGACTGAAAGGGGCAATAGCCTGTGTAAAGGTAGGCCAGTGAGGAGGGAGTTGCAGTGATAAAGGTGAGATATAACCAAGGCATGGATAAATTGTTTTGTGACTAGAAGGGGCGAGTTCTGGAAATGTTGCGGAGGCTGAGGCAGCAGGATTTAGCCAGTGATTGGCTGTGGGTCCGAAGGAAAGGTCAGAGTCTAGGATTACACCTAGCACCCTGGCATGTGGAGAGGGACCAGTGGTTATGCTGTTGATCTTAATGATAAAGTCATGAGTGCGGGGGGGAATATTACAAGCTTGGTTTTAGAAAGATTGACTTTGAGGAACTGGTGTGACATCCATACTGATATGTCACTATGTAGATTAGTGATATGTGAGGAGATCGAGGGATTGAGCTGGGGACTAGAGAGATAGATTGGGTGTCGTCAGCATAGAGGGGGTATTGGAAGCCATGAGAGTTTATCAATTATCCCAGGGAGGAGGTGTAGAGAGAGAAAAGGAGGGGCCCAAGAATGGAGCCTTCGGGAACCCCAACAGAAAGAGGAAGAGCAGCGGAGCAGTTGGTATTGTATTTTACGCTGAAAGTGCACTGAGATAGGTAAGAGGATAACCAGGAAAGAGCAAGGGAGTAGAGTTTACTGAGGAGGAGTTAGTGGTCAACTGTGTCAAAGGCAGCAGAAAGGTCTAAGATTATGAGTATGGAGTAATGGCTATTAGTTTTAGCAGTTATTAGGTCGTGAGTGAGTTTGAGTAGGGCAGTTTCAGTGGAATGTTGCGGGTGGAAGCCAGACTGTAGGGGAATAAGAAGGTTGTTGTCGGTGAGGTAGCAACTTATATGGTTGTGGGTAAGGCACTCAAGAAGCTTGGAGGCAAATGAGAGCAGGGAGATGGGACTTAAGCTATTCAAACAGGTGGAGTCCAGCAAGGGTTTTTTTTTAAATATGGGGGTAACAAGTGTATGTTTGAGCGTGAAGGGAAAGGATGTTGGTGGAAAGGGAGAGGTTGAAGATGTGGGTTAGAGAGTTTAGGATAGAGCAGGAAGGAGGCCGCAATAATGAGAGTACAGGGTCCAGGGGACAGGTGGTGAGGTGAGCCTCAGAAAGGAGTTTGGCAACTTCATTGATGGTAACAGGGTCCAAGGAGGAGAGTATTGAGTGTGGTGTTGGACCTGGTATGTTGGTTGGAGGAGAAAGCTTGACACTGGAGATCTCATCATGCATTGTGTCGATCTTGTTCTTGAAATAACTGGCAATCTCCTGAGCAGCAAGTAAGTTGGTGGGTGGAGGAAGTAGGAAATGAAGTAAGGAATTAAGGGTAGAAAAGAGTTTCTGAGGATTGAATGAGAGGGTTTTGATGAGAGTGGTGTAGTAGATTTGTTTAGCAGCATGGAGGCAGGAGTTGTATTTGAGAAGTGCAGATTTGTAGAGGGTGAAGTCTTGCTGAGATTTAGTTTTATGCCATGCTCGCTAAAGAGCACAGCTGTGTCTTTTGAGACTTTTGGTGTCATCTGTTTGCCAGGATTGTAGCAGGCAAGGCCTGGTTCTGCATGTAGAGAGAGGAGCAAGTGTATCCAGGGAGGATGATAGTAAGTTGATTCAGACAGATGTGGCCAGGTCTGGGTAGAACAGGGGTGCAATTTTATCATAAATGTACTCAGTTGCAGAGTAAAGAAGGGAAGGGCTGAGGTGGTGGAGGTTGCTACAGGTAACTGTTTGCTGGTTGGAGGCATGGGAGATAGAAGACAAGAAGCATGTGAAACTGATAAAGCTGTGATCAGAGAAAGGAAAAGAGATGTTAGAGAGATTACAGGGAGTTAGGGAGAGTGGGGGAACACAAGGTTGAGGGTGTTGCCATTGGAGTGATTGACGGTTTGTGTCCAGGGGCGGACTGAGCATTTGGTAACTCGGGCGCTGCCCGAGGGCCCGGGGTCAGTAGGGGGCCCCATGAGATGCCCTTGGTACCTTTTTCATAGGCTTTTTTGAGTTTGGGCAAGGACACAGGGGCTACATGATCCCCTATTGCCCAGTCCACCCCTGTTTGTGTCCATTGTGTTAAGTTAAAAGAGGAGGTTAGATTGAGTAGTTGAGAAGTGCCTGAGGTGTTAACATTGGCTGGAATGTTAAAGTCACCGAGGCTGATGGGAGGTACCTCACAGGAGAGAAAGTAAAGTAGCCATACAGAGAAGTCATCAAGAAAGCATGGCACTAGGTCCAGAAGCTGGTAAATGATTGTGATCCTCAGACAACCAGGAGAAAAAAGACAAATACAGTGCACTTCAAAACAGCAGAGGGTCAGAGAGGGAGGTGTAGGAAAATCCTCGAACTTGCTTTGTGGGGAAAGAAGTCCAACTTCGCCCCCTTTTTGTCCACTGAGTCTGGGTGAGTGAGTCCATAGGAGGCCACCATGGCAGAGGGCAGATGAGGAGTTGGATTCCTGGAGCAAGGTTTTGGTAATAGCAAGTAGGTTGAGGTAGTGGGAGAGGAAGAGGTCATTTCCAGAGGAAAGTTTGTTGGAGACTGAGAGGACATTCCACAGGGCACATAATTGAGTCTGGCTTGTGGAAGCAGGGAAATTGAGATAAGAGAGTGAGGGTTACAGCTGCTGCCAGAGAAGGCAGACTGTTGGTTCTGTGGGTGGGAGTTTGATCGTGGAAGGCCAGGGTTCAGGGTATCATCTCTAGAAGTTAGTAGTAGTAGGAGGTTGAGGAAGGTGAGGTGGGAGCAGATTTATACAAGGGCAAATGCTGCAGTGATTTGGAAGTGATGACATTATCTGGGCTCAGAAAGCGCAGGAGACGATAAGTGCAGTAATATTGGGAGGACAGAAGTGAGGTTGATATGTACAGGTTGTGAGGTGGGGAGAAGGGGAAATGAGTGTCTGAGGAGAGAGGGCATTATAGAAAAAAGGAAAGTTAACAAGAGCATGTTTGAGGGTAAGGAGAAAAAAAAGTAAGGCTATGGGAAAGAGATAAGAAAAAAAAGACTACTTGGGATGGAGCACTAATGTAAGGTGAAGCATTCCTCCCCAAACTCAAACAATAAATACCACACCTTACATGAGTCATCTGCTATGGCATTGTTCATTCACTGTCCTTTTGGGTATAAATGGTGCTTTCTCAATCAATATTTTCCACTCTCCATTTTGGGAACAAAAATGGCCCCCTTCTGAATGCATGGATAGACTGTATACTTTTAGTAGTACTTTTATCACCAATAAAGCTTTTTTATGTTTGTACTGCAGAAGGAGAAGTCCTCTTTCTGTTTTGCCTTCCAGGAGAGCATAAGCTCTGGAGTAAGAGCGAAAGAACAAGTGTGACACTGCATCCTTTGGAGAAGCAGGCCGGTGCAAGATCAAAGGAAGTAACAGTGGAGAAAGCCTGACAGTGAGCCTTGGCCAGTTGAATACCTGTGGCTGGCAGAGTGATCCAGAGAGAGGCGTGGAACTCAAAAAGCTTGAACTGTGTCTTCCACCAATTCTTGAGGCTTGGAGTACAGTGAGCTGAGACTGCACTAACCCAAACAAGCTCATTGTGGTCTAAATTTTGACATTTCTACCGTGGAACTGGTATGTGCAATTTGACATCATATACAGTATTAAAGCAAATTTGTTTAACAGAAATCTAGGAAGAGGAGAGCTAAGTTGAAACTGCTTGCAGACAGTAAACTTTGGACTTGTGATATTTGTATATAGGCAAGATTAAGTGGGTGAAACTGCATCAATGCCCATCTGCTCTCGCTGCCATGGAACCAATGCATGCCTCACCAATTGCTGCTACTGTGCTTTTGCACACTTTGTTAGTAACTCTGTAATTAAGTTGTTATTTTTGCTATAGTTAGTGATATAACTGCTGCTAAAGCAATGCATTTGCTGAGCTAAACCATCAACCTGAAATATAAAATGACCTTATAGAAAAGGAAGGATATGTCAAAGCTTACTGTAAAACAACACTTCCTATAGTCATGTGATTTGATGTACAGCCCATACGTAACTTAATATTTTGATGCGCAATCTTAAGACCCCATTTACACCTAAGTGATTTGAAGCACAATAAGAAGCTTCACCAGAAGCACTTCGATGCTCGACATGAGGGTTTCCATAATATGTGCCTTCTCCAGACTCATCTCTATATGTAGATGTCTGTAAAGAGTCAGATCAGGGCTCATAAAACTCTACTTCAGAACAGTCCAATGTTTTCTTCATAGCCATTGTTGGATGCTTTTAACTGTGTGTTTTGGGTAAATTTGCTGTTGGATAAACCAGAGCTATTGGACACTGGGCAGTACGTTTCACTTCAGAATTCCTTGGTAGTCTGCAGATTTCATTGCACCCAGTACAGATTCAAGGCAACCTATAGAGTCCTTCTGGGCCTTGAGCTCACTGTCAGAAACAGACACTGATGCACGATACCTTTATCTTGGAGTTCAGCCTGTATCTTTTTGGAAGATTTCCTTGGCTCTTTTCTGCCATTCACACTATCCTTTAGTGCAATCTGTTTGACATGTTGGCCAAAAGTCTTCTTTCTGGCCTCCTTAGACAATTCCCACCATTGTTGTCACTGGCTCATGTTCAGTGTGGTGCACATTGTGATATCAAACAGCAGAGTAACTGCTTTTCTGCCTTTAATAGGTTGGCTGACTGTTTGACTGACTGATCAACCAATTGGGTAGCTATAATGCTTTGCACTCATTGGATAGATTGACTTCCAGGAGGCATGGTGTTTTCCACAAAGACCATGCTTACTCCTGATTGGAAACTTGATTATGTTCCATACTTCCATTGTGGCTATGAGGAAGGGGGCATAGGTCAAGAAATGTGTCACCCATCTCTGTATGTATTACACAGCAGTGTTGTGGGACATGGAGATGACAGTGGTGTACATATACAGCCATTGAGGCATACACACCCAGAAAGGTTTGGTTTGATTTGATAAGCACATGTTTATCATCCTGTAAGTAGATGTTTAATTTTTAGTTTCCTGTTTAATAAAAGTGTTTCAAGGGGACAAGCTACTTTGACCTGTTTTACAATATGCTCTTATGTGTAATAACCCTCCCTGTCTTAAAAATGAGCAGCCTATCCTCCAGTGAGACTGTACAAGCTTTTTTCATGGCGGTGGTGAGGGAGAAGATTCTGTAGGTGTTTGCCAGTTCTGGGAGAGATGAGTTTAGTAACACGTGTGCTACTAATTACAGAAAACAGATTGAAATATCGCTACAATCCAATTATGTATAATATACAGTAAATACCATATTCTGGGGGTACCAACAAATCTGCCCGAGCCATTTTTAAACATCTTTGCACAATAAACAATAATTTATTTTTACATTTTTTTGCTTTCTCTATAACATACCAAAGGCATGCAAGTATTTATGAGACAATTGGTTTTTATGTTATCTCCTTTCCTGAGAAATGAAGCATTGTTTCAATGAGCTGTAAGGTCGCCAACACATTTGTTCATATCTATATTTATATATTTACATTTACATTGTCTACTGTATAACCTGGCAGCAAATGAATTAATTATCTTCCTGTGGAGACATCCAATTATGTTACTAGGTGTATGTCATTTCATAGGTATTTGTAACTTAGATTTTACCCTTTACATGTAATCCTTATAACTTCGACTCAAGATTAACGACTGCAATATTAATAGCAAACAATAGTTGTCGGAAATGACGTGCGCTATGCTTATGAGGCATAATTGAATTCCTGGCTGCAAGTTGGTTTTATCAAGCGTAGAAATGAGAGTGACACTTGTGGCAGGCGCGTCATGTACAGACACTAATGAAGTGATGGCAAATGAACTTTACTTCACTTTTCTACATACTATGGAGATAAATGGGTAGTGTATATGATGAATGAAGATAACAGGAAAATACAAGAATCAAATGGTAACTAAGCACCAAAGACAGAAATTCAAGAGGGGAGTATAGATGTGTGGATAAGTATAATCCTGTGAAACTCTGAAGTAAACAGAGATATGGGAGCTAGTAAAGGATAAACACAATTTGAAGGGATTATAAGAACCGTTCCCACAAAAAAAATTGTATGTTGATAGCTGTATATAATAAAAGCTCAATTCCAGGTAGATAAAAGCATCAATTCATGAGGCAAAGTGCTCATTAAAAAAACAAAAGGCCTATTCACACTTATGCATTGCTTTAACCACTTCAATACCAGGCACTTTTACCTCCTTCCTGCTCAGGCCATCTTTCAGCTTTCAGTGTTGTCGCACTTTGAATTTTTCACACAAATAGACCTTTCTTTTGGTGGTATTTAATAACCACTGAGTTTTTCTTATTTTTAAATAAACAAAAAATTGAAACTATTGAAAAAGAAACGAGTTTTCTTCTTTTCTATTATAAAAATGTATTCTGCTGCATTGCTTTGATGAAAATACCCCAAATTAATGTATATTATTTAGTCTGTAGGAAAGTTATAGAGTCCACAAACTATGGTATACACTGTATATCTGACAATCGATCAATCCTGATGTACTGACAGCCAATCTCATTTCTAGAGGCCCAAAACGCCAGGATAGTACAAATACCCCCCAAATGACCCATGTTTGTAAAATAGACAGTGCAAGGTATCTAGTAAGAGGCATGGTGAGTTTTTTGAAGTGTCATTTTTTTTTACAATTTTTGGAATATGATGAAATTAAAAAAAAATTAAAAATGTTTGTTTTACATATTGTCACCAGACCAATAGAGCATTATCATATACCTGGTGTGGCGGTGATCAGGGACATTGACTGGTGATAGTATGCAAAAAAAAAAAAAAAATACTTTTTTTCCATATTTGTCTATTATTTTTTTCTTTTTTATTAGATTTGTTTTTACTATTTTTGTTCAACACAGTGTGACCAGAGCAATACAATGTTACCATAGTAACATTATACTATTCTGGGTAAGTTATCAGGATTTTTATAATTGCTAATACTAATAGATTTCATTGATATTAGCAACCATTGTTACTGAATGAAATTGATTCATTCAGTCTTTTGTTGTGATTAGCTGTGATTGGGCAAAGCTCATCACATGAGACAGATGGACTGTGATTGGCCCTGTCTGTACCATGTGACCACTGTAACCAATTACAGCTAACAACACAATTGTATACAATGGATGGCATGAAAGGAAGATTCATGTGATATTCTGTGGTTGGTCACAGCAGTCACATGACACTGGCAGGGGGTCAGTGTAGTGATCTGTCATTGGCTGTGTCTCGTGGACACAGCCAGTGACAGATTGTGCCGCTGTGCGGCCCTGTGGCTGCGTGGGCAGCACCTTCTGACAGGATGTCCACTCAGAAGGAGGAGAGTCCCACTTGGCTGTCAATTTGCTATAAGCGGGGAGGGAAGGTGTTAATGAATATTCCCACAATGCACATGTTCTATAGTCGGCGCATTACAGTGCCATTCATTGTGAATGTCAGCCCAACCCAATATACAGTGGAGTGTAACCCAAGATTCACCACAGAGCACCACAATGCACGTGCATTATGATGTCTTGCTAAAAAAGATTGTGTGCATTTTTTGATTCATTTTAGTGCCCTGGCAGGCCGTTCATAATGAACAGAACGCATGTTAACACACCACAATGCAAAAGTGTGAATCAACCCTAGGGATTTTTATAAAAACAAGTAGTGTAAGTATCTTAATTTGACTTGGTATCAGCCTCTTGCAATTCACTGAAGGGCACTGCATAAGCCATAATGTGCTGATACTAATACTTATACCCAGTATTATATTTTCTAGCAAGAGGGTGTCAATAATTCAAAACATTATCTTAAAATGTTTTTCCATTTACTGTTTGAATTGTTCTTTTATTTTAGTGCTATATAGTTTTACAGATGTACAGCATTGAGGAAGATCAAACAGAACATTTTGTAAAGAGGCAGAAAACAAAGCTAACAAGATTCACTGAAGTAGGAAGATATCAGATAAACACAGAACTGAAGAACAAACTCAGTGAAGAATAGTCCTTGAAATGATGAACAGATAACATATAAACTATCACAGTCACACACTCAGCATGCAAGTTGTCTATATGAGTGCTATGGATTTACCATTCTTACTACTCAGTCTGCTACTCCTCTATTGAACTCTATGGTGAGGATAACATGAGGGTGTACCCTTACTTATACCTCAGTATATGAGATCATTGCAGCAATGTATGTTGCAATACTGTATATAACCTCTGTACAACTGCTGCCAAGCTTAGCTACATGTGGTATTTTTTTACCATATTTTTTTAAAGTAATGTTTCACAATCTGATCTTAATTTGTAACAGTTTTATGCAGTGATGGAACTACCAGGGTTGCAAGGGTCACACTTGTGACCAGCCCTGGAGTTCTGCTACTGCAGATGGGCCCAAAAGTCCAGACTGTGGCTCCAGGGTTGCTGGCTGCAGTTTTGAGCAGAGAGTGTCTATTACACTCTCTTTCACACTGCCCAGACCCAGCATTGACAGCCTGACCTCGCCTCCAGGCATGGAAGAGGGAGGAGAGAGAGCAGGACCTGTTTTTCTGTGTGTGCCCATAGCCCTGCCCACATTCCAATCCCCAGCAGCACTATGCCTCACAAAGGGGATGAGTGGGTGGGAAAGCTCCACAGCCAGCAACCACTTCATGAAGGAAATGTGCAGTCTTGCCTAAGCCTCCATCCATAGTGAGTGAAGTGTCCCCTCTCCCTCCCTTCTCTCGCCAACCTCTGAGCACACTAATGTAAGGGAGAGCTCTGTGGATTGTAATGTAAAGGGGGACATGATGTAAGTGGAGTTTTGGTGAGCAGAGACCCCTTTACATTAGGACTCCCAGAGCACTCCTTACATCAGAATTCCCCTTTACATTACAGTACACAGAGTTCCCCCTTTCACATGAACGGACTCCACCAAGAAGATCAGCTTGCTCAACGGAGGTTCTGGCCGCTAGCCCCTGCTGAAAAGGCAGATGACAGGTCCATTTCCGTTCTGCTTGTGCAGAGTGGATGCGGACACAGGCCGCTGTTCTCTATGGGGAGATCGGATGTAAACGGATGCAGGCGAGTGTAAATGGATACATGCCTGTTGAGTCAGTAAGCCCATGGGAAAGATCCCTTACAGTGTAAGTCAAAATTCTTCAGACTGTGAAGTAGCAGGGGCTCTGGGAACCCTGATTAAAGGTAATGCTGGGAACTATGATGTAAGTGGGGGTTCTGGTTACCAGGTACCCTTTTATAGCAGAGTTACCCTTTACACCAGAGTCTACAGTGTTCCCCCTTACATCAGAGTTCTCTTAAATCAAAGTCCCCAGACTTCTCCCTTACATCAGAGTCTGCAGTGTAAGGGAACTCTGCAAGTTCAGATATAAGGGGAGGGCTGTGGATTCAGATGTAAAGGAGAACTCTGTGGATTCAGATTTAAAGAAGAACTCTGCGGATTCAGATTTAAAGGGAGACTCTGCATGTTCAGATGCAAAGGGAAACTGTGGATTCAGATGTAAAAGGGAAACTCTGCAAATTCAGATGTAGTGTGGAACTCTGGATTCAGATATAAAGCAGGTCTCTGTAGATTCAGATATAAAGAGGGACTCTTGTGATTAAATCCATATAATTAAAATTGTTATTTAATCAGAAAATATATGTATAGAGCATACTACAAGAAAAAACATAAGTTGCTGTCCGCCACTAAAGTCTTTGGGTTTGGTTTAAAGAAAAGGTGGCAACCCTAATCAAGACAGCAGGAAGGGGTCCCATTGCAGGACCATAATAAAGGGCTCTGCAACAAGAGTAAAGGACCCCAGGATCTGTGGGAAGGCCCCTGGACCAGCGGTCAGGTGGGCCCTTCATGGTTTCTTGCACCAGGGCCCTGAAGGTTCTAGTTAAGCCTCTGGTTTTAAGTGTTTGTGTTTTGCTCTTTAAAATGCAAAAATATCATCCCTTCTATGGATTTCAGTAGACTACATGATTTCTTGCCCAGTTGCAAGGCTGCTTTCTCAACAACTACTCAACAACTGTAAACTAGGAAGGATGAGACCTAATACGTATGCTAAAATTTTCACACCAAAATAGTATATTTACTGCTGGATCATTTTACTCCATTATAGCACTGCAACCGCTGTACAAAATTTAATTGTAGGAAAGGGCAATGATGAGTCACTGTGTTGCTCTGTGGACAAGCGAGGAAGTACGGTAAAGCTATGAAGCAAAACTAAAATGTCATTCCTGCTGCTGTAAGGGTGGTGTCATCTGAGATAAGATCTTCACTTACTCTCATGGCTAGATCAGCTACCAACTAAAACTTTATAGTCATTAAAATTTAATAGGCTGCGTCCTTGATGTTGTAAATTAATTCAGGTTAATTTGCAAACCTTATTTAAATAGTGACTAGGGTTCAGATATGTTAATCCTTTGTCTGCTGGAGAGAACCAAAGGATTAAAGTAGCTGAACACCAGTGGCTTTTAAATTCATGCAGACCATCAAGGATAAATGTAAAATATTTATTAACTCACAGTTTTTTCCTTCATCGTTAATTGTACAGTTACTTGACAAACAAAACTGATAAAACTATTTCTTCAGCTTAGAAATCATTATTCTAAAGGCCTTGTCACTTGACAACCGCACTTTTCAGTAAACACATTTCATAGATAGTTTTTAAAATGTAGAGGTCCAATAAGACTTCAACTGGTACTCCAACCAAGGTGTGAAATCATTGGAACTTCATGCATCTCTAGTTATTATGAGTAGAGATGAGCGAAGAAATGAAAAATTCGATTCGACTGATTCGGCGAATTCGTGGACAATATTCGATTCGAGTCGAATAAATTCGCTGTGAATTTAACTTAAAAAAGGGTGTTTCTAGGCTTCAGAGAGACTTAATATTAGTGCAGAACACTGTACCTTTAATTTAAATGCCCTTGGAGTCTGCTGGGGAAGAGAAATAATACTGTCTGTCAGTATGACATGCAGATGAGTGCCGTCGATCTTAGAATCACTGCACACTTCACTCCTTTGGCCAGTCACGGGGCCAAAACCAGTGTTTGGAGCCACAGTGTGGCGGTGGAGGCAGCAGCAATGGGAGGCCATACAGCAACCTATGACAAAATGGAAACCAGCAGGAGCGTGAGGAGACCTGAAAGTGGCACATGGCAGAGTGGGAGCAATGGGAGGCGGTACAGGGACCCAGGTCACACTGTGGGCCCAGCAGCAGCGTGACCAGGCGGTACGGGGGCCCATGGCCGATATGGGGCTTGGTGGCACCTATGGAAGGCCTGTAATCTGCCAGCAACCTATGACAAAATGGACAACCGCAGGAGTGTGAGGAGATTTCAAAGTGGCACATGGCAGAGTGGAAGCAATGGGAGGCCGTACAGGGACCCAGGTCACACTGTGGGCTCAGCAGCAGCGTGACCAGGAGGTACGGGGGCCCATGGTCGATATGGGGCCTGGCGGCACCTATGGAAGGCCGCTAATCTGCCAGCAACCTATGACAAAATGGACAACCGCAGGAGTGTGAGGAGATTTCAAAGAGGTACATGGCAGAGTGGAAGCAATGGGAGGCCGTACAGGGACCCAGGTCACACTGTGGGACCAGCATCAGCGTGAACAGGCGGTACGGGGGCCCATGGCCGATTTGACCTCATTCATCCCATAGTCCTGCCGACTCACGAATAGCGTGGCCTCCTCAAAGGGCCTGAGCAAGCGCAGGTGTCACACATGAGCTGACAATGGCTGACATCTAAGTTACACAGGGAGTACCTTTATCCGCTTTTAACATCAGGAAATCTGTGATGGCCTTTAGCTGTTCGTAAAGGCGGTCTAACATATGTAGGGTTGAATTACACCTTGTTGCAACGTCACAGCATGAGGAGTCGGTACGGGGGCCCATGGCAGATTACATGTCTGGCAGCAGCAATGGGAGGCCCGTAATCTGCCAGCACCCTATGTCAAAAAATTTAACACACCAGCAGTGTGAAGAGACCTGAAAGTGGCACATGGCAGCAGAGTGTGGCGATGGAGACAGCAGCAATGGGAGGCCGTACAGGGACCCATGAGAGACTCTGGACTTGGCAGCAGCATGAGGAGGCGGTATATAGGGGCCCATGGCAGATTAGGGGCCTGGCAGCAGCTATGTGAGGCCCGTAATCTGCCTGCACCCTATGTCAAAAAATTAAACACACCAGCAGTGTGAAGAGACCTGAAAGTGGCACATGGCAGCAGAGTGTGGCGATGGAGACAGCAGCAATGGGAGGCCGTACAGGGACCCATGAGAGACTCTAGACTTGGCAGCAGCATGAGGAGGCGGTATATAGGGGCCCATGGCAGATTAGGGGCCTGGCAGCAGCTATGTGAGGCCCGTAATCTGCCTGCACCCTATGTCAAAAAATTAAACACACCAGCAGTGTGAAGAGACCTGAAAGTGGCACATGGCAGCAGAGTGTGGCGATGGAGACAGCAGCAATGGGAGGCCGTACAGGGACCCATGAGAGACTCTAGACTTGGCAGCAGCATGAGGAGGCGGTATATAGGGGCCCATGGCAGATTAGGGGCCTGGCAGCAGCTATGTGAGGCCCGTAATCTGCCTGCACCCTATGTCAAAAAATTTAACACACCAGCAGTGTGAAGAGACCTGAAAGTGGCACATGGCAGCAGAGTGTGGCGATGGAGACAGCAGCAATGGGAGGCCGTACAGGGACCCATGAGAGACTCTGGACTTGGCAGCAGCATGAGGAGGCGGTATATAGGGGCCCATGGCAGATTAGGGGCCTGGCAGCAGCTATGTGAGGCCCGTAATCTGCCTGCACCCTATGTCAAAAAATTAAACACACCAGCAGTGTGAAGAGACCTGAAAGTGGCACATGGCAGCAGAGTGTGGCGATGGAGACAGCAGCAATGGGAGGCCGTACAGGGACCAATGAGAGACTCTAGACTTGGCAGCAGCATGAGGAGGCGGTATATAGGGGCCCATGGCAGATTAGGGGCCTGGCAGCAGCTATGTGAGGCCCGTAATCTGCCTGCACCCTATGTCAAAAAATTAAACACACCAGCAGTGTGAAGAGACCTGAAAGTGGCACATGGCAGCAGAGTGTGGCGATGGAGACAGCAGCAATGGGAGGCCGTACAGGGACCCATGAGAGACTCTGGACTTGGCAGCAGCATGAGGAGGCGGTATATAGGGGCCCATGGCAGATTAGGGGCCTGGCAGCAGCTATTTGAGGCCCGTAATCTGCCTGCACCCTATGTCAAAAAATTAAACACACCAGCAGTGTGAAGAGACCTGAAAGTGGCACATGGCAGAGTGTGGCGATGGAGACAGCAGCAATGGGAGGCCGTACAGGGACCCATGACAGACTCTAGACTTGGCAGCAGCATGAGGAGGCGGTATATAGGGGCCCATGGCAGATTAGGGGCCTGGCAGCAGCTATGTGAGGCCCGTAATCTGCCTGCACCCTATGTCAAAAAATTTAACACACCAGCAGTGTGAAGAGACCTGAAAGTGGCACATGGCAGCAGAGTGTGGCGATGGAGACAGCAGCAATGGGAGGCCGTACAGGGACCCATGAGAGACTCTGGACTTGGCAGCAGCATGAGGAGGCGGTATATAGGGGCCCATGGCAGATTAGGGGCCTGGCAGCAGCTATGTGAGGCCCGTTATCTTGCAGCACCCTATGTCAAAAAATTAAACACACCAGCAGTGTGAAGAGACCTGAAAGTGGCACATGGCAGCAGAGTGTGGCGATGGAGACAGCAGCAATGGGAGGCCGTACAGGGACCCATGAGAGACTCTGGACTTGGCAGCAGCATGAGGAGGCGGTATATAGGGGCCCATGGCAGATTAGGGGCCTGGCAGCAGCTATGTGAGGCCCGTAATCTGCCTGCACCCTATGTCAAAAAATTTAACACACCAGCAGTGTGAAGAGACCTGAAAGTGGCACATGGCAGCAGAGTGTGGCGATGGAGACAGCAGCAATGGGAGGCCGTACAGGGACCCATGACAGACTCTAGACTTGGCAGCAGCATGAGGAGGCGGTATATAGGGGCCCATGGCAGATTAGGGGCCTGGCAGCAGCTATGTGAGGCCCGTAATCTGCCTGCACCCTATGTCAAAAAATTTAACACACCAGCAGTGTGAAGAGACCTGAAAGTGGCACATGGCAGCAGAGTGTGGCGATGGAGACAGCAGCAATGGGAGGCCGTACAGGGACCCATGAGAGACTCTGGACTTGGCAGCAGCATGAGGAGGCGGTATATAGGGGCCCATGGCAGATTAGGGGCCTGGCAGCAGCTATGTGAGGCCCGTAATCTGCCTGCACCCTATGTCAAAAAATTTAACACACCAGCAGTGTGAAGAGACCTGAAAGTGGCACATGGCAGCAGAGTGTGGCGATGGAGACAGCAGCAATGGGAGGCCGTACAGGGACCCATGACAGACTCTAGACTTGGCAGCAGCATGAGGAGGCGGTATATAGGGGCCCATGGCAGATTAGGGGCCTGGCAGCAGCTATGTGAGGCCCGTAATCTGCCTGCACCCTATGTCAAAAAATTTAACACACCAGCAGTGTGAAGAGACCTGAAAGTGGCACATGGCAGCAGAGTGTGGCGATGGAGACAGCAGCAATGGGAGGCCGTACAGGGACCCATGAGAGACTCTGGACTTGGCAGCAGCATGAGGAGGCGGTATATAGGGGCCCATGGCAGATTAGGGGCCTGGCAGCAGCTATGTGAGGCCCGTTATCTTGCCTGCACCCTATGTCAAAAAATTAAACACACCAGCAGTGTGAAGAGACCTGAAAGTGGCACATGGCAGCAGAGTGTGGCGATGGAGACAGCAGCAATGGGAGGCCGTACAGGGACCCATGAGAGACTCTAGACTTGGCAGCAGCATGAGGAGGCGGTATATAGGGGCCCATGGCAGATTAGGGGCCTGGCAGCAGCTATGTGAGGCCCGTAATCTGCCTGCACCCTATGTCAAAAAATTAAACACACCAGCAGTGTGAAGAGACCTGAAAGTGGCACATGGCAGCAGAGTGTGGCGATGGAGACAGCAGCAATGGGAGGCCGTACAGGGACCCATGAGAGACTCTAGACTTGGCAGCAGCATGAGGAGGCGGTATATAGGGGCCCATGGCAGATTAGGGGCCTGGCAGCAGCTATGTGAGGCCCGTAATCTGCCTGCACCCTATGTCAAAAAATTTAACACACCAGCAGTGTGAAGAGACCTGAAAGTGGCACATGGCAGCAGAGTGTGGCGATGGAGACAGCAGCAATGGGAGGCCGTACAGGGACCCATGAGAGACTCTGGACTTGGCAGCAGCATGAGGAGGCGGTATATAGGGGCCCATGGCAGATTAGGGGCCTGGCAGCAGCTATGTGAGGCCCGTTATCTTGCAGCACCCTATGTCAAAAAATTAAACACACCAGCAGTGTGAAGAGACCTGAAAGTGGCACATGGCAGCAGAGTGTGGCGATGGAGACAGCAGCAATGGGAGGCCGTACAGGGACCCATGAGAGACTCTAGACTTGGCAGCAGCATGAGGAGGCGGTATATAGGGGCCCATGGCAGATTAGGGGCCTGGCAGCAGCTATGTGAGGCCCGTAATCTGCCTGCACCCTATGTCAAAA
This sequence comes from Staurois parvus, assembly GCF_062004578.1. Lineage (NCBI taxonomy): Eukaryota > Metazoa > Chordata > Amphibia > Anura > Ranidae > Staurois > Staurois parvus. The sequence continues at coordinate 13,181,116 of NW_028317971.1, forward strand.
AATTTAACACACCAGCAGTGTGAAGAGACCTGAAAGTGGCACATGGCAGCAGAGTGTGGCGATGGAGACAGCAGCAATGGGAGGCCGTACAGGGACCCATGAGAGACTCTGGACTTGGCAGCAGCATGAGGAGGCGGTATATAGGGGCCCATGGCAGATTAGGGGCCTGGCAGCAGCTATGTGAGGCCCGTTATCTTGCAGCACCCTATGTCAAAAAATTAAACACACCAGCAGTGTGAAGAGACCTGAAAGTGGCACATGGCAGCAGAGTGTGGCGATGGAGACAGCAGCAATGGGAGGCCGTACAGGGACCCATGAGAGACTCTAGACTTGGCAGCAGCATGAGGAGGCGGTATATAGGGGCCCATGGCAGATTAGGGGCCTGGCAGCAGCTATGTGAGGCCCGTAATCTGCCTGCACCCTATGTCAAAAAATTAAACACACCAGCAGTGTGAAGAGACCTGAAAGTGGCACATGGCAGCAGAGTGTGGCGATGGAGACAGCAGCAATGGGAGGCCGTACAGGGACCCATGAGAGACTCTGGACTTGGCAGCAGCATGAGGAGGCGGTATATAGGGGCCCATGGCAGATTAGGGGCCTGGCAGCAGCTATGTGAGGCCCGTAATCTGCCTGCACCCTATGTCAAAAAATTAAACACACCAGCAGTGTGAAGAGACCTGAAAGTGGCACATGGCAGCAGAGTGTGGCGATGGAGACAGCAGCAATGGGAGGCCGTACAGGGACCCATGAGAGACTCTGGACTTGGCAGCAGCATGAGGAGGCGGTATATAGGGGCCCATGGCAGATTAGGGGCCTGGCAGCAGCTATGTGAGGCCCGTAATCTGCCTGCACCCTATGTCAAAAAATTAAACACACCAGCAGTGTGAAGAGACCTGAAAGTGGCACATGGCAGCAGAGTGTGGCGATGGAGACAGCAGCAATGGGAGGCCGTACAGGGACCCATGACAGACTCTAGACTTGGCAGCAGCATGAGGAGGCGGTATATAGGGGCCCATGGCAGATTAGGGGCCTGGCAGCAGCTATGTGAGGCCCGTAATCTGCCTGCACCCTATGTCAAAAAATTAAACACACCAGCAGTGTGAAGAGACCTGAAAGTGGCACATGGCAGCAGAGTGTGGCGATGGAGACAGCAGCAATGGGAGGCCGTACAGGGACCCATGAGAGACTCTGGACTTGGCAGCAGCATGAGGAGGCGGTATATAGGGGCCCATGGCAGATTAGGGGCCTGGCAGCAGCTATGTGAGGCCCGTAATCTGCCTGCACCCTATGTCAAAAAATTAAACACACCAGCAGTGTGAAGAGACCTGAAAGTGGCACATGGCAGCAGAGTGTGGCGATGGAGACAGCAGCAATGGGAGGCCGTACAGGGACCCATGACAGACTCTAGACTTGGCAGCAGCATGAGGAGGCGGTATATAGGGGCCCATGGCAGATTAGGGGCCTGGCAGCAGCTATGTGAGGCCCGTAATCTGCCTGCACCCTATGTCAAAAAATTAAACACACCAGCAGTGTGAAGAGACCTGAAAGTGGCACATGGCAGCAGAGTGTGGCGATGGAGACAGCAGCAATGGGAGGCCGTACAGGGACCCATGAGAGACTCTGGACTTGGCAGCAGCATGAGGAGGCGGTATATAGGGGCCCATGGCAGATTAGGGGCCTGGCAGCAGCTATGTGAGGCCCGTAATCTGCCTGCACCCTATGTCAAAAAATTAAACACACCAGCAGTGTGAAGAGACCTGAAAGTGGCACATGGCAGCAGAGTGTGGCGATGGAGACAGCAGCAATGGGAGGCCGTACAGGGACCCATGAGAGACTCTGGACTTGGCAGCAGCATGAGGAGGCGGTATATAGGGGCCCATGGCAGATTAGGGGCCTGGCAGCAGCTATGTGAGGCCCGTAATCTGCCTGCACCCTATGTCAAAAAATTAAACACACCAGCAGTGTGAAGAGACCTGAAAGTGGCACATGGCAGCAGAGTGTGGCGATGGAGACAGCAGCAATGGGAGGCCGTACAGGGACCCATGACAGACTCTAGACTTGGCAGCAGCATGAGGAGGCGGTATATAGGGGCCCATGGCAGATTAGGGGCCTGGCAGCAGCTATGTGAGGCCCGTAATCTGCCTGCACCCTATGTCAAAAAATTAAACACACCAGCAGTGTGAAGAGACCTGAAAGTGGCACATGGCAGCAGAGTGTGGCGATGGAGACAGCAGCAATGGGAGGCCGTACAGGGACCCATGAGAGACTCTGGACTTGGCAGCAGCATGAGGAGGCGGTATATAGGGGCCCATGGCAGATTAGGGGCCTGGCAGCAGCTATGTGAGGCCCGTAATCTGCCTGCACCCTATGTCAAAAAATTAAACACACCAGCAGTGTGAAGAGACCTGAAAGTGGCACATGGCAGAGTGTGGCGATGGAGACAGCAGCAATGGGAGGCCGTACAGGGACCCATGACAGACTCTAGACTTGGCAGCAGCATGAGGAGGCGGTATATAGGGGCCCATGGCAGATTAGGGGCCTGGCAGCAGCTATGTGAGGCCCGTAATCTGCCTGCACCCTATGTCAAAAAATTTAACACACCAGCAGTGTGAAGAGACCTGAAAGTGGCACATGGCAGCAGAGTGTGGCGATGGAGACAGCAGCAATGGGAGGCCGTACAGGGACCCATGAGAGACTCTGGACTTGGCAGCAGCATGAGGAGGCGGTATATAGGGGCCCATGGCAGATTAGGGGCCTGGCAGCAGCTATGTGAGGCCCGTTATCTTGCAGCACCCTATGTCAAAAAATTAAACACACCAGCAGTGTGAAGAGACCTGAAAGTGGCACATGGCAGCAGAGTGTGGCGATGGAGACAGCAGCAATGGGAGGCCGTACAGGGACCCATGAGAGACTCTAGACTTGGCAGCAGCATGAGGAGGCGGTATATAGGGGCCCATGGCAGATTAGGGGCCTGGCAGCAGCTATGTGAGGCCCGTAATCTGCCTGCACCCTATGTCAAAAAATTTAACACACCAGCAGTGTGAAGAGACCTGAAAGTGGCACATGGCAGCAGAGTGTGGCGATGGAGACAGCAGCAATGGGAGGCCGTACAGGGACCCATGAGAGACTCTGGACTTGGCAGCAGCATGAGGAGGCGGTATATAGGGGCCCATGGCAAATTAGGGGCCTGGCAGCAGCTATGTGAGGCCCGTAATCTGCCTGCACCCTATGTCAAAAAATTAAACACACCAGCAGTGTGAAGAGACCTGAAAGTGGCACATGGCAGCAGAGTGTGGCGATGGAGACAGCAGCAATGGGAGGCCGTACAGGGACCCATGAGAGACTCTGGACCTAGCAGCAGCATGAGGAGGCGGTATATAGGGGCCTATGGCAGATTAGGGGCCTGGCAGCAGCTATAGGAGGCCCGTAATCTGCCAGCACCCTATGTCAAAAAATTAAACACACCAGCAGTGTGAGGAGACCTGAAAGTGGCACATGTTTGAGGCATGATTCATGGCGGATTTAGTCAGTTGTGTCAGGAACTGGTGGTTTGAAATCCAGACTAATCCACGCCTGATTCATTTTCACAAACGTGAGTCTCTCCACACTTTGGGTGGACAGTCGTGTCCTCCACGGAGTTACAATACCTCCTGCCGCACTAAACACGCGCTCCGATGCCACGCTACTGGCCGGGCATGACAGCCTTTCAAGGGCAAATTCAGCTAGTTGGGGCCAAAGGTCAAGTTTCGTTGCCCAGTAGTCAAGGGGATTGTCTACCTCGGTTGGCAGGGTGCTGTCCAAGTAGGCCCAAGCCTGTTGTTTGAGCTCCTGCTCCAGGTCCACCTGATGCTGCTGCTGCTGCTGCGGCTGGTTAGTAGTTTCCTCACTGCGCTGGTGAAGAAAGCTACTCATCATCGACTGCAGACTGAGGCAGCCGCTGCTGGTGGAGCTGCCACTGCTCCTACCACCCCACCCCTCCCCTGCTGCCATGCCAGCGGAACGCGAGCGCACAGGGCCCACAGTGTCTGAGGATGGACATTGGCGCAGAAAGGCAGAGACCAACTGACTACATAGGTGGTTTTTATAGTACGTAATTTTGGCCTCCCTCTCAGCAGGTGTGAAAAAGGCCACCATTTTGGACCGGTAGCGAGGGTCCAACAAGGTGGACAGCCAAAAGTCATCCCTCTGTCTGATGGTTATTATTCGGCTGTCGCTACGCAAGCAACCGAGCATGCTATGGGCCATTTGTGCCAAGGAATGCGAGGGACTCCCTGCCTCCATCTCCACAGCATACTGCCACGGTGCGTCTGGGTCCTCTGTCTCCTCCTCCTCCTCCTCTACCAGATGCTCCTGCTCCTCCACTCCTGTCCGCTGAGTGGAAAAACCACCCATTTCACTCAATAATTCCTGAGCACAAATGTCCTCCTCTACCTCCTCCTCTTCTTCCTGTCCTGCCCCCACAGGGGTCATGTGGCGTTGAGATCTGTGCGCCACGTCTACCGCACCCTGACCAGCCATTGTTAACAGCATTTGTTCCAGGACGTGCAACAGAGGAATGACGTCGTTCATCCCATAGTCCTGCCGACTCACGAATAGCGTGGCCTCCTCAAAGGGCCTGAGCAAGCGGCAGGTGTCACGCATGAGCTGCCAATGGCTGACATCTAAGTTACACAGGGGAGTACCTTTATCCGCTTGTAACATCAGGAAATCGGTGATGGCCTTTCGCTGCTCGTAAAGGCGGTCTAACATGTGTAGGGTTGAATTCCACCTTGTTGCAACGTCGCAGATCAGGCGATGCTGTGGAATTCCGTTCTGCCGCTGCAGCTCAATGAGGGTGTTCTTTGCGGTGTAGGAATGGCTGAAATGCATGCACAGTTTACGTGACATTTTAAGGATGTCTTGCAGTGGGATGGTGGATTTTAGGAACCGCTTGACAACCAGATTGAACACGTGAGCCATGCATGGCGCATGGCACAACCTTCCTTGACGCAGAGCAGACACCATGTTCTTTCCGTTGTCAGTCAACATGGTTCCGATTTTTAGTTTGCGCGGAGACAGCCATCTGTCGATTTCTCTGTTCATTACACTCAGCAGTTCCTCCCCTGTGTGACTACGTTCGCCAAGGCATACCAGGTGCAGCACAGCGTGACACCGTTGCGCCCTGCACATGTGATATGCCGGTCGGGTAAGGGGACTTGGCACGGGGGTGGCGGCTGAGGACACGGCGGAAAAAGAGGTGGTAGAGGCGGACATGCTTGCTGGACCAAGGACGTGCAAACGTGGAGGCAAAAGCGTCGTGACCTGTCCAAGTTGCTGGTGCGGCTGTGCCGGCACCACGTTCACCCAGTGGGCCGTAAATGACATGTACTGTCCCTGACCGTAGTTACAGCTCCACACGTCGGCGCTGCCGTGCACTTTGGCAGAGACCGACATGCTCAAAGACTGGCCCACCATCTCTTCTACATGTGAATGCAGGGCTGGCACTGCCTTTTGGGCAAAGAAATGACGGCTTGGCACTCTCCACCGCGGCGCGGCACAAGCCATCATTTCTCGGAAAGGTGCTGAGTCCACCAGTTGGAAAGGGAGGGACTGCAGCACCAGCAACTTGGACAGGAGGACGTTCAGCTTTTGCACCGTCGGGTGCGTGCTCGCAAACTGTTGTCTCTTGGATACGGATTCCAAGAAAGACTGTTGACGGAATCCGAGAAGAGGAGTAGCAGGAGAAGGAGCATCTGAACGAGCGGAAGATGCCAACGAGCGACAACTCCCCTCAGCAGAGGTGTTGGAGCCTTGACTGGCTGATAGAGGGCGATTGACGACGTCGGGTGACGGAGCAAGTAACGGAGCGGGTGATGGAGCGGGGGCTGGGGCAGGCAGAACCGCCGTATGTTTATCACGGTTTTCCCAGGCCACCGAATGGTGACGCTGCATATGCTGACGCAACGCTGTAGTCCCAACATGGGCCCCCTGGCCACGCTTGCATTTCTGGCCACATAGTCGACATACGGCTACGTTTACTTCCTCGGGCGGCTTGAGGAAAAATTGCCACACCACCGAGTAGGAAACTTTGCCCCCGCTACTCTTCACTGGCTGACTGCTACTTCCTCCGTGCGCACCGGCACCACTACTGGCCGTGGTGGTAGGCTGCAGTGGAGCTGGTGCTCTACTCCGTGGACGTTTGGCTCCACTGACACTGATGCGACCCTGCTGCTGTCTCCTGGGCAACCCACCGACTGTTTTGCTCGCTGCCAAGCTGCCACCCTCTTCTCCTGATGATGCGGAAGAAATTGCCTGATGACGACGAGGCTGCCAAGTGCGATCAACCTCCTCATCATCAAGTAGGGTCTCCGCCTCACTACTAGCCCCCTCGGCTGCGTCTGGGTCAGGAGACAGACCTGTCTCTAGACCGGCTACCGAGCCACTCTCCTCGCCATTATTTGTTCGCTTGGCTGCTGAAAAGGCCGATGTCTCCCCCCGTTCCTGACCGCCCTCTGTTAGCTCTTCCTCACTGTACAGTGGGGCTGAGCCCACAGCATGCGATACTTCGCTTGGTGAGGGAACAGCAAAGGACAGGGGCAGGTAGAGGACACGTGATTTCAGTGGGCTTGCTCCCGGGCCATGCCAACTAACGGTTGTGTCTGACGTACCCACCGACCGTTGGCTGTAGGTGTCAGAGGTGACCTGGGAAGAGGAAGACGACCGAGCCAACCAATCAATGACGGCAGGGTTGTCGGTGGAGACACGACCGCTGGATGACACCGGGAGCACTGGCCTCTGGCTGCGAATACTGCTGCCTCGACCCCTTCCTCTGCTGCCACATCTGCTCGCTCCTAAAACATTGCCTCCTCTGCCACTCCTCTGCATGTTGTCTGACATACTATTTAATTCAACGATTAGGTGTCCCTGAGTAACAATTCTCTGGCACTCAGTAACAATTCTGTCTGTCCCTGAGTATGAATTCTGTGGCCCTGAGTAACAATTCTGTGTCTGTGCGAGTAACAATTCTGTGTCTGTGCGAGTAACAATTCTGTGTCTGTGCAAGTAACAATTTTGTGTCTGTGCGAGTAACAATTCTCTGGCACTCAGTAACAATTCTGTCTGTCCCTGAGTAACAATTCTCTGGCACTCAGTAACAATTCTGTCTGTCCCTGAGTAACAATTCTCTGGCACTCAGTAACAATTCTGTCTGTCCCTGAGTATGAATTCTGTGGCCCTGAGTAACAATTCTGTGTCTGTGCGAGTAACAATTCTGTGTCTGTGCAAGTAACAATTTTGTGTCTGTGCGAGTAACAATTCTCTGGCACTCAGTAACAATTCTGTCTGTCCCTGAGTAACAATTCTCTGGCACTCAGTAACAATTCTGTCTGTCCCTGAGTATGAATTCTGTGGCCCTGAGTAACAATTCTGTGTCTGTGCGAGTAACAATTCTGTGTCTGTGCAAGTAACAATTTTGTGTCTGTGCGAGTAACAATTCTCTGGCACTCAGTAACAATTCTGTCTGTCCCTGAGTAACAATTCTCTGGCACTCAGTAACAATTCTGTCTGTCCCTGAGTAACAATTCTCTGGCACTCAGTAACAATTCTGTCTGTCCCTGAGTAACAATTCTCTGGCACTCAGTAACAATTCTGTGTCTGTGCGAGTAACAATTCTGTGTCTGTGCAAGTAACAATTTTGTGTCTGTGCGAGTAACAATTCTCTGGCACTCAGTAACAATTCTGTCTGTCCCTGAGTAACAATTCTCTGGCACTCAGTAACAATTCTGTCTGTCCCTGAGTAACAATTCTCTGGCACTCAGTAACAATTCTGTCTGTCCCTGAGTATGAATTCTGTGGCCCTGAGTAACAATTCTGTGTCTGTGCGAGTAACAATTCTGTGTCTGTGCAAGTAACAATTTTGTGTCTGTGCGAGTAACAATTCTCTGGCACTCAGTAACAATTCTGTCTGTCCCTGAGTAACAATTCTCTGGCACTCAGTAACAATTCTGTCTGTCCCTGAGTAACAATTCTCTGGCACTCAGTAACAATTCTGTCTGTCCCTGAGTAACAATTCTCTGGCACTCAGTAACAATTCTGTCTGTCCCTGAGTAACAATTCTCTGGCACTCAGTAACAATTCTGTCTGTCCCTGAGTATGAATTCTGTGGCCCTGAGTAACAATTCTGTGTCTGTGCGAGTAACAATTCTGTGTCTGTGCAAGTAACAATTTTGTGTCTGTGCGAGTAACAATTCTCTGGCACTCAGTAACAATTCTGTCTGTCCCTGAGTAACAATTCTCTGGCACTCAGTAACAATTCTGTCTGTCCCTGAGTAACAATTCTCTGGCACTCAGTAACAATTCTGTCTGTCCCTGAGTATGAATTCTGTGGCCCTGAGTAACAATTCTGTGTCTGTGCGAGTAACAATTCTGTGTCTGTGCAAGTAACAATTTTGTGTCTGTGCGAGTAACAATTCTCTGGCACTCAGTAACAATTCTGTCTGTCCCTGAGTAACAATTCTCTGGCACTCAGTAACAATTCTGTCTGTCCCTAAGTAACAATTCTCTGGCACTCAGTAACAATTCTGTCTGTCCCTGAGTATGAATTCTGTGGCCCTGAGTAACAATTCTGTGTCTGTGCGAGTAACAATTCTGTGTCTGTGCAAGTAACAATTTTGTGTCTGTGCGAGTAACAATTCTCTGGCACTCAGTAACAATTCTGTCTGTCCCTGAGTAACAATTCTCTGGCACTCAGTAACAATTCTGTCTGTCCCTGAGTAACAATTCTCTGGCACTCAGTAACAATTCTGTCTGTCCCTGAGTAACAATTCTCTGGCACTCAGTAACAATTCTGTCTGTCCCTGAGTATGAATTCTGTGGCCCTGAGTAACAATTCTGTCTGTGCGAGTAACAATTCTGTGTCTGTGCAAGTAACAATTTTGTGTCTGTGCGAGTAACAATTCTCTGGCACTCAGTAACAATTCTGTCTGTCCCTGAGTAACAATTCTCTGGCACTCAGTAACAATTCTGTCTGTCCCTGAGTAACAATTCTCTGGCACTCAGTAACAATTCTGTCTGTCCCTGAGTAACAATTCTCTGGCACTCAGTAACAATTCTGTCTGTCCCTGAGTATGAATTCTGTGGCCCTGAGTAACAATTCTGTGTCTGTGCGAGTAACAATTCTGTGTCTGTGCAAGTAACAATTTTGTGTCTGTGCGAGTAACAATTCTCTGGCACTCAGTAACAATTCTGTCTGTCCCTGAGTAACAATTCTCTGGCACTCAGTAACAATTCTGTCTGTCCCTAAGTAACAATTCTCTGGCACTCAGTAACAATTCTGTCTGTCCCTGAGTATGAATTCTGTGGCCCTGAGTAACAATTCTGTGTCTGTGCGAGTAACAATTCTGTGTCTGTGCAAGTAACAATTTTGTGTCTGTGCGAGTAACAATTCTCTGGCACTCAGTAACAATTCTGTCTGTCCCTGAGTAACAATTCTCTGGCACTCAGTAACAATTCTGTCTGTCCCTGAGTAACAATTCTCTGGCACTCAGTAACAATTCTGTCTGTCCCTGAGTAACAATTCTCTGGCACTCAGTAACAATTCTGTCTGTCCCTGAGTATGAATTCTGTGGCCCTGAGTAACAATTCTGTCTGTGCGAGTAACAATTCTGTGTCTGTGCAAGTAACAATTTTGTGTCTGTGCGAGTAACAATTCTCTGGCACTCAGTAACAATTCTGTCTGTCCCTGAGTAACAATTCTCTGGCACTCAGTAACAATTCTGTCTGTCCCTGAGTAACAATTCTCTGGCACTCAGTAACAATTCTGTCTGTCCCTGAGTAACAATTCTCTGGCACTCAGTAACAATTCTGTCTGTCCCTGAGTAACAATTCTGTCTGTCCCTGAGTATGAATTCTGTGGCCCTGAGTAAGAATTCTCTGGCACTCAGTAACAATTCTGTCTGTCCCTGAGTAACAATTCTCTGGCACTCAGTAACAATTCTGTCTGTCCCTGAGTAAAAATTCTGTGGCCCTAATAACGTTTCTGTGGCCCTAAGTAACAATTCTCTGGCACTGAGTGAAAATTCTGTCTGTCCCTGAGTATGAATTCTGTGGCCCTAACTAGCGTTTCTTTGTCCCTAAATAACGATTCTGTGGCCCTCATTAACAAGTCTGTGTCCCTGAGTAATGGTTCTCTGTCCCTAAGTAACTTCTCTCTGTCCCCAATTCTCGTTTCTGTGGCCCTAACTCTGTCCCTGTCTCTAGTACAGAGCGGTCTGCCTCTGTTCAATGACTGCAGGCAAATGAAGATTTCCAAAATGGCCGCTATATATACCTCGACCATTACACAGTGCTGGCTGGCTGGCTGCTGATTGGCTGATGCGATCACATGTCGTTGAGGAATGCATTATGGGGCAGCGCGCCTTGTCTGCGCGCCTTCCCCGACATCCCCGCTCCGTCGCCGCACATGTCAGCCGCCATTTTCGGAAAAATTTCGATTCGCGCGTCCGAATTAGGCTGTTTTTCGGATTCGGCACGAATCGAAATTTTTCCGATATTCGACTCGAATTCCACTTCGGATACTTCGATTCGCTCATCTCTAATTATGAGTATGACTTCTACCCTGACATGCTATCAGCACGCCATTTCCACTGATCGGCGAAGAGCAATAAAGGACAGAGCTCTGGGAATGTAAACAACACAGAGCTCTGTCCTGTCAGTGGGGATTTTCCAGTTTTTGTTTCCCTGCAAAGCATCTGTGGTCAGGTGCATTGCTTTGGCCAGTCACAATTCACTTTCAGGGCATAGAGCATTGTGGGGCATGGTGGGCAAACAGCCTGCCAAACGTCCTTACCGTTTGTGTGTTCAGCGGACACACTAACGACCACTGTTCGAGTTGACCTTACGGTCAACTCGAACATAAAGCCCATCACTGTTTAACATCAGCCAAGGAACACCTAACTGGACTTGAGATAGCCACTGTACCATTTTTGCTTGATCAATTGGACTCTGATAAAGTCAAGGGATTTGCAAGTATTCCTCATCTTCTACTACTTTTTATTTCTCTGTTGCTTAATTGTGTCTTAAAATATTTACAGAAAAAATGTGTACAAATAAATAATTTGCATCATTTTGGCCTTTTCATTAATAAACCCTATTTTGAAAAGTGTTAAAACTGTCCCTAAGGTTTTTCAATGCAGAGCTGTGAAGCCGCAAGGAGTCTGGCTTCCCACACTAAACATGCCAGCATCGTGGACCTGAAGACCAGGGTAGATCCACCCCTGATGAGGACAGCGGTGGATCCTTGGACAGGTAAGTATGCTTTTTAAAGTGGTTGTAAAGGCAGAAGGTTTTTTATTTACCTTCATACATTCTATGACTTGAATCAGCCGTGGCAATGTTAATATCCATGCCCTTTGCAATGTCTTCCCTTCATAGTGCAAGAAGTCTCAGCTTATGTAAGGGTGGCGATGCTGTGAATTCAGGAACAATGCACTAGCATTGTCACACCATCACAAGAAGCTGCATGAAGTGGACTGCACTGGAAGAATCAACAGGCATGGGGCTTAGGGACAAAGTGAAAACATAAAATAAATGCTGTAGAACATACTGTATTTTCAGTGAAAGACCATAGTTCTATAGTTCTATAGTTCTACAGAACTATAGATCTAATTTAAGTATAACTGAATACATTTCTGAAAAAGAATGTAATTTTGTTTATATTATGTAAAATGTAATAACTGTGTGGCTTTGATACTTGGAGTCTTATTCACAGCAAGGCTATGCATGAATCTATTGCAGCTCCAACCCCTACTACCTCCAATTAAGTAAAAATAATATATAACATATTTTTCATCCTGGCAGACTTTCAAACCATGGCTGGGACAATGTCCCTAGCCAAGGAGTGAGGGGTATTCCAAGAGAGAAGATTTAACTCTTACATCACTAACTGCAATGTCATATAAAGTATAATAGCTATTATAGTGAATAGTGTAATGTTCCACCAGTTATAGATCTGGGTCCCAGCCAGGGTAACCAGTTAAGGTTACAGTTCACACCCATTATTGATTATATGTATATCTTAAATAGTACTTGGTTAACCAGAGTTTTAATCCTTTATTTATTACACGTATACATCAGAGGTCAGAATAAGTGGATTCCCCATTTATTGGAATGACAGTGATGCCTATGCAGAGTAGCATGCATCAAAATAGTGCATGTATTTGTTACAATTTTATCCTACATTTTAAATATGGCAATAATGAAATAATACTTAAATGTTTAATATTAACCACTTTGCAGGTGAGAGTAGAGAGAGGAAGGTCTCTAATGGTGAAAAAAGCGTGAAGAATAGAGAGAACCATATTCGGTCTTAATCAAGGACTGAGAGGCCAGCAGTCCATGAAACAAGCAGAAAGGGCAGAAACCTTTGATAGTGCTGAAAGCCAATTGCTGGTCAACACCTATGCATTTTCCCACCCTCCATCACTCTTTTTTTATATTTGAATTTTTTAACATTATTTAAGGGTTTACTTATTTTCTGTTTTTATTTTTATTTTCCCTGGTGAAGCAAACATGGGCAGGTAATACAAATTGGGTACAACCTTAGACAAGAAAGATTATGTCCTAGGTTTCAACACCACCTTGTCCCTTTGCAAAAATAAAAACTGGCTGCAGGATAAGGCTGCCGGCTCAGACACTAACATAAAATGATGCAGTGGCATGCTGCAAACAAAAAGCAGCTCAAACAACAGATGGTCAGTAACAAGTAAATGCTGCACTTCGGGCAACTTAAACTTAAAAAAGGTTCTGTTAAACATAAAATAAAACTCTAATACATAAATAAAAAAATACATTTTAAAAATGCCCTAAAATATCATCCATGAAAAAGCACACTTGTTTTTAAAGAGAGGCCTTTCTGCAAAAAAAAAGGTTTAACCTGAAATAAAGGCCCCATCAACATAGAGTAGCAAACAATATACCATGAAAATAAATAGGAACTTCAAATTACAACTCCCTGAAACAAAAACATGTTCTAAAAAAATGTGGACAATCCATCTTTTGTGGTGGTGCCCAAAGTTGCACTCATATTGGAAGGGGTTGATCAATATGATCAATTCAGTATTTCAGGTTACTGTTCCGTTAGACCCTAATAGTTGCATTTTAAGCATCCTGGATGAATTGGATATGCAGGCATTTACTAAAGAGGTGATCATAAGAGCCCTTTTTCAGGCAACCAAGTTGATGTTAGTTCATTGGAAGTCTAAAGACCTGCCCTCCCTAAGGGAATGGATAAAATGTATCGGGGACACCTTGAGGCTAGAGCAATATATCTATCTGCATAGAGGGTGCCCAGGCAAATTTGAAAAGGTTTGGGCAAATTGGTTGGATGTCCCTGGGGCTTGTACCCATGGGTCTGACCATAGATAAGCTTTTAAGGGATAATACTGGGTGAATAGGGTTATGTGTAGGTTTGTTTTCTGTAACTCCATTTATATCGCTTCTGTACTGTAATATATGTACATGGCTTGGGCCTGTGGCTGTGTAACAGTACTGTTACACCTTACTTCTCATATCTGTTTCTTTTTTTCTTTCTTTGTGGACATGTCTGGTTGTGTATTTAATTTTTTTCTTTTCAATAAAGAGCTGTTGCTGGTTAAAAAAAAAATGTAGAGAGGGACAGGCTGTAAAGAAAATAAAGGACATCAACAGCATTAAGATGTAAATAATCTTCCCTCTCCCCCACCACCGCATTCCTCAAGGGGCACAACAGTTTACATCTACTTTAACAGACCAGTGATTACAAGCCCTACACTAATTTGTCCCTGTGCACATTGTCAGAAGAACTTCCTATGCTTTCCCTATCATAGCTAAACACAATGTAAATATGTTTACTGGGAATCCAACCTTTTATAATAAGGGGGCTGGCTTATCCAAATGCCCCCTTATTGGCTCTTCTAAGATATCAAAAGCTAGGAATTGCATTTTTGGCAGTTGTTTGCTATGGCAGCAGGAGCATGAACTATGAACGAGCTGGGTTCACCCATATTCTACACAAATCCAAACCTCATATATAACTGTTTTTTTTTTTGCATACTGCTGTCCTTGAAAAAAGTACAGGCACTATCGTAAATCTATCGTAAATCTTTCAAATACATTATTACAGGTCTTACTATTCCCTGAGTTTAACCGCTTCCCGACCGGCCTATAGTAGAAATACTGCACGTATATATACGTGATTTTCGCATTTCCGGGTAGGGGGCGCGTGCTGGCCGGTGATTAAGCGCCGGTGCCCAGTGGTTACCGACTATCAGGGAGGAGGGCTGCTTTGTTTACTAACAGTCCTCCTCCCTGTTGGCTCAGGCACACTGGTCTGGATGGCTGTGCACAGCCATCTAGACCAGTGTGCTTTCAGTGAAGAAACAACACACAGCCCCCTAGTAAAACACTCCCAGCACACAGTTAACCCCTTGATCACCCCTCATTGTTAACCCCTTCTTGCCCAGTGCCATTAGTACAGTGTCAGATATACTGCTACAGGGCGGCACGGGTGTGCAAAATCATATATATATACAGTGGGGATCGAAAGTTTGGGCACCCCAGCTAAAAATTTGTATTAATGTGCATAAAGAAGCCAAGGAAAGATGGAAAAATCTCCAAAAGGCTTCAAATTACAGATTAGACATTCTTATAATATGTCAACAAAAGTTAGACTTTATTTCCATCATTTACACTTTCAAAATAACAGAAAACAAAAAAATGGCATCTGCAAAAGTTTGGGCACCCTGCAGAATTTATAGCATGCACTGCCCCCTTTGCAAAGCTGAGACCTGCCAGTGTCATGGATTGTTCTCAATCATCGTCTGGGAAGACCGGGTGATGTCAATCTCAAAGGTTTTAAATGCCCAGACTCATCTGACCTTGCCCCAACAATCAGCACCATGGGTTCTTCTAAGCAGTTGTCTAGAAAACTGAAACTGAAAAGAGTTGACGCTCACAAAGCTGGAGAAGGCTATAAGAAGATAGCAAAGCGTTTTCAGATGTCAATATCCTCTGTTTGGAATGTAATTAAGTAACGGCAGTCATCAGGAACAGTGGAAGTTAAAGCAAGATCTGGAAGACCAAGAAAAATATCAGACAGAACAGCTCGCAGGATTGTGAGAAAAACAATTCAAAACCCACGTTTGACTGCACGATCCCTCCAGAAAGATCTGGCAGACACTGGAGTTGTGGTACACTATTCCACTATAAAGAGATACTTGTACAAATATGGTCTTCATGGAAGAGTCATCAAAAGAAAACCTCTTCTACGTCCTCACCACAAAAATCATCGTTTGAATTTTGCAAAAGAACATATAGACAAGCCTGATGCATTTTGGAAACAAGTTCTGTGGACCGATGAGGTTAAAATTGAACTTTTTGGCCGGAATGAGCAAAGGTACGTTTGGAGAAGAAGGGGCACAGAATTTAATGAAAAGAACCTCTGTCCAACTGTTAAGCATGGGGTTGGATCAATCATGCTTTGGGGTTGTGTTGCAGCCAGTGGCACAGGGAACATCTCACGAGTGGAAGGAAAAATGGATTCAATAAAATTTCAGCAAATTTTGGATGGTAACTTGATACCATCTGTGAAAAAGCTGAAGTTAAAGAGAGGATGGCTTCTACAAATGGATAATGATCCTAAACACACCTCGAAATCCACAGGGGATTACATCAAGAGGCGTAAACTGAAGGTTTTGCCATGGCCTTCACAATCTCCTGACCTCAACATAATTGAAAATCTATGGATAGACCTTAAAAGAGCAGTGCGTGACAGACAGCCCAGAAATCTCAAAGAACTGGAAGACTTTTGTAAGGAAGAATGGGCAAAGATACCTCAAACAAGAATTGAAAGACTCTTGGCTGGCTACAAAAAGCGTTTACAAGCTGTGATACTTGCCAAAGGGGGCAGTACAAGATATTAACTCTGCAGAGAGCCCAAACGTTTGCAGATGCCATTTTTTTGTTTTCTGTTATTTTGAAAGTGTAAATGGTGGAAATAAAATCTAACTTTTGTTGACATATTATAAGAATGTCTAATCTGTAATTTGATGCCTTTTGGATATTTTTCCATCTTTCCTTGGCTTCTTTATGCACATTAATACAACTTTTTAGCTGGGGTGCCCAAACTTTCGATCCCCACTGTATATATATATATATATATATATATATATATATATATTTGATTTGCATTTCCGGGTAGGGGATGAGTGTCCTACCCACGCTGCCATTCGTGACTGTGGCTGTCAATCACCGGTTGCCAGCCAGTGATTACTATTCGGCGCCCAGTGATTGCTGAGCATCTCCGACGGGGAGGAGAACTGTTTGTAAGCAAAACAGTTCTTCTCCCTGTCAGCTCATGCGCACTGCTTTGGATGGCTGTGCACAGCACAGACATGAAAAGCAGTGTGCTTACATTGAAGCACACGGACACAGCACTATGTAAAACAGCACACAGTTAACCCTTTGATCGCCCCTCATGTTAACCCCTTCTTGCCCAGTACCATAAGTACAGTGTCAGTGCTTATTTTTAGCACAGATCACTGTATTGGTGTCACTGGGGATGTCAGTGACACCACCAAGTCAGTTCCCCCAGTGTCAGAATGCCCACCGCAGTCCCGCTATAAGTCGCTCATCACTGCCATTATTTGTTTAAAAAAAATTCAGTATCTATAAACGCTATAACTTTCACGTAAACTAATTCATTTACACGTATCAGGATTTTTTTTTAGCAAAGACATGACACAGAATTAATTTTGACCTAAATTTATGACGAAATTTGAGTTTAAAATTTTTTTTTACTGGACATGTTTAACCGCTTCCGTGCCACCCTATAGTAGAAATAATGCTACAAGGTGGCAAAATCAAGTATATATATGTGATTCACGCTCCCGCGGCCTTCGCAGGCCTGGGGGGGGGCGCATGTGCCGACCCGCAGGTGCCATGATTTGATCCCCGAGGGATCAATCATCTGGTTTAGGCCAGTGATGGTCGGCCTAAGTTAGATGATCGATCCCTGTCCTATCAGGGATCTTCCTGTACCTGTGTTTACAGTTACACAGTTACATGAAATGATGAAATCTTCTCTATCTGAGCACATTCCGTCCCAGAGAGAGAAGAATCAAGATACAGTGAGTAAAAACAGCACACTTACACAGTTAGAACACTTTAGGGCACATTTAGCCCCTTGATCCCCCCCCCCCAGTTAACCCCTTCACTGCCCTGTCACCAGTGTCATTAGCACAGTGTACAGATTTTTTGCTGATCACTGTATTAGTGTCGCAACTTCAGATAGCATTGGCATCAATTAGTGCCCCTCCCAGATAGCGTCAGATTGCCTGTCAGTACACCAGTAATCACATTTAATCCCTTGATTGCCAGTTACAGACTCACAAACACAATAAACCTCCATTGCTAGTATAGTGTCTGAATGGATCAATATCTTTGATCAGATCAGCACTATACCAGCGTTCACATTAGTATAGCGTCCCCAAAAATGCGGCATTAGCGGGATCAGCCCCTTCACCTGCCAACACCTGCGTTTAGCCCCTACGCTTACCCCCCTTCTCCCCCAGTAAGTCCAGTGTCAGTAGGTCACTGTCACTTGATACATTGCACACAAAACCACAGTGTTCACAGAATCAGGCCTGATCACTGTTAGCACTTGCAGGTACATTTTTTTGTAGCGGTTCAAGCAGTTCTTGACAGCCAGGTGCTATTTTTCCCATGAGAGCACCTGGAAATGGAAAGGAAAGGTACTCTAGTGAAGAGGCCTACAGGATTCTGAGCATGTTAGATGAGAGCAAAGGGGAATACTCACTGATACAATCAGCCTCAGAATATAAACCTGTATACAGCAGCAGCACCCTGACAGATCGCATGGTGACTCTCATATGCAGCAGAGTTCCAGTACTAGTGTCAATCTACCTTTTGGTGAACTGGCAAGCACCAGCGGCCTAGTACATCCTGGTCTTTCACATACCAGCACTGCAGTATCATTTGGTGATGTGGCAAGTCCCATAAGTGCAGTACAAACTGGTGTGGTGGCAAGCACAAGTAGTGTCCAGCAGCCACCAAGAATTCGCACACAGGCCCGTAGAGCCCCTAGTATCCTTCTGGATGTGCTTGCAAATCCCGATTGGTAGCCCACAAATTCTGCAGCACCCATACTTCCCCCATTCACTGCCGAACCCAAAAATTGTTGGTTATGTGTTATAGAAGACACTGGTAGTGATAGCAGAATTCAGGCTTTACTTGTGTGGCTTAAGTTACAAACATACAGAGCACATTTCAGCAGACTGTATAAGACTCATTACTTCCTGAAGAGATGATAGAGAGGAAGAAAATATCAGCAAGTTTTACACATACACAACTAGTAACCTTTAGTGTATAGTGCCATCTACTGGTCAAGTGATATTAACACACAATACTATATATAGTACATTATAGTACATGCTGTTGCATTCCCAACACCCCTTCTCAAGGGCATGTGCATAATTATATGACATTTAGTCTCTTTTGTAGAAAACAATGACGTTCCCTTGGCAAAGGTTTGGTGAGTGCGTCTGCAGTCATCTCCTCTGATGGGCAGTACTGGATGTCGATAACCCCTTGTTCTTGCATGTCTCTGAGCAGATGATATCTTACATCAATGTGCTTGGTTCTTGGGTTAATCTTCTCAGAGTGTGTAAGCTTTATGCATCCCTGATTGTCTTCAAAGATGGGTGTGGGTTGTGACATATTCAGTCCCATGTCTAGTAGAAGTTGACGAATCCAAATGGCTTCTTGACATGCATGTGCTGCTGCTATGTATTCCGCTTCAGTCGAAGAGAGTGCAACAGTCACTTGTTTCCGACTAGACCAGCTTATGGTTCCTTGTCCATACTGGAAGATGTAACCACTTGTAGATTTGCTGTCAGTGGTGTCTCCAGCCCAATTGGCGTCCACATATCCAATCAGTTTTGGGTTTGATGATG
This sequence comes from Staurois parvus, assembly GCF_062004578.1. NCBI lineage: Eukaryota > Metazoa > Chordata > Amphibia > Anura > Ranidae > Staurois > Staurois parvus. Next base: position 13,200,102 of record NW_028317971.1, read on the forward strand.
CTGAAAGTCGCAGCTTCATCCGATTTCTTCCCTTTAGGTACTGCATTACCCTCTTTACTGCATTCCAGGCGCGTTGACACGGCGTTGCGACTTTCCTGCAAAGTATTCCCACTGCTAGGGCGATGTCTGGTCTTGTCACGGTGGCGATGTATAGCAATTTTCCGATTGCCCTGCGGTAATAATCATTGTTAGGTAACAAGTTTTCTGTTCCATTGTTTTTTAGATAATCTGGTTCCATTGGTGTTTTCACTTCCTTTTTATCTTGCATGTGAAACTGTTCTAACATTTCTGTAATTTTCTGACTTTGGTTAAGAAGATAGCTTCCATCCTCTTCCCGCTCTATTTGAATTCCTAGATAGTGAGTAATGTTCCCCAACTCTTTAATTTCAAAATTTTGTTTCAGTTTGTGAACTATTTGGTCATAGTCCCCTTCTTGTTCAAAACACGTCAAGATGTCATCGACGTATATTAGGATGTATGTCCATTTGTTCTCTCGATTCTTTGAATACAGACATGGATCTGCTTTACTTTTTGAGAACCCTTCTTTTCTGAGTATTTCGTTCACCTTTTCATTCCATGCTCTCGCCGCTTGCTTGAGCCCATAGATGCTCTTTTGCAGTTTGCATGCAAGGTTCTTTTCTTTCTCAAAGCCTGGTGGCTGTTCCATGTACAGATCCTCCTTGATGTCTCCATACAAAAAGGCAGTTTTGACATCTAGATGCTTTACTTGCATTCCCTTTCCGGCAGCAATACTAAGCAGTGTTCTTATAGTAGAATGTTTCACAACTGGAGCAAATGTCTCATCGTAATCTTCTCCAAATTTCTGGGAGTATCCCTTGGCAACTAATCTTGCTTTGTATCTATGGATGTTTCCTTCTGCATCATATTTTACTTTAAAAGTCCATTTGCTTCTGATGGTTTTGCGACCGGGAGGGAGTTCTATTAGTGACCAAGTTTTATTTTCTTGAAGTGATTTTATTTCTTCTTCAGCTGCTTTTCTCCACTGGTCGGCTTCCCTTCTCGGCAAAGTTTCTATGTCTTCCCAGGATGTTGGCTCCTGTGTTTGATGTGTTTTAGCAGCGTATGATAACCTGCGGGGTGGTATCCCTTTTGTCATTCGAGAGGATCTTCTGATTTCTTGTTGTTCAGTGGGTTCTATTGGCTTGTTGATTGTAAGTTCCACTTCTTCTTGTTCTGGCTCTTGTCCTGCTTCGCATGGGTCAGTGTCTCTTGACGATTTAGTGTGTAAATCTCCACATTTTTCAAGAATTGTATTATCTGGTTTCTTCACTTTCATCAAAATAAACACTGCGGCTTACTGTGACCTTGTTGGTCTTTGGACAAAGGATTCTATATCCCTTACTCTGCTCACTGTAGCCAACCAGAATGCCTTCTATGGCTTTGTTCTCCAACTTGGAGCGTTTCTGACTTGGAATGTGGGCATATGCTTTACAGCCAAATACTCTGATATGTCCTATGTTGGGTTTTGATCCATTCCACATTTCATATGGTGTACTCTCAATAGCTTTTGATGGGAGCCTGTTTTGTAGGTATGTTGCAGTCATTATTGCTTCTCCCCAGTATTTGTTAGGTAAGGCAGCGTCCGTAATCATACATCTGGTCATTTCTACAAGAGTGCGATTCTTTCTTTCCGCTACACCGTTTTGCTCAGGAGTGTATGGTACGGTTGTTTGGTGTATAATACCTTGTTTCTTTAGGTATGATTCCATCTCTTTATTCATATATTCCCCTCCATTGTCAGTGCGTATTATTCCAGGTTTCCTTTGAAACTTGTTGCTTGTCATAGCTACAAAATCTTGAAATTTTTCTAATGTCTCACTTTTGTGCTTCATTAGATACGTTATTGTGTACCGGGAATAATCATCGATGAAAGTCAGTAAATATCTGTTCCCGCCAGGTGTGATGGTTTTCATTGGTCCGCACACATCACTGTGTATCAGTTCCATGGGTTTAATGGTTTTACTCTGACTGGTCTGTGGAAGAGAGGTTCGGGTGGCCTTTGCTTTGATGCAACACGTGCACTTGCTGAGTGTGTGGCAAGGCAATATTTTCATGTCTTCTGATAGACCTCTCTTTGCAAAGTCCTTTATAGCTTCTGGGTTTCAATGCCCCAATCTTCTATGCCACAGGTGGATGCACTTGTCATGTGGGCTATGAGTTGCCGCATTGGCCTTCTCACTTTCAGTGATGAGTTTGTACAGATGTTCATTTAATCTTCCTCTTGCTAGAATTTGCTTTCCATTTTGAATTGTGCATTCATTACCTCTGAACTGGACAGTGAGTCCATTGCTTGCAAGGGTTTTAACTGATAGGAGGCTTCCTTCTAGGCTTGGAACATATAGAACATTCTTTACAAGGATGCTCTGCTTGCCCCCTGATGGCGTTTTGCAGTTCAGAAATCCCTGACCTTTACCTTCTGCTGTAATACTTTTCCCATTTGCTAGGAAGACTTTATCTTTTACACTAAAATCAATTTCTGTGAAGAATATCTCGTCGCTTGTCATGTGACTTGTTGCCCCTGAATCAATGTACCATCCGTGTGAGGTACTATTCTGAGTCACTTTAAAAGTAACACTCCATGATGCACTTTCATTTTCTTTCATGATTGCTTTAGCTCTTTCTCTTGTGGGTAGCTCCCGCTTTCGCTGCTCAGCTTTCCAGATTGAACAGTTCTTTTTCAGGTGACCGGCCTTTTTGCAGCGAAAACATACCCTGGTTTCTTTGCTTTGTCTTATGCCTTCATGCACCTTCAGAGCTGCCTCTGGTCTCTCGTTCTCTTCACTATGCAAATTTTCCTTTCTTCTGCTGTATTCATCAATTAATTTTCCCTTAACATATTCTAGTGTCAGTTCAGTTTCCGGTCTAGTTTCTAGAGCATTTATAAGGGCACTGAATGATTCTGGAAGGCTGCACAGAAGTATTGACAGAACATGGTTGCTTTTTAATTCTTCACCTATTGCACCCAGCTGGTCCACAATTTCTAGCATAGCATTTACATGTTCACCCATTTTCTGCCCTTTTTCCAGCCTCATCTTGTACAGTTTGCGTAGTAGATATAGTTTACTGTTTAGGTTTGCACGTTCATGCAGCTTTTGTAATGCAGTCCACATACCTTTAGCTGTGCTTTCTTTCCTTATATGAATGAGTTGATCATCCTCCACTAACAGGCTTATGACTGCTTTTGCTTGCCTGTTTTTTCTGTCCCATTCTTCCGGGTTGTCATTGGGTCTGTGTGTATCTAGTACCTGCCACAAGTCATCTTTGGATAATAGCATTTCAAGCTTAAACTTCCATAGCTGGTAGTTGGTATGGTTGAGCTTTGCTATTGTACACTTCATATCTGAAGCACTTGCCATCTTTCAGTGAATTGGTAGGATTGTAAATGCAGCACTTACTTGCTTGTAGTTTTCCTTTTTCCAGTGTCTGGAGCTGGGCCCATAACCTGTTGGTTATGTGTTATAGAAGACACGGGTAGTGATAGCAGAATTCAGGCTTTACTTGTGTGGCTTAAGTTACAAACATACAGAGCACATTTCAGCAGACTGTATAAGACTCATTACTTCCTGAAGAGATGATAGAGAGGAAGAAAATATCAGCAAGTTTTACACATACACAACTAGTAACCTTTAGTGTATAGTGCCATCTACTGGTCAAGTGATATTAACACACAATACTATATATAGTACATTATAGTACATGCTGTTGCATTCCCAACAAAAATCAGATGGAAACAGCTAATTTAAATACTCCCTGCTTTTCACACAAGATCTATATGCATTGATTGTGGATCAAAGCAATTTGCACAACAGTTTATCGCCACCAATCCAAATTCAAACCTTGCCAGACCATTCGCATGGAAATCCATTACGGTTTCTGAATTTCAAGTTTTTTTTGGCCTAACCCTCAACATGAGCATTACTAAAAAAAATGAATTGCGGTTGTATTGGTCGACAAACCCGATTCATCATATGCCGTGTTCTTTACTGCCATGGCCAGGCATAGATATGAGAGTATAATGTGTTTTATGCATTTCAATGACAGCACACTCTGTCATCCTAGGGGTGACCCTGAATTTGACCAGCTCCAAAAAATTTGGCCCCTTGTAAATCACCTTAACCAAAAATTTGCAGATGTCTATACTCCCCAGCAAAACATCTGTGTTGATGAGTCCCTCATTAATTTTTCTGTCCGCCTTGCATTCAAACAATTTCTCTTCAGCAAGCGTGCCAGTTATAAGATGTACAAGACCTGTAAGAGGGCAACAGGCTATACATATAAGTTTCAGATTTACGAGGGAAAAGAGCCCTCACGTGGAGCACCCCCGAATGCCCAGGCTACATGAGTAGCAGTGGCAAGATAGTTTGGGACTTGGTGTCATCCTTTTTTCATATGGGGTACCATTTATACGTGGACAATTTTTATTCAAGCGTGCCACTATTTAGACATTTGTACAATCTTGGAATTGATGCATGTTGCACTGTGTGACCTAATCGCCGGGGCTTCCTCCAACGGCTTGTAAATACCCATCTTAGAAAGTGGGAAAAAGACTGCTTGAGAAATGAGGATGTCATTCAGCTGCAGCACTGACTTTTTTAATTCTGACAGCAACAGGGTATTGCTCTCATAATATACATAAGTAGGTGTGTGCAGTGCTGTTGGATAAAATTTTTCATCCGCAGTTAAAAAAAAAGAGAATATATGCCGAAGCATGAGGGCCTGCTGCAGCCATTGGGTGGATGGCCCCTATGCTTAGGCATATATACTGTATTTTATAATATTTTTTGGTACATTTCATGTGTGCCCACCATTAGAAGTGGGTGGATGCAGGGTGGTATATTCTAATTGTGGGCATACCACACACTTTTTCGGGCATGGATTTCTTCTCTTTTTTTAATTCAGCTCACAGGCTGCATAGAAACAAAAAGTGCATAGCATTATTCACCCAACAAGGACCAGAGATGTACTGGTACATCACTGGACTCTGAGTGGTTATACCAGGATGATGCCTGCAGCCGGAGATCGGCTTTCATGTAAAAGAAATCCTAGTGGCTAATTAGCTGCAGGATTGCTTTTACAAGCAGCGGAAGAATATGCCCCCCTCCTCCGCTGCCTTCTAGGGCAGTCCTGAGCCATCGGGGGAACCTGAGAATGTAGCCAGTGTTTCTGCCAGCTGACCATAAAGCTGATTGGAGACCAGAATGGTGCCAATCATCTCTATAGTCTAAGAAATCGGAAGCTACGAGCATTTCATCACTTCAGTTTCGCAGGATATAAACAGCGCCATTTGTAAATTGGGAAAGCATCTGATTACATCGATCTTGGTGAGATTAGATAATGTAAGGGCAGAGGAGATAGATTTCTCAAAAAAGAATATATGACATTCCCATTGAAATTATAGGGGATATTTGCATTCCCTGTGATAGCATTAAAAGTGATCAAAAAAAAAATTAAAGGGATAGTGTAAAAATAATTTAAAAAATCAAAATACCTTAAAAAAAAAACAAACACCCTCACCACTCACGCATTCTCGCACCTGTGTGCATGAGCGTTGACCCTGTGCCAGTATGTAAAAAGAGGTTGCACCATACATATGATATATCGCCACAAACGTCAGATCAAGGGCAGTGATTCTAGCACTAGACCTCCTCTGTAAACCTAAAATGGTAGCTTGTAAGGGCATTTAAAGCGTTGCCTATGGATATTAAAAATGTATGCAGTTTGTCGCCATTGCACAGGCCATGTGCAGTTTTAAAGCATGTCATGTTTGGTATCAATTTACTCGGCATACCATCATCTTTTATATTTTACCAAATTATTGGCTAATATATTGTGCTGTTGTGCATTAAAAGTAAAAAAAGTGTTTTTTTCTTTCAAAAAAATTGTGTTTGAAAAATCGCTGCGTGAGTACTATGTGACATAAAAAATTGCACCACCCACCATTTTATTTACTATGATGTCTGCTTTAAAAAAATATATAATGTTTGGGGGTTCAAAGTAATTTCTGTTCACATGAAAAAAAATCAGTATTTTTTGCTAGGAAAAGGCTTGTTCTTCAGGTGGTTTGAAGAATGAGTGGTGTGGCATAAAATTCTAATGCTGGGCATAAAATTCCCCACCCCCCAAAACAGCCCACTTTTGGAAAGTAGACACCCCAAAATATTTGCTGAGAGGCATTTTGAGACATTAGAAGAATTTATTTTTTTACCACAATTTTTTAGAAAATGACAAAAAAAACAAAAACAATTTTTATACAAAATTGTAATTTAAATGATTTATTTCTCACACATGCCATGGTTATATGTGAAATTACTCCCCAAAATACACTTTGTGCAAGTCTAGCCAAGTACAGGACCCCAAAATCCAATAAGCACCTTCAGGCTTGTAAAGGGCTTATTTCCTCATTACATTTCCTGACTACCTATCACAGTTTCAGAGGCCCTGAAATGCCAGGATAGCACCAAACCCCCCAAATGACCCCTTTCTGAAAAGTAGACACCCCAAGGAATTTGATAAGAAGCATAGTGAGAATTTTGGAGATATCATTTGTTGCCACAGGGTTTTGGAAAATGAAGAAAGAAAACAAAAACATATTTTTCTTTTCTTTTATTATATTTCAAAACCTTGTTAGAAAAAAGGAGATCTGCAAAATACTCACCATGCCTCTTTTTAAATTCTTGAGGTGTCTACTTTCCAAAAATGGGTCATTTAGGGGGGTTTGGTGCTATCCTGGCATTTCCGGGCTTCTGAAACTGTGATAGGTAGTGAGGAAGTGAAATTAGGAATTTAAGCACCTTCAGGCTTTCAAAGTGGTCATTGGATTTCAGGCTCCTGTACATGGCTAGGCTCCCAAAAGGTCTCACACAAGTAGTATCCCCATACTCGGTAGAAGTAGCAGAATGTATTTTGGGGTGTAATTCTACATGTACCCATGGCTTGTGTGAGCAATATATCATTAAAGTGACAACTTTGTGCAAACAATAAATAAATAAATAAATAATTTTTTTGTCATTTTAGAAAAACTTGTGGAAAAAAAATAAATCTTCCATGGACCCAATATGCTTCTCAGCAGATAATTTAGGGTGTCTACTTTCCAAAAAGGGGTCATTTGGGGGTATTTGTACTGTCCTGGTATTTTATCACCTAAAGAATGTGATAGTCAGTCAGAAAGTAAAAGCTGTGTAAATTTCATTATCTATACCATAGTTTGTAGATGCTATAACTTTCACACAAAGCAATCAATATACACTTGTTGGGATTTTTTTACCAAAAACAAGTAGCAGAATACATTTTGGTCTACATTTATGATGAAATTTGAGTTTTCTGGATATTTTTTCTGACAGAAATGAAAAAATATAGTTTTCAAACTTTTCAGTCTTGTTTGTTTATGGCGCGAAAAATAAAGAGCGCACAGGGGATCACATACCACCAAAAGAAAGCTCTATTTGTGTGAAAAAAGGACATACATTTAATTTATGTACAATATTGCATGACCGTGCAATTGTAAGTTAAACTAGTGCAGCGTTGTATAGCAAAAAAAATGGCGTAAATTGCAGTATTTATACCATAGTTTGTAGACGCTATAACTTTCACACAAAGCAATCAATATACACTTATTGGGATTTTTTTACCAAAAACATGTAGCATAATATATTTGGCCTAAATTTATGACTAACTTTGAGTTTACTATATATTTTTATAGCCGAAAGTAAAAAAACATAGTTTTTTTTTTCAACATTTTTGGTCTTTTTTTTGTTTATAGCGCAAAAAATAAAAAGCGCACAGGTGATCAAATACCACCAAAAGAAAGTTCTATTTGTGTGAAAAAAAGATGTAGATTTTATTTGGGTACAGCATTGCATGACTGCGCAATTATCAGTTGAAATAGTACAGCACTGAATAGCAAAAAAAGGCCTGGTCAGGAAGGGGGGTAAATCCTCAGGTTGGTAAGTGGTTAAGTATGAAGGCCATTGAGTGTATATCCAGAGGGTCCCTGAATGCCATTAAACCAGTTTTTGTGTGATTAATGTGTGACATTTTAGCCATGTCAACACCAGAGCTATTGTTTCATATCCCTGTGTACAGTTAACGTGGAGCTTCACTCCCTCAATCAAATTGACTATTTTTAATCTGTATGCTGCCATTGGTAAATAGGAAAGTATATCACTTTTTTTTTTACATATATTTAGTTACCTTCTAGTTTCCATGCCTAGGCAAATGATGCCATACATCCCAGGTGTCTTCAGGAGGGGAGGAGGGGTTTTCTCAGCTAAGCACACCCTCCTGCCTGTATAAATGAGCTAAGGGCAGATGGATTCCAAGAAGTAATAGCTACATGAATCATCTGCCCTTACTCAAGATAGCCATTGCCAGAAATGCTAGGGGGTGTTTTTTTTTGTTGTTTGGGTGATTTCTTAGCAAAATAAAGCTTGGAAACAAGAATGGATGCGTGAGTTTGCTTTGAATATTAAAATGGATTAAATAATGCTTTTGACTTGTGTTGCTCAGATACGGTGTATTTCCTCTTTAATTCTAGCTAATAAATCATGTCTAAAAGAAATCAAAGAAGTAGGGTGGTAGGTAATAGAATATTGAGGGCTTAAATTATAGTAAAATGCAATTCTTAGTTCTTAATATTTATAGTATAATCATTTTTACTGGTTTAGTGCCTTTTCTGAAACAGGAGTCAGTCACTAAATGGCTCTATTCTTCTTTCTCTCTAAACTGATTGCAATTACAATAATAATTAATTACTTTTTATTGAATACAGTCATGGGTGTTAAAATTGCAAGGGGTTCAATGCCTGAAAGTTTGAACTTGAAAAAATTCCAACTCATTTGGTAAAGCCTGAAAATTCTCCTTGTGAGGAATAAAAACATTGTATTACTAATAATAAATGATCTTAAATAATAAATAAATGTCTATAGACTTTTTGCAGAAGTGCTACGAAAGCTTAAAAATGTGTCCCAAGGTGCAGGCAGTTGCCATCTTACACTTTTAAAACTAAAGCTACTGTGCTGATGTAGGCAAAATAAATTCAAATCTTTGCATTACCCAAATAGTTTGTTGTAGCATTATTAGAACAGGAAGTCCCTTAGGGTTGATTTTGGTAAAGGAGTAGAGTAAGTTCACTTAGCTTAGTAAATCAAATTGAGAAAGGATTGGGTATATCTGAGAAAAGGGTTCTCTGTTACATTGGAAATCCATGGTTGGACTGGATTTGTGTTATGGAGCCAGTCTTGTGTCATACCTAAAGGAAGCTTGTTTGTCTAGTAACAGTCCATTTTTGTTTTAATGCGATAGGCAGGCACTTCCAATGAGTGTGTTGGGGGTTTTGTGACGCTACTCAGATAGGAACTGTCAAGAGAATCGTCTCCATGAACAATGTGTTTGGGTATATATATATATATATATATATATATATATAAATCTCCTGAAAATCTATCCTACCTTAAGACTGATTTACTGGCAGAACACGTCTCTAAATTAGGCAGCTTTCTAATAACTGTATATTGGATGATAATGAATTTGTATTATCCCAGCACCCTCATAAGTGTGATCTAATGAAAAATTTCTCAAATGGCATTACAATCTGCGTTTTATGTCCTCTATTGAGATGAGTGAAACTCTTGTGGTTGGGTCTGTTGAATTATTCATTATATTAATCCAGTTGTTTGTATTTTGGCAAATTGATTTATGAATGTTTTATTCTTGTTTAAACAGATAAAAAAGCTCTTGTAATTTCAATTTGCCAAGTGCTATTGCTTTCATTGGTATTTTCATATATAATGTGTTGTTTAAAATCACAGAACAAAGCAGCAGTAAACACAAACCAGCCATTGATGAGAAAATCTCTTATTGAATATGATCCCTTGATGGTTTTACCCAAATTCAATTGACATTTATGACTTTCACTTATGCAGTAATGGTGGGGAGTCAACATAATATATGTTTGTTATCTATTACCGGATAGCCTCCAAGCAGCCAATTTGTCCCGAGTAATATTGCAATCAGTTTCAGAACTTTTGACCACAGAGCTGTGAACGGACACCTAGAGTATAAGTCAGATGAGTAACGGGCTTTTTTTAAGTCAGGGTATACCAGGGCAATTTTTACAAGGGGTGATAGTTGATTAGTGTAGTTATAATTCATTGTTGGTTCAGTTAAACTTTACCACCATCTATATACTATTATAAAACCACCATGTTTGTACCACCCTTATCTTTACAGTAATTTGAGCCTTTGTGCAGGCCTGCAGGCTGATGGCCACAAATGCAACCACATAGACACATACTTTGGCCCTTTTTATGAATTCCAGGATCTTCCAGGATTGTAGTATTACATTGTGAATAAAGAGAGCAATTAGGAAGGCAGGATACAGAACCGGCAACAATTGTTGGTATGTGAACGACTGTGCTGTATATTGATTTCTGCATTTCCTATTGCTTGACTTTTTCTTTTTTCTTGCAAGGTTAGCTTTAAAGTTTAAGGACTTTTTGGATTCCCAATGCACAATTTTGTTTCATTTTCTTTTTCCTACTGATGAAACACTCTGTAAATGAATTAATTCAAATGAATTAAAATACTAATACCTCGGTCATCTTCAGTTGGAACAACTAATCCTAAAACTCTTAATTTTCCTGTTCTTGTCACTACTTTTATATTTGGCTTTAGACTTGCATACCCCAAGTGTATTATTTTGCACTTACTGACAATGCAGTGTAGCTTTCTGGATAATTTACAGTGTATTTAATCCCCTCTTAAATATCTTCTCTTTTGCAGATCGCTTCCTTTGAAACCCGTTGCCAAGAGACACATTTGATGTGCAGAACATCTATCCAGAACTTTTTCAAAACAAGCAAATTTCTTTTTTTGGCAGTTTGTAGTCAGCTGCATTCTTATCAGTCATTGTGGTAATCAGGGATAAAGGTTTGTTATCTAGGTGAAGCCTTAAGTCCAGCTACAGTGCCTAAAACTCATATTTAGGAAAGCAGGTTAATTGGAATCTTTATTTCATCAGATTTGCAAATACTATAAGTAGGCTACAGAATGCTTTTGTAAAACTGAGTGCAAAGAAATAATACATAAGTGATAGAATTAGAAATTAAATGTGAAAGTCATCTTAATAACAATAATCTTCATCACAAATTACTATGTCATTTATTAATTCCACATCATGTCTAGTCAAATGATTAGCAGTGTACATTAAACTGTGCCAAAATATGACGTCAACATCAAAGTCACTTTTAATAATCTCATTGTCAGCATTTTCATTATTCTATGTCTAGGCTAGGGGTCAGCTATGGGCCACGTTTAAAAGTTGGAATTGTAAGCCAGCGTAAATGCCCATTTCTTGGCTTTTCTGCTTTATGGATCCTTTCCAATAGAAAAGCAAATGTACTTTTATTTGTTTTCATGTTTTTAACTTTATTATAGGGAACACAAGTACACTTATGTGTTAAGATAGCACACTTTATTTTTATTATAGTGTTTTTTAACTAGCTTAGTGGTTAAACTGCACACAATAAAAAAAAATCATGTGCACTTGTATTACTCTTTTTGAAACAGTTATCCTCTAACACAAGTTGATCAGTAAGACACTATTTACACACTTGCCTTTTGCCTAACACAATGGCTAATACATTATTTTGTTAAGTATTGTTTTGTAGTTGTGCCTTTATAATATAATAGCAAGCACAGTGCTGCTAAGGTAAGTACAGTATGTTAGGTTCTGTGTGTGGTTCCTCCATTCCCAAAGGTTTTAGCTTAATTTTGAGGAGTTATATGCCATTGAGTGGCAGGGTGTGTCAGTGCATTGTTTCTGGCAATGTGCACCTTTGTATAGGTACTAAAAATTTGTACCCAAAAAAAGTGATCACTTGAAGCATATCTATGGTCAAAATGCAAAATTATGATTTTACATTTTGACATTGTATTTTAATTATTTCTAGCCTACTCCTATTAATCTGAACAATCTTGAGGTTTGAAAACTTACTTTGTCAGGATCCCCACACATTTAGTTCTTGGAATTCTGTAACGCATATTCACTATGCCATGTTAGTAGGCACTGCTGTGTCACACATTTGCCTTCTGAACTACAGAGGTCCTGAGAGGAGAAGTTTCAGGAGGTGGAGTCAGTACAGGAATCACTGCCTGCAGGCAGCAAAGTACCATGGCATATGTAGTCCTTAAAAAGTAAACAGCAAAGGAGAAGCTGCAAAGCATGCAGTGAATCCAGGAAGTTGTGAAAAGAGATGGCCAACAGACAAGCAGAACTCACAACATAAAATGAGATTTTTGCGTAAACATATTTTGGATTGTCAATAATAGCAATTGTTTTTATTGGTAGTACAATGCTGATATTATAAAATGAGTTTATGCTGTGACCATAGATATACACTATACTGACAAAAGTATTGGGAAACCCCTCTAAATCATTGGATTCAGGTGTTCCAATCACCTCCATGGCCACAGGTACAATATATAATATCAAGCACCTAGACATGCAAACTGCTTCTACTAACATTTGTGAAATAATGGGTTGCTCTCATCTGTGAAATTTCCTTTCTACTAAATATTCCACAGTCAACTGTGAGTGGCATTATAACAAAGTGGAAGCAACTGGGAACAACAGCAACTCAGCCACGTAGTGGTAGGCCATGTAAAATGACAGAGCGGAGTCAGCGCATGCTGAAGCGCACACTGCGCAGAAGTCGCCAGCTGTCTGCAGTCAATAACTAAAGACTCCAAACTTCATGTGGCCTTCAGATTAGCACAACAGTGCATAGACAGCTTCATGGAATTGGTTTCCATGGCCAAGCAGCTGCATCCAAGCCTTACATCACCAAGTGCAATGTAAAGCATCGGATGCAGTGGTGTAAAGCACAATGCCACTGGACTCTAGAGCAGTGGAGATGTGTTTTCTGGAGTGACAAATCATGCTTTTCTGTCTGGCAATCCGATGGATGTTTGTGGGTTTACTGGTTGCCAGGAGAACAGTACTTGTCTGACTGCATTGTGCCAAGTATAAAGTTTGGTGGAGGGGGAATTATGGTGTGGGGTTGTTTTCCAGGGGTTGGGCTTGGTCCCTTAGTTCTAGTGAAGGGAACTCTTAAGATGTCAACATACTAAGTCATTTTGGACAATTTCATGCTCCCAACTTTGTGGGAACAGTTTGGGAATGGCCCCTTCCTGTTCCAACATGACTGTGCACCAGTGCACAAAGTCCATAAATACATGAAAGAGCGAGATTGGGAGGAACTTGACTGGTCTACACGGAGTCCTGACCTCAACCTGATAGAACAGCTTTGGGATGAATTAGAGAAGAGACTGTGAGCCAGACCTTCTCATCCGACATCAGTGTCTGACCTCACAAATGCGCTTCTGGAAGAACGGTCAAACATTCCAATAGTCACGCTCATAAACCTTGTGGACAGCCTTCCCAGAAGAGTTCAAGCTGTTACAGCTGCAAAAGGTGGGCCAACTCAATATTGAACCCTATGGACTAAGACTGGGGTGCCAATACAGTTCATGTGCATGTAAAGGCAGGCGTCCGAATACTTTTGGTAATATAGAGTATGTGTTTATGATTTTAGGTTGTAGAGATTTTCCTTTACTTTTGGTTCTGTTAAATAGACAGGAAGTAGGAAAAAATCTCTCACATGGGACACATAAAGTAATAAAAAGGTCATAGATGTTCTTCCCATGCTAACAAAAAAACAAGAGTTGTTCTCTAAGTCATGAACTTAGTGTCAAAACAAACATGTCAGTATATGCTGGTTCCTTGATCTATTAGAAATAGATATTGATTTTCAATTTAAAGTATATCTGAAGCCATTTTTGGGGAGATTTGTATAGAGCAATAAATTGTTAAAACCCTGTCAGTATTTTTGTTCATATCAATGTTCTTTTGGGAAGATTGGGGATATTAAAGCAAGGCTTGATGAGGCTTATTATGGGAGAAAGATAACCAACATTGATTTACTAAAGGTAAATAGGATGTTCACTTTGCAAGGGAATATTCCCCAGAGCACAGTGATTGCATATGATTGGATGAAGGAAGTCAGCAGAGCACACTAAGCTCTGGGAAGATTTCCTTGCAAAGTGAACAGTCTATTTCATTTAGTAAATCAACCCTTTAGTGTCTGAGCAGTAAATTACCAAGCACAAGCACCATAAAAGTAGTGTTAGGATCCAGATTCAAACTGAAGGTCTTAGCTGTGTCTGGCAGTGGCTCATCCTAATAAGCCACCTGAAGACTTGGATAGCAGCTTGGCTGATCCCTTGGTCAATCTTTATTTTTAAACAATTTCTTGCTAAACTCCCTGTTTTCCCTTGAATTTCCTATTTTAGAAATGCCTCTGCACTTCCTTTTTGCCAAATTATTGTGTTTTTACACTCATACTTATCTACCACATTTTATATATGAACCCTTGGCTGCAGATTCACCCATCACTGTTTATCTCTCTCTAGTTCAAGCCTTCAGCTATTAAGCTTGATCTCCAGCTATGTTTCTGCTTGCTTCTATACTGCTACTTGTGTGCCTAACCCAGCCTATAATAATCACAAGATTGCCTGCTGTTTAAGCTACTCAATTCTAAGCCTGATCCCAGACCATGGCAGTAATGGACTCACATACTCCCCAAAATTGTTTCATCACTTGCAATTACTAAATAGTGGAAGTGGAACATAAGTATAAGTTGCTGATATAGACGCCAAAAAAAATTAACTCATGAATATTAAAATCGATATACAGAAAGGAAAAGACAACCAACAAAATTACAGCTCTACAAATGAATTTCATAAAACCAGTATGTTCTTTATAAACAAATGTTCAGTTTGAAATAGCATACATCTTTTTACCTCATCATGAACTTTATAGAGGTTCTTTATGCATCTGAATGATTAAGCCTCCGGCTGGGTGAAATGTGTCAGTTGAAATACAAGGGTTTCCTGGTAAGGAGTGAAGCTGTATTAATGCATTTGCAACAGAAACAAATGAGTACTGTCCATGATACTTATTTTATTTGCTCTAACATACAATTTCTTAGAACAGGCTTTTGCGGTATGTCCCCTTCTTCAAGGTGCATGCGGTACTGCTTGGACCTTAAAGAAGGGGACACACCCTGAAAGCTTGTCCTGAAAAATTGTATGTTAGTGCAATGTAAAAAAGTATCACAGACAGTACTCAATTGTTTCTGTGGTAAGGAGTGACACCGAATGTAACTGAATAAACTT
This sequence comes from Staurois parvus, assembly GCF_062004578.1. NCBI lineage: Eukaryota > Metazoa > Chordata > Amphibia > Anura > Ranidae > Staurois > Staurois parvus. Next base: position 13,215,357 of record NW_028317971.1, read on the forward strand.
ATCTAAGATAGAAAGATGAACTTTTGGATATGCAGCTTTTTTCTTTGCTTGATACTGTTTCTCAGGGGAGTGGACTGTTAGTCTGCACCTGTGCCCGGTGCTGCATAGCCATGTCTGCTTAGGGTACATTATTTGTGGTACTGTTCAGAATGTTATTCAATTTAGGTAATGTATTTAATGTAATTATAATGGTCAATACAGAACTAAATAAATTATCTCCAAGTTAGAGAAATAAATATCACTATCTTTACCACATAAATGTACTTTTGTAAGTATTAACTAAAATTAATTTTATATGTGCACAAAAATCCTAACAGGTTACTACAGCTCCCATTGTTATGACCACACAACCTTGAAGGTAGCTCTGGCTTACCCAAGGGACGGTGTCTAAGCATCCAGCTGGTTTTCACCAGAGCTTCTCATGGTGGAGGGAGGTTTTGCTTCAAGCTAGTATTGGTCATGACCCTCAGGGGCCCCCTGGTTCCAAAGTTGACAAGGACCCCAAATACTACACACCTACAGACCTTATACTCTCTTACAGTCTAGGAATAAAATCCTATAAAAATATTAGCTCACAAACTTAATCATGTGATCTCCACAGTAAAAGATCAAACTAAAATCTAATTTTGCTTGGTAACTGTTAACATTGCACTATCAACAATTTATATATTACTCAGGACAATGTTAGTACAAAAATATCTCAAAAGACAGCCAAAACATTTGTCTTCAAGGGAGTGGAGATACCAGTAAAAAGTTCTTTATAAATTCCCTTTAAACCTGAATATACACTACATTGCCAAAAGTAATGGGAAGCCTGCCTTTACACACACATGAACTTTAATGGCATCCAAGTCTTATTCCATAGGGTTCAATATTGAGTTGGCCCACCCTTTGCAGCTATAACAGCTTCAACTCTTTTGGGAAGGCTGTACACAAGGTTTAGGAGGGTGTCTATGGGAATGTTTGACCATTCTTCCAGAAGCGCATTTGTGAGGTCAGGCACTGATGTCGGACGAGAAAGTGTCAGGAAACTAGTGCAGCTAATGCTAATTCTTCTGCAGCTCATGGTAATTCTTCTGTAGCTCATGGTAATTCTTCTTCAGCTAATGCTAATTCCCGTGTAGATAATGCTCGTGCACATGTATCAGCACACAGACAAACCCAAGCTAATACCCAGTGTGCACTGACATATAGGTGCATTTCTATGTGCCATCATGCATTGTCACGCACGTCTTCCCGCATTGGCAACAAGCTGCCTAGTTAAAGGAGACTCTGCTGTGTACTAATCGCTGGATCAATATATCAAAAATAGGTGCACCTATTTTTGATATATTGATCTTGGGAGGTTATTTGGTACCTTTTTTGGTGTCACAGCTGCTCAAACTGTAGCGCTCACTTCTGTGTTAATTGCTGGATGTTCTTCAGCTTCCTGTGACTCCTGTACCTGTTTGTACAGACTGATCTTCTGTGTCTGACCTGGCTTGCTCCTGACCTTGCTCTGTGGATTCTGGATTCTGACCTCGGCTTGTCTTAGACTACTCTCTGCCTGATCTCCTGGTGCTGACCTCGGCTTGCCTCTGATTATTCTCTGCCTGATCTCTTGCTGCGGAACTCGGCTTGCTACTGGGCCTTGCTCTGCTTGCTAACCTGGTACTGACCCTAGCCTGCCTCCTGACCACTCTGCCATCTCACTGTGTATAACCCTGGCTGACCTTGATTACATCCCTGACTGTGGCAGTCACCTGCTATCAAGCTATCGGCACCTGTGCTTCTTTGAGCCTTGTACCTCTTTCACCACATTCAGGGGTGCTCGGACCAGAGCCACAAGGGAAGCCCTCTTATCAACTCAGCCTTCAACCAAGGTACGTGACAGAAGGCCTGGCTCTCAGTCTCCACTCTAATTTATCCCAAAGGTGTCCTATCAGGTTGAGGTCAGAACTGTGCAGACCAGTCAAGTTTCACCACCCCAAACTCGTTCATCCATGTCTTTATGGACCTTGCTTTGTCCAACTCTGGGGACAGGTAACAACTATAAAATAAAACACACACGGTCACCAGAGATCAAGAACACAGGTCCACAGCATTTAGCTAACTAGGGCAAGGACATTGTTATGCTTGTTTTGAGTTTATAAAATCACCTGTGATACAGTTGACATAGCCCACAAAACCTCTGGCCACCACTAGAGATATAATTCACCCAAATCTAGATGGCTGGCCACACATGGGTAGATGCAAATCATACATGCAATCTGGTGCACTCTAAAGGTTGGGGGAGCACACTTTCTGAGATTTCTCAAGCTCTACTTTGAGCATAAATCCTGTCACATACCTTTGCCACTGACCCACACAATGTTCATTCTCTTGCTCCTCAATTCACTGAGGTATGGATATAGGCTGGACTCTAACTCTTCGGTCAGTCACCTCAGGTGTTGTTGCCTCCCCAGCCCTGAGGATGGTTCTTACCTCCTGAGATTGTCATGGGGTATAAGGACCCACCAGTTCTATTGAAGGAGTCAGGGATATGATTTCTGACATCATCACCTCAGCCTGATCCCAAAGAGTCTATACATGGCTCCTTTGAGCAGTCCCTATAGAACCATTATTTGGTCTCTTGGAAGGAATATTATTACTGAAATTATACATAATGTATATAAAGTGTGTTGTTCACCTTAAATTCTATGCCAGGAACTCCACACACAAACAAAAGTGTCAACACTTGGGGGATACCCATGTACAAATCAAGAAAAAAAGCATGAGTGCTCCCCAAAAATCCATTCCAATCCATAGACCCTTATCCAAGCATGCAGCCTAGCATGCAAGAGAGGAGGATTAACATGCATCCCCCTCCTGAACCACAATAGGCTACATGCCCTCAACATGGGGGAGGGGGGTACCTTGCCAGGGGGTATTCCCCTGTCAAAGTACCTTGTCTCCATTTAATGAGGACAAGGGCCTCTTCCCCACAATCCTGGCATGGGACTGGGGCAGTCTACAGAATCTGAAAACCCCTTTACTAACAAAGGAGCCCTCAGATCCCGGCCTATCCATGTGAATGAGTATTCATTCACTATAAATGTAAAGTGTACATAAAAGCAGGGACAATTTTTGATAAGTCCTTTAATTTAAAAAAATGCCCACATTGTACATCCACCATCAATCACATCATGTCGATGAGGTTTCACAATCACAATGAGACCAGATGTATCAGAGGGTATTTTTCTTTCCATGTGCACCTTACTGCAAAGGCTAGTTAAAAAATTGGTATAGTTGCCATATTTTTCTATAGTTTGTTCGCTGATTTGGTGTGGGGACACATTGGATGCCTTTAGCTGCTACTTTGCTCTTGCTGGGCATCCAATATGTCCCTTTTCCTTTAAGGAGTAGACTCCCTCCAGGCAACACTGCCCTTAATTTATCCACTGCTATATATGCTCCAATTTGTAGACTCTCAAAAATATAGAGTTAGGACCACAGTATACAGAGGGACCTTGACGTAGGCACTGCAGCTTCCACATATATTTGCAATTGTGTGCAAGGAAACCCTCTGTTTTTAATATGAATAGTTAGGGTCAATTTGGTTTGTTTGCAGGCTAGCTGGTAACTGTGCTGGGACATTTTTGTTTGTTCATTCTTTGGGAAAGTCACTGGCAGTCTAGTATCATGATTGGCATTATCTGCGTTGCTGGATTTATTTGATTTTGCATGAACATTGTGGGACATTTATTTATTTGTTTATTTAATTCATTAAGGATTTGTCTAAACCTGCCTCTGTCTGTATTTATACCTTACATTTCTTTTTCTGAATGAGCAGGGGTGCTATGAATGCATGGAGGCCTAATGCCAAGATGCTTGCTTGGATAAGAGTCTGGTATGGATTTTGGGGGGAAACTCATGCTTTTTCTGTGTGGATGTTATAGAGTACACAAACTCTGGTATATATATTTGAAAGTTGATTGATCCTGATATACTATTCCATTTCTTCAAGTCCTATATGCTAAGACAGTACAAATATCCCCCAAACGGCACCTTTTTGGAAAGTACACCATCCAAGGTATTTAGTAAGAGGCATGGTGGATTTTTTAAAGTTGTATTTTTTTTTGTCAATTTGTTGGACAATGAAGAAATTGAATAACACTTTTTTCACAAAATTGTCATTTTAACTAGTTATTTCTCACACACAGAACAGACATACTCACAATTACACCCCAAAACTCATAGTATGGCAGTACCATATGTGTGAGATTTATTCACAGCCTAGCCACATAGAGGGGCCCAAAATCTAAGGAGCACCTTCAGGCTTTCTAGGGACATAAATTAAGCATCTCAATCCCTGAATACCTATTACATTTTTGGAGGCCCTGGAACACCAGGAGAGTGGAAACAGCCACAAAATTATTACATTTTGGAGTGCAAACACCCGGAGGTATTTTCTAGAAGTCATAGTGAGTCTGACAACCTAATTTTTTGCCATATATTTTGGAAAATGCAGAATGAAAATGAAAACGTACAGAAAGTTGTCAATAATATATGTCTAATACAAAACATAGCCACACTTAAAATTATACCCCAAAGCATATTCTGTTATGTCTTCTGAATGTGGCAATATCACATGAGTGAGACTTTTTCACAGCCTATTCACATAGAGAGGCAAAAAATTCAAGTAGCAACCAAAGGCTTTTTAGGAACATAAGGTATGCATCTAATTTTCTGACTATCTATCACACTTTTGGAGGCCCTGGAGCACCAGTACAGTGGAAACACCCACAAAATGACAACATTTAGGAAAGTAAACACCCCAAGGTATTTTTAAAGAGGCATGATAAGTCTTTTGAAGACTTCATTTTTTGCCACACATTTTTGGAAAATGCGGAAATTAAGAATTAATATTTTTTTTTATAAAGTTGTTAATTTAATAATAAACTGTATTTTTCACACACCACATGGGCATACCTAGAATCACAACCCAAAAAACATTCTGCCACTTTTTCCAAGTAAGGCGATACTACATGTGTTGGACTTTTTCACTGTTTGGACTGTGTATCACACAAATCAACTAATTGTATTAAAGCCAATGTACTGTAATGGTTGCCTCTTGTAAGTGGTTAAGGAATATAATTTACTGTAGCATCACCTATAGCAGTCCCGATTCCTCTATATACTTTTACAATTTTTTTTGCACATGCTGTCACCAGAGCACTGCAGTGTCACCATAGTGTTTTCTTTTACACTATTATTGCTTATACAGTCATGATGATGTGTAAATAATCATTTAACTGAGGTTGTTCAAAGTCTGCTTTATTCCATTAATGCAGTCTTTTGTTTACTACCGTGCTCTATCCTAAACTCTCTAACCCACATCTTCAACCTCTCACTCTCTATGGGCACCTTTCCCTCCCCACTCAAACATGCACTGGTTACCCCCATCCTCAAAAAACCCTTGCTGGACCCCACCTGTTTGAATAACTTAAGACCCATCCCCCTGCTCCCGTTTGCCTCCAAGCTTCTTGAGCACCTTGTTCACAACCGTATGAACTGCTACCTCACGGACAACAACCTTCTTGATCCCCGACAGTCTGGCTTCTGCCCACAACATTCCACAGAAACTGCCCTACTAAAACTCACTAATGACCCACTAACTGCTAAAACCAATGGCCACTACTCCATACTCATACTCCTTGACCTTTCTGTTGCCTTTGACACAGTCGACCAGCTGCTCCTCCTCAGTAAACTCCACTCCATCGGCCTCCGTGACTCTGCTCTCTCCTGGTTCTCCTCTTACCTTTCTCAGCGCACTTTCAGTGTCACATACAACTCCTCCTCCTCCGCTCCGCTTCCTATTTCGGTACCCCAAGGTTCTGTTCTTGGGCCCCTCCTTTTCTGTCTCTATGCCTCCTCCCTGGGCCAACTGATAACCTCCGGAACATTTCCAAAACCCTCCCCTTCCTGACACCACAAAACAACTTATTCACGTCTTGGTTATATCCCGCCTCGATTACTGCAACTCCCTCCTCACTGGTCTACTGTTACACAGGCTATCCCCTCTTCAGTCTATTATGAATGCTGCTGCTAGACTCATACACTTTACCAACCGATCAGCGACTGCTGCCCCTCTCTGCCAATCTCTCCACTGGCTTCCACTAACCCAACATATAAATTTCAAAATACTAACCACAGCTTACAAAGCCATCCACAACACTGCCCCTAGCTACATCACCGACCTCATCCACAGATACCGCCCAAATCGCCCACTCCGCTCCTCCCATGATATCCTCCTCTCTAGCTCCCTCATCACCTCCTCCTATGCTCACCTCCAGGACTTCTCCAGAGCCTCTCCCATCCTCTGGAACTCCCTACCACAGCATGTCCGGTCAGCCCCCACCCTGTCTGCCTTTAGACGATCTTTGAAAATGCACTTCTTCAGGGAAGCCTACCCCACTTCCACCTAAGAACTGTACTTGAATCACCTCCGCCAGATCATCCCCCGCACTATCACCTTTTGTATCATCTCCCCTTTCCTTTAGATTGTAAGCTCCACGAGCAGGGTCCTCCTATTCCTTCTGTGCTGAAATGTATTGTAATAGTACTGTCTCCCTTATATTGTAAAGTGCTGCGCAAACTGTTGGCGCTATATAAATCCTGTATAATAATACCGTGATGCTGTGGTCAAGGCATCACATGGTACAAGGCCAATCACAGTGCCCCTGTACCCCAATCTGTGATCCTCTGTGTCCGGTGGACACAGCAGTCATAGATCATATCACTGTGTTCCCTAGAGAATGTGCATGAGTAGGTGATAAAGGCAGACGTACAGGTAATTCCACCCACATTGGCACTGCTCCCATCCGGACAGATATATGCATTGGCTGGACAAAAGGTGGTTAAGGGAATTTTTCACTTTAATGTTTCACTTTAAGCATTACCAAAATCACAGCTCCACATCAAACTGAAGTTTCAAATTCTCTCTTTTTTTGCTTTGCTTTGCCCCCCGTTCTTCCTGAGGTCATTGCCCAGCTCACCCTCAACACCCCCACCCCACACCATTTGTTTGACAATCCTTTGACATCCAAAATGTCATTAAAAGTTTTATACCACTTCACATGTGTTTTTATTATCTGTAAACATACTGCTCTGGAGGATGCTGTTTGGAGACTGGAGATCTACTCTTCGTTGAGCTAAATGAGCAACCAAACTCCCAGTAGAAGATATTTCTGAACATTGCAACAAATACATTGGTGCTGGGGGCAATATTGCTGGATACAGCAATTCTCTCTCAGTATTGGTAATGCACCATATGGGAATTTTTTTCTTAGCCTGCTGGGACAAATACTAATGCATAATTTTTAGTGAAAATGCAGTCATACTTTAATCCCTCTCCAATGATTTGCCTCATTAGCTGAATGTATTATCTAAACGCAGTTGCCTGGCCCCAATCTACCCTCAGTAAAAGTTCTTCCTTATCTGAGGGGACTAAAATGTACCATACTACAGAGTACTCTGAAGTAGAAATGCCTGGCTTCTGGTGGACTTAAACAATTTTATTATTGCTTCCTAATTATTCTATTTGAACAATAGTTCAGAGAAAAAAGCACTAGTAATAGTTAAAATAGGTAGGATTAAATGCAAACTGGCACTCATTTACATTCTCTTCCTCTTCAATCTGCTGTCATAAGCAAAAAGGGAAATATGCATTGCTACAGACACTCACCTCTTTTTTTATATGAGCTGTAAAGTTGCATCCTCATGTGCACGCTATGGCTAGATGCGTAGCCTTAGGAAATATATTAATGTTGACAGCAGCGGATTGTTACTCTAATGGCATAATCCTCTTTTCCCTACTGTGGTTTTAGCTTCAGGATTTAAACAAATCATATAAGCTGACCACCACTTTACACATACAGTAGCCAATCAAAAAGCATTTTGGGAACCTCAGATGTTGCTTTACTTCACCAAAGGACATGTTCTTAGTATTACTCATCTGCTTGTGTGTACATATAACAGTCATTGCTATTAATATGGCATTAGTGGCTGTGCTAGTTCATGGTATTTTATGAAGAATAGTAAAAATGATCAGTGAGCTCTAGTAAAGAGGCTTGTCATAATTCTGCTACAGACAGGAGGAAGCATTTCTTCAGTTTCCTTCTCTCAGTAATCAAACTGCAACATTGTAAGTTTGTAGAAAGCCACAAGGTGTAAGAATGCAGCTGTGGGCTGACAACCAAGAACTGCAAAGGCGCCAGAATTTACGTATGTCATCTCTGAGCCAGAATCTTAATATACTTAGGAGATGCTGACCCTGGATAATGACTGAACAAGATAGAGTCAGCCTTCTGGAGAGATATGCATATAAATGATTGTATAGGAGAAGTATGGTGAGCTCTATAAGAGGTAATAAATACCAGTAAGTATTACATTTTCATATTACTTAAAAAAAAATGCCAGTGGGTAGAGCCCCCTGGAAAAGGAGTCCTCACGAGAACAATCTGCGGCTAAAACATAATGTTTATTGACATTGTAATAACAAATGACATGCAGTTAGAACACCCTCCACCTGATACTTGTAAAAACAATGACAACTTTGCCATGAAGTAAAACACCCATACCGGGATCCCAGTCAGATCACAGAAACACTCACAGTCGCAGAGATGCAGAGATGCCAAAATGGAGTAGCATAATACCAAAGGGGTCATACAGGCATATTCATAGATGGTAAGAATAACTGACATGTCATGGAAGGCCTAATGGAGAAAATAACAAAATCAGCAGCAGGGATCATAATGATCATCAGAAGATCACAACTAGAGATGTCCCTAATTCAAGCATATATCCGAATAGCTAGAATCTGTGGATGGATCACCAAATGGCCCAATCGAGCCCTTAGGATAATGGGCGTGAATAAATGTGCCGTGTGGCTGTATGATGTAGTATGACAGCCCAGTCAAACATATCGATAGCACCGCCCAATATGGGCCTTTAGAGCAAATGAGAGGCAGTCAATATCATGTTGCTTATAACATATAGATGGAATCAGGGCCTGTTGACCAGCTGTATGCAGAAGTGTACATAGCCCTATAGACGTACTTGTCATGCATGAATTTATAATTATGAAAAAAATCTAACGCTAGATGCACTTAAATAAGGGTAAAATAAAGAGGTCTGGTGGCAGCAGTACATTATACATTTAGCTGCATTATTACTGCCACCGCTAAATGGGAACTTCCCCTCTGGCTGGTTATTAAGGAAGCTGGGAGCGACCTAACAACCATCAGTCATCCCCACCAGGCCTATATCCCAGGTTGACAACAGAGTGTAAACAGAGGAATGGGGATTGTGTAAAAAACAGTGTGGGTCCCATACATTAGAACCTTTGGGTCTGGAATGCCCATGTTTTGATGAGGATCAGGGGCCTCAAGGAACGGACAATCAATACCAGACAAGAAAAAGGCAAACCTAAAAACATGTAGGCATACAGACAGGCAATTGTAGCAATGCTTGGGCAACCAGAGAGCAATAATTACAAATCAAGGGTAACAAATTGGAAACCAATGGGAGATCCTGACAATACATGGAGAATAAACACGTAGTTGTGATAACATGAAGGAAACAAATGAGCTATCTTGACAAAATGCAGACAAGAAATTGGTAATTAAGACAATACACAGGTAACAAGCAGAAACTCACATAAAGGCAACTAATGGTCAATTGCAACAACTTCTATTTATGAGGCTACGGAAACAGGCATAGGGCAGAACAGGGAAAATGACTTTCACTATATTTCACCCAATTCTGTCTCCTGTCAAACAGTTGCACAAGTTCAAGATTTCCTCTATAAACTACAAAATACATTTTTTAAATATAAAATAACTCAACAGACAAAAGATTTAAAGAAAATAAAATGCCCACACACTCAATCCTGCAAGACAGATCTTTGAAACAGTCAGCAGAAAATGTATTTCCATTTGTAAAACATAAGGTTCAGTAACTTTGATTAAAACCAGGAAAAAAAGAAGTGTTTAAGCACAGAAAATTGGGAAAAAACCCTGAAAAAGTAATTGGAGTAGTATTTTCTATGTAAGTTGTAAAACAGATGGTGAAATTAATAGGGTGTAAAATCAAATTCTGCTTGTACCATATAAATGATAATAAATTACAGATATCAGAAACTTTATGTGCAGGTTGTCATGTAAAGGAAGGAATGACAGATTGAAAGACATAGAGGAAAGATAGTTTTGTTTTTAACAAGCTAAGCAAGGAGAACGTATTGGATCCCACATTGTGTAGGCAGTGATTTTAAGCTACGGACACCCAAGTGTGTCACAGTGCTTAGTCAAGTGTGCAACAAATCACTGGATCAGAAAATTGCTAGAAATCTTAAAAGTAATGAAATCCGTGTTTGAAATGTGAGTATAAAGGAAAATAAAAGATGTCTGGAAATATTAGAACATTGGATATTTTATATTTACAGATATCAAACTTGTCTCTAAGAATTGCTGGCATATGATAAAGAATAAATAGGACAAGTAACATGCAATTTATGGATTTGTTGTTACAGTTCAAAGTAGAACTGTCAGTAGTCCAGAAAAATGAATACCTTGAAATCCTGTCCTTTTAAAGGAATACCTTTATACAGACTGGATATGGCAGCTCAGGAATGTAGCTTCTTTACAGTAGTGGCATTAGTGACAGGTATAATGCAGTCATAAAGCTGACTTGCAGTTATGTTTACAATAATTGTATATGTACTTTGTGTTTTTGCATCCTTTCTTTGTCATGCCATTTATGATTTATGTACTGATTTGTAGGCATTAGAGTGAATTTGTATCAATATGTCAGACAGTGCAACCAGCATCTTTGTTAAACAACTGTTGTGGGAAGATCAAGTACATGACAAGACACGTAAAAAATGAATAAGAGTTTGCTCAATGCCATTCTGCAAGTCTTCTAGAGCTCTTCATGGATATAAGAGTGGGCTAACACAATCATCATACTGTGATTCTATGCACAAAAATATGCAGGATGCAGTATGAAATTATGATGATTCCTATGAACATATATAATTAAACCCTCTTAACAAAAACAGGGCTTTTATCTTCCCGTCTGGGGCAAAAATCAAATCCATAAAGCATGAGTATATAATACTTTTTAATGTAGGATTTTCTGTTTTCATGGTATTTTAGATAGTTGTATGAATAATTATCAAACAATTTGCATATGAAAGGTCAGAAAAAGTATTTTTTTTTGTTAAACCTAAATTACACACATACAAAATAAGCTGAAAACAACTTATTCTAAAATGAAATCCTAGAATAGAAAGCACACCCGATCTTGCTTGTGTACTTGATAAGAATATTTTAAATCCAACCTACCAATAATGTTATGCAGTTGCAACTTAGGGCATAACTACAGAGGGTACAGTTGACTCTTATTTCCATCCAGAAATTTGTGTTCTTGCCCTAGGAGCACATAACAAAACAATTATAACAGCAATTATGTGTACTTCCAAGTATGAACGAGTATCTTTTACCTTTTCTCTAAAGAGAAAAAGAGCCAAATGCCCTTAAAAGCATGATTCAATACACAGACAACACAGAGGGAACATTTCTCTAGAATCCTCCTCTGTGCTGATGTATCATGCACAACCATAGGAGGAGGAGCCTAGTAGGAGGGACCTCCCTGGCATCAAGCCCATGCTGATCTAAAGTTTGTAAGTTTTGGGCTGGAGAATGCCATTGGAGTCATACACTGACCTGGGGATGGAGGGAGGGGGTGCCAAGAGGCAAAGATTTATGCTGTGAAGAGGAATCGGGGGGGGGGGGACTGGGGAGTGATTTGGAGGAGAAAATGATTTGTGCTGGAATAGGAAGAGGATTTGTGCTGGGAGGGGGGATTTAGGGGTGGAAAAGGATTTGTTCTGGGAGTGGGGGATTTGTGCCAGGGGAGGCAAAGATTTTGCTGGTGGGGGGGCCTCTTCTTTTTTTTTACTCCTGACCTCAACCATGCATTAAATACTCCTGTCCCCTGCATTCTGCACTACATACACTGTATTGCACATTAGGGACTTCTGCACTATATACACATACACTGCACTATTTACACTATATTTTACATTACATACTTCTGGACATATTTTTTTCAGTTGCTGGTTTCTAATCATTCCCTGTATTTTAAGTTCTTCTTTAAAGTAGGCTTGGAAAAAAAGTGTTAGCTTTATCTATGTGGTACAGCAATCAAAGCATATTTTATAGGTACAAAGAAGCCCATGTTTTGTTTAATTATGCCAGAGGGTGCCAGAGGGTGCCAGAATGTCCCCACCTGGCCATAATAATTTACCTACACCCATATTTTAAACATGCCCACATTTTAACCACACCCACTTTTTGTTCCAGCACACCATGTGCACCACAGGTCACTATCTCCCTAAAGTGTCCCTCATTCTTAACTTCGAAACTTGGAAGGTATGAGTTTTCTATAATCAGTTGCCCTTTACCACCTCAATACTGGACACTTTCACTGCCTTCCTTCCCAGGCCAATTTTCAGCTTTCAGCGCTGTCACACTTTGAATGAGAGTTACTCAGCTATGCAACACTGTACCCAAATTAAATTTTTATTACTTTTTGAGGCAAATTTAGCTTTCTTTTGGTGTGAATTAATCATATTATGTACAGCGCTGAGCAAACTGTTGGCGCTATATAAATCCTGTATAATAATAATAATAATCATCACTGAATTTTAAATTTTTTGCTATATAAAAGAAAAAATACCGAACATTAAATCTGCTACATTTCATTGGAAAAAATAACCCAAATCAGTATATATTATTTAGTCTGTGGGAAAGTTATAGAGTCTACATATATATGGTACATATACTGTACAGTTGCAAGAAAAAGTACGTGAACCCCTTGGGATTACATGGAGTTTTGCATGAATTGGGCATAAAATGTGCTCTGAACGTCATCTAAGTCACAACAATAGAAGAACACAGTCTGCTGAACATAATACTACACAAACATTAGATGTTGCCATGGTTTAATTGCACATAACATGTAAACATTTAAAAAAAGGAAAAAGTATGTGAGGCCCTAGCTTAATGACTTCTCCCAGAGCTAATTGGAGCCAGGAGTTAGCCAACCTTAACTCCAATCAGTGTGATGATATTGGATGTGTTGCTGACAGCTGTCCTGCCCTTAAAAAACACACACCTGTTTTGGGTTTACTGGTTTCAAGAAGCACTGTCTGATGTGAACCATGCCTCGCAGAAAAGAGCTCTCAGAAGACCTACGATCAAGAATTGTTGACTTGCATGAAGCTGGAAAGGGTTACAAAAGTATCTCCAAAAGCCTTGATGTTCATGTGTCCATGGTAAGACAGACTGTCTACAAATGGAGAAAGTTTAGTACTGTTGCTACTCTCCCTAGGCGTGGTCGTCCTGTAAAAATGACTGCAAGAGCACAGCGCAGAATGCTGCATGAGGTAAAGAAGAATCCCAGAGTGTCAGCTAAAGAGCTACAGAAATCTCTGGCACATGCTAACATTTTTGTTGACACATCTACAATAAGGAAAACATTAAACAAGAATGGAGTACATGGGAGGACACCACGGAGGAAGCCATTGCTGTCCAAAAAGAATATTGCAGCACGTTTGAAGTTTGCAAAAGAGCACCTGGATGTTCCACAGCACTACTGGCAAAATATACACCACACCAACATCAAAACCTCATCCCCACTGTAAAACATGGCGGAGGGAGCATCATGGTTTGGGGCTGCTTTGCTGCCTCAGGGCCTGGACGGATTGTTGTCATTGATGGGAAAATTAATTCCAGAGTTTATCAAGACATTTTGCAGGAAAACGTACGACCATCTGTCCGCCAACTGAAGCTCTGCAGAGGATGGGTGATGCAACAGGACAATGACCCAAAGCATACAAGTAATTCTACAAAACAATGGCTGCAACAGCACAGAATACGCCTTCTGGAGTGGCCCAGTCAGAGTCCTGACCTCAACCCGATTGAAATGCTGTGGCATGAGCTTAAGAGAGCGATTCACACCAGACATCCCAAAAATATTGCTACACTGAAACAGTTTTGTGAAGAGGAGTGGTCCAAAATTACTCCAGATCGTTTTGCAGGTCTGATCTGCAACTACAAGAAACGTTTGGTTGAGGTTATTGCTGCCAAAGGAGGGTCAAGCAGTTATTAAGTCCAAAGGTTCACATACTTTTTCCTCCCTGCACTGTGAATGTTTACATGTTATGTGCAATTAAACCATGGCAACATCTAATGTTTGTGTAGTATTATGTTCAGCAGACTGTGTTCTTCTATTGTTGTGACTTAGATGACGTTCAGAGCACATTTTATGCCCAATTCATGCAAAACTCCACGTAATCCCAAGGGGTTCACATACTTTTTCTTGCAACTGTATATAAAAATGTATGAATCCTGATGTACTGATGGCCTATCTGATTTCCTGAGTTCTTAAAATGCCAGGACAGTAGAAATAGCCCCAAAATAATCCCCGAGGGATTAAATAAGAGGCATGGTAAATTTTTTGAAGTTGCAATTTTTTTCCTACAATTCTTTCCAAAATAAAACAGTTTTAAAAATGTGTTTTTTTCCACAAAATTGTCATTTTTAAAAAATATCAATAAAGTTTATTAGATATAAAGGATATACAAACAGGGAATGATACACATGTTGAAAAAATAATGTGGTTCAACATTTAGAGTACAAGAAAGTATAATCATGGTGAATACAGTATGTGTATAAACAGTAAAAATGATCATACATAAGCTTGATATCTTATTTCTGTCCAGACCAGTATATCTATTCATCCTGATCCCCAAGTCTGCTCAAATGTTGTACAAGTAAGGGAATTAATTACCAATAAGTGCTCATATGCATAATTTTGCTCAACCATGGCGGTTACTACTGAAATATTAGGGAAGTCATTTGATTTCCATTTTTTGAGGACAATCGATCAGGCTGCTAAAAGTATGTGATTGACAACAAACCTAAAGAAGCGTGAGTAATTATCTATACCAATATTGAGTAGTGCTAAACCTGACTTTGGAGAAGAGGGAATCCTTTTGATTGATTATAGGAGTTGGAATACTTGTCTCCAAAAGCTTGTTGGACTTGGACATTCCCATAAGGTGTGTAATAGGTGTCCTACCTGGCACCAGCACAAAGATGATGTAGATGGGAAAAATGTGGCCAGCCTGTAGGGGGTATAGTACCATCTATTAGTAATCTTCATCATCATCTCCCAATAGTTTATGCAATGCGTGGCTTTATATATTTCTCCAAAAATGGATTGCCATTGGTTTATAGGTCATCTTCCCATTTTATCATTGTAGCTCTTTCTAAAAGCCATCTTATTTTGTACAATATTGTAAAAAGGGATATACCTTTTTCAATTGGTTTTTGTGAGGTATAAAATTGCCAGGCTTTAGAATGCACAGGCATACCTCGGTTTACGAATTTAGTTAGTTCTGCGGGACCTTTCGTATAGCGAAAAACTCATAAACCGAAACGCCATTTCCCATAGGAATGCATTGAAAACCAATTAATCCGTTCCTGAGGTCAGAAAAAAGTAAATGCTACTAAAATACCGCAGGAGTTATTTTATCAAGCCATGCGGTATTTCCCCGCTGACAGCTGAATGTAAAAGAATCGCTGGCAATTAAAAAAATAAATTTAAAAAACAGCGTGGGGTCCCCCCTCCCATCCATACTAAGCCCTTCAGGACTGGTATGGATTTTGAAGGGAACTCCCATGCCAAAATTAAAAAAAAAATGTTGTGGGCCCCCCCAAAATTCATACCAGACCCTTATCCAAGCATGCAGCCTGGCAGGTTAGGAAAGGGGGGGACGAGTGAGCACCCCCCCTCCTGAACCATACCAGACCACATGCCCTCAACATGTGGGGGTGATTTGGGGCAGGGGGGCTCCCCCCCCAAAGCACCTTGTCCCCATGTTGAAGGAGACAAGGGCCTCTTCCCCACAACCCTGGCTGGTGGTTGTGGGGGTCTGCGGGCAGGGGGCTTATTGAAATCTGGAAGCCCCCTTTAACAAATGGGCCCCCAGATCCCATCCCCCCTATGTGAATGAGTATGGGGTACATGATCCCAATACTCATTTACAAAAAACAAAAAGTGTAGTGTGAAAAAAGACAGGACACAGTCTTTGACAAGTCCTTTATTAAAAGAAAAAACTAAAAGAATGTCCCCCGCAGTAGATCCAATGTCAATGATGATGCCCACCGCTGCCCCCCAAAAAATAATTTTTTAAAAAAAGGCTCCGCTTCCAATGGTGGCTCCCGCTATCTGCCTGCTCCAGTGGTTTGACAGTTCTTAAATAGATAAGGGTCGGGGCCACCCGGGGACATCACCCGAGTGACCCTACCCCATGTGACATTATTGATGTCACATGGGGTGGGGTCAAATGCATAATGTCCCCGGATGGCCACTAGCTCGTTTCCCCCCCTTTCCTGACCTACCAGGCTGCATGCTTGGATAAGGGTCTGGTATGGATTTTGGGGGGACCCCCACGCCATTTCTTTTTACATTTTGGCTTGGCAGTTCCCCTAAAAATCCATACCAGACCCAAAGAGCTTGATATGGATAGGAGGGGGGACCCCACACCGTATTTTTATTTATTATGGTGCTGGCTTTTAAATGTAATTACCTTTTTTTTTTTCTTCACTATAGCTCAGAGATTCAGCTGTCAATTTCCCCCCAGCTAAAAGAGAAAGTTTCTTTTTCGTTTATTTCCCCAAGTTAAAAGAAACAATGTTTCCTTTTAGTTTCTTAAAAGAAACAAAGCTTCCTTTAACTCCAGGGAAAGTGACAGCTCTGTGAACTATAGTGAAGAAAAAAAAAGCCAGCAATTGCATTTAAAAAAACAGCAACGACATACACTTTGTATTGCAAAAAAAATTTGTAAAAAACTAGTAAAACAAGCCATTATTTTCAACGGATTTTCATTTTCAAACCAAATATTACATTAACAGAGACGTTTGTAAACCGAGGTACACCTGTATTGGAACTCTGGAATAGGATGTTTTGTTAAGAAATGCAGAATACTAGAGCATGTAAAATGTACTGCTCTCTGCTCTCGGTAGACCAAACTCTGTTACCAGAGCCTCTATATTCTTGGGTCTAGAGGCACATATAAAGTCATTTATAGATTTCAGGCCATAAAGGGGAGAGAGCTAATGGAAAGCATAGGTATCATGGTGTCCAAAATGTGTAGTGGGAATTTACTGTCCTCCATTCCAGTTTTGTCTGAAAATTGTCATTTTAACAACTTATTTCTCACACACAGCATAGGCATACTTGCACTTACTCCCAAAAACACTTTCTCCTAATTTTCCCAAGTAAGGGGATACTACATGTGGAGGATTATTTTCACAGCCTAGCCACATAGAGGGGCCCAAAATCCAAGAAGCACCTTTGGGCTTCCAAGGAGCATAAATTATTGATAAATTACACATCTTATTTCCTGACTACTTATCACACTTTTGAAGGTCCTGGAAACCAGGACAATGAAAACACCCACATAATGACCATATTTTGGAAAGCAAACATCCCCATTTTTTTTTACACAAAGTTGTGAAGTTGTCAACTTAAAATATATTAAAATATATTTCTGACACACAGCAGGGACATACTAAGAAATACACACCAAAATACATTCCGCTACTCCTAATGAGCATGGCGATACCACATGTGTGAGGCTTTTTCACAGCCTAGACACATAAAGAGGCCAAAATACAAGGAGCACTTTCATGCATTATGTGCTATGACATTGACAGATGTTGGTGGTCCCCTAGGGATACCAGCAGATGTTGATGGCCCATTGAGAGACCAACAGATTATGAAGATCCACTAGGGACACTGACAGATGCTGATGGTCCACTAGGGACAACAACAGATGTTGAGGCTCCAATGGGAACACGGATAGATGTTGATGGTCCACTAGGGATAATATTGCAGATGTTGATGGGGCACTGGTGCGCTGTGAGAGATGTTGATGGGACGCTGGTACACTTTGACATATGTTTTTTTGCACTGGTACATTGTGCCAGATATTAATGGGACACTGATACATTTACAGCTATTTTTGTGAACTGATACACTGTGACAGATGTTGATGGGACATTGGTATACTGACAGATGTGCCAATAAAACAGTATGAATGCGGCGCTATAAAGTGCAAATGATGAACAAATATGTTTATGAAACAACAGAGGTTTAGTCTTAGGTATAGTTCATAAGGTACAGCGTGACAATAGTGATTCAATGAGTAACTATTAACTTTCATGACTGCCGTGGTTGTGAAGAATGAGCGTACAATGCACTAACCAGACAGCACAAATTATTGTGCATTGGAGTATATAAGACCTACTCCTAGGTGCTCTGGGGATAGGAACTCTGCATATGGATGAAGTCGTCAGGTGGGGGTGCGTCACCAGGTGTCATCCATCCAGGGCAGGCTACCTCTCTCCAGCAGTGTGTGAACACATGAGGTTATCGTCCTCCCTCTGGACATCTTGACACCTGGTGACGCACCCCCACCTGACGACTTCATCCGTATGCAGAGTTCCTATCCCCAGAGCACCTAGGAGTAGGTCTTATATACTCCAATGCACAATAATTTGTGTTATCTGGTTAGTGAATTGTACGCTCATTCTTCACAGCCACGGCAGTCACAAAAGTTAATAGTTACTCATTGAATCACTATTGTCACGCTGCACCTTATGAACTATACCTAAGACTGAACCTCTGTTGTTTTATAGACATATTTGTTCATCATTTGCACTTTATAGCGCCGCATTCATACTGTTTTATTGGCACATTTTGGAGGATTTGAGGTTTTTCCGCTTCTATGCTGGCTGCTCCCCCTTTTTCCTATACTACCCAGCGCTCATATGCTATTGTTTGTATTATACTGACAGATGTGTTTGTGCACAGGTACACTGTGACAGATGTTGATGGTTCACTGGGAACACCGACAGATCTTTATGGCCCACTATGGACACCAACAGATTTTGATGGCTCATTAGGGACAACGACAGATGTTGATGTTGCAATGGAACACTATTGAGATTGTTTTTGTGCACTGGTATACTGTGACAGATGTTTGTATGCACTAGTACACTTTGACAGATGTTGATGGGACACTGGTACACTGTGACAGATGTTTTTGTGCACTGGTACTCTGTGACAGATGTTGATGGTTCGCTGGGGACACCGACAGATGTTAATGGTCCACTACCCTGTTAAAGGACCACCCTATAGGAGATGTACTGCTACAGGACAGTGCTCTGTGCAAAATCACGTGTATATATACGTAACTTTGCACTTCCTGGTTTAAGGGGCGAGCATGCTCCTGGTGCGCCACTTCTCCTGTGATCAGTCACAGCAGAAGATGATCAGCATGTGCAATGGATGACCGCTGGCACACACTGACCAGAGAGGAGAGAGACAAACAAACAAGGCTGTAAATAAGGCAAAGCTGTATTCTGTCATTAGAGATGTGCTGGATTTTGTTTCCCTGCAAACCAGTGAATAAGATCCAACACATTACCTAATAAATACACCACACTGTGTACACATAAACACTGACTAGGCACACAGTTAACCCTTTGATCGTCCTAGATGTTTAACCCTTTCCCAGCCGGTGTCATTATTACAGTGTCAGTGTATATGTTTAGCACTGATCACTGTATTAATGTCACTGGTTCCCACAAAGTGTCGGTTAGTGTCATATTGCCCGCCCCAATATCACATTCCCACTATAAGTCGCTGATCGCTGCTATTATTAGTATAAAAAAATAAGTAAAAAAACTAAAATAAAAATTCCAGTATATACAGTATACCATAGTTTGTAGATGCTACAAATTGTGCGCTAACCAACCAATATACACTTATTAGGATTTATTTTTACCAAAAACAAGCAACAGAATACATATTGGCCTAAATTTATGAAGAATTAGATTTTTAAATTTTTTATTGGATATTTGTTATAGCATAAAGTAGAAAATACTGTTTATAGAGCAAAATATAAAAACCCCAGTGCTGATCAAATACTACCAAAAGAAAGCTTTATTTGTGAGAAAAAAAATTACACAAATTTAACTTATGTACAGCATTGCATGACCGCACAATTGTCAGTTAAAGTAACACAGTGCTGTATAGCAAAAATGGCCTGGTTATGTTCCAGAGACCAAGTGGCTAGGGACACTGACAGATGCTGATGTGTGTAGTTGCACAGTAAAATCAGCAGGTACACACAGATTGCTAATACAGGCCTGCTCAAATCCTCAGTCACTGATATGTAAACAAACAGGTTGTGATGCCAGGCAACATAATGGAACAAATATGATGATGACCATATTTGGTCAATAACATCAACCTGGATCCCTACCACTATGTATACATTCCCGCAGTGGGGAAACACCATCAGGCAGTCAATCATCACAGTGGTGGATCAACATAGTCAGGTCATTGTAATTGACAAGGATTTACAATACTGAACAACATGATTGATGATGGATTTATATTGGGGACATTATTTACATGTTTTATTGCTGTTAAAGGACTTTCCTGGTGCCAATCCATGGCAGTATACATATGGTAGAGATCTGCTCCCACAGAGCCAGTATAAAAAAAAAAAAAGAGCAAGAGACCCACCCAATTCTCCTTTTTTTCCTCAAAATTTACACACAGAGACTGTTATACTTGTCAGTATGAGACTAGTTCCTTACCTGCCAAAGGAGTCAGTGTCCACCTGGGCTCAGCCTCTACCCAGCACAGTCCCACATCTTAGTTTCATAAATAAGGCGAGGCATCAGTAAGGCAAGAAACTCTTTCTGGTGTTCTTTTGGGACTGAAAAGTTTCCTACCTAGACACGCTATTCCTCAAGTGACTCTTGCATGGCGGCCATCTTGGGGATGGGAGAAGGTGCCCGAAAGGTGTGGCTGCTCTCTGATAGGAAGAGGAGGGGATGAAGGACATGTCATTCTTTTTGGCTCCTTCTTTAAAGCTACCTTGCACTCAGAGCGGGAGGCATCTTTTGCTTCCAGATATTGTTTCTTCCTGTGTGCCCTAGGTGTGTGTTCCATGGGTAAGGAAGGCAACTTTGAAATTGTAATTTTTATTGCATTAATTTCTTTAAAGATTCTGTTCATTCATTAAATTAGGTATACACTTTCAATTTGCAGTCTCAAACACTTTATATCAACATGAGCCTTCCACCACGTGAACAAGACCTCCACATGCTCAGGTAGGGACCAACATTATGGTAAGTAAGAAGAGGAAAGCAAAAGGGTGCATTTTTCAGGAGCAAGGACCTTTTTATTTTTTTCTGTTGTCCCACTTCAAAGGCATGAGTGTCATTTATGTTTTTATGTTTCTTTTTTTTAAGAATCAGTAAAGGGGTATTAATGTACCTCTGTACTTATTCCCATAGATATTTGGGGACCTCCTTATTAAAAAAGGAGGCTTCCAAGTTCCTATAAGCCTCCCTACAACCCCCCCTCCACACACACACACAAATCCTTTTAGAGTTCAAAAAGGTCAGAAAAAATATAGTTTTTACTCCCATAGACTTCAGTGGAGTTTGCGGGCTTGGCACTAAGTTCGTGGGTTTTAGACTGCACACTGGGTTTTACAATGCTGGCTCAAACCAAACTTGTCCAGGTTCACTCATCTCTTTTGACATGTACTTATGGATCAAATTGCAGCATCTTTATTACACTATTCTGTCTTGTGCATGTTTCAGTAAGTGTAGGTGAAAGCTGCAATGGGGTCAAATGAACTGGCCACATTAGAAAATATTTTAAATGGGAAAGGTTCATGATCTATGACACTTTGGTAATGAAATTATTGTTGGTGCCAGACATAGTGGCTGCAGCATCTCACAAACTACTACAACTTAAGTTAAGGTTAAGTTTGAGCAGGGTTCGGCAACCTTTAAAGGCGTTTGGATGCTGAACCCGAGCCCCTTTGAAATCAATGGGAGCAGAATCTTTGAAGTTAAAAATGCCCATCTTCTGGGCTAAAAGGCAAGGTAGTGTAAAATAAAAAGAGTGGTGAGCGGCACTGTCCTGGGGAACATGTTCCTTTGCAAAAGATGGTTTAAAAGAATGTATCTGCCCGGGAGCACTGATTTTTTTTTATGAAACATGTCTTATTCTTTCAAATAGCATGCCTGGAGGGTGTCTCAATCCTACCTGTGGAGGGGTACATCTCTGTGATGTACAGAAAGTGCTGCAGTAAAACTGACATTTACAAAGTAAACGCTTTGAAATTACTGTCAAATGACTTTAACAGCGCCATTGTTTTTAAGAAAAAGAACACACAGACCCCTTCAAGAGTCTGCTATGTATTTTGGGGACCTTTGGAGGGGTTTGTCTGTTGCCAGCAATTTAAACTGTAATTTTCTTTTTTCTTTTTGTAAATGTCTCATTTTTCTGTAGCAAATTCTATAACAAGAATGAAAGACCCCCTTCCCCCCCCAAAAAAAAAATGTGTGATCCTTTAGTAAATCCATAGCAGATCTTTAATCTGGGTATGCAGCTTGGCTAGCCAGGAAGGGGGAGAAATGACCTCCCAACCTACTGCACCATACTTGGCCACATGTACTCAACATAGGGGGTGGGTTTGCAGAGGGGACTCCCAGAAAAGCACTTTGTCCCATGTTGATGAATACAAGGGCCTTTTCCTCAACCTCATCTTTAGGCTGGTGGTCATGGTGGTCGGCAAGCAGGGGGCTTAATAGTACCCCAACACATTCACAAGAAAAAATTGTAACCTAAAAATAAAGGAATCCAAATGGTTGAGAAGTCCTTTATTAAAACAATAAAAATCTTTAAAAAAAAATCCCTATTCGTAAATCCATCATCAATCACATTGTCTGCCACCAACCTACTAGCCCCCCCAAAAAATTTCAATATCAGTGGTAACACTAGCTGAATGACAGCTCCCAAGGTGTCATCAGCTATACAGGGGAAGGGACATAGAAGAGTGGTGTCTAGAAGTCCATCTCTGAATGCACAACACATCATATTGTGGACGAACTAAAGCAGCAGGGAACCATAGTTGTTTTTGCTACTGGCATCACAGGGTAATTAGACTACAACAGACAAAGGAACATCAAAATTGGATGTTTGAAGACTGAAAAAAACATTGACTGGCCTGAAAATGTTCAGCTACTACTGTCAGTTACACATAACAGGATCATAATTTGGCAAACAGAGCTCAAATGCATGACTAGCAAATTTGCAAAACTGCGTGATCCTATCAAATCAGCATGAATCCAATACCCAAAAAAGTGTTTTTTATTAGTACTAGATATGTAAACTTATTAACATGTTCACTAACTGCCCGTATATGCAAAAAAATTAAAGGAACACTTTTAATCGGAGTATAGCATCAAGTCAGTTAAACTCCTGGGATATTGGTCTGGTCAGTTTAGTAGCAGAGGGGGTTGTTAATCAGTTTCAGATGCTTTAAAATGAAATGAAATTAACAAAAGGTGCACTAGATGGGCAACAATGAGACGACCCCCAAAACAAGAATGGTTTTACAGGTGGAGGGCACTGCCTTTTTTTTCCCTACTCATCTTTACTGACTGTTTTTAACTAGTTTTGCATTTAGTTAGGGTCAGTGTCACTACTGGTAGCATGAGGGGATACCTGGACCCTACAGAGGTTGCACAGGCAGTCCAACTCCTCTAGGATGGTACATCAATACGTACCATTGCCAGAAGGTTTGCTGTGTCTCCCAGCAGAGTCTGAAGAGCATGAAGGAGATTCCAAGAGACAGACAGTTACTCTAAGAGAGCTGGACAGGGTCATAGAAGGTCCTTAACTCATCAACAGAACTGTTGTCTGCTCCTTTGTGCAAGGAGGAACAGGATGAGCACTGCCAGAGCCCTACAAAATGACCTCCAGAAGGCCACTGGTGTGAATGTCTCTGACTAAACATTCAGAAACAGACTTCATGAGGGTGGTCTCTAGTGGGCCCTGTGCTCACTGCCTGGTACCATAGACCTCGACTGGCATTTGCCATTGAACACCAGAATTGGCAGGTCCGCCACTTGTGCCCTGTGCTTTTCACAGATTAGAGCAGGTTCACCCTGAGCACATGTGACAGATGTCAAAGGGTCTGGAGAAGCCATGGAGAATGTTATTCTGCCTGTAACATCGTTAAGTGTGACCTTTTTGGTGGTGGGCCAGTGATGGTCTGGGAAGGCATATCCATGGAGAGACGTACAGACTTCTACAGGCTAGACAATGATACCCTGACTGCCAGGTATCAGGATGAAATTCTTGGACCCATTGTCAGACCCTACGCTGGTGCAGTGGGTCCTGGGTTTCTCCTGGTGCTCGACAATGCCCGTCCTCATTTGGCAAGAGTATGCAGGCCGTTCCTGGAGGATGAAGGAATACCAATGAATGGCCCCCAACACTTGCCTGACCTAAATCCAATATAACTGGGATATCAAGTTTCGGTCCATCACCACCAGGTTGCACCTCAGACTGTCCAGGAGCTCAGTGATGCCCTGGTCCAGATCTGGGAGGAAATACCCCAGGGAACCATCCAACATCTCATTAGGAGCATGTCCCGATGTTGTCAGGTATGCATACAAGCACATTGGGGCATACAAACAATACAGTAGTTCAAGATGGTGTTCGTAGCGGCCGCATGATCGCCAGCTCCGGCGCCCCTGCCAAATCCACTAAATCCACCGCCATCTGGGCAGTAGCGGACCCCAGAGCAACCGCCGGAGGTACTGCCAACACCGTGAAGGGGTGCTGGGAGCTCTCTCCCTCCGGTGGAGCTCTGACGGCTCACCTAAAGACGCTGTCTTTCCTGCCAGCCACGATGTACCTAGTCACCTCCGAGATGCCTCCAGCAAGAGGGACGAGGGGACGCAACCACCACCCCCACCCCCGTCGGTACCTACAACCGCCGCAGTGACCCATGACGCCGCCGCTCTGGAGGTCCTGCCGTAACCCAGAAGAGAGCCCCTGCCTCCTACTCCTGTACAATGAGGAGAAGCCACCAGCCGGCACTGAGAGGGTAAGCCACCACCACCAGCACGGCTCCCCTGCTTGCCACCATGCCACACAGCCGCCCCCCGTGCCTCGCCACCGCACAGCCCTGAGCCCCGTCATGTAAGCCTGCCACACGGCCTACAGCACCCACAGACGCCGGGCCCTACAACACCCACAGGCACCAGACCCTACCGCTCCCACAGATGCTGGGCCCTACAGCACCCACAAGCACTGGCCCACAGCACCCACAAGTGCTGGCCCACAACACCTACAAGCGCCAGCCCACAGCACCCACGGACGCCGGGCCCTACTACACCTACCGACACCTAGCCGACAGCACCTCCAGATGTCGGCCTACAGACGTCGGGCCCTACAGCACCTCCAAACGCCAGGCCCTACAGCACCTCCAGATTCCAGGCCCTACAGCACCTCCAGACGCCGGGCCCTACAGCACCTGCAGACGCCAGGCCCTACAGCACCTCCAGATGCTGCGCCCCACAGCACCTCCAGATGCCGTGCCCCACAGCACCTCCAGATGCCATGCCCCACAGCACCTCCAGACGCCGGCCTACAGCACCCACAGACTTCCGTGACTAGCCAGCAGCAGATCCAGCTGCCCACCACTCTCCCTCCCCTCCCACAGATGAACTCCTCCACCACTGCGTGACAGACTCTTCGCATATCTACGGCCTGATGTGAAACCTTTCACCTCCCTCAATTGACCAGCACTCCGCCCACCCTCCTAATATGCCACCTGTACTCCTCCTCGTACTCCTCTCCTCCATTCACAAACTCTCCTCCCTCTACCCCCCTACTCCCCCAAAACAACTATACATCGGACCCTCACTACTTCCATCTCCCCACTACGGCTCTCACCGCTTCCTCCTGATACTCCCCTCTCCCACCGACCCACATGCCACCACTAACAGACGCTCACGCTCTTGCACATCCCACTCACATGCCACCTTTCTCACCCTTCTCCTCCTCCTAACCGCAGGGGATATCTCCCAGAACCCTGGCCCCTCATCACCTCACTCACCCACTAGGCACCCTCCTACTTTCACAAACTGCCGCAACCCCCTCAAACTTTTACCTGTCCCCCTCCTCCCCGCATCCACCCCTCCACTCTCGGTTGCACTCCTGAACGCCCGATCGGTTTGCAACAAGCTCACCGCCATCCATGACCTCTTATCTCCCTCAACCTCCTAGCGGTCACCGAAACCTGGATCCAAGCCACTGACTCCACCTCCCCTGTGGCACTCTTCTATGGAAGTCTCGTCTGGTCCCATTCACCCAGACCGAGCGGCCGTAGAGGTGGTGGGGTCGGCATGCTCTTGTTAACGCTGAGCACCTTCCAGGTCCTCCCAAACTCCACCTCTCTATCCTTCTCCTCCTTCGAGGCCCACTGCATCCGACTCTTCTCCCCCACTCCTCTGAGGATTGCAGTAATCTATCGGCCTCCTGGACCCGTATCCCGCTTCCTTGATGACTTTTCCGCCTGGCTACCCTTCTTCCTCTCCTCTGAGCTATCCACCATCATCCTTGAAGACTTCAATATCCCTACCAATGTCAACAACCCGGCTAAATCCCAACTACTCCACTTAACCTCTTCTTTTTCACTCACACAGTGCACACAGTCCTCCACCCACACCGACGGGAACACCCTGGATCTCGTTTTCTCCTATCTCTGCACCCTCCACAACCTCACAAACACCCCTTTCCCTCTCTCTGACCACAACCTCATTACATTTTCCATCTCCCCATCCTCTAACACTCCCCCCTCGAACCTCAAATCATCACCAGCCGTAACCTCCGCAACCTGAACCCAGCCCCTCTCCACTCTGCAGGTGACCGTCTGTACGACAGTATCCTCCCACTGTCATGCCCTGACCTGGCCACTACTGTGTACAACGACTCGCTATCCGCTGCCCTAGACTCCTAAGCACCCCAGACCAGACGTAGCATTAGACCCCGACCGCTTCAACCCTGGCAGAACGACCACACTAAAAATCCTAAAAGACACAGTCGTGCGCTGGAGTGATTATGGCGTAAAACCAGATCCCCTCAAGCTTTCTCCCTCTACAAATCCGCCTTCCTCACCTACACCTCCTCCCTCAACCCCGCCAAACAAGCCTACTTCATTACCCTCATCAACACCCTCTCCACCTGTCCTCACTGGCTCTTCTCCACTTTCAACTCCCTACTCTCTCCCCCCCCACCCCCACCCAGTACCTCACTCACCGCCCACGAGATTGCCAATCACTTCCAAAATAAGATCGACTCAATCCGTAAGGACATCACCAATGCTCAACCTACCTCCCCACCTAGCCTCCCTCCTATTATAACCCCATCAACTCTCCCCTCCTCTGACCTCGCAACCGCCCTGCCCCCCACCACACCTAACATCCCGCACACCTTATCCTCCCCAACACTCCGCTCCTTCAGCACTGCTACTACTGAGGAGGTCACTAAGGTCTTCTCAGAAGCCCACCTCACCACTTGCCCCCTTGATCCTGTCCTTACACAACTCCTCCGGTCATCCTCCTCCTCCATCCTACTCTCCCTCACCCACATCTTCAATCTCTCCCTCTCCACTGGTGCATTCCCCTCCCTCCTAAAGCACGCACACATCACTCCCATACTCAAAAAACCCTCTCTGGACCCAACCGACCTGAACAACCTTAGACCCATCTCCCTGCTGCCATTTACTTCCAAGCTCCTTGAGCGCTTAGTCTACAATCGCCTAAGCGCCCCCCTCACTGACAACAACCTCCTCGATCCACTACAGTTTGGCTTCCGTCCCCTACACTCCACCAAAACCGCCCTACTCAAAATCACTAATGACCTGCTAACCACCAAAGCTAATGGCCACTACTCAGTCCTCTTACTCCTCGACCTTTCCGCGGCATTCGACACAGTTGACCACCCCCTCCTCCTTAATAAACTACACTCCCTCGGCATCAGAGACTCTGCTCTCTCCTGGCTCTCCTCCTATCTGTCCCAATGCTCCTTCAGAATTACCTATAATGCCACCACCTCCCCCTCTCTCCCCCTCTCTGTTGGGGTCCCCTAAGGCTCTGTCCTCAGGCCCCTTCTGTTCTCCATCTACACCTCCTCCCTCGGCAAACTGATACACTCCCACGGCTTCAACTACCACCTCTACGCCGATGACACACAAATTTACCTCTCCACCCCTCACCTCACCCCTTCAGTCTCCGCCTGTATCACCCACCTACTGAACTACATATCAGACTGGATGTCGCTCCATTTCCTCAAATTGAACCTTTCCAAAACCGAGCTCCTAATTTTCCCCCCAGCCTCTCTATCACGACCAACAGTGCCGCCATCAGTCCCACCCCACAAGCCAAAGTCCTAGGTGTCACTCTTGACTCAAACCTGTCCTTCCAACCCCATGTCCAATCATTGGCAAACTCATGCAAGCTCCATCTCCGCAACATCTCCAAAATATGTACGTTCCTAACCCCAGACACTACTAAACAACTCGTTCACTCCCTTACTATCTCACGACTCGACTACTGCAACTCCTCCCTCCTCACCGGCCTACTTTATCACAGACTATCCCCGCTTCAGTCTATCCTGAACTCAGCGGCCAGACTCATCCACCTCACCAACCGCTCCGCTTCTGCCACCCCCCTCTGTCATTCCCTCCACTGGCTTCCGATTGCCCAACGCATTAAATTCAAACTACTAACACTGACATACAAAGCCATTCATAATGCTGCCCCAAACTACCTCACCGACCTGACACCCAAATACCACCCTACCCGTAATCTTTGCTCCTCACTAGACCTCCTACTCTCTAGCTCCCTGGTCTCCACCTCCCACGCCCGACTGCAGGACTTCTCCAGGATTTCCCCCATCCTCTGGAACTCACTACCCCAATCCATCAGACTGTCACCTTCCCTGCTCACCTTTAGGCGCACCCTGAAAACCCATCTCTTCAAGGAAGCCTACCCCACCCTTACCTAACAGCCGATCTACACTCTACACTCCTCCTACCACTTCATCCCCCACAGCCACTTCCTCCTGTACCACTATCCCCTTCCTCCTAGTTTGTAAGCTCGAAAGAGTAGGGTCCTCGAACCCCTCGCGTTTTGTCTTGTTACTGTATTGTCTCATGTACTGTCCCCCACTATAATGTACAGCGCTGAGCAAACCGTTGGCACTATATAAATAATGTATAATAATAATAATAATAATACAAACTACTGAGTACCATTTTGAGTTGCTGCAATAACATTTCAGCAAAATGGACTAGCCTGCTGCATAATTTTTTCACTTTGATTTTCAGGGTGTCTTTGAATTCAGTCCTCTGTAGATTGATAATTTTCATTTCCATCAAACGATGGGGCATCCTTATATTGCTAACACATTACCCAGTCCATATCAGTATAGATATCCAGCATGATATTTTCCCCATTGAGATCTGATGTGTTTTCAAAGTGTTCCTTTAATTTTTCTGAGCAGTGCAGAAATCATGTGTACCATACGTACCTAATAATGTCTAACAAGTTCTGTGTAATTCTCATAAAAATTATTATTTCTTTATAATACAACTCCCATTAAAATCTTCTTTAGTATTCTTTCTCTAGTAACCATATATTATTAATGTCACAATCAGGAGAGTATGCTTATGGATCTCTAATTAGACACTGTTGGCTTTAGTTAAGTCTTTAGTTCTTACTGCATTTGTAATCAGTTTTGGATCTAAAGACTACTGAAATTCTGTTTTTTTAATTGTAATTCTTGCTCTAGTTTAGGAAACATTGCTAAAACTGTTCCAAATATTAAAAAATTAATCGACCCTAGAGTAGTATTTTTGTTATAGGTGAAGCCTTTGAGGGTTGAGCAGTCCCTAGCGCCTTCTGTCCTGGATATTCCAAGTGAGATATTGCTGCTATAATTTCTGACTCTGTTCTGTACACCTGGGATTTTTAGGAGTTCCAATAACCTTTGCATGTTGTAGCTTTTCCTGGTTAATTTTCCCTAATAAGAAATAGTTAAAGCGGTTGTAAAGGTTCAAACTAAAAAACCTTCTGTGTGCAGCAGTGCCCCTAACCCCTTCAACACTTACCTGAGCCCTATCAAGATCCAGAAATGTGCATGACAGCCTTGGCTGTCCTGGGTTTTTGCCTCCTCATTGGCTGAGACAGCAAGCAGGAGCCATTGGCTCCCGCTGCTGTCAATTACAACCAATCAGCCAATGAGGATATAGAGGTGTGGGGCCAAGCCCCTTCTTGCTATGGAGGCACCTGACAGAAAGGAGGAGCCAGAAGTGCCTGCTGGGGACCCAGGAAGAGGAGGATACAGGCTGCTCTGTGCAAATCCACTGCACACAAGTAAGTATAGACATATTTGTTATTTTACAAAAAAAAAATTAATCTTTAGTATTGCTTTAACAAATCCAATAGGGAAAATGAAACAGACACATCCCTGCAGAGTTCCTCAGAGATAAAAAAAAAAAGCTCAAAAAGCAAAATGTAAACAGCAGTGTGTATTACAGATTTTATCCTAGCAATCCTGAATCAGTTTTTATTTTATTACATGTTAAGGCAATAAAATAAACCTAGCTAAAATAAAAACATATGGAGTTGCTATATGTCAAGGAGTATGCAATCTTGAACCTGCTTGCTGATGCTGTTGGAGAGACAACAATGTTATAAAGACAGAAAGTAAGGGGAAATCTCCCCAACACATCATTACATATGAGGTTCTAATTCTTCTCCTCCTAAATTAGTAAAGTAGTAAAGTCTTTGTTTTATGTTTTACCTACAGGTAAGCCTTTAATAAGGCTTATCAGTAGATACTGTAAATATCTCCTATACGTGCACCGTTTAGGAGATATTTACTTTAGCAGTGCTGGTTATGTCACCGGCACATGCATACTGAGCTCTCAATGGACGCATGTTTAAGAGAGCTGTGACACAGCCGAGACTCCTGCGTGCATGCATGGAGTGATGTCAAATGGCCGCAGTCTGCGAACCCAGAAGGAATATTGGGTGAAAATGGTAGCCCTGGGGAGCCGTGACAGCTCTCTGCTGGAGAGCTTTGTTTTCAGGCGCATACTAGCGCATTATGTTCGTAACTTGCAGGGAGAAGATTTTTTAAAATTTTTTTTTGCACTTTACTACCTCTTTAAACTAACAAGAAAAAAAATTGGTTGGATTTCCACTTGAGAGTGTGTGTCCAGCCAGAACTTTTCTTTCTCAGTTTTGGACAGATTTTGGAAGGGTTAGAACCTTGTGTCAGGTTCTCACTTCTGTCCAGAGCTCCATTAGAAATATTTCCCTTTATTTCCTCTCCTGCTGTGTTTTACCGGAGAGCAAATGAAGAGAACAGCAGCACAGATCAAAATACGTAGATTTTTTTTTCTTTAATTTAGTAGAATAGGTGAAAACTTCCTATCATATTTTTTTTTGTATCCCTGTTGCAGATTTTTCCTCACTTTTGCCTCAGATAGCAGGAAAAACACAACAAGAGTTCTAATCATTTCCCGCCCTATCCAAAACTAGGAAAAAAACATTTTTGGCTTGACATACAGTTAAAGTTTGTTTTTTCTTTATATGTGTAGAAGGCACCATATTTTGTCCAGTACTGAAATTGTTATAGATTAATGAAATATACATAGTAGTTGCTGCCTTGTGATCTGTTTTTTTTCTTTTATCACAGTTTTGTAGATATATGTCCTCTGAATATTCCATACCCTTGGATGTCTTTGCACTTCCACAAACAAAACTAGCTCCTCCAAACATGTATGTACAGGTCATTCAGGCAATGAACTCAGCCCGATCTAATCTTGTCATAAACTATATATGAGTGTTAGTGTTAAGCCTGATGTTAGATGGAATATCCTTTATCAACTGAATTCATTAAAATATTGAATAAATCCTTCTACAATGGGGGTAATGTAACTCCAACTCTACTACAAAAAAGTATTTCTTCTTAAGTTGCTATTGGAGATTTCACCTTGCATCCTGTCTGGTAAAATGTTAGCAGGACAGGGAGTCAAAGGAAAACTCTCTAAGGCTACTTTCACACTGCTCTGTATGAAAAACGCATGTGTTTTTGCTGCGTTTTTCTTGTTTTGCATTAATTTTCATGCAATGCATTATGAGTTTTTGATGCGTTTTTGTTCATTTGTGTTGTGTTTTCCCCCATATCAATTCTCATTATTCTAATGTGATTTCCAGTGCAACTATGCGATTTCAGCCCCATAGACTTCTATGATATCTCACAGAAGTCACATCAGCACAGATATGAAACATTCCTATGCGACTTTGATGGATGAATGTTTATTTTTACACCTCACCTCTCCTCCCTCATCCTTGCTGCCTAAAACCTAGGTTCACACAGAAGTAGTTTTGGTCATTCCTTCAATTAATCAATCGACCAATCCTTACTTTGATCAATTGATCCTTTCTTTGATTGATCAATCCTTCCTTTGGTCAATTAGTCGATCCGCCCTTTGATCAATCTATTGTTCCTTCGATCAATCCTTCCTTTAATTGATTGATCAATCCTTCTATCAATCAATCAACTGACCCTTTCTTTGATCGATTCCTCCTTCCTTAGATCAAATGATCCTTGATTTGATCGATTTACCTTTTCTGTGATCAATCGATCCTTCCTTCAACCGATTGGAAAGGAAAGCATAGAAAGAAAAGATCAATTAAAAGAAGGGTTGATAGATCAATAAAATAATCATTAGAAAGATCGATTGAAGAAAAAGTAGATTGTTGGAAAGACAATCAATTGATGGAAGGGTTAATCGATCAAAGGAAGGGTTGGTCAAAAGAAGAGCCGATCGAAGGAAGGGTCAATCGTTTGATCAAAGGATGGCTCCAAAGTCACAGCTGTATGAAAATCCATGGATGAAGGATGATCAGGGAGGAGAGGTGAGCGTAAAAAAACCCCACTGAATCCTTAAAAGTCATATAGCTTCTTAGCTATGCTGATGGGACTTCTGTGAAATAACATAGAAGTCTATGAGGCTGAAATTGCACTGAGGTCCAGCAGGAACCTTTTCCAAAAGCTCACTGTGCTGAGTTGATTAGAAAGGCATGCAATTCTGAAAATGGGAGTTTGAGAACTTCCCACAGGTGTGTTGCATTTTTTTTTGTCGTTTTTATGAGTTTTTGATGCAGTTTCCATTCATTTCAATGGAGGGATGCATTTTTGGTGCATTTTTGTTACTGGACCAAATATGCACAAAAAAATGCAGCAAGCAGGAAATGCAGCTGAAGTGCAATGGACCAACCAGTGTGAAGACCTACAAAGGATTTAAAGGAATGCACTTGTCTTCATTGGCGGTTCAAGAGTCAGGCTAACAATTTAGGTGTGCTGTAACCCGTAACTCTCCCCTCTGTGTTAGGCTGGGGGGGGTTGATGCTTATGGATGGAGAGTGGAAAAAAGTCAATTACAGATTTGCAGCATCTCATGGCTGACAGAGTAATAAGAGTACATACCAACCACAGGTCGAGACATGAGATGCCAACCACTGCCCTGCGGCATCTCCACTAACACCTCATCTGTCACACTGATAATGCTGTCCTTTGGAATGCTCCTCCTTGTAGTCCCAGCACTGATAATATTGTCTTGTGGATGGGAGGGGTGGTGTGTACAGACACAACGTCACTCCTCATTGGCTGCCAGGTGGAGAAAGAGGTAAGTGTGACAGGACTCATTACGTTGCCAATGCACAGCAGCCTTAAGATGCCCTGCCCCTCAAAACTGGGGTAATGTATTATGCCAGTATTTCTCAGCCCTTTTACCTTCAAGAAACTCCTGGCAAAAAGTTTGAGATCTCTGGGAACCCCTGAAATAATGTTCACGTCTACAGCTCATGGAAGATCGGTGTGAACAGCAAACTGTTGATAATAACAATTATTTTTAGAAATAGCATTAAAAAAAAGAATAAATATTAAAATATACTTATTTAATGTGAAACTTTGAAACTTGTGCTTTCTTTTCTGCAGAGATGCTCCATTCTGGGTCTAACTTGGGATAAACATTGTAGGGGGGCCAGCAGGGCAGGGTACAGGCGCTAAGGAGGGCACACTACATGAGGGGGAAGCAGGGCAAATTGTGTGGGAACAGGGCACATTACATAAGAGCACTGCACATTACGTGGATGCAGGGCACTTTACAGGGGGGCAAGACATATTATGTGGGAGCAGGGCACATTACATGAGGGCAAGGCACATTACATGGAGGCAGGGCACATTATGTGGGAGCAGGGCACATTACATGAGGGCAAGGCACATTACATGGAGGCAGGGCACATTATGTGGGAACAGGGCACATTACATGAAGGCAGGGCACATTATTATTATTATAATACAGGATTTACTGTATATAGCGCCAACAGTTTGCTCAGCGCTTTACAATATAATGGGAGACAATACAGCAACAGTACAGTTCACAAGAGGGATAGGAGGGCCCTGCTCCTTGGAGCTTACAATCTAGGAGGGAGGGGCTAGTGGTACAAAAGGTAGTAACTGTGGGGGATGGACTGGTTGGAAGAGTAGAAGATTCCATTATTAGCTGAGGGCAGGATAGGCTTCCCTGAAGAGATAGGTTTTCAGAGATCGCCTAAAAGTGAGCAGAGTAGGAGATAGTCTGATAAATTGGGGTAGAGAGTTCTAGAGGATGGGGAAAGCTCTAGAAAAGACCTGGAGATGAGCATGGGAGGAGGAGACAAGGGAGCTAGAGAGCAGGAGGTCTTGCAAGGAGCGGAGAGTGCGGTTTGGGTGATATTTAGAGACAATGGGGCAGAGTTATAAATGGCTTTATACGTTATTGTTAATGTTTTGAATTTTATCCGTTGGGCAATGGGAAGCCAGTGGAGGGATTGGCAGAGAGGGGTGGCAGATACAGAACGGTTAGTAAGGTGGATAAGTCTGACAGCAGGCCAATGAGGAGGGAGTTACAATAGTCAAGGCGAGATATAACCAGGGAGTGAATAAGTTGCTTAGTGGTTTCCGAGGTTAGGAACGGGCGTATCTTGGAGATGTTACGGAGGTGAAGTCTACAAGATTTGGACAGTGATTGGATTTGGGGGTGAAAGGACAGATGGGAGTCTAGGATTACACCTAGCACCCTGGCATGAGGGGAGGGAATGATGATTGTGTTATTTATCTTGATGGAGAAGTCAGGGGAGGGGGCACGAGATGGGGGGAATACTAAGAGCTCAGTTTTGGAAAGATTGAGTTTGAGGAAGTGGAGTGACATCCATGCCGATATATCGCTTAGTAGGTTAGTAATGCAAGAGGAGACAGAAGGGGTGAGGTGAGGGGTAGAAAGATAGATTTGAGTGTCATAAGCATAGAGATGGTACTTAAATGGGAGTTTATTAAGTGGCCAAGGGACTAGGTGTAGATGGAGAAGAGAAGGGGTCCAAGGACAGAACCTTGAGGGACCCCTACAGAAAGAGGGAGTGAAGAGGAGGAGGCAGCATTATAGGTAATGCTGAAGGAGCGCTACAATAGGTAGGAGGAGAACCAGGAGAGAGCAGAGTTTCTGAGACCAAGAGAGTGGAGTTTTTTGAGGAGGAGGGGATGATCAACCGTATCAAAAGCCGCAGAGAGGTCAAGTAGTAAGAGTACGGAGTAGTGGCCATTGGTTTTAGCAGTTAGTAGATCATTAGTGAGTTTTAGTAGGGCAGTTTCAGTGGAGTGTAGTGAGCGAAAGCCAGACTGTACAGAGTCAAGAAGGTTGTTGTCGGTGAGGTGAGAGCTCAGGCGATTGTAGACTAAGCGTTCTAGGAGTTTATAGGTAAATGGCAGCAGGGAGATGGGTCTTAAGTTGTTCAGGTTGGTGGGGGTCCAGGGAGGGCTTTTTAAGTATGGGAGTGATGTGTGCATGCTTTATAGGGGGAGGTAAGGCACCAGTAGAGAGGGAAAGATTGAAAATGTGAGTGAGGGAGCAAAGAATGGAAGAAGAGGGTGACCATAGTAGTTGTGAGGGGACAGGATCTAGGAGGCAGGTAGTGAGACGGGCTTCTGAGAAAACCTTAGTGACCTCTTCGGTAGTACAAAGGTCAAAAGAGGAAAGTGTTGAGGGAGGTTTAGTATAAGGTATGCTAAGTGGGATGGATGTCTGTGCAGTGGCGATGTCCCCAAGAATTGTGTCAATCTTGTTTTTGAAATGAATTGCAATCTTGTGAGCAGTGAGTGAGGTACTGGGTGGAGGTGGAGGTGGAGAAAGTAGAGAGTTAAAAGTAGAGAGGAGACGACGAGGACTGGGTGACAAGGTATTAATAAGAGTGACAAAGTAGGCTTGTTTGGCAACATGAAGGGAGGAATTGTATGTTAAGAAAGCAGATTTATATCGGGTGAATGCTTGCTAGGATTTGGTTTTACGCCACAATCACTCCAGCGCACGACTATATCGTTTAAGTTTTCTGGTGTCGTCAGTCTGGTTGTAACATTTGGGGCCTGATTCTTCTTGTTGTTAGAGGAGCAAGTGAGTCTAATGGGGATGAAAGTGAACTGTTATAGACAGCAGTGGCCAGATCAGGGCAGAACGGGGAGAGATTCTGTCATAGAGTTGGTCAGTTGCAGAGTGTTAAGGAGCAGGGTTCAAGTTGTGAAGGTTTCTGCGGATAATTGTTTGCTGCTTGGAGGGATAGGTGTTTGAAGATGAGGACACTGTGAACGTGATGAGATTGTGATCAGAGAGAGGAAAGGGGGTGTTTGTGAGGTTGTAGGGAGTGCAAAGATGGGAGAAGACAAGGTCTAATGTATTCCCATCAGTGAGTGGAGGACTGTATACATTGTGCTAATGCAAAAGATGAGGTTAGGTTGAAGAGTTGGGATGTAGCCAGGTTGATGACATTAATAGGGATGTTAAAATCTCCAAGAATGATAGTGGGTAGTTCAGAGGAGAGAAAGTAGGGTAGCCTGGCGGAGAAATCATCAAGAAAACGGGACACCAGTCCATGAGGTCGATAGATCACTGCAATCCTCAGAAAAATGGGAGAAAACATGCAGTGAGTCTTGAAAGAAGACAAGGATAGAGAGGAAGGGTTAGGGAGGACTTGAAAGGTGCTCTCCATTATGTGGAAACAGGGCACATTACACAAGAGCAGGGCACATTACATGTAGGCAGGGCACATTACACGAGGACAAGACACATTATGTGGGAGTATGGCACATTACATGTAGGCAGGGCACATTACATCAGGACAAGACACATTATGTGGGAGTAGGGCACATTACAGGTAGGCAGCACACATTACATGTGACAGGGTACATTACATAGAACAGAGCACAGGGCACATAGCATGGGACAGGGCACATCACATGGGACAGAGCACAAGGCACATACCATGGAACAGAGCACAGGGTACATTGCATGGGACAGGGCACATTACATGGGACAGGGCACATTACAGGGTACAGAGCATATTGCATGGGACAGGGAACATCACATGGGACAGGGCACTCTATATGGAACAGGGGACAGGGCACATTACATGGGACAGAGCACAGGGCACATTACATGGGACAGAGCACAGGGCACATTACATGGGACAGAGCACAGGGCACATTACATGGGACAGAGCACAGGGCACATTACATGGGACAGGGCACACTACATGGTACAAAGCACAGAGCACAATACATGGAACAGAGCACAGGGCACATTACATGGGACAGAACACATTATTTGGGACAGGGCATATTACATGAGTCAGGGCACACTACATGGGACAGGGCACAAAGCACATTACATAGGAAAGAGCACAAAGCATGGGACAGGGCACAAAGCACATTACATGGGAGAGAGCACATTATATGGGACAGGGCACATCACATGGAACAGGGTACAGGGCACATTACATTA
Source organism: Staurois parvus (assembly GCF_062004578.1). Taxonomy (NCBI): domain Eukaryota; kingdom Metazoa; phylum Chordata; class Amphibia; order Anura; family Ranidae; genus Staurois; species Staurois parvus. Next base: position 13,253,284 of record NW_028317971.1, read on the forward strand.
CATTACATTATATGGGACAGAGCACAGGGCACATACCATGGGACAGAGCACAAGGCACATTACATGGGACAGAGCACAGGGCACATTACATGGGACAAAGCACAGGGTACATACCATGGGGCAGAGTACAGGGCACATTACATGGAGGCAGGGCACATTACATGTGACAGGGTACATTACATGGGACAGAGCACAGGGCACATAGCATGGGACATGGCATATTATATGGGACAGAGCACAGGGCACATACCATGGGACAGAGCACAGGGCACATTACATGGGATAGGGCACAGGGCACATTACATGGGACAGGGTACAGAGCATATTACAGGGAACATCACGTGAAACAGGGCACATTACATCAGGCAGGGCACATTACATGGAACAGGGTACAGGGCACATTATATAGGACAGAGCATAGGGCACATTACATGTGACAGGGCCCATGGCATGGGACATACTGTTAGACACAGTGTAGGGGACACAGCTGGGCATACCACTGTGCCGGCTTCCTTCTTCTTCTACCCAGCTTCAGAGGCAGCTTTCAGCAATCCTCCAGTGGTATGCTGTTTCCCACCGGCCCCTCCTCCCCTCTTCCTATCCTGTTCATTCCAGATGATGTCATGCTTGTATGGACAGGAAGGGAGGAGCTCTCTACAGCCAATAGTATGCCTGCCCCTTCCCTACATGTGTGTCTAGGCAATCTACCTGTCAGCTGCCTGCGACTGACTGGTAGAAACCCCGACTGAGAAACACTGCGTTAGGCAAATTAAGTGGCCGCGAGGCCCCTATAAGCATGAGGTCTTAGGCAACTGCCTAATTTGCCTGATTAAAAACTGCCTCTACCTGACAGGGATTCTAACCCTTCCTCTCTCTATCCAAGACTAACAAAAAAGCTTTGACTTGCAAACACTTCAAAAAAAGTTAGTAAAGATATTGGAATATGCTAATAACTCATAGGAGGAGATTTGCTAAAACTGGTGCACTCAGAATCTGGTGCAGCTGTGCATGGTAGCCAATCAGCTTTTAACTTCAGCTTGTTCAATTAAGCTTTGGCAATAAAACCTGGAAGCTGATTGGTTTCTATGCAGAACAGCAACAATTTTTAGACTCTGCAGTTTTAATAAATAACCTCCTATTCTACTGACCATGGTCTTTGCCCTTTGTAATGGAATTATGTGTTTTCCTTACACATAATTCCATTACAAAGAAAATCCCCTTTCTTTGCACTCACTACAGACTGGTTGGTTGACAAACACAATTTGCAGTTTTAAATAAGTATTAACACCCAATACATTAGGAAAAGAAACAGTGTTAGTCTTTTTATTTCACTGCTTTATTGAATTCCGAGGAGTGCTAATTCCTTAAAGTAAATCATCTTTAACAAAGAATAAAATTCTTTAAAGTGATTTCGGTTTCAGAAGATGTGTCAAATAAAAAATGTAAATTAATATTAATGTATCCTGTCTCCTAAAATGACAGTATTTTAGGAATGAGATAAATGCTGATATTTTATTGAATACGGTTCAAAGTCTAGCACTTTACAAATATAGAAACAAATGTGATGTTTCTAGAGACACTGCTTTTTTCCCAATTTTTAAAAATCATACATTTCATTTTAAAGATGGTACCTTACAAAAAACACAAATGTCATCACTCTTCAGGAAACTTCTCCAGTGGAAATTATACCTACTCCAGTTTCATGGAAGTCCATATCTAGATCTAGCGCTAAGGTTACATGTGTTTATGACAATGATACCTCATATCAAAATAAAACAATGAGAGACTATCTTATCACAGCAGCAGCTCATAGTTCTCACTGTAATATGTGATATAAACTGTTTTTTTATATCTTGACGTGACCAAAATCAGACTCACTAACGCAGATTAAGAAATATGTTTTATGCTACAGTTGCCAGGCAACTGTTCAGGTATGACGCACCATTTTTAAGTGGATCTCTGAGGCTCTGTCTAGCTCTATTCACTGCCTTATTTACAGCATATAATAATAGCTTTAGAGGTTTAAAAATATCAAATGCGTGCATAACTTTTAACCTTAGGTCAAAGACATTTTTCAAGAATATAACACATTGACTTATTTTCAAGCAGTCACTTTAGAGGAGTAGGAAAAACTTACTTTTTTCAAGTATTAACTAACATAAATTGTATCCACAGTTAGATCCTGAAGTAGAACTATAAGTACAGTAAAGTGACATGTCACTTGCAGCAAAGGTGTTGTGTCCAGTCAACTGATTGTGCTCAGGCTAAGAGATACAGTCTAGAAGAATGATGCCAGGGTCAGAAAACCAGAAGTCAGCGTAGTCAGGAGCAAAAATTAGGAACAGGAATCAGAAGAGAAGTCAGCTAGATTGAGTTCTACACAGGAACACAGGCAGGAACACACTGGAGACCATAGACCACGCAAAGGCAAGGAGGAAACGAGCTAAGCTGCTAAAATAGCAAAAAGGGCTGGCTATAGGCTGAAGTAATGAGGCAGGTAATGGTATCCAGGTGAGTCACTGTGGAGACAACAAAGGGCTGGTAATTAACCAACAGCTGAGCAGCTTCTGAGCACTGAAAGAAAAATCCCGCCCGTTAAGTAGCAAGAGACCAGCCCTGACAGGTAGTCATTAAATGATGAAAGCTCAATCATTAAATAATTCTTTAAAGTTTCTGTAAAGCTCCTTGTCAGTCCCTGGTCCTGAATGTAAGGTGGCTAACAGTGAAATAGCATGTTACCTAGTGTTGGATGATCAGCCACCAGCAAGAGAGGCCTTGAGTTTTCTTTATAAGCTGTTTGTTGTTACTGGTTTAATTTACCATTGTCCTTTGTGTTATGTGCCTGTGATCTTCCATTTCCTCCCCCACACAAGATATACTGCATCTTGCACTACTCCCGAATGAGCCGCTTAGTAATTTTGACTCTCTGTTCTGTGCCTCGACCCCAAGAACAACATCAGTCCTCTGACACACCTGGTTGGATGAAAGTCACTGCAAGCACTTATAATAACATGAGCATATAAACCTTTACCTTTATGGTGAACTAATATCAGGAAATAGATCCAAGACCATTTAGTAGTAAATGAATTCAATGCACTGGTGCAGTTTAGGATAAATGATGACTACACAGCAGACAGATTCATACACAGTCTGCTAGACAAGGTAAATACTATGCCAAGGTAACTTGAATAGAGTTCTTTACCACTAAACTGAAAAATCAACAAATTCAGCAATAAAATAGTGCATTTAGGCATCAACTGCAATGTGAGTGGTAAATTTATAAATGTGGTGCACTCTAGAGGGGGTTAGACTATAGCCCAGGTCTACTGCAGAATTATTCCTACTCCCACAGGCAATACTAGGAGCCCTTGTACAGTGACTTATCCAGACGGACAGTCCTATACCCTATACTTCATCCAGTTAGCGTTGCTGCACATCCTGCTGTTGGTGCACAACTCGCCATTGGTGCTCATAAGCATAGTCCCCATGGGAGTTTTCATGCAGTATTGTAAGATATTGGGTAAGAGCCTAGTTCTTTTAAACATAGTTTACAATAAAGACAGCAGGCTGTGGCCATTAGGTCCTCTCACCAGTCCAGCGATACAGCCATGGAAGCCCCACAACATGTAGGGGGTCCTCTGGTTATCCAGCAGTACAGTTCTAGCATTAGTGCAGCATGGGGCTTCCTCCATTAATGACACAGTCCCAGTTGCTATGTTCTCCAGTTCTCTCTCTCATCTCCCAGCTGTAAGCCCGTGGCCTTTGCTCTAGCTAATACCAAGTCAGGACAGAGGATGTCTCACTTTGAATTCCGCCAGCAGAAAGACCATGCTATTCAAACAGCAGCCTGAGAAGATAATGCTCTTTTCTCCTCTCCTGTCCTGGCCACCCCTGGGAGCTGTAGTCCTTTGAGTAATGGAAGTCCACAATAACTCTCCCTTCCTAGACTTCAATTCCCACACTCCATTTCGATAAGCTTCAAAGTCTATGAGGCACAGTTGACTTGTCTCTCTAATGGGAGGCAACAGTGTACTGAAGTCCAGCATGTCTGTTTGGTCACAGCTCAAATGTGTTGCAGACAGTGTTACAGGTTGCTCTTGCAGCCATGTTTGTGACTACATGTATAAACATGTTCACCTCCATTACTGCATATACTCCTTCACCTTTATTAATCACAATGGCAGTTGCTGATATCAAATGTCAATAGTGATAACAAGAATATTTAAAATTTGTATTCATAGCTTTGTTTACCAAATAAATAATACCTACAGTATGTGCCCAATTATTAAAAACACCCAGTAATCATTTCACGAAACGTTCAATACAACTTTTCATTTTCATATATGAAATGTTTGGTGGTCGATTAACAAAATAAAAATTTATGAAAGGGTCTATAAGATGAACAGTACATATTTTACATTTGTGATTGCCATGATAGGTCATCACATGATACAGAGCTGCTCTGATTGGCTCTGTACACTGTGTCTGTTCACAACCATTAACCTCCCTGGCGGTATTCCCAAGTGTAGCTCGGGGTAAAGTTTCAGTACCACAATCGGTAACCCCGAGCTACACTCGGGCTTACCATGCGGTGCTGCTCCGGGATTTTTTCTTCTCTTACCTTGTCCTGCACTCCCACAATGTCCCTCCTGCAGTGTCCCCTGCAATGTCCTCCGGCGGATGCCAGCATCTGTCTTCTGGGTTTCATCCCCTGCAACGTCGGGACGTACGAGGGACGGAACAGAGGGAAATTTGAAAATGACAAAAAGTGACATTCACTAAATTCACTAAAACCACATAGTAAAACATTACTGTATGAAACCATTTCCCATACATTTTGTTCCTAGTGCTTTGTCCTGTGCCCTGCCTGCATTTTTACTGTTCTTTCTGCCTGGAAACTGAGAAACGTCCATGGCGTCCAAAAAACGTCCCTTTAGGTCAAAATAAGTTTTAAACCAGCTAGAGAACAGCGATAGTAAATTAGAACCACTTGCAGAATTGAGTGATAATGATTTGTGGGGAAATTCGTCATCAGACACTGAAAACGATTTTGCGACTTTGCTCATTGATGTGCAAACCTAGCGCTATATTTCATATTTCAGTGTTTTTGGTTTGATTATATTATTGAATTACATTTATTATTATTATATTATTTTTTATGATTATTTATTAAATTATAATTTATGATTTTGTGTTTCAAATTTTAACATACCCGGGATGTTTACTAGACTTGTTCGGACAGATTTCAGTGAGTTATTCCTAAAAATTACAGGTCTACAATAAAAAAAATGCATATTTCCATGCAAAAAAATTTACCACTTTGAGCACAGAAATATGGACATAATCAGACTGATATGGAGGTTAATAGACATCCACCTCCACACAGTTTTTTTTTTTATTGCAATACAGCAGTAGGGAGCCAGATAAAGCAATCCGTTATACTTGCTAGAGCTAGTTCCTGTGGAAGTCTATTCCATGTTTTACAGTCCTTACAGTAGAATCATATGGGGACATATTGAGCAATTTGGGGTCTGTACACAAAAACATGAAGAATCCCTTAGGTTTTCTTTCCAAAATAAAGTAGAACTAAAGGCAAATATTAAGAGCTCAGTTTTGGATAGACTGAGTTTGAGGAAGTGGTGTGACATCCAGACTGATATGTTGGTCAGTAAGTTAGTGATGCGTGAGGAGACTGATGTTGTGAGCTGAGGGGTAGAGAGATAGATTTGGGTGTCATCAGCATAGAAATTATATTGAAAGCCGTGGGAGGCAATGGATCAACTGAACCAGGAAGGAGGTATAGATCGAGAATATGAGAGGTCCAAGAAAAGAACCTTTGGGGATCTCGATGGAGAAAGGAAGAGGAGAGGAGTATGTAAGCAAAACTGACGGTGTGGTGGGATAGGTAGGATGAGAACCAATGAAGACCACAGTCACAGAGACCAAAGAAGTAAAGTTTTTTGGGGAGGAGGCTGTGGTCAACCATATCAAAGGCAGCCGAAAGGTCCAGAAGTAGGAGTACAGAAAAGTGTCTATTGGTTTTAGCTGTTAGTAAATCATTTGTGAGTTTTAGGAAATCTATGGTTGTCAGCAGGGTTACCAGAAACAGCATCTCCTTTGGAAGATTCCCCCCTGTAACTGTTCTGGGGACAATCCAAAATGTGGATTTTTCTGTTACTTTCACTTTCAGTGATGATAACACTACATTGTAAACATATATAAAGGAAGTGAAGATCAATAAAGGGGCACAGACAATAATAAAAACTTTGCTGGATGTTCCAATCCCTCTCCATTCTATCCAAAACCAAAAATGTTTTGCCTTAAATTATACTTTAACTAATATTTTTTTATTAGATCAAGAATTTTTGGAAGATACTCTATAAAGTCACAAAAATTGTGTACCCCATTTCTCCTAGCTGAGATTTCTGATTTCAGTAATAACTGAACTTTGTCATACTAGTTGTACATATTTGTAATAATTATTCCTGTTCCTGAATGAACAACTGGTTTCTGTAACCATCTGAACATCTGTGCAGGGGAATTACGTTCTTTGCCTTGTAGATTTTGTGCTTGATTTGGTTAACCTCATTTTGTTAGTCAAAGCAATATTAAGACCTCTTTTAGGTCCTCTTTCAAGGACTTGTTATAGCCATTCTAGATGATGAGTCATATGAATATAAAATGACAGAGTGTGACATGACGAGGAGTCCTGCTGAGAAGCTGACACTAATTGTATGTTTTTGTCCGCTACATGTTTGTAATCTTTTTCTCCCTTAGTAAATTTTTCTCTTTTCTCTTGCTTTTTGAAGTTCCTCGGATGCTTGCTCTTGCCTTGTGTTGTTGTGAACTCCAGTTTTTACCCCTGGCAGTACCTATCCAGGCACTGCTCTCTTTTCTGATTCATTTCTGTGTCTTGTTTGTTTGCTTTCTTACAGCACTGAAAGAATTCATTTACAAAACCCTTCACTGATTTTCATCTAAGTTTTGTGCAACTCTTCCAAAGTTGAATAGGGGATTTGTTCATTAACATAAATATTCCTGTACAAATACAAAATGGAAATAGGCTGGATTTACCAAAATATAACTACTATAGGTGCATGATTACAATGCATTTATAGGTTAGTCCTTAAAACAGAACAAAGAACAATGATGTAAAAGATTAGTAAGTCCCAGCAAACAGATTTAGGTTCGTTGTTTCATTTTCTAGAATACTGGAGTCATAAGACAGCCATAGACAGTTAAAATCTTGGCTGGTTCAGCAGGAAGCGGCTGCGATTTGAACCATGTATGGACAGGCTGAATGTACCCATGTGATTGATTGATCAACTTGGGTACAACCAGCCTACCTGATTTTATATGCAATTATTGCTACCGGTTGTTATCGCTAGCAGTAATCACCATCTTCTACCCTGCTGCCCCCCCCCACTGAGAGAACTCAGTGGCCCAGCAACCTGTAGTTGCAAGAAAGAAATTTGCACCATCTATGGCCTACCTTACTTTTGATAGTGCTGTCCTAAACCCTGTGCTCGCTGCAATGTTATCTAAAGCAGTCTTATCAGCCCTGTCCAGTTTACCTTGGTGAGCTAAAAAATAACTCCCCTCTATGCAATGGAGGTAAGGAGAGGGGAGGTGTTCTGCAGTGCTAACACACTTCCTGTTCTAGGATGTCAAGGCCGCTCCTCTATGGATATAGTATGGTGTCACACTAGAACAGGAAGTGCTTTACCGGCAGTATCACCCAGTTCAGGGTGGGAAAAAAAAGCCTTAAAAATGAACTAATGCAGTCACCACATCAAAGGACTGGTAAGCTGCAAAATATTACATTTTTGTTCTTGAGTTTGATATACATTACTTGATCAGATATGATTAAACAAAAGATATCCAACTAGCCTTATCCATGCTTTTGCTCAGAGAATGCCTCTCAACGTTCTTTACAAATGCCTTATGAATTTCTTTACTTTAGAAAGCTCCTTTGCACAAAAGGAAGCTTTTCAACTCCCCACATTCTTTGTGCATATATAAGCATATATATTGTGCTTATGCCTTGCAGATGGAAACTATGTTATACCAGTCTCATCAAGCAGACATTACATGTTGACTGACTTTCAGTGAATAATATCGTTCAGTACTCCATACTGGGACACCCTGTGAAGCGATTGACCCACCGAGTGATGGAAGGCAGCTGCATTCTTGTCACCTCAGAAGCAGTCTCACAGGTAGTTATAATTAATATGGAAGAACCAAACAGAAACACTCTACAGAGCTCAAGGGAGATGTGGTGGACATGACAAAACTTTGCATGCTCCTAGTCTCTGATGGTTGTCCAGTGCTCACTATGCCTTGCAAATAGAAAGGGTGCACCAGCTTAGTGCATTGTCCAAAGCACCATTTATTTTATAGGAATGTAGCACCCTCCTAAATAGGTGCTAGGATTAGTTAAATCTAGGGCTGGCTCACTGTGTTCAGTGGAGCTGTATTTTTGTTTGTGCTTGACTCACTGTAACCAGTTTGGCTGTAATTGTTGTGTTAATTAAAGTTAGTTGTGGTCACTGTAATCTGTGCAGCTGCATGTGATTAGATAAGTCTAAGATAAGATAAGAAAACTCAGCTGGCAGGATCATTTTTTAAATTTTTCCATTGCTTTTTTTATTTTTCCCTTACAGATTTCAGAGTTTGTAAAAGTACCCCTAAACCACGGATGCTAAACTTGCGGCCGTCCAGCTGTTGCCAAACTACAAACCCCATGAGGCATTGCAAGATTGACAATTACTAGCATGACTCCCAAAGGCAGAGGCATGATGGAACTTGTAGTTTTGCAACAGCTGGAGGGCTGCCAGTTTGACACACTGGCGCTAAACCATATATTTTCTGAAAGCACATGACCAGTAAAATAAAGAAGGCACTACTGATTTTTATGCCCCCCCCCCATGATATTTGCGCCTTTTTATATATACTAAATTCATTATTAGCAGATACAAACACAGCAGATTTTACTCAATTCCTACTGAATATAAAAGCTTAACTGTATTGAGTTAAATAACAAATATTTGGAAATTTTAAATTGCGCCTTTTTGCGAAATGGTGAAAATCAAACATCCGCAAAACATCCGCAAAACTGTAAATAACTAAATTTCTCTAAAAATCTGGAGGTTTTAATTTTTCGCTTACAGCTTTCAGAGTTTGTAAAAGACCCCCCAAACCAAATATTTTCTGAAAGTACGCGATCAGTAGAATACAAAGAAGGTGCTATTCATTTTTAAGTCCCTGTAATAATTGCGCAATATTTTTGCTAAACGTACACTAAAATCACTAATGGCAGATACAAACACAGCACATTTTACAAAACCTTCTGCTAAATTTCTTCTAAATATAAAAGTTTAACCTGTATTGAGTTAATAAATAACAAGTATTTGTACATTTTAAATTGCACCTTTTTTTGAAATAGTGGAAATCGTATATATATATTTCTATATAAATCTGGAGGTTTTCATTTTTCACATACAGCTTTCAGAGTTTGTAGAAGACCCCTTAAACCATACATTTTCCGAAAGCACATGACCAGTATAATAAAAAGAAGGTGCTACTGGTTTTTAGGGCCCCATGATATTTTCACAAATGTTTATCTAAACAATATTTTTGCTAAAAATACACTAAAATCATTAGTAGCAGGTGCAAACAGCAAATTTTACAAAATTCCTGTTTTAAATCAAAAGACACTAAAACCCTTATTAGCATCATAAACACAACATAACTTTCAAAATTCCTGCTAACTTTCTACTAATGCCTCATTTATATGGGGTGTTATAAAGCGTATGCCCATTGAAGGCTGTATGGAGGGCCGTGTTTACCCACATAGGTGCTCCATGCATCCATGTGCGGGCAATCCCATTCATGACAATTGGGATGCAGCGGCTGTAAGAACAGATCTGACATCCATGCAGGTGTAGGTGTATGGCCCCAAACTCAGACAGTGTGAGCTCAGGGACATGCACCCACACAGATGTCAAGCTGGGAGCAGTGGTTGTGTCCATGCAGCCTCTGTGTCCCAACTGACATGAATGGGACTATCTGCACAGGAATGCACAGAACATCTGTGCATTCTCCTGCAGCCACTGTGACCCAATTGAGATCGATGGGACTGCCTGCATGGGAATGCAAGGAACAGCTAAACACAGCCTCGTTGCAGTATGCCCCACATGAATGAGCTCCAAAGCCTTGTTTAGAATTGTGGTTGGGGGGCAGAAAAAATGTGCTGCTGAGCTGTGTTTCTGCCACCAGCCAACCATCCATTATGGTGCAATAGGCAGCAGACGGGAGTGTTTACATGCTGTGGCTGCAGTGCTTCGCTTTAAACCCATAGCAAAGTTGCTTCGCTTTGCACCCACCAAACACTACACATTCAAGTCAGTGGGGAAATGCCACAAATGTCCTGCAACTGCGTGCAATACACGTGGTTTCGACGCATTTGTCTGCAAATATGGGGTTAAAACAGGTGGTGAGGAAGCAGTGCATCGCTTCCTCACCACCTGTCAGTAGCCACTGGAGTGTGAACTTAATCGGATCGAGCTACGGAGGCAAGGGAGATTTACTGTAGATGCATGTCTAAATCTACCCTTAGGCCCCTTCCACATGCTTGATCTGTGGGGAATCTGTCCGCTGATTCCCGCTGAGCAGGTAGATGGCTGGTCCGCTCCATTTATGCAGAACAGACACAGACATAGCCCACTGTACTCTATGGATGAAGGGATGTAAATGGACCACTTGTCCATTTACACCTGACTGCCATCGGTTCCGCTACACGGATGGGGAACGGATCCCCATCTGTCTGTTTTCAGCGGATCAGATTGGATATAGGTGGGTATAAACAAACATAAGTCAGTTTACATCCACCACTCTATAGAGGATAATGTAGGGTCTGATTGGGTCTGCCTAAAAAACTGACCGTATCGGTCTGTCCATGTGAAAGCAGAGTTACTATATTTTTTTAATAGGCCCAATTTAGTTATTTTATTATTTTTTACAGATTGTTTTTTTAGGGGGCTTTGGAGAGACATCAGGGGTTTAAACAGACCCCTAATGTCTCTTTTTCGAGACAGAGAAAGGGGCTGAGGATAGTCCCTTTCTCTGCAGCCAGAGCTGCACTGTAGGTGAATGAGATTTGAGTCTGCTTCAAGACTCCTATTCATTCACAAACACTGTTTACTATACTTCAATAGTGAATGAAGAGAAGCAATTGGTATCACTTGCTTTGTTCATTCAGGGAAGAAAGAAAGGGGGCTGGTAAAAACATGTTTACCAGCTGCCCCCCCCCCCCTCCACTCGCCATCTGGATGCTTTAATGCCGATCTCCTGGAACAGGACAGCGGAGGAGGGGGGAGGGAGAGCAGGCCAGTAGAGCTGCATAGACTGGGCCACTGAGGATTGGCCACTGGCTTTAAATAACCCATTTGAACCCCTCCAATCTAGTTTTCAGCAGCATAGAAACCGCCTTGGTCAAAGCCACTAACGACCTTCTGTTAGCTTCTGATTTTGGCTCACTAACTATTCTTATTCTACTGGATCTTAGTTCTGCCTTTGATACTGTAGACCACAATTTTTTACTCTCTCACCTTAAAACCATATTTGGAGTCTCAGAATAGGCTCTGAAGTGGATTAAGTCATATCTTACTGATCACTATCACTTTGTTTCTTTTGGTGGATTTCAGTCTGAAATCGGTCCAGTCCAGTACAGTGTTCCTCAGGGCTTAATCTTGGGTCCCTTACTTTTTAGCATTTACATGTTTACACTTAGCCAGCTGCTTAGGTCACATGAGCTCAATTATCACTTCTATGCTGACAACACTCAGATATGCATGCACATTAAACCAGATTCTACTTTGGCTGCTTCTGCCCTATCTAACCGTATTATGATATTAAAACTTAGATGGCCTATAATTTCCTTCAATTAAACTGTGACAAGACTGAAGTCATACTTATTGGCACCCCCCATTAATTGTGTAAGGCCAGTCCTGGTAGACTATCTATCGATGGCACTGTACTTCATTCTACATTGAAAAGTCTAGGGGTGATATTTAATTCTAGCTTAACCTTTCATCCACATGTACAAAATGTTGTCAGAACATCTTTTTTCCACTTCAGAAACATAGTTTGGCTACATCCTATGCTATCATACACTGTAGCTGAAAAGTTGATCCATACATTTGTGTTCTCCCGACTTGACTATTGGAATGCTCTACTCACTGGTGTACCTAAATCGACTATTAATTAACTACAATATGTATAAAACTCTGCAGCCAGACTCCTCACTAGGTCTGGTACAAGTGACCATATTACCCCTATTCTGGAGTCCATGCACTGACTACCCATCAGGTTTCGCATAGACTTTAAGATCCTCTTGCTCATCTATAAGGCTCTTCACAGCTTGGCACCCCATTATCTGCCTGAACCTTTCTCAACTTACTCCCCCCCCCCCCCCGTAACCTCCACTCATCAAATTCTGGTGTTCTGTGTGTGTCCCCTACACACCTACACTCGATGGGAGACAGAACCTTCTCCTGCTATGCTCCAAAACGCTGGAAATCACTTCCAAGGAACATCTGAGAGTCATCTTCTCTAAACTCATTCAAATCAAATCTAAAAACTTCTTTAGACAAGCTTTCACATAATGGTCTCTTTTTCCTTAGTTTTATCCTATATATTTCTTGTTTGTTTTCTTTGTAAAGCGCTTTGAAAAGAAACCTTCAAAAGGCGCTACATAAAATAAAGTTTATTAATAATAATATAAATAAGATTATTATTATCCAACCAAATGGCAGATAAGTTTATTGTTAAGGTTTATAAACACTTTATTTCTGAATTCATTAATGAAATTTTAGAACATGCATCATGAACTAGAGTCAATATATGCTATTTTGTTATGCTGAATTAAAATATCTATGCAGGCTCACCTTTATAAAACTGTCCTTGAAACCATGCAAGATCCTTGTTTTATTTAGCAATATGAACCATGTGACATGGGAGTTTTTATAAAACAACTTCCCTACTGGAATGTAATTAAGAATATATCAGCGCCTAATATAGAACAGATGTTACACCAATTGCATTATCTTTTGTCTCTGCAGTGATAGTACAACAAGAGAGGATGCTTGCCTAATGATTCCTGCATGCAGGGTTGATTTTTAGGTCATATAGAGGTGACATAGCAGCAGCTTTGTTTTTCACACTGTTACTTCTTTTTTTTTATAACTACCTGAACAACTTAAAGAGCCAGGCATCCTAAATTACAGATAGATTTATTTAAAATAGCCAATAAAAACATAAACACAATTATTTCTTGGGCAATTCCAGACTAGAGATACAGTATGGAAGATGGAGTTTGACACTGTAAGAACCTTTTTGAAGATGCAACTTTGTGGGTTCTAGTTGTAGGAATGGTAAATAATTAACAAAGTTTTAAAATATTACTATTATTATATTCATACTAAAATATGTACTAATTACTGTACACTTGCCCATTTTCCTACAGTAAACACAAGACTTTAGCTGCATGAAAATACATTTAAAGTAGAACTCTTTTACTAGATAATGTTCACTTTGTAGGAGGTTGGGCGAGCCCAGGAAAATCCATTAAACTCTGAACACCACTGAAGAGCTGAATCTTGTGTTTTTTTACAAGGCCAATATAGCAATGAAAACCGTTTTTTAATTACTATTTAATGTGGAGAGAGTCTTTTAATGTGGCTTAAAGGGCAACTTTGAAAATACACAAATTACTTAAATAGCATGCTTGTGATACCTTAAAGCTCCATGTGAAGTTGTGGATGCAGTATGATGTACCCTATTAAAAGTGACATTCTGTGTTTACAAACAGCAGCTGGGAAGCTGTTATTTGGCAGTGGTAGCAGTGTATCTGTTAAATGACAGATCCCTGCCAACCTCTATTTTTCAGCAAGCCAGGAGATCTTTCATTCAGCAGTGGTATCACTATCACCTTTATAAAGCAAATCATGTTTGTAAACAAAGGAGCCAGGGATCCTGGATGACCTCACTGATGGCTATTCAACATCATCTGGTGTCACATATCTTGATGAATCTACACCACTGGACGGACATTGAATTTACAATAGGGGAGCATTGGTTTGTTTCTTTTACCACCTCAATACCATCATATTATAACCCTTTATTTTACAAGCCATATTAAGTTTGTGGTGCTGTGATAGTTTGACTGAAACTTACTCAGTCATGCAACACTGTAACCAAATGAACTTTATATCTTTTGTTTGACAGGATGAGCTTTCGTTTGGTGGTATTTAATAAAGATTGGATTATTTATATTTTTCTGTGTACAGAAAAAAGGAAAAAAGACCAAACATTTTGATCAAAAACCTGTTTATTTTTATACTTTCTAGTATAAAACATATCAAATAAAAGGGCCGGGGCAGTATAAACATCCCCAAAATAACCACTTTTTGGAAAGCGGACACCCTAAGGTGAATTTATTTTTTTCCATAATTTTTTTTACAAATGAAGAAATATACTGGTTAAGGTCTTCTTAGCCTTTAAAAGTCACCTACTGAAGTAAAGTTCAAGTCTTCTTTTTTCTAGTGGAAGAACTTTCCTTGGAGGATGAATTTGCCTTACACTGAAATTGTATTGTGTTCAAGGGCTAGACCTCATGGATAAACTAAAAACACCCCAAAAAAAAAAACACAACCATTAACATTTAAAACCCCTCACCTCCCTCACTTTAAAGCTTAAAATGAAATTCTCCCAATCAACATTAGCAATTTTTGATCCTTATGTTGCTAGCATTAGTAAATTGATGGGAAGGCATATAATATTCACTCTACTTGTTTTAAACTTTTTTCTTGTTCAAAATGTTTATTTAAAATAAAGAGTCAAAAAATTTACAACCATAGAAATGGATCAGTATAAGACATGGAGTGACATGAAACCATGTTGGACACAGTGTACGTCAGATATGTGAACAATACAATTCTAAGGATGTATCGATGTACACAAATAGTGTTCATGCTGTAATATGTGATGAAGACAAACGGAAATAAGGTAAACAGTTATGTATGTCCTCACATGTGTGACTGAGGGGTCAGTAAACCATTAAGTAATTAGGATTCTAGTGCTCACAGAAACCGCTTAACAAAATAAACTGAGGTGCCAATGAGAAGTAGAATGGGTGAATTAAACATCAAGTCTAATAGTGACCCTTCGAAAAAGTGATAAGCTAAAGAGAGAGGACAGAGATGTTAAGTTGGAGTAGAGAGGGGGTGTAAAAGACAAGGAGGGGAAGGAAGGAAGGAAGTGGAAAGAAGAGGGGGGAGAAGGAGGCCCGGAGTGCCAGCCTATGGTTGGCTTTGTAGACAAGCCAATTCGCAATGAATAAAAGATCACCTAGAAAAAATCATGATAACAAGAGAGTATCATCAAATTGTGGGGGCAGGAAATTGTGCAAGGTTGCCACAGTTTAGTGTGCTATTTGACCCTATTCAGTAGGACCGCATCTATTTTAGCTTGGATCATGGCCTTAGTGACCCTATGTTTGGTTTCCAATACACTAAAAGAGTTTGTCTTCCAGGCTTTCATGTTGGTTTGTTTAGCTGAAGTTGTCACTTGGAGGAATCATTTGTGTTCAACCCGTTTTGTTTTAAACTTTTTTTACATGTCTTCATTTACTTCCTGGTTCCAAAATTATGTCTTTCAGGATGAGAGGAGGGGCTTTCTTAGCTAAGCCCCAGTTCCATAGCTATGGTTAACAAACCTCAGTGCGATCTAATGCTGAAATTGCAAGGTTCCCAAGCAAGCTCCCTCTCAGTAACCACCCCGGCCCATGTTCCACCAAAAGGAGAACATAGTCTCAAAGAGCAATGTGGCAGGACAATGGGCCTTTGAAGCAACTCCTAGCAAAGTCAGCGGTCATTCCTACTGGCCCTAGCCACAATACAGTTTGAAACGAATGTGGCTAGGACCTGGTGAAGCGCTGATGGAGTGCCCAGGCTAGATGGAAATCCGGATAGGCATAAAAGTCAACTAGTGATCAACTCCTTTTGGTTAACTTGAAAACACAATAAAACACAGAGTTCTCCTGCAGCCCCAAGTCAGTGACACTCCCAAATGTTAACAGTAGTACTATTTAAGTTTGTGATTGCTCTGATTGGCTATAACAGTGATCACAATGCTGTGATTGACCGACAGAAAGATAACAATCAATCACTGTTATTGGCTCTGTGCCTGTTGCCTATGAATTTCACTGTCCAACTGTAAACACCAGTGTGTGTTTAAAAGCAAATTTGTCTTTATTGTTTTACATAAATTTAACAAGCAGAGCACAGGAAAAATAAAAAACAAGTACAAATCCAGTATCAAAAGAAAAACATCAGAGAGGTAGTTATGATTCATGGGGATAAATAAAAATAGTGCAATATAACAGCGTGAGGAAAGGATCAATAACCGATATCACGGAGGTATAACATAACAATTTGCCAGGGGGGTATCCCCTGGCACGGTGTATGGACCAATGTGAAAGAACTCTGCATAACTAAGATGGTAAATTGTAATTTAGGAGAAAGAGAAAAGGGAGAAGAAGAAAGAAGAGAAGAAAGAGAGAGAGAGGAAAAAAAAAAGGGAGGGGAGGAGCCAGAATGAAATAGAAAAGGGGGAGCCAGTGTAAATGGTATTGAAGGAGAAAAAAGAAAGAAGAAGGGGGTGGGGAGCGGGGACAGCAGTAAGCAGAAGCAAAATAGCTGCCCATGAGTGTCACGGGGAAGCAACCTTGATGTACATAGCACGGCATGAGCAATAGAGTCTAAATGGCGGAAAAAGCCGAAATGAGATCGAGTTGGTGGAACAAGGCACAGCTCCACTAGAGCGTAGCAGGGGCACACATATCATGGAGAGTCATAGAGGAGGAGAAATGAAGCCAGACCGACCACAACAGCTTATGTTTATCATAAGTATTATTAGTAAATGCCAGCATCTCCTCCATATGCATGGTATCATTAAGCACAGAGACCCACATCGGAAGGGGGGGGGCGCCGATTTCCAAAAAAGAGGTATTAATTTGCGGGCTGCAGACAGGAAGAAACACAACAGACATTTCTTCTGTGATGCCCGGGAGCCCGGAAATATAGAAAGAAGAGCAATTTCCAGAGAAAGGGTCAAGGACTCCCCGTAGGTCTCATTATACACAGCAAAGACCTGCTGCCAAAAGGGTTGTATTCAATCACAATCCCACCAAATGTGGAGTTGTGTACCAACAGCTCTCTCACAGCGCCAACAAAGATCAGGTGTAGAAGGAAAAATTTTGTGTAGGGAGAGGGGATCCCTGTACCATTGGGAAAGAAGCCTAACCTCCCTAGCGGTATGATTCTTTCCGATTTTTTGTGTTGAAAGCAGTACCTTTTTTTCGCATGGAAATAGTTTTTTATTGTAGGCTGTAATTTTTAGGAAAATTTCCCCACAAATCATTATCACTCAATTCTGCAAGTGGTTCTGATTTACTATCGCTGTTCTCTAGCTGGTCTAAAACCGCTTTTGATGTAAAGGGACGCTTTTTGGACGCCATGGACGTTTCTCAGTTTCCAGACAGAAAGAACAGACAAAATGCAGGCAGGGCACAGGACAAAGCACTAGGGACAATACAGTGGGGATCGAAAGTTTGGGCACCCCAGCCAAAAAATTGTATTAATGTGCATAAAGAAGCCAAGGAAAGATGGAAAAATCTCCAAAAGGCATCAAATTACAGATTAGACATTCTTATAATATGTCAACAAAAGTTAGATTTTATTTCCATCATTTACACTTTCAAAATAACAGAAAACAAAAAATGGCGTCTGCAAAAGTTTGGGCACCCTGCAGAATTTATAGCATGCACTGCCCCCTTTGCAAAGCTGAGACCTGCCAGTGTCATGGATTGTTCTCAATCATCGTCTGGGAAGACCAGGTAATGTCAATCTCAAAGGTTTTAAATGCCCAGACTCATCTGACCTTGCCCCAACAATCAGCACCATGGGTTCTTCTAAGCAGTTGTCTAGAAAACTGAAACTGAAAATAGTTGACGCTCACAAAGCTGGAGAAGGCTATAAGAAGATAGCAAAGCGTTTTCAGATGTCAATATCCTCTGTTCGGAATGTAATTAAGAAATGGCAGTCATCAGGAACAGTGGAAGTTAAAGCAAGATCTGGAAGACCAAGAAAAATATCAGACAGAACAGCTCGCAGGATTGTGAGAAAAACAATTCAAAACCCACATTTGACTGCACGATCCCTCCAGAAAGATCTGGCAGACACTGGAGTTGTGGTACACTATTCCACTATAAAGAGATACTTGTACAAATATGGTCTTCATGGAAGAGTCATCAGAAGAAACTTCTTCTATGTCCTCACCACAAAACTGAACTTTGCAAATGAACATATAGACAAGCCTGATGCATTTTGGAAACAAGTTCTGTGGACCGATGAGGTTAAAATTGCACGTTTTGGCCGGAATGAGCAAAGGTACGTTTGGAGAAGAAGGGGCACAGAATTTAATGAAAAGAACCTCTGTCCAACTGTTAAGCATGGGGTTGGATCAATCATGCTTTGGGCTTGTGTTGCAGCCAGTGGCACAGGGAACATCTCACGAGTAGAAGGAAAAATGGATTCAATACAATTTCAGCAAATTTTGGATGGTAACTTGATGCCATCTGTGAAAAAGCTGAAGTTAAAGAGAGGATGGCTTCTACAAATGGATAATGATCCTAAACACACCTCGAAATCCACGGGGGATTACATCAAGAGGCGTAAACTGAAGGTTTTGCTATGGCCTTTACAATCTCCTGACCTCAACATAATTGAAAATCTATGGATAGACCTTAACAGAGCAGTGCGTGACAGACAGCCCAGAAATCCCAAAGAACTGGAAGACTTTTGTAAGGAAGAATGGGCAAAGATACCTCAATCAAGAATTGAAAGACTCTTGGCTGGCTACAAAAAGCGTTTACAAGCTGTGATACTTGCCAAAGGGGGCAGTACAAGATATTAACTCTGCAGGGTGCCCAAACTTTTGCAGACACCATTTTTTTGTTTTCTGTTATTTTGAAAGTGTAAATGATGGAAATAAAATCTAACTTTTGTTGACATATTAGAAGAATGTCTAATCTGTAATTTGATGTCTTTTGGAGATTTTTCCATCTTTCCTTGGCTTCTTTATGCACATTAATACAAATTTTTAGCTGAGGTGCCCAAACTTTCGATCCCCACTGTATGTATGTGAAATGGGATGAAACAGCAATGTTTTACTATTTAAAATTTAAAAAAAAAATGACATTTTTTAAATGTTTTAAATTTCCCGGCGCCCGTACGTCCCGACGTCACGGGGACCGGAACATAGAAGCCGGATGCCAGCATCGGCCGGAGGAGATAGCCGGGGATGCTGCAGGGGACACATCGCTGGAGCGAAGGACAAGGTAAGTGCTGCAGGGACTCCCTATGCAGCGCCGCATGGTAAGCCCGAGTGTAGCTCAGGGTTACCGCTTTTGGTATAGAAATTTTACCCCGAGCTACACTCGGGAATACCGCTAGGGAGGTTAAAATTCTTTTCTTGTGAGTAGCAAGAAATAGACAATTTATGGGTGAAGTGAAACGACATGGACCACTCCTCCTCCGACACCTCTCTACCTAGGTCCCGAGCCCAAGCCTTAGTGTAGGAAGGGAGTTCAGAGTAAAGAGCGTTATGGAGCACTTTGTAAAGGGAGGCAAGGACATGTCTCGGCAGTTCAGAGAGGGAGCACAGTCGCTTAATCTCAGAAAGTGGACGGTGAATGTTGGAGGAAGAGTGTACGGACTTGCAAAATGAGGATAGGTGTAAAGTGGTCAACCAATCTCTAGACCCACCTTGAAGGAGCGGTAGACCCGCTTGGGGGCAAATAAAGTCCCGAGCTATGGGCCAGGAAGCACGTGTAAAGGGTCCAATAATAGAGGAGCCCAACCCTAGGGGAAGGGTGGGGTTATCAAATAGTGATGACAAAGGAGAGGGATCGGAAGATAAGAGAGCAATTATGCCTCGTTTATACCACAGCCGTAGCACGGCTAAGGTCAAGGGAGAAAAGCCAGAGAAACACTGATAGTCCCGATCGTAACCCCACCAGTGTGTGTTTAACCATATACTCAGATTTTCCATTCTACCTGCGAGCAATTTTCTACAATAGCTGGTCAGGAGGTGGTTAATAAAGTACTTTTGGTTTGGGTGTTTTTTGTTTTTTTGCTTTTTCCTTTTTTGTGAATAAGTAACAAGGGGTACCCCTTACTCATTCACGTGAGGGGCAGATATCTGGGGGCCCCCTTATTGTAAAGGGGATTCCAGATTCTAATCTCCCCGCACAGTCCCCACGTCCACTTTGGGGACAGGATGTTGAGTTAAGGCACTTGCCTCATCCCTCCAAATATTGAGGGCATGTTGCCTGATATTATTCAGACTGTGGACTGGCTGCAGTCCAGGATAAAGGTCTGGTATACATTTTTAGGGGGGCAAAATGCTATTTGCATTTTAAATGTTCTGCTGGTGCTTTAAGAGAAAATTGCCGAGGGTTCCCCGAAAAGATTCCTAAAAGACCGTTGTCTCTTGCCATAAACATGGTAAAGATCATCAGTTTGTGGGTTTTGGTGGTGAATCAATATCATTTGTCAATGCACAACATGATTGATATGGATCTACTAGTCTGGATGGCATGATTGACACTGGATTCACAACAGTGGAATTTTTTTTCTAAGGAACTTTTTCAACGGTGTGGGTGTACTACATCCTTTATTTTTTTTTTTTGAACAGTAACAGGAAGTAAAAAATGAGTAACAAGGAAATAGTAGATAAAAACACCTACATTATTGAAAAAGTACTTTAATTGAAAATAAAAAAACAATGCCCTTGATGGAAATCCAACATCAGTCTCATTCCACAAATGTAGATCCACATAGTTAATGATGAACGATGACCTACAATGCTGACCCATTGACATGACAACCAAGTGCTGCAACATTACCCTACTATTATTCTCATCACAACTGTAAGCTTCCTCGCTCCACTGAAATGTAAACATATATTTGCTCACCAGGGAGCTGTCATTTGTGATGGGGTAGAATCATGGTGACATTGGTTCATCGTGGCACAAGATCAATGTCGTTGGCCAATGTTCATTGTGACTGAAGTGAATCTACAGTGGGGAAAATACTTATTTGCCAACTTACAAACAAATGACGAGTGTATAATTGTTATCATAGGTGTATTTTAACTGACAGAGACAGAATATCAACCAAAATTCCAGAAAAAACACTTTCTTGAGAAGAGGATTTAGGAGGAAATTAAGGGGGATATGATCAACATGTATAAATACATCAGTGGTTCATATAGTGAACTCGGTGTAGAGTTATTCACCCTGAGGTCATCACAGAGGACAAGGGGGCACGCTTTACTTACTGATCACTGTATTAGTGTTTTTGGGGATATCAGTGACCCCAAGTCAGTACCCCCCAATGTCAGAATGTCCGCCGCAGTCCCGCAGTCCCACCATAATTCGCTGGTCACTGCCATAAGTCTCTGATCGCCGCCATAATTCGCTGATCGACGCCATTATTAGTATAAAAAAAAACCTGAAAATCCCAGTATCTTTCCCGCCATTTGTAAACGCTATAACTTTCACGTAAACCTATTAATTTAAACGTATTGGGTTTTTTTTAGCAAAGACATGTCGCAGAATGCATTTTGGCAGAAATTTATGACTAAATTTGATTTTTGCATTTTTTTTTACTGGACATGTTTTATAGCAAAAAGTCCAAAATATTGTTTTTTTTCCTCAAAATTGTCAGACTTTTTTTTTATAGCGCAAAAAATAAAAACCGCACAGGCGATCAAATACCATCAAAAGAAAGCTCAATTTGTGGGGGAAAAAAAGGATGTAAATTTCATTTATGTACCATATTGCATGACCGCGCAATTGTCCGTTAAACTAGCACAGCGCTGTATAGCAGAAAAATGGGGTAAATTGCAGTATTTATACCATAGTTTGTAGATGCTATAACTTCCACACAAAGCAATCAATATACACTTATTGGGATTTTTTTACCAAAAACATGTAGCAGAATACATTTTGGCCTAAATTTATAACCAACTTTGAGTTTACTATATATTTTTTATAGCTGAAAATAAAAAATATTGTTTTTCTTCAAAATTGTTGGCGTTTTTTTGTTTATAGCGTGAAAAATAAAAAGCGCACAGGTGATCAAATTACACTGAAAGAAAGCTCTATTTGTGTGAAAAAAAGGACGCAAATTTCGTTTGGGTGCAGCATTGAATGACCGCACAATTATCAGTTGAATTAGTGCAGTACCAAGTAGCAAAAAGAGGCCTGGTCATTAAGGGGGGTAAATCCTCAGGAGCTCAAGTGGTTAATATATAAAGGAAATTTCTATGGTATGGGTGTTTTTATTTTTGTCCTTTTTTTGTGAATGGGTAAAAAGGACTACTGTATACTCCATACTCATTCATGCAAGTGTAGACCCTGGGTATCCAGGGCCCTCCTAACTTTAGAGGGCTTAAAGATTCCCCACAAGGTACCCTCTGAATGTTAATGGCATGTGGCCTGCTATGGTTCAAGGGGAAAGGGGATACATGCTCGCCCCCTTTCCTGCCCAGCTAGGCTGCACGCATGCATAAGGGTCTTTTATGGATCTTTTCTTTTTTGTTTTTTCATTTTCTAAAATGGTGCTAAATTCTCCTTACTATTGAAACAAGACACCTATCCAGGCATGCAGCCTGGCTGGACAGAAAAGAGAGGAGGTAGCTAGTGTGGAGTCTCATCCTGTACCACACCAGGCCACATGCCCTCAACATTGCAAGGGCAACTGGAAAGGGAGGGGGCAACCAAGCACTCCCCACTTGCAAGTCACCTTGTTTTCATATTGACGAGTCCCCATAAAAGGGATGTGGAGGTGTGCAAGTGGGGACTTATAAAAAGCGGAGCTGTCATTCAGTGGGAGTGTTCATTGGGTCCGGACCTCTTTTTTTTCAGGTCGGTGGCCAGTGTTTATCATGATTGACATTTAATCTATTTCAGAGGACATTTCTTTTTTTCTTTTTGTGGTTTTTGATTGAAGGGCTTTCAAAAAACTATTGTGTTTTTACTCACTTTTTCCACTTTTATGGTGAATGAGAAGGGGTACTATGAGAAGGGGTTTTGGGGTCCACTTGTTAAAGGGGGCTTCCATATTCTGATAAGCCCCCAACCCGCAGACACTCACAACCACCAGCCAGGAATGTGGCGAAGAGGCCCTATGCATCATCAACATGACAACAAAGAACCCCCCCATATTAAGGGCATGTGGCCTGCTATGGTTCAGGAGGAGGCCTGCGAGGTTGCATGCTCAGATAAGGGTCTGGTATGGATTTTGGGGGAAACACCTACATCTTTTGTTCTTTTCATTTTGGTGCCGGGTTGCCTTCAAAATCCATTACCGACCTAAGGGTCTGGTATGGATTTGGGGGGACTCCACACCATTTTTTTTTTCAATTTTGGCATGGGGTTCCCCTAATATCCATAACAAACCCGAAGGACCTGGTATAGATTGGGGGGCCCCCATGCTGTTTTTTTTCTGTAATTTTTAATTGCTGGCAATTGTTTTGTTCACATTAAACAATTCAACTGACAGCTGATGATTCTTTGGTTGTTAAGGACGCAGCAGCTTCCCATTCCTTAACAGCCATGACAGTTGCTGGTTGTTAAGGACCTTAAAAGAGAACACATTTGTTATCTACCACATGCCTGGACCACTCCTTAATTACTGCATGCATTTCATTATTTATTTCCTTCTGTGAAGTGACTTTAATCCCCTTATATGCTGTATTTACCAAGCATTTTGACAGTTTTGCAGTAAACACCACATAACGGTATGGTGAATTCACAGTTTTAGGATCGCATGCGATATTTATGGAAAATGTGTCAGATCACCTAAATACCACACATGATCTGCTTTTGTGAATGGAGCCCATTGTCTCCTGAAAAGAAATGTTGAAACCTGATATGTAAACTGAAAATTGAAACTTAAAGTGATACTAAAAGTTAATTTTTTTTAAATAACAAACACATCACACATTACTTGCTCTGTGCCTTTGCACAGAGCAGCCAGGATGCTCCTCTTCTCGCAGCTCAGCCCCGCCCCCTCTTTCTTCTCATTGTTTCACTGGCTGTGATTGACGGCAGCGGGAGCCAATGGCTCTCACTGCTGTCTCAGCCAATGAGAAGAGGGAGTCCCGGGATAGGTGAAACTCCAGTGCACATCGCTGGATCTAGAGGGGGCTTAGGTGAGTATTAGAGTGGCTGCTGCACAGAAAAGGTTTTTTACCTTTTTTATAGACTGCATGCAGGTAAAAAACCTTCAGCCTTTACAACCACTTTAACCCTGCTGTCAGTTAATTAAAGCAAATACTTAAAGCTGAACTTTTGACCAAGTATTTTAAAGCAATCTGTAGGTAACTTTAAAAATAAAGTTTGTAATAACCAGTAAGACTCACCTTAATCAATGACCCTACAACTGGTATTCTTTAATCTCCAGCACGGGTATTTGAGCATGTAACTCTAGCAGCATGTTCTATCCTGTGAGGTGGCTGCTGGACCTTCATTGTTTACAGTGCAGGCATGAAGATGTCAACAAGAGGTGTGACAACTGGTGAGGGAGGTAAGTATTACTAGGCATTATAAGCTTTATTTAAAAGAAACACACACACACAGATTGCTTTTGGGGATGGGGAGATTGGGTGCTATTTATTTTTTGTAAGTTAACTACTGTTTCTGGGCCCACCTTAATCAATGACCCTACAGCTGGTATCCCTTAATTGCTAGCACTGGAATGTGAGCACGTAACCCTTCAGCATGTTCTATCCTGGTGAGGTGGCTGCTGGACCCATTTAATTTCCGGTTCGTCGATTTGTACCATTTCACATCCTTCTCTGTGAGTGAAACTTGGTTTTATGTTTTACTAATAAAATATGGAATTACGCTATGTAGATCTTTTTTACAATCCTCTCCATATGCAATGAATATCTGTTGCTGAACCCTGCCATTAAAACAGAGGAGTGTCGGAGGATTGTGAGAAATAAAGCCCAAGCCCAGGATATTCCTACCCAAGTGCATCTTGACTCCTATTGCTTAGCTTAAGGGTCAACATCTGTTGGTGAGTGGAGGAACACAGGAGTGGAGCACAGCACTGTGGTTCTTGCACTATAAAAAGTGTTTGCACACCTGCACTTTTTTTTATAAAGACTGTGGCACCCAGACAAGTGTTTACACACGTGCACTTTATTATAAAGACTGTGGCACCCAGACAAGTGTTTACACACGTGCACTTTATTATAAAGACTGCACTGATAGAGTTACCATACTTAGGAAACAATTAAGGTCAATATTACTCCCATCTGTCTATTTTGCAGAAAACAATAAAAATGGTAAGCAACTTGTCATTAAGCATTTGGCTTTTTCTTTCTGTGAATGGTGGAACTCAATGCTTAAGGAGAAGCAGATCTTAGTCTTTGGGGGGAAGGTGGGTGGGCCTTATGTTAGGGGTGGTTGATAGGATAAGAGATTTGCTAAAAAGATCTTGAAATGCTTGTGTTGCAGAGTTGCACAGTACTAGTGGATTTTACATTTGGAGCAGACAATTGAAGAGATCTTGTGCCCACAGTAAAATCTATTTCACTGTTGCAGTTACATTAAAACCCAATATAACACTGTTACAATGTCTGCTCACCACTTAGTCATGAATTGTTGATAACAGCAACTATCGATAACAATAGCCAAATAGAAAATCTTAAAATACAAGTTATCTGGGTATCTCCAGATATCTCAAGGGAGTGATGAGCTAACCGGTTTACCCACCAATGCTTCCTTCCACAATGCAGGTCCCTCACCCATCGTTGCTGATGTCTACTGAATGGGTGCATTGGTGCATATGCATCTTATGCTGAAAATGTAGCACGCAAACTTTTGAGTATACTGTATCATCATGACATGGATACCATTGTTTGGACTTCACTTACCACATTTTGAAGAAATAAGTCCCACATGAAGGTATCTACATCACGACAAAGTAGCACACTCCTAAGATAGAGGGTCAACGCTATCAATATAGAACATACTTGCCTTTTAGCCTACTCACTAGAGATCAAAAAAGTATGAGCCTGAACCTGTGCTCATGGGAAGGGGAGCTTTGTTCCAAGGAAGAGCTTGAGATATTAATTGAAGGGGTTCAAAATACCCATTTTCTTAGTAAAGGTAAGCTAAATAGCATAATTATTGCTAATCAGTTACAAACATCCTACCCTCACTGATCCTCACAGAGCAAGTAGGCTTCGTGCCTCCCAGAAAAGCTTGAGATATTACCTTAAAGAACATCTATCCTACAAGAATTTGAAGCATTCAGAGCTTTGAGTAATTGTGAGGTGAATTTACATAAATCAGAAGTCCCATGTTTCTCTCCCTGTTTCTTTAGTTAACGCCATACAAAATGATTTTTCTTCTAAATGGAACACCACATCATTTAAATAATTAGGTATGCATATACCATCTGATCTTACTCAGCTTTTCCCCCTGAACCATTTCCAATTACCTAAATTCCATTGAGTTGGATATCCACAAGTGGACTTTGCTACCACTATCATGGTTTGGCAAGGTCGATGTTATTAAAATGGATGTACTGGCGAAATTAACTCAGCGGTTATTTTACCTTTTCAAACACAATGGAAGGTGGATTGTAACACTCACTTTGCAGATGAAGAATGGTGTAAAGCGTGTATCTTCACACATTCCCTCTCTATTTTCACTTAGGTTAGGAGTGAAAATATAAAATTCTTACAGTAGATGTTGGTATCATACCCCCCTCAAAACTAGCTAGAAGTTACCATACTATATCTGAGCCTTCTTGCACATATCTTCAACATAGGAGCACAACTATTTATATTTAGTTCAGCTGCACTTGAATCATGCCCCTCTGGAATACTGTATTTAAAGTATACACTATAATGATTGTTACTGTGTAGATATCAGAATACTCCAGAGATAGCTTTACTTTCAGTGATTCCAGTCCCAGGTGTAGAGCTAGTCAGGTTTCCCACCCAAATGCTCTTTCCCCTTTCTGGCCCAGGGAGTGTAGGAGTACTCACTGAGTCCTTCTCCTGTGCTGCTGTTGGGTAGGTGGCAGCTAGCAGGCCTATCAGCTGGTTCCCTCCTTCCCTGCTGCCAGGTAGTCCTCACTCAGGGGGCCAGTGAAGACCACAGCTTTCTTCTCTTCAAAGTCCCTCTGCCTGGAGGCAAGCCCCTTCCAGTCTGGGCTCCCTTCCAGGCTCCTGCACTTCTCCATCTTCCACCTGACTCCTCCACTTCCCCTCTCCTGCTACTGAGTGGGCTCCAACACTTTTAAGGGTGTCTCAGCCCCTTGCCAAAACTTCAGTAGGGGATTGGCTGGGGTCCCTCAAGAGTGCAGCCAGCTACTCCTCAGATGCACCCACTGTCTCCAGGGCCTTCTTCCAAAGCCCTGGAGCAGGGGGAAATTCTAGAGGGGCTGGTCTTCAGAGCCTTTCAGCTCTGACCACAATTTGACCCCACTCTGGCTATTACACCTGGGCTGCTGCTCAGCCCCTGTCTAACTAATGGAGTCTAGCTCCCCCTAGCTACCTAGACTTCAAAATTATTTTATTAGTGATCCCCTTTGATTCCAGTCAGATTGGACTGGACCTTACTCAGGTCTCCACACCAGTTACTCTATGACTGCCCTTCCCGTCCTGCATCTCCCTCTCTCCTCCCCACTCTTTTTTTCCTTTTTCTCTTTCTTTTTCTTTCTTGCTTTCTCTCTCTAGTGTTTTTTAATTGCTTTCTCTCAAACTATTGCTGTCCCGTATTGCAGGGATTGCTTTTCTCTCAAAAAGACTATTAGTTTGAGTTGCTAAAACTGGAGAGTCCAAAATCTAGTTCAGCTGTGTATGGTAGCCAATCAGCTTCTAACTTCAGCTTGTTCAATTAAGCTTTACAAAATAAAACTGGAAACTGATTGTTTTCTATGCAGAGCTGCACCAGATTTTGCATTCTCCCATTTTAGTAAATCCACGCCTATGTGTAAAAAGATTGTACTGTTAAGCCTTTTGTGAAATAATTTGACTATGCCTTTTCCCAATAAACACTAATTTCACTAAAATACCCCCAAATTAAATGTAATTTACAAAGAGCTAATAATCTCTAATCTCAAACTGTGTAGCAGTATGTACATTTGTACACAAATATTTATAAATGTTATGACTAGACTTCTTATATAACTTGTATTTAGATATACTGGCTCATTAATATCCACTAGTGAATTCATGAATGATATTAAAATCTTAAGGTTCCTTATGCTAGCCCGAGCAGATTTTTAGTAAAAATAAACATATGGAATAGAAAATTCTAGAAACTATCAGAAACAAGAAAGAGAACAATCTTTTCTACTTGTTTTATTGTTTCATTTGTTAGATGGATAACACACTTTATTTTTTCTGTCTCCCAAGATTAATGGGATGATGTAGCATGGGACTGATCCCAATTTGCCTTAGCTGCAGACACATTGAAACTCCATCAATTGGTTGCCTTTTAACTTATCACTTGGTTTCTCTCCATCGGTCACCTTTAGAAGCATTTGACAATGGAGAAGTGCAACAACAGTTTTCCATGTGTGTTGGTCATTTTTGTAGCTGACCTTCAGTACCACAAGGAGTCATGTAGGGCAGTTCACTGGAATGGCACTAGTTGGGGTAATTTTCCTATCACATTGTTATGTTTAAGGGCAATCATTATACTTTTAATTGCCAGTTATTTAACTATTCTTTAACTACTGCAAGCTCAGATTATTAATAGATTTTTTCTCATTCATCAATATTTTTTAATGAAATATTATTTTATATTCTAAATAGATAACCACAAATGTCACCATGTTCATTTCTCTTCACTGATACAGAGGTATGAGTTATATTTAGCAAAGCCTCTGAACCATTGTGACTCTAAAGTTGCTACATAGTGCCATAGTTTTAAACTGTTTCTTTTGCTACTTTAAAATGTTATCCTGCTCCTTTGTTCTTTCCTATCAGTGGCCAGTGGGAGTAAAAATGCCCCAGCATTAGTGGGAGTACACAATGCCCAATTCTTGGTTATAATGGGGGGAATAATGCCCCATTGTTGGTATTCAAGGGAAAAATAGTGCACCATCATTGGGGTTTGTGGGAGTAATGGTGCCCATCCTTGGTGTCTGTGGAAGCAATGGTGCTCCATCTTTGGTGTCCATGGGAGGAATGGTGCCCCATCTTTGGTGTCTGGGGGAGGATCGGTCTGCCATTATTGGTGTCATTGGGAGGAATGGTGCCCTAGCATTGCTGTCAGTTTGAGGAATGGTGACCCAGCATTTCTGTCAGAGGGAGCAATGGTACCCCAAGGACCAGATAAAGGCAAACAAGTGGCCTAATCCAACCCACTGGCCACAGTTTGGAGACCATTGTCCTAGGACATAATTTAGATTGTAAGCTCTTCTAAGCAGTGCCTTCCTTAACCTATTCTTTTGAATTGTATTGTAACTGTATTGCTATTTTTTAAAGCACTGTGCAAATTATTGACACTATATAAATCCCGTATTATAATAATAATAATGTCTGTGGCGTGCTCTAGCTCCATGCACTGGCCAAAGTGATGGTCTGATGGAAGTATATGAGAACGAAATGAAGTTCCAACCTATAGTACTAGCGAAGCTGCATTTTGATAAATCCCCCAGTGCTGTCAACCAGTATGTGATCAACCCCTGGGCATCTTGTATATAAGGGTTATATTGGGTCCAAATTTCTATACATCTCTCTCTGATATTCAGAACCAATTAAAATGCCCATTCTGTCACAGCCATGTACAAACCAACCTGGAGAGCATAATGCTCCCCAAACCCTTGTACACAAATACTAAAAAAAAAATAGGACTAAAAAAGTACAAAAAAAAGGGCAAAAACATACATTGTGTTGCATAAGGAAATACAGAATACATTGTGTTTATTATTTGGTGTTTTTTTAAGTAAGTAGCCTTTTTTATTTTACAAAGCTTTTTACCTTTCACGCATGGCCTCTTGACAGTAAAAGGTTAAAAGATGAATGACAAGCAAATGAATTTTTTTTTCTGGAATCTAGCAACATCAGAAGCAGCTCAAGGAAATGTCTCTCCAATATCAAGATAATTCAGAACTCGACTGATTTGTTGATAAGTTTGACAGACTCTTGAAAGGTCGTTTCCTGCTTCTCATATCCTGTCAACTGCTAAAAATGTACACTTCTAAGCTTTTATAGACTTAGGAAAACACATACATGTACACATGCCCACAAGTGAGTGCACTCCTGCCTTTTGACATAATTTTTTAATAGTTTCTAGAGAAAATCTTCTTCTGGCCTGGAGTGCCATAAAAGGATACAACTCCAAAATTCTAGGGCAAAACATTTGACTTTATCATTTCTCAAAATATACATTTTTCATTTTATGCAGAAAAAGATCAATAACGCCGAAATAACAAAAGAAATGTGTTTCCTGCATTCAGAACCTCCAACCATTGCAATCAACCAAAGAGGAACACAAAAAAAATTACATGTTATTTTAACACTCAGGTTTCTTGTCTTGACTTCCTATAGTTACAAAATTCATCATCTGGTTTCTAGAATAAATCAGACAACAAAATCAATACTTATGATGAGCAGCATGGTTTTTTTTATTTTGTTTGAAAAAATATTTTTTTCAGAGGGGATGCTAAAAAACAATAATATAATATAATTAGCAATATCCATGCTTTTGGTGGTATTTTAATACATATACTGTACATCAGAGCTGAAAAAGGAAACTATGCAAAATAAAGAGGAACAGAGTGATGTAGGTGTCAAAAAAGGGATAATGTCTCTATAAGAGGAAGAGTTGAAAGATATGCTTAGACTCATCACATACCACCAAGTCTCAAATAACTGCCAGTCTCTTTATACCAGCATTGCTCACTGGAACCATATAACTGACACTTATCACCAGTACTTTTCACCTTGGAACTGGTAGCTTTCAATAAGGATACTCTTGGCAAAGCATACAATAACTATTTTGTTGCAGGTATTATTTTTTTTCTAGTTTAATATCATTTAGTCCAGGTTAGGTTAGTTTTGTGGTAAGACCAGGGTTTTAGGTGTTGACGGTTTATTATTTATTTATTTCAGGTACTTATATAGCACCATCAATTTACGCAGCGCTTTACATATATATTGTACATTCACATCAGTCCCTAACCCTCAAGGGGTGTACAATCTAAGGTCCCTAATTCACATTCATATACAAGGGCCAATTTTAGACAGGATCCAATTAACCTACCAGCATGTCTTTGGAGTGTGGTAGGAAACCGGAGTACCTGGAGGAAACCCACGCAGGCACAGGCAGAACATGCAAACTCCAGGCAGGAGGTGCCATGGCTGGGATTCGAACCAACGACCCTAGTACTGCCAGGCGGAAGTGGTATTAAGGTTGTGGTATTTTTTTAGGATGAGAGTAAAGTGTCATCGTAAGGTTTAGTGTTGGTCAGGTGTGTCATGAGCTCATATTAAGAAACACTGTTATTTAATTCAAGTTACTACACAATATGTTTATAAAATATGCTATGTGTGCTCACTTTGGATTCATTTCTTCATCATTCCATTCTCTCTGGTGCCATTTCATTTTCACAAAACACTGTGGCACTTCAGGAATGCTGAATGCTCTCTCCACAAGTACCTTACCCTATCCCCCACTTCCTGGCCCTGACATTAGTAGTTCCTAAAGCAGGTACAAGGGAAGTTATTAGGTGCTTCTGCAAATATATCACTGATACTGATATCACTGACAATGGAAGCAAACCTGCATGCACACAGTAAAAGCAGGCATGACAAAGCCACTGTCAGTGTGCATTTGGGAAGCAACTCACAGCACATTGGAGACATTGATGTAATAAAATTGGAGGTGTGGTTAGAATATTTAGGAAACACAACATAGCATAAAAATATGCTTTGGCTTTAAAAGAGGAGTGCAGAATATAAAAAAAAAAACGTACAGTATATGCTCACCTAGGTGGATGCAGCATCATTCCAATACGGCATCTGTCCCCTGCTGCCTCTACACCAAGAACTGAGCAATCAAAGTCCACTAATCTCTCTGTCTTCAGTGAGCAGAGAGCCAGTGACTATCAGTCACTGGCTCTCTGCTCTACCCCTCCAGCACTCATTGGAGCACCAGGCTGTGGACGGGCAGGAACGGCTGGTTCAGTCTCCAGTGACATGCTGGGAGGCTGAGCCAGCTGCTGGTCAGGCATCTGGGTGCATCCCAATATTAAAGTATGGATCTCTCCATAGTCTGGACTGGCTGAGAGACATTAGCCTGCACTCCTGTGATCCCAGGAGCAGTAGGGTCAAATAAGCTTTGGTCCTACTTCTCCTTTAAGTGTTGAAATACAGGACGGTTTAGTATAAAGGATATTTTATATCCCTTTATAAAAAAAACAGGTATGGGTGCATTAGGATTTTTTTCGTGCCACAATTGCCATGCCAAAAACTACCAGCATGAATTTCCAGTGTTACCAGTTCCAGAGATAATGGGGCTTATTTACTAAAATTGGAGAGTGCAAAATTTGGTGCATATCTGCATAGAAACCAATTAATTTCCTGGTTTTACTGCCAAAGTTTAATTGAACAAGCTGAAATTAGAAGCTGGTTGGCTACCATGCACAGCTTCACCAGATTCTGATTGCACCAGTTTTAGTAAATCTACCTCAATGTACCACACTGGGACTCCACTATATGCTGCCTTTTCATATTACCACATGAGGTTTGTTAGTACCTTAGTTATCACCCTATAAGACCTAACTACCATGACGCCAACTCCACTTACCTAAAATGCAGTTTCAAGCAGACTTAGTTCTGAGACCTGTTGACACTGAACAATATCTTCAAAATCTCCAATGTCCTACACAGCATCTCACCCCATACACTGCACAAACACTGTCCAAACATCATTGATTTCAATGAATAGTCTGTCATCGGGTTGATGGGATGCAAACAGGTTTTTGGAGTGTAGGCTGTGCATCTGTGAAAGGCACAGCTCCAGGCCAGCCCAAGAACTGACCTTCTGATAAACATAACTTACTACAAAACGTCTGTGAGAAATCAAATGGCTGAAAAAGGATAAGTGCATTTATTGATGCACACAATCCTTCCTGGGGAAGCACCTACTTCTGGAACCCAGGGTTTCCAAGCTGCACCATGCATCAAACCATTGGTCAGTCATGCAGTGCTAAATCACATGTAAGCTGGTATCAGCCTAGCACATTCGCTGTCCCCTAGCCATGGGGCTGTCAATCTGGATGTCTGACATGCTGATAAGCTAGTAGTGCCAGGAGATGGGAGCACTTTGTGAAAATCACAACTAAGTTTGTTAGGTGAAAAACAATTTTTGACTGGCTTCTGCTAATTAAATGGTTTTTTGTTCATGTACACTCACTTACTTCTTCTGTGTTCTCCCTCCCTTTATCTTCTCATGATCATTTTTATTTTTATAATCAATCTTGCTATGGGTAACATTGAATGGTGGAAAATAATTTGAAATTTGGCTGCAGGGAACACAAATGTAGAGCTCTGAATTGTAAAGAGGCCACAATGTGTGTGATCTCCAGCAACTTGGGTAACATGTCTCCCAGTCTCTGATGGTCTACTAAAGCATGTTCCCAGTCAGCAACCACAATATGTCCATAGTCTCTGACCATAATTGTCTTATGTAGCATTATATAACAAAATATCTGTGGCTCTTGGAGATTCCTGGGACCACAATAGAAGCCAATTATATATAGCAAAATTATCACCATCGGTTTAAACACCCAAACACACCTTTAACATGCTGAACATTCAGCCACAAAATGTTGGCTGCATTATAATGATAATATGTTAGCAGTGACATATGGAAAATATCAGCAAATCCAGGAAAATATATGCAGTATATATAGTCTAGGAAAAATGCAGTACACAAAATACAAGCATTTTAAATTATGTACAACAATATCAGTACAGTTACTCAAAACTAAACCTATAAGAACATAACTATACAGCTGTGAGTGGTGAGAATTTAAAAAGTTAATAGTTTTGTGCGCGAATAGTTTTCTGAAAGATATGATGCTTTTTTGTGGTTTTTACAACACTGGTAAACCTGTATTTAATTTACAAGGGCATTGTTGAAAATCAACACAAAAATGAGTAGGGGAAGAATAAGTACGGCTGTGGACGTGGTAATACCAGGCAACATGGAAATCTAATGAATTGCTTATATGTATTTACAATCTATATGGATTGATACATAATATTTTCCAACATAATCAATGCAAAGGATATTATATGACTGAGTTATGGATGCGCATGACATTTTAATCTTGATATCTTTGTTATGCTTAGCTCTCCTGGCACTGTGTCCCTGGCAGCAGTTCTATTGTGTTCTAAAGCTTCAATAATAGAACTGGGAGGTCAAGTGAAATAGTGGAGTCTGGAGAAGACCAATATATTGTGCATCAAGATTATCTGAAAAAATAAGAAATGCTAAAAAGAAGCTATGCATTTTTATTTCAAATCTGCAGTACTTCCAAGTTTTCATGTATTGTATAGCAAAGTTGTCTGACAAAGAATAGGCACATAAAAAATAATCTAACGTGTGCTATTTCATTGTTTTAACTTTTTAGAATTGCTTTGCTTGTTACCAAATGAACATATTAAATTAATTATGTCCTTTTTAGAACATGGTTTGTGTTAAATGTACAGTGTTTTACAGTGGATGTATCCTTTCCCGTTGTCAAAATTAGGAATAGATGAATGTGCCTGGGTTAATTTCACAGGCCTTTCATTAAGCATAAACTGTGAACTTAAATCCAAATCCTCCTGAAGTCTAAGGGAGCAAATCTGCAAAATATATTCTGGCCAATTACAAGGCTAATAGGCAAGGGGTTATCAAACAAAGCACACAGGAACTGGGCATTGCCCTGGAGACATGTATCAATGCAAAAATATAAAAATACCAGCAGTAACATGCATGTATCAACAGATTTAAAAGCTATAGGAAAGTGTACTTTCCAAATAAATAAAGCTTAAGCCCTCCACTCCTTACAAATCAGCCAGTGGCACAACAGTTTGATAGCATAATTTGTGTGCTTTATTTATTTGCAGTACCACAATACACACTGCATTGTCCTAAAATTATTATTATTATTATAATACAGGATTTATATAGTGCCAAAAGTTTGCTCAGCGGTTTACATTATAATGGGAGACAATACAGCAACAATACAGTTCAATACAAGAGGGTTAGGAGGGCCCTGCTCCTTGGAGCTTACAATCTAAGAGGGAAGGGCTAGTGGTACAAAAGGTAGTAACTGTGGGGGATGGACTGGTAGAAGGAATAGAAGATTCCATTATTAGCTGAGGGCAGGATAGGCTTCCCTGAAGAGATAGGTTTTCAGAGATCGCCTAAAAGTGAGCAGAGTAGGCAAAAGTCTGATAAATTGGAGTAGAGAGTTCCAGAGGATGGGAGAAGCTCTGGAGAAATCCTGGAGATGAGCATGGGAGGAGGAGACAAGGGAACTAGAGAGCAGGAGGTCATAAATATGAAAAAAAAAATGTCAAAGCACAGGTCTCAGAAAGCTCATATCCCCAATTATTTCCAAACAATTAAAAATATAGACTTTAAATATGTGTTTGCTGGAAAATGGCTAGCATTAGGACAGTACCCGAGCACTCGAATATGCAGCAAAATGAAAGAGGTCTGCAGTGTGGGCCTGTGCTGCCAACAGGACTATTGTGGCCTTCAACATATAAGCCATGGTAAAAGTACCAGCTAGTTGGGTGGGTTCTATATGCATAAAGAAACATATGCCTATCCCTTGGTCTAGCTACACACCTCCTCTTTTTTTCACTTACCACCCTTCCTTCTTCCACAAGATTAATTTCTGCATTTGTAACAACATGTGCTGCTTTAGGCGATAAGGAAGGAAGTTTGACAATGGTTTTGAGAGACTTACCGTACAGCACATCAAGCAGAAAAGATGGTCAGTATGGGGACACACTGAATTGGACCAAGCTTAAGCTTGAAACTTGCTGTGAGCCTCCCACCTCACCATCTCCAGTAGAATTCTTGACCATGCAGGTGGCTCTTCCACAGCTGCTGAAGTTGAAGAAAAAAATGTCCCCTACAACCCCATGCCCAGTTTCCCAATACCAGCTTGACAAAACTGCTGACTTTACAGTTGCTTACATTCTATCTGGTGGAGTTGGCCCACTTCTACCAGTTTATGGTTTGTGATGCATCACAATCACAGGTACCCAACTGCCATTTTTGGCTCAGAATGTCGTGCCTGCCCTCCACAAGCATGTGCCATGGTAATGCCTCTGTATTGCAGGACTACATTGTCAGTGGCAGGGTCTATACCATCACAGACACGTGGTCTAGCAAGCATGGGTAGATACGGTACATCTCCTTCATGGCACATTGGGAGAATGTGATGCTGGCTGGGAAAAACACAAATTGGTGCACAGTGCTGGATCTGGGAATGCCACCCTGTCTCCTGCACCTGGTGATTGTAATAGTGCAGTCGCCTCTCCTCTTTTCTCAATGTCCTTCGGTGGTGACTCCACAGGACCACTAGTCCCCCCCCCACCCCCAAGCATTCCACAGCATATGCAAAATGCTGTTACACTGATTTTGATGCTGGTATGCCTGTGAGACAGCAGCCACACTAGGCCAGAGACTCTGGGGCAGGCAAGTCAAAGGTTAGCTGACCCCACACCAGCTTTTGCCAGGCCAGGTCATGTATGACAATGGCACCAAACTCCTGGATGCCCTTCAGCTGGTTAAGTTATCACACATGTACCTTGACTGGCACATAACCTGGACATGGTTGTGCAGGAGTACCTGGTTAAGTGCCATGGCTTTTAGGATGTCCTGCAGCAGGAGAGAAGAATCTGTGGTTACTTCAGGCAGTCATTCCCATGTTGTGTTCTCCTGGCTGAAATGCAGCAGCAACATAAGCTGTCTGCCAATTACCTGATGTGATATGCATCCACAAGCTTGAATTTCCAATTGGTCATGATGTGGGTGCATCAGTAGCACTGCATCATCACCACATCAGTGTCTTCTGATTTAGCATGTGTGCAACATCTTGTCACCATAATTCCTGATAAGGCAGGAATTAATGACACTATCCCTCTGGAGCAGGAGTACATACAGCTTTCTGTAATATACTGTGCACTGAAGTCACAGCAGCAGAAGGAATAAGAGGAATTTGTGCTGTCCCAGGGCCAACAGGATCTTTTTCCTAGTGCCTCCATCCCTGTGATGAGTATGAGTAGGCAGATTGGGGTAAAGGCAGTACAAAGGAGAAGGAATGTTGGGGTGCTGAAAGTGAGGAGGAGGGTTGTGGTGCTATCACTGTGGAGGAGGCTTCAACAACGATGTTTTACTCCTTTCCAAGGGCAAAATTAATACAGGAATCTTTGCCGCTATCCAAGCATGATGTGTGAGTTAGCATAGTAAGAACCTCTTTGGTTCATCACCAGATGACAGCTTGATCCACTGGCCTGTGTAGCAGGGCCATTGATGTTTCCCTTTTAAAGAACTGTTTCCCTTTTAAGACTGCATGTTGTCAGGAAGGGTTTGGTTGGCTCAGCTCTGTACTGGAGTGCAGTTTCATCACAGAGGCAGACAATGTAACTTTATACTGCACAGGACTACAGGACCAAGATGTTTTGCAAGGAGGAGGGAGAGGAGAGCCACGTGTGCCTTTGCAGAGGACATGTGGGAGCTAGTCTGCAGCCCCTGCTGTTGATGGACACTGACACTGTTTCCAGAACAGCAGAGATTGCTAAGGACAACGGTTATCTACAGCAGCTGAAGTCAGCAGCAACTGTGATCATTCAGCCGCCACGGCAGTTACCAACAGCAATGACATCTCCCACCACAAAGAGAGAGGTCAGAGTGTTGGAAATTGCAGAGGAGGCATGTGACCATCCCAGGTGAGGCACCTCAGATATTGTGCAGCACCAACAATTGACAACAGGAAAAAACTAGCCAGAGAGACACAGCCCCATTCATCATCCCTTCAAGGAGTTAACCCCTGGAAACTGTTCTTCTTGGATGTAAGAGCAACTGCTAACCAGTGACATGTCAGTCCTTAAGAGCGCTCCACCAATTCACTAACACAGGCCTGTGCAACACATAGATTCACACAGTGTTACATCTCACAGAATACAAGTGAATTTGGGACTGAGCCTAAAGAGATGTCAGTTTATCTTAGTTTAGCTGGAGACATATTGCTGCTATAGTTGCAGGGGGTTAATTCTGATCTATAGCTATACCGGTATATACATGAATATTGTGTTTATTGATGTTATTGTGCCAATTCTAGAAGGTTTGTATTCAGTGCATTTAACTGCTATTTTCCAAGTTAATTTGCAGTCTATTTGCAGAGTTTTACCTGTCTTATTAAACTTGTTATAAAACTTCCCACAAGGTGTACTGGTGTGCTGTGGATCCAATATATATATGGTTCATCACTGAAGTAAGGAAAGAAGTGCCCGTTAATTCCAGTGGCTCCTTTGGGGTGAGCGCCAAACCTGCATACATAGGTAAAGGGGGCCCTTCACACTTGTTGCTGAACAGGAAGCGCTACCCTTTGTGTTCAACACATCACCACATACTTCTGTGTAACAGAGGTACAGGGGTTACATTCAGAAACCAACTAGTGCAAAAAGTGACTGCAGAGCTCAATCTCAGTTCCATGAAGATCAAAGATCTTTGAAGCTCAGTGATCTCTGACATGACTCTGTATTACTAGCAGCGCATGCAATGAATTACAATTATGAAAGTGAGGGTTCCCGCCTGTTAGCTAGGTGTCTCATCACACAGCGAAAGCTAAAGAATGTTACATCACTTCCACTTTCAAGGGGAAACATTGTCATTTTCACACCTGCAAATCATGTAGTGTTTCCATTTCTTTGTCTAACCCTGTACATTCCACAGCACCGTTCTTTCATCCCCCACATTTGTCACAGCTGCCATTACATGTATTAAATCTTCTGTCTGTTTAAACTGCACTGGATGCATAGCTGCAGGGGGAAAACTGGAGGGTTTAAGCTGGTCACCCTAAGTTGACTTTGGTTTTCCAATGATACATGTAAAGCTTTATATTTTCAAAATGTTTGTTTCCTTTTTTTATTTTATTGTAAGACCATCCCTCTCCAGTTGAAGTAAACACAGGCATGGACAGTATTGAAGCCTGGAAGTTACAATTAAATAAAAAAAAGTTCTAGGCTTAAACACCACATTGTCGCTTTGCAAAATTAAAAAGGGGGTTCCTTGTAAGATAAGGCTGCCAGCTCAGACCATGGTCTTTTAGATGTGATGGCTTCAAGGAATCCCACCCTGTAGGTGAAAATAGAGATAGAAATTTCTCTCATGATAAAAAAGGTCAGTTCAATACAGTGCAACAAGTATGGTAAACACTTTGATTAGGACGCTTTTTTAACATGACCCACACCAGCCATTTTTAAATAATGAAGTCACCATAATATTGTATTTATTTTACTGAAAAGACCCCAAAACATTTTTATGTGAGTACACACTGCATAGTCTTTAAATACTATGACTAGGCCGCTTTG
The DNA here is from genome assembly GCF_062004578.1 of Staurois parvus. Lineage (NCBI taxonomy): Eukaryota > Metazoa > Chordata > Amphibia > Anura > Ranidae > Staurois > Staurois parvus. The sequence goes on from NW_028317971.1 coordinate 13,293,052, forward strand.
TCAACAGGTCCAACACCGGCCAGGTTTTAATAAAAATAAATTAGGATTAGTGTGCATTTATTTCAAGGTAAAAAGTGGCCAAAATACTGTGATGAGTTTGACTATGCCTCTTTTTCAACAGGGCCCACACCAGCCCAGCCATTTTTAAAACATAAATCAACATAACAGTGGCTTATTTTGCTTAACAAAGTCCCCATTATATTTTCGTGAGTGTCTTTAAACACTTTGACCAAGACACTTTGTTAACAGGACCCACACCAGCCAGATTTTAATAAAAAAAAACAACATTACAGTGTAAAAACAATATCAAAAACATTATGAAGCTGTGAAATAAAAAAGCACTCCCCCCCAAAAAAAAATAAAAGTGTGAGCACATGTAGACTTAAAACACTCTACTGACTACACACAGACTAGGCTGCTTTTTTGTCAACAGGACCTACACCAGCCAGCTGATTGTTTCCAGCATATTCTAATTTTAGGCTCCATGGTGTTTAAGTAACAGGCATTTCAGAGTCACAGCACTGGGGTTCTGGGTGTTATTTCCTGTGTGAACAAATCAGAAGTTGCCTCGCCCATCTTGTATGCAGTTATGCAAGCATTATTGTTTGGGTTTGTTTTGTGACGAAGTGCCATTTGTAGTTTTGCCCGATTATGTGGACAAATAGCAGTTACGTGCTTTTTTTCTGCCATAGCTGTGATCACTTACTGTAGCTAGCAATGACATTCAACCGCAGAACTCTGGCAAAAATTAAAAGCTCTAAGGTGCACTTTTTAAACATACACAGTTAGGCTCAATTTTATAGCAGCTAATTTATTGCACAAAATGCATTATAAATAGCCCTGTCCTTAAATTGCTTTTTTTTTATAAAATGATTAATAAACACAAGCAGAAAAAGCAAGTTTTCATGAAAGTCCCCCCCAGTCTGTAAGAAGTTTGTCTGATCCTCCATAAAACCCACTCATGGGTCTTCAACAGCCTGGGAACATACTTCCAGATTAAATAGTATTTGATTAAGCTGTCCTTAGTATGCAGAAGAAAAGCCTGGTAATATCTTTTCATATTAATATTTTGGAAAAACAGTTGGATTGGATTGATTGGAAGGATTGACTCAATAAAATAATTATCGAAGGGTTAACATTAGACAACACTTATGTTGGCAGTGATTCAGTACATTTCTGACTGTCCAAGGTGTGTAGGATTATCTTGATTACTTTAATTTGTAATTTTGGACTCTGTTGCTTTGTCTGTGGCTGACACAGGAAAACTTAGAAATGATGTACGTATCCAGGTTTATATTGTAAAGTAGTGATAAGTGCAATGGCAGAGAGCATTAACCCACATAAATTTACAGCTAATCATCTCTTAATTTATCTGACTGCAGTAAAATGGATTGTTGCTATGGGTTGCCACATTTTTCCTACTTTGTAAACCATGCCTGAATTGCCTTGATAGTGAAAATGTGCTGCTAAAATTGAATATAATGAACAGAGTGGCAATAAAAGCTAAAACAACAAGTCTATAATGCTAACACTTAATGTGTTGTTCCTTAATAGCTGTGACAAATAAAAGACATATTCAGAATTTTTGCAATTGATGTGTTTAATGAAAGGTATCAATGAAGTGGTAGGCTGCTAGTGCCATACAGCTAAGACTGTATTAGTACAGACCGAGTTGGTTAAAGTGATTGTAAAGTCTTATTTTTTGTTAGATAACCAACAGTTTAATTCCAACCTGCCCTGTACAATGGAATTGCACAGAGCAGCCCCCTTCTCGGGTCCCCCTACGGTGCTCCTGGTTCTTCCTCTTTTTGGTGTGCCACCATATGATGCAGCTTCCTATAGTGGTACAGCTGCATGCTCGATCCTGAGCCCCGCTGGCTGTGTCCTTACACAAACAGTGAGACTCGGCCCCAACTTCCACTTCCTCTTAGCAGTGGCTCAGCTCCCGCTGCTCTCAGCAAAGCCTGTGTACAGCTCTCAATTGGGTAAGTACACTGGTAAGTATTGGGTGTCAAGGGGTGATAATTTAAACTAAATATTCTTTACCTTAATGTGAGAAATGCATTTGGTAAAAAATGTTTAGGCTTTTGAACCAATTGAAAATGGATTTTAAAGGAAACCTGTGCCCAGACTTTACATACTTAAATATTTACAATTTTGAACAAGCAGTAACACCACTTTAAAACAAACCCCCACTCACCTCTGTAACTATACGCATCAAAGAGACGTTCCCTGCTGTGACCAATCACAGCAGGTCACATGACAGTTGTATACAATGGATGGCTTCATTCATGCCATCCATTGTATACTAGTGCCTAGCTGTGAATGGTCACAGCAGGTCACATGCACATGTCATGTGATTAGCTGTGGCCAAATCACAGCTAAGCACAAAAAAAAAAAAAAAAAACCTGAATGAATCGATTTCATTCAGGTAAATGCTTGCTTATAGCAAAGTAATTCTTTGCTATAAGCAAATTGTGTAAAAAAAAAAAAATACTGATCACTTCCCCAAAGTAGTACAATGTTACTATGGTAACATTGTACTACTTTGGTCATAGTAAAATATGAAAACAAAATCTTAAAAAAAAATTTAATAAAAAATTAAAAATAATAAAAAAAAAAAAAAAAAAAATTTATAAATTTTTTTTTTCATACTGTCCCTGTTCACCGCCATGCCAGTTATATGATGACGCTGTACTGCACTGGTGACAGTATGTAAAAACAAAATAGTGAAAATAATTTTTTCATTTTTTCATTTTCCGAAAAATTATGACAAAAAAAATACAACTTCAAAAAACTCGCCATGCCTGTTATGAAGTACGTCGGACTGTCTACTCTGCAAAAAGGGGTCATTTGGGGATATCTGTACTATATTCTGACATTCTTGGACCTCAAGAAATTAGATTGGCTGTCAGTACTTCAGGATTGATCAATATTCAGATCTATACCATAGTTTGTGAACTCTATAACTTTCCTACAAACTAAATAATACATAATAATTTGGGTTATTTTCACCAAAGACATGTAGCAGAATACATCTCGGCCTAAATTTATGAAGAACAATTATTTATTTGTAAACTTTTATAACAGAAACAAAGAAAAATGTGGGTTTTTTTTCAAAATTTTTGGTATTTTTTTGTTAATTTAGCAAAAAATAAAAACCTCAGTGGTGATTAAATACCACCAAAAGAAAGCTCTAGTTGTGTGAAGAAAATGAAAAAATTTTAGTTTGGGTACAATGTTGTATGACCGCGCAATTGTCATTCAAAGTGTGAGAGCGCTGAAACGTGAAAAATGGCCTGGGCAGGAAGGTGTAAAATTGCCCGGTATTGAAATGGTTAAAATCCTTCAAAATCCTCATGTTCATCCTCTGACATCATAAGTTCATGAATGACATCTTGTGATACATTTGTAAGACAGTCATCATATGGATCAAATTCCAAATCAGATGGTTACCGCCGGATGTGCGGTAATACGGTAGCTTCGGCTACATACAATATACAGTGTATATGCAGCCCGCTGGTTGTGCAGTAATGTACATACAGTATACCGCGCTGAGCCAAGCTGGCTCAAAACAAATGTCCCTATGACAGATTAATCTGGATGTGTGGTATATACAGTATACTGAGCCAAACTGTTTCAAAACATACCGGTACGTCCCTACGGTAATCAGACCGCTGGATGTGTGTATGTACAGTAGCTGAGGCTACATACAGTATACGCTGGGCCAATCACGGCAAGCAATGTGTTCTACTAATGAATACAAAGCCTGCTCGGATTGGCTGAGGTTGTGACATCATCAGCCCACCTCTGTGACTCAGCCAATCCGAGCAGGCTTTGTATTCATTAGTAGAATACATCACTCGCCGTGATTGGGCCAGTGTATACTGTATGTAGCCGCAGTTACCGTACATAGACGCATCCAGCGGGCTGATTACAGTAGGGACGTACCGGTACGTTTTGAAACCGCTTGTCTCAGCACAGTATACTGTATATACCGCACATCCAGCGGGCTGGCAGATTAATCTGTCATAGGGACATTTGTTTTGAGCCAGCTTGGCTCAGCACGGTATACTGTATGTATAGTATTACAACACATCCAGCCAGCTTGACCCAAACAAACTCAAGGTTCACATGTTACACCCCGCGTATAAGACAACCCCCAATTTTTGGGGTATGTTTTTAAGTATAAAAAGTAGTCTTATACGCCAGAAAATACTGTAATTTACATGTATTGGGATTTTTTATTGCAAAGACATGTAGCAGAATACATTTTGGCCTAAATTTATGAAGAAATTTGATTTTTAAATTTTTTTTACTGGATATGTTTTATAGCAAAAAGTCAAAAAATATTGTTTTTTTTTCAAAATTGTCAGTCTTTTGTTTATAGAGAAAAAAACTCAGAGTTGATCAAATACCACCAAAAGAAAGCTCTATTTGGGGGAAAAAAAGACATAAATTTTATTTATGTACAGCGTTGCATGACTACGCAATTGCCACTTAAAGTAACGCAGCGCCGTATCGCACAAAATGGCCTGGTAAGGACGGGGAGTGAATCCTCTGGAAGGCAAGTAGTTAAAGTTCTTTTACTGATGCTGAGGATATCTAAATACTTTAATGTCCATAGTCTGGTCATCGGTGCACTTTAGCTCTTTTACTGACTCCACCAAGAATTATGGCATGGCACTATCAGAATGTTAACAAATGTTGTAGATTTTACTTTGGGCTTTGTAATATAAGGGACTTGGGCAGGTGTAAAGCATGTCCAGGTTTAGAGCTGTTAAATTCTCTACAGCCACCAAACCACCTAACTGACTACATCTTCCTATGTGCCTCCTTCCCCTGTGCCCTCTGCATATTTGAATGTGGAGGAGGGATTAATGGGAAGTGCGCTGTGCTTTTCCCACCCCCATCCTGGTCACCTTACGCATCAGTAGATTGTGCTTATACCATGCATGATGCCACACACCACGTTAAAGCAGCTGACAGGGTGTGCCTGGTGAGGACATTTAAGACAAGCTCTAGTGCAGCCTGGTGATGTTTGGGACCATTGGTGAACATCTCCAGAATTACCCCATTTTGTAACACAGACACCCCAAAGTGATCTTATTTTTGGCATTTTTTTTTGGAAATGAAAAAACATGCCAATTGTGAGGGGGTTAAAACATAGTGTTTGATAATGGTGCACATGTTCACTTCCAAATGCCACCTTAAGAAATTAACTACTTTCTTAGACACAGTGGGGTTTATTTACTAAAGCTGGAGAGTCCAAAATCAGACTCCCTTCTACATAGAAACCAATCAGCTTCTAACCTCAGCTTGTTCAATGAAGCTTTGGCAATGAAACCTGGAAGCTGATTGGTTTCTATGCAGAAGTGAGTCTGATTTTGCACTCTCCAGCTTTAGTAAATAAACCCCAGTCTGTCCAGACAGTCCAGACAGTATGGTCACCTTTTGAATTGGCACCATCCACAGGCAGCTCAACTCTACAAAAGGACACAATTTTACTTTCGCTAATTCCAGTACACAGGATGTTTTTCCAGTCTTCTGAAGTGTAAGAAGACAAAGACTTTCACAGGCCCTGTCTGTGCAAAGTACTTATCCTGACTTAGATAACATGGAAAAAGCAGGGAGGGCCTAGCTAGGACTGAAATAACTAGCACTAAACAGGAGTACAGGACAAAAGGATATACCAAATCTAGTAAGTGGCTCAAAACCACCAAAGCACAGAAAAAAATACATATACGGAAGACAGAACAGCACTAGATACTGTACATTAAATGTACAAGTCATAAACAAAGGGATCATGAGATGAGGAGATTAATGAGCAGCTTAAACATAATGAAAGGATTGAGATGCAGGGGCTGATTTACAGATGTGTAGGATAAGGGAGATGATAGATTAACATACAGGTCAGATCAGAGACAGGATGGGGCTGGCATATGCTGAAGAGGACTGAATAACTTTAAAGAGGTGTATTTTATTATTAATTGCACTGTTACTAGTTTTAAAAAAAAGAAAACATACAAAAAAAATCTATATAACTTCTTGCATTTGAAGGTGAATATACAAACCTTAAACCAAAATGATAACTAATAATTGCAATGCTGAAAATAAACCTTTACAGATAACATGTACCACAGTAAAAAATCGGATCACCATCCAACTACTAGTTTTAGAGTCCTAAAAAAATACATTTGAATCCTTTCCTGTCACTTTATGAGATTATTCCATGAAAAGAAAACATTCCACAGCTGATCTCAGATCTATCCCTCAATGTGAATTAGATAAATTGCCAACTCACCAGATATAAAGGCTGCCTTATTCAAAAATGCAGCATCAGCGCATTAGACAGCAATTTCTGTACTAGCGTTCCAATCCTCCAACTTTTAGTAGACAGCTTCATACAATCTTCCACTGTTAAACTTTGTGCCCATAATACATCCAAAAATAAATGAAAACTTTATAGTGTAGTATTCTACTTAAACCACATTCACAAACACCCGTGAATCAAATGTATTACTGTGATAAAGTTCATATCTAAAAAAACTTCCTCCACCATATTTCTGCAATGTGAGCTCACCGCCCACATATGCTGCCTGGTGAGTTTGCAGCAATATAGCGTTTCATATATATTGGATCCAGGTGATGATTCTCACTTTCAAATCAATACTTCATTCTTCTAATCTCTTCCATAGGGATGTGCTGTCTTGCTCTTATACTCAAATATCGCCACAAGGCAATAAGAACAAGATCGCCATATAGTGTAGCATTTATTGTACCCATAAATTTCTAACAAAGCATGTGCTTTGTTCTTATTGCCTCGTGGTGATATTTGAGCACAAGAGCAAGCCAGCACCCCCCTATGGAAGAGATTAGTGTGTCATAAAGATTTCCAGTCTGGAAAATCAGCAAAGCCTCAAATATTAGACTAAACAGCATTGAACATTCATCTAAAAAGACGTATGTTAAAGTTTCTCTGCAGCAGGATTGTATCCTTTTTTCGCACTAGAATGCCGACTTTTTATATCTAATTGCATGTTCCTAGGTTTAACCTCTACCTCTGCCTACACATGTACAAAGCAGGTTTTAAAAGACCAGCATACTCCTCCACAAAAATTGTTCACAGGTACGTTCATGTGCCTATAAATAACTGCTACATTTATTTCCCTTCCAGCATTGAGATGTTAGAAAAGCACAAGCCTGCTCATTTACTACACAATAACATACTACACAAGTAACTCCACACAATTGATTTCAGTTACAAAAAAAAACTCTCATGAAATGTTTAAGGGTATTTATTTCCCCAGGGGGAGCAAATCCATATAGCAATTGGTCCTGTTTTAATTAGTGACCCTGTTGTTCCCTAAATCCTGCCAGTAGCTCCACCCCATTTTATAATGGGCATTCCTGTGAATGGAGATACAGTCAGCACAGAGCCCTGACTCTGCCTAAATTGATTGACCTGTCACTATTATTAATGAGCAATTAGGACTGCCTGACTTTTGATAATAGTAGATCACTCAGAGCTGCAGCTCTGTGTATTGTATCTGCCGATGCCCTGCAAGTGTAAAGGGAGAGACAGACAGATCACAGAGAGCTGCAGATCTGAGAGCTCTTTGCTAATATGAATTAGAAGGCAGCGCTGATTGCTCATTCGTAATAGTGACAGAACACTCAGCACTGTGGCTCTGTGTTTCTATCTGTGGCTGTTTTTACATATGCAGAGACCTAGCCAATGGTTCACACATTGCCACAGCACTGTGTGATCTTTCAATTTTATGAATGCACAATTAGCGACCTTGAGCAGCTGCTCTGCCTGATCATTCATAAAATTGAAAGATCACATAGCGCTGCTGTGAGGGTTGTGTATGTATGTTTAGATGTAGCTAAAGATAGATCACAGAGTGTCGCAGGTTGTGTGATTTTTTTGTGAATGTCATTGCTGGTCTACAGATTGGCCCATGCTGCCAAAAGTCAGAGCTGTCAATGACAAATCAGTCTCCTTCCTAACAGCATGGTTGGACAGGGGAAGGGAACAGTCCAACTAAAGATGCTTAGCAACTGAGGGATGGATTTGAACAAGAAGTGCTGCATGGTCATGGTCCCCTGGGTAATAATTAAAATATAAAAGTATATAATGATACTTATTGTTAAATGTTATAATCATAGCTTTAGAGTATGATTTACCTTTGTTTATATGACCACTCCTGATGCAATATGTGTTCAATGCCACAGAATTTAATATCTGGGGAAACTTCCTATAACCTCAATTCATGCCCCCCCCCCCCCCCAAGAAACAAATCAGTTTTAAAATCCAACTGCAGGTGTGTAAGGAGCATAAGGAATTGGAATAAACCAGATTTGTCCACCAAAATAAGTAAACAGAGATAAATTGTAAAAGTCACATTTAATTGGAGCCAAATAATATTAAAAACACTTGTGAAAGTAGTCACAAACATTATGTAAGGTAGTACAGAAGCCTTAACAACCTTGATGTCTCTTAGGCCTGGTCACAGTTGAAAATATGCTCAAGTCGTGCTTACAGGATAGATGGAAAGTTGCTAGCAGTGAACAAATCCAATGCGTTGGGACATAGGGAGGATACTGCCATTGCACCCTTGGTATACTAACAGGAAGCCAACACAATGGAGGAGTCGGTGTGGGCAATAAGGGAATTGACCCTGCTAGGTCCTCACAAGTCTTAACCAAGCACAGAAAGCAGCTGGACCATCGGGTTGGATATGATGTCACAAGCCTGGCAAGATGTTGTGCCGGAGGTGTACTCCGGTACTCAGGGGTCCAGGAGAAGGCATTTGTCTAGGGCAACAACTTTCAGGGGGGAGATGCCACCCCCTCCCCCAGAAGAAGGGAAAGAAGTGACAGGGATGGGGACCTAGTCATCTCCAGAGGAGGTTGCATGCTGCTGGAGAGTGAAGGGATGGCCAGCTGCATCTTTCATTGCTTATCCAAAGGTTAATTGGGTGGATCTGGTGGTCACAGTGGGGGGGGGTATATGTGTTGGTCAGTGTTGGTGATGAGGAGGGGTGACTTGGAGACGGGGGAAATATTGCAGTGATGGACTGTGGTGATGGCGGGGAGGGCCAGGGGGGGTGCTAGTGTAGTGGGGGGTGCCCAATGTTAGTGTTGCCTAGGGCAGCACATGATCTAAATAAACCACTGGGATAAGGGCAAACAGGGCTGGATCAAATAGCATGACACAAACAAATCAGCCAGTTTCTTGGACAACGATGTTTCGGGGCACACCCCCTTCTTCAGGTCATCTGACAGGAACTAGCTTAGGAGGTATTTTACAGAGCCAGGGGGATGAGTTATCAAGAGGTCACACCAAAAAGTCAAAAGAAAGAATGAACCCTTACAGCTTATTACTTAAACGGAGCACGAATCTGGTGAAATGCAAATACAAATTATGATACAAATCTGAAATTAAATAAATAAATCAGAAAGAAGAAAAAATGAAGGAAAAAATACACTGCTCAAAAAAATTAAAGGAACACTTTGAAAACACATTATATTTCAATGGGGAAAATACCATGCTGGATATCTATACTGATATGGACTGGGTAATGTGTTAGGATGCCCCATCGTTTGATGGAAATGAAAATCATCAACCTACAGAGGACTGAATTCAAAGACACCATGAAAAACAAAGTGAAAAAATTATGCAGCAGGCTAGTCCATTTTGCATAAATCTCATGACTAGTGCACAAGAGATAGGCTAATCCAGACCCACTACACCACCATTTCACCCTTCCATACCAATCCCCTTTACTAATTCTATTACAGAAAACATAACACCAAAGTGGAGTAAAAATGGCCAATATGGCCTTTTATTAACAAATCAACTTTAAATACACAAAAACATTCCTTAAAACAGAAACACATATAGTTGTTGGTCTTCGAAGGCACCCAAACCGAACCGAAATGCACCTGTGGAAACCGCAACACACCGGCTCGGAGACAACCATACCATCCACAGTGCAGCACCACCACCTTCCAGTTAAATCTCGGTTAACTGGAATGCCCCCAGGCACACCATACCACCAATGGGTCCCACACCATTATTTGTACCTTCCAAAATAAGTACCGCCTCCAAAGACCAACAACTGCACACAAACCTAAATAACACCCCCCGGGAGTGACACAATACCAACAAAAACAGGGAGGGTGGGAGGGAAGCTCACTCTTCTCACGTCCCACTACCGACTGACGCCCCTCCCCAAACCCTCCACCCCAAGGTGTAACAGACACCCCACCTACACCCCCAGCTACCAATCAAGTCCCAGACATCCCTTACAACCCCACCTCGTGCTATCCTTAACCCTTTCCTGTCTTCCTTACCACTCTAGGCCTAGTCATGCCTGCCCTTCGCTATTTCATTTCCTTTCTTTACGCTACGGGCATTTCTTTGCAGCAGCTCAAAATGGTACTCAGTAGTTTGTATGCCCCCCCCCCCCGTGCTTGTATGCATGCCTGACAATGTTGGGGCATGCTGCTAATGGTATGACGGAAGATGTCTTGGGGTATTTCCTCCCAGATCTGGACTAGGGCATCACTGATCTCCTGAACAGTCTGAGGTACAACCTGGTGGCGTCGGATGGACAGAAACATAATATCTCAGAGGTGTTCTATTGGATTTAGGTCAGACGAGCGTGGGGGTCATTCAATGGTATCAATTCCTTCATCCTCCAGGAACTGCCTCCATACACTCGTCACATAAGGCTGGGCATTGTCGTGCACCAGAAGGAACCCAGGACCCACTGCAAAAAGTGTAGGGTCTGACAATGGATCCAAGGATTTCATCCCGATTCCTAATGGCAGTCAAGGTGCCATTGTCTAGCCTGTAGAGGTCTGTGCGTCCCTCCATGGATATGCCTCCCCAGACCATCATTGACCCATCACCAAAATGGTCATGCTGAACAATGTTACAGGCAGCATAATGTTTTCCACAGCTTCTCCAGACCCGTTCATATCTGCCACATGTGCTCAGGATGAACCTGCTCTCATCTGTGAAAAGCACAGGACGCCAGTGGCAGACCTGCCAAATCTGGTGTTCAATGGCAAATGCCAATTGAGCTCTGTGGCGCTGGACAGTGAGCACAGGGCCCTCTAGAGGACATCAATCCCTCAAGCCACCCTCATGAAGTCTGTTTCTGATTGTTTGGTCAGAGACATTCACACCAGTGGCCTGCTGGAGGTCATTTTGTAGGGCTCTGACATTGTTCATCCTGTTCATCCTTGCACAAAGAAGATACCAGTCCTGCTGATGGGTTAAGAACCTTCTATGGCCCTGTCCAGCTCTCCTAGGGTAACTGCCTGCCTCCTGGAATCTCCTCCATGCTCTTGAGATTGTGCTGGGAGACACAGCAAACCTTCTGGCAATGGCACGTATTGATGTGCAATCCTGGAGGAGTTGGACTGCCTGTGCAACCTCTGTAGGGTCCAGGTATCGCCTCATGCTACCAGTAGTGACAGTGACCCTAGCTAAATGCAAAATTAGGGAAAAATAGTCAGAAAAGATGAGTAGGGAAAAAAATGGCAGTGGCCTCAACCTGTAAAACCATTACTGTTTGGGGGTCATCTCATTATTGCCCATCTAGTGCACCTCTTGTCAATTTCATTAACACCAAAGCAACTGAAACTGATTAACTGCTGCTTAACTAACCAGATCAATATCCCAGTAGTTTAATTGACTTCATGCTATACTCTGATTGAAAAGTGTTGCTTTAATTTTTTGAGCAGTGTATAATGATAATAATGGTAAAAATAATAGTCATAAAAACAATGATAATAATAATAACGTATAATGGCTAACAGTGACCTTAGGCAATAGTATAGATATCAATATCTTCATTCTAACCAGAATGGAATGGTCAGGGAAAAGGCTGTTACTTAGACAGTGGTATGGATATCAATAGCTGCATTCAAACCATTGGGGGCCAGAGTACTAGAGTACACCTACGGCACAATATCTTGCACATTCCTGTGACATCATATCCGGCCTGACTGCCCAGCTGCTTCCTGTCCTTGGCTAAGACTTGTGAGGACCCAGCAGGATCACTTCCCCTATTGCCCACACCGACTCCTCCATTGCGTCGGCTTACTGCCAGTACACCAACATACTTCTGGTGCAACAGCAGCTTCCTCCCTATGTCCCCACACATTGGATTTGATCACTGCTGGCAATTTTCCATCTATTCTGCAGCGGGACCAGGGCTATGAGACATTGAGGCGGTCAAGGCTTCTGTACTACCTTACTTCAGATTTGTGACTACTGTCACCAGTGTTTTTAATAATATTTTACTCCCATTAAATGTGACTTTTACAATTTATCTCTGTTTACTGCTTTTGGTGGACAAATCTGGGGGCGTGAGGGAGGACGCGTTCTGGGAGGACGTCATATGGCACCCTCCCAGAACTGGAGAACCACACTGTAGCCATCATTCGGCTATAATGCAGTTGCCTTAAGTGGTTAAAGCATACTGTATGTTCACCTTTGGGAACATGTTCTACCCGTTTTTAGAGTGGAACATGTAACATGTTCCCACCATTGCAGACATGGCCACGTCATTCATTCACAGAGCTCCATGAATGAATGAACTACAAGTCCACACAGCTTTTAACTTTTAGGGGATATATATATAGATATATATGCACTGTATTGCCAAAAGTATTGGGACACCCCTCCAAATCATAGGATTCAGGTGTTCCAATCACCTCCAAGGCCACAGGTGTATAAAATCAAGCACCTAGGCATGCAGACTGCTTCTATAAACATCTGTGAAAGATAGGAAGGCTCTCAGAAGCTCAGTGAATTCAAGCATGGTACCGTGATAGGTTTCCACTTGTCCAATTAGTCCACTTGTGAAATTTCCTTGTGTGTAAAGGCAGGCGTCCCTATACCTTTGGCAATATAGTGTATATATATATATACACTGCTCAAAAAAATTAAAGGAACACTTTTTTAATCAGAGTATAGCATCAAGTCATTTAAACTCCTGGGATATTGATCTGGTGGTTTTACAGGTGGAGGCCATTAACATCTTTTTCCCTACTCATCTTTTCTGAATGTTTTTCCCTAGATTTGCATTTATCTAGGGTCAGTGTCACTACTGGTAGCATGAGGCGATACCTGGACCCTACAGAGGTTGCACAGGCAGTCCAACTCCTCCAGGATGGCACACCAATACGTGCCATTGCCAGAAGGTTTGCTGTGTCTCCCAGCACAATCTCAAGAGCATAGAGGAGATTCCAGGAGACAGGCAGTTACTGTAGTAAAGCTGGACAGGGCCGTAGAAGGTCCTTAACCCATCAGCAGGACTGCTATCTTCTCCTTTGTGCAAGGAGGAACAGGATGAGCACTGCCAGAGAAGCCGCGGAGAACATTATGCTGCCTGTAACATCTTTCAGCTAGACCATTTTGGCGGTGGGACAGTGATGGTCTGGGGAGGCATATCCATGGAGGGACACACAGAGCTATACAGGCTAGACAATGGCACCCTACCTGCCATTAGTTATAGGGATGAAATCCTTGGACCCATTGTCAGACCCTATGCTTTTTGCAGTGGGTCCTGGATTCCTCCTGGTGCACAACAATGCCCGGCCTCATGTGGCAAGAGTATGCAGGCAGTTCCTGGAGGATGAAGGAATTGATACCATTGAATGGCCCTCACGCTCGCCCGACCTAAATCCAATAGAACACCTCTGAGATATCATGTTTCTGTCCATCCGACACCACCAGGTTGCACCTCAGACTGTCCAGGAGATCAGTGATGCCCTGGTCCAGATCTGGGAGGAAATACCCAAGGATACCATCCGTTGTCTCATTAAGAGCATGCCCCGATGTTGTTAGGCATGCATACAAGCACATGGGGGCCATACAAAGTACTGAGTACCATTTTGAGGTGCTGCAATGAAATTTCAGCAAAGTGGACTAGCCTGCTGCATCATTTTTTCACTTTGATTTTTGGAGTGTCTTTGAATTCAGTCCTCTGTAGGTTGATGATTTTCATTTTCAACAAATGATGGGGCATCCTTACATCCCTAACACATTACCCAGTCCATATCAGTATAGATTTCCAGCACAATATTTTTCACCATTGAGAGCTGATGTGTTTTCAAAGTGTTCCTTCAATTTTTTTGAGCAGTGTTTTTTTTCCTTCATTAATTCATTAAGAAGACATGACCTTGGATTGTACTGTGAAGCCCTATCTTGGACCTTGATGGAAGATATAAAGAATATCTCGTTCAAAGATGTCCTCCATGCATCTCAGATATACTGAGAATGAATGAATCAGATCTAACTTCTTCCACTCATCCTCTGACCCATCTTCCAGAAAAGGTGAAAGTATGGATTCCCAATTTATATGGGATGAAGTTGAAATTTTTTGGAAGAAATTTGGGACCTCTCTCAGAATGACCCTTTCTTGGAGGATCCAGCAGTATGGCTATCTAGCTAAAAAGGCATACATGTCAGATACTCTCCTTGTGGTAGCAATTGCCATCAAGAAATATGTCCTCAGAGCCACATGGAATAAGAAACACAAAGTTTTCAGGTAAAATGGCAGTGCCAGCAAGGCATTCAAACCAAGTGACAAATTCCCACTAGTGATCTAATCTTCACTGCTGCCTTCAGAAAATGAATGACAAAAGGGTTAAAGGCCCATATTTTACTTGCCATGACCAAGAGGACTGAAACTTGAATTTGCAACTAATTATAAGCCAGGCCATTTTTAAACGGTTTTGCAGGAATGTAAGAACATTAGATACCAAGGGAGTTGAAGAATTCCAATTTTTTGCCACAAAGAGTCCCAAAAGAAAGGCTTTCCATACCCGATGGAAGGTCGAAATAGTTGACTTTTTCCTAGCTTGCAACAAGGTGTCAACTACTCCCTTTGACAGCTCCAGATGTCTTAGAGACCACCTCTCAACTTCCAAGCCATTAATTTCCGACTCATGCGGTTCAGATGGAACACCCCGTTCTGAACCAGGAGATCCAAACAAACTGGGAGTGGAATTGGTTGTTCTAGCCTTATCCTCTATACAAGGGGAAACCAAGGCCGGCTCAGTCAAAAGAGCAGGGATGTCATTGCCCCCACTTCATGTTATATCTTCAGGAGAACCCTTAGAATTAAAGGGATTGGAGGAAAGATGTGAAAGACTAGGAGAAACCTCCACAGCCTGGAAAGGACATCTTGGCCCAAGGTTTGCGGGTCCCAAATTAGGAGAAGTAAAGGGAAACTGGAAGTTCATTGCTGACACCATCAGATTCACGTCTGGTGTCGCCCAGGCTTTTTCCGCAACAATTTTGAATCGAGGCCATCTAGTCTCTGACTTTTACTACAGAAATTATGGCCTCCTCAATGATAGATCCATATTGAAAGGAGGGGCTTTCATAGAGGAATCTTCAAAGGAGGGGCCTTCATAGAGGAATTCAGATATTCCAGGTTTAGAACTGGTCTGAGGGCGCCTGAGGATTTGATCACCAGAACTAAAGAGGGACACTTGTCTTTGTCCCATTGTTGTCTTGGTATAAGAAAAATAGCTTAAGCTGTTAACAGTTACTTTATATATGCGTGCAAAGAAATCAGTTTATCTGAACACATTGGTCCCCGAATTCCCCAGAAGTAATACTGAGGGGCCTTTTTTCAAATTATAGCAGACATCCACTTCAGATGATATCCAGAATTCAAGCATCCTCCACTTCTTCCACGCAGACCTCCATGAATAAAGCCGATTTTGCTCCCAGTTGAGAGGGCTGGGCAGAGACTCCTTCCAAAGGCCTTGTCGGAAGACCTAACTGGCTGGATTGATTTTGCTTGACTCCCTTGGAAAATGCTGCACTGCCATTCTTCCAATGTCTGAAAAATGGCTCACCAGGCCTGTACGCACTGGCGTCTTTGAAATGATTCTTGACTCTTCTGAAAGAACGAAAGGACTGATGTTGCCAACTTTTCTCCTGCAGGATAAGGCCTGACTTTCCACTGGATACCTGCTGAATGGCAGCTTGACAAAATGGGGCTTCCCATCAAACAGAATGGAGCCAAGGCTGTGTTTAGAGGCATAATCAGCAGACCAATGCTTTAGTCATAAGGCTCTTTTGGTGTTACTGTGTGAGCCATTAACTTTGCTGTCATTCTGACTAGATTCACTGCCGCTTCAGCAATGAAGTCCACAGCTATCCTGAAGAATTGCACTTCTCCTGAACCACAGGACTCCATTTCTACCACCCACAGTTTGAGGGCCATAGGAGATGTTCCTGCTACACTGTACATCTTCTTCAGATCTGTATCAATATTGCGGTCCATTGGATCCCTAAAAGACACCGAACCTTCAAGTGGAAGCGTTATGTGGCTAGCCAATCCCTTTGACACACATTTTTTTTCTTTGTCTTTTGGGTGAATAACTCTTTTTTCAGGGTCTCTAATGTACAATTTTACTTGCTGTGAGTCTGCAGTTTTGTCACGTCCCCTACCTAAGATAGGATGTGCACACCAATTTGCCCACCAATTCACCTGGCAATGCCTCAGCTGAACAACCCCAACAAGCCTCCACTTCAGGGTGGATTGGAGAAGAGGCTCTGGAAGAGGTAGAAGATCTTTTCCTGTGCTGGCCAGAGGATTTACTCCTCTTGGAAGCGTTTTGGTGATGTGATTTTCCTCGTCCCATTTCCGTACAACTGCAATGGGCCACTGATCCACTGATGGTGTCCTAGAACAACCACTTGGTGGATGTTTAATCCACCCTGGACTGTTCTGGTGAAGTAACTTGCCCTTGGTGAACGCTCTTGGTGAACGCTTTATTCTGAGCTGGAGTCTTCTTTCTTCCAAAAAGGTACGCAGATAGCACTCTTTTAAATTCAGTGCTTGAAGCTGCAGCTTTTAGCAACAGCCTAAGGGGGAATATAACCTAAATCACATCTCAGAGTCATAATACATGTGCATGCCTCCAAAGTATACAGGCAAACAACTGAGGCGACCTAGAGGGAGCAGAGCAGCAGAAACACCCAAGCTGGAGCCGTAGAGTGATTAGATAAACAGGTGGAGCTCACAAAGTCACAGCAGCATCTGCAGTAGCCACAGAGCTGCAACATGAGAGAGAGAGCCAGCTTCTAGATATGCAGTAGCTTCCTATGTCACAGAACATCCCGGCAGCTCCGTGGCAACCCGGGAAGTTCAGCGCCCGCCGTCTTTGCACGTGTACCACCTAGCCTTCTCTGTAGCTGGAAAAAACACAGCCGCCATGAATGTGGGGATTACCAGCCCCAGATGCAGACAGCCCACAGATTTGCTGATATATGGACCACAAGTATCAGCCAGCCCACAAACCTGCTGAGATATGGACTACAAGTGTCAGCCAGCCCACAGACTTGCTGAGATATGGACTACAAGTGTCAGCCAGCCCACAGACCTGCTGAGATATGGACTACAAGTGTCAGCCAGCCCACAAACCTGCTGAGATATGGACTACAAGTGTCAGCCAGCCCACAGACCTGCTGAGATAAGAACTACAAGTGTCAGCCAGTCCAAAGACCTGCTGAGATATGGATTACAGGTGTCAGCCAGCCCACAGACCTGCTGAGATATGGACTACAAGTATCAGCCAGCCCACAGACCTGCTGAGATATGGACTAATGTACTGAGATATGGAACTACAAGCCAGCCAATCTATGCACAGGTAAGTCACTACGCCTTCCCAGCAGTACTTTATGCTGCCCACAGAAATAACTAGTGTAGGGTGGCATAATCAACACGCAGAAATTTTTAAAACATGCATAACAATCCCCACACCAAGGGAACCCACTGCACAGAGAGGTTTACATCCCAAATGTGGGGTCTTCTTACCCAGGTGAGGCTGAACCTGGAAAGGCCATAGGAGAGAGATTTTTCAAGGTGTCTGGAGCGAGGACGAAAAAAGAATGCTGAGTGAGGGGAGACAGCCACTCTTATAGGCTAGGAAAGAGGTTGTCCTGGAGGGGTCAGAGAGGGCGGAGCTGACCCGTGGTAGGCTGACATGGGGAAGTCCAGGAAATATATATATATATATATATATATATATATATATATATAATATACATCCAGATGCTCAGCACTGTTTGATTGAAGGGTACTGGTATATCACATATTTTCTGTAAGTGTCTTTTCTATATGGCATGTTTTATTCTTAAAGAAGTTTGTTAGTGTTTAGTTACATTGGTGTTTTTGTTTTATTAGGTGTGTATAGGATCTAATACCCTTCCCACTTGTACATTTCAAGGAAAATACTGGTGAGAGTATCATTGAAACTGCTTTTTTGTGTTATCAAAGATTTTGATAAATCAAGGTAGGTTTGGGGCTGCGTTATGTCTGTCTCCTTCCTGCACAACCCCCCAGTAGCCTGAAACCACTATATTATTTAAGGAAAAAAGAGGAAAACATTTTTTTTTTTTTTTGCGATATGTCAGAAATTACATGTATGTTGTTTGAAATATTGTTGTATATTTTTATAATATATTTTGTATAATATATGTTACATGTATGCACTATATTTTTGGTTATATTATGTATTCTGTATTGTATGTTATACTTTATTTAATGCCAATTTTCAAGAATAAATAAATTAAAATTAATTTTAGTGCACACAAACTCAATATAATATCTAATTTCTGGTAAAATATAAAACATGTTGCCTCAAGTAAAGAGATGCCAAACACATCAAGAATCAAAATTGCATGCAACAGTAAAATGGCAACAAACTACAGTGCCTAACATTTTTTTTATAGGGGACACTTTAAAAGCTTTTACAGTTTTATCAGTGAAAAATTGGTAATGAATGATGGCTTTAGAATTCTTGCTCTCACTCTGGCATTCATGGTAATACATGTGTGGTGCAACCTATGTGTGCATTTGTATTTGCATGTATATATGGGGGGCACAAGGGTGTTTTAAAAGTTTTTAGTATTTTTGTAATTATTTTTATTGATTAGAAATGTTTTTTCTTTACACTTATTTTTTTTATTTTCATTTAACTTTATCGCTATCACAAGTGAGCTAACAAACCCCCTATGTGATAGCTTTGGGCAGATGATAGGTACACTTTATGGAGACATCATGGGGTTTATTTACTAAAGCTGGAGAGTCCAAAATCAGACTCCCTTCTGCATAGAAACCAATCAGCTTCCAGGTTTCATTGCCAAAGCTTCATTGAACAAGATGAGGTTAGAAGCTGATTGGTTTCTATGCAGAAGGAAGTCTGATTTTGGACTCTCCAGCTTTAGTAAATAAACCCCCATGGGTCTATTCAGTGCTTCCTGTCCTCCAGTGCAGCTAATCAAGCACAGGTTTTAGTCTGTTTTTAATAGCTTACAGCATCTGGTGTTTATTTATATGACAGGGCTGGCATGCTGCTAAGCTTTTACTGACAGAGAAAAAAGGGAAGAATTTTGGTGCTTTTTGAAGATTAATTTTCCAACAGTACTTGTAGCTGAAAAGCTCAATAAGGGCTCGTTTACTGCTTGTTAACAATATGTAAATACACAGATATTGCATTATGAACCAGCTGCTTCTTTTGCAGCAGATTATTATCTGTCCCTGTTTTCAACAGCTCTAAATGTATATATAGATAGGACCGTTACACTTTGGGTATAAAAATCAAAATGCATAAGAAAGAACAGCTCTGGATACCCACCGAAACTAATCAAGTCCTTTCAGTGAAGAAAGGAAGAATGAGAGGGATTTCTTTTGAGGAATAAGAACAATCTTTCCTTGAGGCATTTTGTTGTTAAGATGTATGAAAAACGCTGAAATGGAGGACAGAGACAGAAAAAAAATAAAAGTCTGCCTATGCCTAGCGGCTTTCATAAATATATGGCCCCAGAGCTGTAGTAGATTGACATGGCCATTGAATTGCCTGATTCTATGCCTAAGCATTGTTATTTTATTGTGAATTGTCTCAAAGTGCCATTGCTACTATAACCTGGTCACAGCCATTTCTGACACCTTTTAACAGTGAGGGGGGTACTGCTGAGAAATAAAGTTCTGTGACAGATATTCCATGTAAAACAAAAAGGTTCAAAAAGCCTATAGCATAATGAAATTAGAAAATAGTGAAAGCATTTGCAGGACTTGTGGGCTCTGTGCTGGGGAACATGTGCAATCACAAAAAAATTGTTTTTCAAATTTCATTTGGCTAGGAGCAATGAATACTTAAAGTGACACATTCAAACACTGAATTTCTTTAAATATCTATGGGAGGTCCTAATCCTGCCTGTGATGTACAAAAAAGCACACAGACCCCCTCCACAGGACCCCACAAATTTGCATTGTATCCATTTCCTGGCAATTTAAACTGCAACGTTTTTTCTTTGTACGCGTACTTGTGTTGTAGCTCATCCTACAGCAAAAACAAAACAAAAAATAAAATTCCTACCAGAACTTTTGGGTCTGCTATGGATTTTAAAGGGGAAACCCATGCAAAAAAAAAGAAAAATAGATATGGAGTTACCATAGGAAATCTATACAGAACCCTTAACCTAAGCATGTAGCCTGGCTGTTATCCATGTGACACCAGGACAAGAAATAATGGAGTCTCAGTGACAAGCATGGGCCTGCTAAAAGACAGGGCTGTCCAGAACATACAGTTGCAAGAAAAAGTATGTGAACCCCTTGGGATTACGTGGAGTTTTGCATGAAATGGGCATAAAATGTGCTCTGAACGTCATCTAAGTCACAACAATAGAAGAACACAGTCTGCTAAACATAATACTACACAAACATTAGATGTTGCCATGGTTTAATTGCACATAACATGTAAACATTCACAGTGCAGGGAGGAAAAAGTATGTGAACCTTTGGACTTAATAACTGGTTGACCCTCCTTTGGCAGCAATAACCTCAACCAAACGTTTCCTGTAGTTGCAGATCAGACCTGCACAACGATCTGGAGTAATTTTGGACCACTCCTCTTCACAAAACTGTTTCAGTGTAGCAATATTCTTGCGATGTCTGGTGTGTATCGCTCTCTTAAGATCATGCCACAGCATTTCAATCGGGTTGAGGTCAGGAATCTGACTGGGCCACTCCAGAAGGCATATTCTGTGCTGTTGCAGCCATTGTTTTGTTGAATTACTTGTATGCTTTGGGTCATTGTCCTGTTGCATCACCCATCCTCTGCGGAGCTTCAGTTGGCGGACAGATGGTCGTACGTTTTCCTAAACTCTGGAATTCATTTTCCCATCAATGACAACAATCCATCCAGGCCCTGAGGCAGCAAAGCAGCCCCAAACCATGATGCTCCCTCCGCCATGTTTTACAGTGGGGATGAGGTTTTGATGTTGGTGTGCTGTGCCTTTTTTTCTCCACACACAGTGTTGTGTGTTCTTCCAAAACAATTCAATCTTCGTTTCATCTGTCCACAGTATATTTTGCCAGTAGTGCTGTGGAACATCCAGGTTCTCTTTTGCAAACTTCAAACATGCTACAATATTCTTTTTGGACAGCAATGGCTTCCTCCGTGGTGTCCTCCCATGTACTCCATTCTTGTTTAATATTTTCCTTATTGTAGATGTGTCAACTAAAATGTTAGCATGTGCCAGAGATTTCTGTAGGTCTTTAGCTGACACTCTGGGATTCTTCTTTACCTCATGCAGCATTCTGCACTGTGCTCTTGCAGTCATTTTTACAGGACGACCACACCTAGGGAGAGTAGCAACAGTGCTAAACTTTCTCCATTTGTAGACAGTCTGTCTTACCGTGGACACATGAACATCAAGGCTTTTGGAGATACTTTTGTAACCCTTTCCAGCTTCATGCAAGTCAACAACTCTTGATCGTAGGTCTTCTGAGAGCTCTTTTCTGCGAGGCATGGTTCACATCAGACAGTGCTTTTTGAAGCCAGTAAACCCAAAACAGGTGTGTGTTTTTTAAGGGCAGGACAGCTGTCAGCAACACATACAATATCATCACACTGATTGGAATCAAGGTTGGCTCACTCCTGGCTCCAATTAGCTCTGGGAGAAGTCATTAAGCTAGGGCCTCACGTACTTTTTCCTCCCTGCACTGTGAATGTTTACATGTTATGTGCAATTAAACCATGGCAACATCTAATGTTTGTATAGTATTATGTTCAGGAGACTGTGTTCTATTGTTGTGACTTAGATGACGTTCAGATCACATTTTATGCCCAAT
Organism: Staurois parvus; assembly: GCF_062004578.1. NCBI lineage: Eukaryota > Metazoa > Chordata > Amphibia > Anura > Ranidae > Staurois > Staurois parvus. Next base: position 13,315,236 of record NW_028317971.1, read on the forward strand.
TCATGCAAAACTCCATTTAATCCCAAGGGGTTCACATACTTTTTCTTGCAACTGTACCTCTTTGCCCGCAGTCACATCTCAGCCCAAGAAGAACATACCTTTCTGCCACATGTGCATGAATGGTGAGTCGTAAACCCTGCATTCACCATATTACTGATCACCAATAGCAACAACCCACAGATGACTAGGAACAATCACTGTACAGGGCCCTGTATCTCCTCCATGGATCCAGGTCAGGGCTCAGATAGTTCAGTCGAACACCTGGGGAACAGGCCACTTGGCGTGTGCTACATGGACAGGTCCATTCCTTGATGGCAAGAGGGTGACTTCATAACCTAACCACCACCAACCTACCAGGTTTGCACCACTTTAGCCTAATCTGGATCCTGAATACTCCTAAATGAGCACTTTGTCCTAATTGCATGCTATCCCAACTTACACACTCTCAGAAGTATCAGGCATCCACTTAAATCACCATCCTTCAACCAGATGCTCCACCCACTTCCTTTATTTAGGAACATTTAGCATCAGTGTTACATCTTCACAGATATAATAATAAAACTCTTACAGAAAAAATTTCCACTCCAAGGGCATAAGCACATATTTTTCCTATAATCAAAGGTGTGTCACAGCTATGACCCAGTACCAGGGAAGCCCACCGTTGGGGTTAGAAGAACCTAGGCCTTAGCCTCACATCTCCATGTCCATATCTTTGCAGTTCCACTCCCGTATGCCCATCTGCTCTCTCTAAGCTCCAATCCATACATACAGATACTGCCAGGAAGGAAATTAAATAACCTCACATCCTTAGCGCAAAAACCTACTTTAAATGGGCTATAAATTAACCCCTTCCTAATTCTAGGCGCAATCAGCAGTAAAAACCCCACATAACTTTAAACCTTTGCCGGCTCTACTAAGCACAAAATGTCTACCTGTACTTCTAACTCATGTAGGACAGAAAGTGAGGAGCAATAAGGGCAAAAACATCTTTAAAAACTCAACAGAGGTTTTAGCTTTTTCCTGTTCTATCTAAAGCCGAAAAATACCATTTTAGCTGTTGTTAAGTTTTAAGTGATGCACATTCTTAGTACAGCAGCAAGATTAAGTTAAATAAATTATCATGGCTGCTAATTCTGTATTCTGTTCTATGTTTTCCTGTTAGTGAAAACAGACTGAGAATTCAGTTCCCATCAGCCACTCGACTCTTTTGGATTCTTTATTTTAAAGAAATAATTTCTCCACTGAATAGCTCCCTGATGCTTCCTTCTAAAACATGTATGGAATCCCCAGTAAAAAAAATCCTGCCCTGAGAGAAAATCTATTTGTCTGCTATTTGCAGCAATAGCTATTTTTCTTTTTTACAAGAGAAGATTCAGTACATACAATGCTCACAACTACAACGTACAGGTAAGAATTTAGTACATATAACTAAATATTTAGAGAACATTACATTTGCTGCTCAAGTTGGACTGCACAAAAATCCCCATAGCATGTCAGATAGTCAAAAGTGTGTCCCTTATTCACATGACAAATATCAGCGCGATTCAGGTACATATGGCACTAAAGCAAATTCATTTGGGACGTTCAAGATGCCAAAAAGTACAGATAATGTAGGAGAAGGAAAAAAGGAAAAAGAATATTTTTGATAAATGATTGTTAAAGAGATCACATGTATGACAATGTATATATATATATATATATATATATATATATATAAAGTCTGCTCATTCATAACCACTTTCTTTATCAATTTCAATTTTGCAAAATTGCAAGTTCTTATGGAAAGGAGAGAAAATATGAATGCATTTTGCAACTTTGCTTCATTAGGAGAACAGAGAAGAATAAATATGTTAGTGTCCTTCCTGACAAGACACACTGGGGCAGTGCCAAACAAGCTTCCACAACATGGAGAAAGGCTGTATCATCAAGAGCCACAGACACTGGGACGTTACTACAGGATGGTGTTGGTTTAGTATAACTGGAGAGTGCAAAATCAGGTACAGCTCTGCATAGAAACCAATCAGCTTCCAGTTTTTTTTGGTCAAAGCTTAATTGAACAAGCTGAAGTTAGAAGCTGATTGGCTACCATGCACAGCTGCACCAGATTTTGGACTCTCCAGTTTTAGTAAATAAACTCCTATGTGTTTATCCATCACATATTGAAAATATGTGTTTTACCTGAAAAAAAAAGTGTGGGAAAATCACGGTATCTTTTTTCAACAACCATCAGATAGTTTGATAATGTTTTCTGAATCTAGAATTAGTACTTACATCAGGTTCAAAATGGCTTTTGATAAAACATAGACCCACAGAGCACTGGGTGCATAAAGTCTTCCCCTGGCTATATAACATTTTTTGGTATACTTGTGTTCCAAGGTGTAATCCAATATCATCACTATTAATGGGCCAAACACCTCCCTGTTTGGTTCACGGTCGAACATTCAAACCTAATGAATGTTTGATCGCGAACTTCAAACTTAATGCAAATCTATGGAACTTGAAATTGTAAATTCAAAATTGCCCATTTTGAAGGCTCATGTGCAAGTTAATGGCCATAAAAGGGGTATGCCCTGAGGGACATGAACGATAAAAAAAAAACATTTCAAAAAGTACCATTTTTAAAATGGCAGTCATTTTTCATTGCTTAAAGTAAAATTCCTTTAAATATCATGCCTGGGGAGGGGGGTCCCCTTAAACTACCTGCAAAGTTGCACATCTCCACAATGTATAGAACGTGCTGCAGCAGGACTGCATTTTTTAAAAAATGGCATTTTTATTTAAAGAAAAAAACAGCTTGAGTTACCCCCCCCCCCCCCCAATCCATGCCAGACCCTTTAGGTCTGATAGGAAGGTTAGGAGAGACCCCACAGTAAGTATTTTTTTTTTAAGTGCGTAGGGATCCCCTTAAAAGCCCTACCAGGCCCTTTAGGTCTGGTAGGACTTTTTAAGGGGAACCCCACCTCCCAAAAATGGAGTCCCCCCTAAATTCCTACCAGACTCTTGAGCTGCGCACAGGCCTGGCAGGTCAGGAAATGGGGGGCGAATGAGTGCCTCCCCTCCCTGCAGCTTACCAGGCCACGTGCCCTCAGCCACAGTGTCCCCGTGCCGATAGGGATAAGGGCCTCTTCCCCACAACCATGGCTGGTGGTTGTGGGGGTCTGTGGGCAGGAGAGATCATTAGCATAGGGAAGCATAGCATTTAAAGAAGGGAGTACTCTCATGCTTCCCCCCCCTTGTGAATGAGTAAGGGGTACTTGTACCCCTACCCATTTACTAAACGGTTAAATTGTGAAAAAATAAAAATGTCTGACTTTTGAAAAAATCCTTCATTAAAAAAGAAAACAAAAAAGGCAGAAAAATGGTTCCATTATTGTAATCCATCGTCAATCACAGCATCCAGCGTTGTCATGACAACGACGACTCGCTGAAATAAAAAAGAAACCCTGTGGTCAGGTGTATTGCTTTGGCCAATAGCCCGCAGTGCCCGCAGTGCATTGTGGTGCCTGGCAGGTAAAAAAAAAAATGTCAAATGCCCTTATCGTTCCTGTGATTGATGAACACACAAATGGCCAATGAACATCAAGGCCATCATTAATCATTGCTGTTTAACTGAAAGATTATACAGTATATTATGAACATACATAACACACATGCAGCAAAAATCCAAACCATTAAAAACGTGCAGATTGGACCTAGCTAACATATATTAAAACCCAAACCACAGGGAAAAAAAAAAGAGAAACAGGGCTAGGTGGGTAGACTGGATGGCAAAGGGAATGCAGGTCAGGATGGGTACAAGTGATGCAGGATCAGGCGAGTTCAAGATAAGCATGAATGAGCACACAGGCAAAAATATGAATGCCGCTTTCACACTGCCACGCTGTAATTTGGCCTCAGCGGTTTTGTGTGGATTGAGGGGGGGGGGTGTCCTTTCCCTCCACTCAGGTCTCACATTACATCCAGCTCCCTGCTCTGTGCTGTGCAGTGTGTGACATCATATCCTCACCCCCTGCCTTCTGGAGCTGGGAAATGCTATGTATATTATGCTGTGGAGGAGAGATGTCTGCAGATAAACAGATACAACTTATGTAGGAGGATCTGTTTCAATTTTGCATCACCTGATCATAGTCACTAGTGGTGTTATACATAAGGGCTTACAACCGCTTTAAGGAAGGTAGAGCTGCATTCATGTGTGTCTAGAGTCCAGCTTTCAGTAAAGCAATCAGTGCAGTTTATACCTCCTCTTTGTACAACTTTATTAAATAACATACCTTTGTTTTAACCCCATGCTTCTTATGTATTACTTAAAAATAACCTGATTATGTTTTAATGAAGAAGATGCATTTTCTTACGCAATCGGATGTTTATTACACTTCTATGTCCCATGATGTCCCTTCTATGAATTGATGTGAATTCTAGCTCTTTACATTTTTAGACTGCTATTTCTGATTAATTTTGTAAAGTAAAGTCACAAAGCACAGTTACAGCAATCACCACTAAAAGACTTGCTTCAACACTCCTGTTGTCCAGAACATAGCAATAGCACTCTGTAAAAACATCTTTTTCATAAGCTCTTTCCTATCGTTCAAGGTAAAATGCTGCTGTTGGATTAGAGTTGGCGCACATATGGAGGAATAAAAGACTTCATTGACCTTGCTCTGTATTGAAGTTTAAACCTCAAGTAAAGAAGTAAGAAAAAGTGTTTAAAAACATTCCATCAATGTAAATTGACTTCCTTAGAAAGCTTCTGCTGGCATTGAGATAAAAAAGATCTAGTTACTGGTTTGTGTCAAAAATGTATCTATTTGTTGTAAAGCAAATGCAGCAAATGTATAGAAATATTCAGCGGCAGCAGTGATACTATACTCCAGAAGCGGCATGAAAAAAGCCATTTAAAATTCAACGATTTTGAAATTATGCCTAAAAGATATGCACTGCATTTTGAAAATTGTATCATGCATTGGATGTATTCTAATGGCTTTCCACATCACAATAACACTTCTACCAATATATTCCCAGAAAGTGCAATGTTTGCTATACAAAGAGCTGAAAAGAGTTTTCTTTTGTCTTGTTTTTCTTTCTATAGCTAAATCTTTAGTAAAATGTAAGTACAGCAAATCCTTCACACACATGGCATAGTAGTGTAGCTGATTTTTTACTTTTTAAACACATTGCTGCCATTGCTGAGTAATCAGCAGGGAGCTTTTTATTTAAATTGTTCACACCACTGCAGAAAGCTGGCTAGAGTCGGAAGCTTTTAACACTGCTCAGTCCTTGAGGATCAGAGATCTGCTATTGCAAAGCTATAAGAAATCTCTGTAGGAGTAATTACACCTGATTGGTCAGAGTTCAGTCCATTGAGCATTGTGGAATGGGATTGCTGACACAGTTTATGGGGAGCTGGACCTACAAAACAGATGTATGGGTCCAGATTTTTAAAGCTTATGTGTGTAGTCTGGCACAGACAACCAAATAATATCCTCACAGTTTGTTCTTTGCACCCAAATGCACACAGAGAATACAGCATACATACTGTGAATTGACTAATAAGGGTTGTTTGCTATGACGTGAATGCACCAGTGTGAGCATAAGTGGTGACATGCCTAAAATAAAAATGTGATGTTCTCTAAGGCTCTGTTCACACCAATGCATTTTTTTAGTGCTTTTTGCAGAAACACACTACAGTCCATTCAACATGGTTTCCTATGGAACATGCTCACAGCTATGCATTTTTGAGCTGCTGCATTTTTGGAAAGGGTCAGAGACTTTTTTAAAAGCAAAATGCAGCATTTTTGGTACAATAAAGTTCAATGGAGAATCTTCTGAAATGCATCATAGTGCATTTTTGCCGCATTTTGTATTTTTTTTCTGCCCAGCAAAAAAAAATTCCACTTAAAAAAAAAAAAAAGAAGAAGCTGAACAAAACGCGGTAAAAATGCGTCAAAAATGCATCAAAAGCACATGTAGAAAGATGCTAAACAAACTATAAAAAGCACTGCAAAACAGACAAAAATAGCAAACTGCATAGGTGTGAACGGAGCCTTATGCTTTTGGTCTGTATGACCAATATTGGGAATGGCTTATGTCACCTAATGCAGAAAGAAATCTAAGTGAAGTGCAAACTGTTATCATTAAAGGTGACTGTAGATAATCAGTAAATGTAAAACAGTGCACATGCACCTACTGGGACAAGACTGACAAGGTTGAAAAATAGGCAGATGTCCATCAGGTTCATCCTTTCACAATTCGACAATAGCTTTGGTAAGGTAAGGAAACAGCACAACTGTTGCCATTTTTGCCACACAGGGGGGAAAACAAATCTGCATGTACCCACCCCTAGGTCAATCAGCTTAAAGGGTATCTCCACTTTTTTGGGTAAAAAAAATACAGTATGTACAATTGCTACAAGTCATGTTATAATTGAATGTTATTAAAAATTGGCTTTGCTTTTCAATCTGTGGAGCTGTAATTTTCTGTAAAATACAATGCAATATAGCGATCTGGAGGTGTTTTGTATACAGAAGGGGTAAAAAACACCCCCCAGAAATGTAATTTCCTGCTTGTGTGATTGGCTTACTGATTTTCCCAGAAGTCTGCATTAAGATAGAAGTCAGATTTTGAGCATCCCCTGCAAAAAATTTTTATTTTTGGTGAGATACATCTAAGGGGATGCAGACCCTGCCACTTTCCTTATTAGAGCCCTGCAAGTGCAGCAGCTGATTGATAACTATGATGTCACTCCCATACAGTTTCACTCTCACATGGACACAGAAAATAAACAGCTATTGTTTCAGCATAATAAAAGGTAGAACTCTGCAACAATCTGCTAAAATCCTTGCAAAGTACATTGATCACCCAGAAGGGTTTATTTTTCTCAACAAAATTGGTGCTACTGTTTCATTTCCTGTATTAATCTGTGGGGTTGATTTACTAAAATTGGAGCATGCACAATCTAATGTAGTTCTGCATAGAAACCAATCAGCTTCCAGGTTTTATTGTCAAAACTTCCACAACATGGAGAAAAGCTGTATCATCAAGAGCCATGGACACTGGGGCATTACTACAGGATGAGATTGGTTTACTAAAACTGGAGAGTGCAAAATCTGGTGCAGTTCTGCATAGAAACCAATCAGCTTCCACATTTTATTGTCAAAGCTTAATTGAACAAGCTGAAGTTAAAACCTGATTGGCTACCATGCACAGCTGCATCAGATTTTGCACTCTCAAATCTTAGTAAATCAACCCCTATTTCTCTTTTAGTCTATAGTTATTTTAATTTTGCACATTTTTTTTTCGTTGTTTGTTTCTATTACTACCTCACTGATATAGCCACAGATTTGCGATGCATGCTTTAACAAAAACTCTTTCTTAATCTGGTTAAAATGACTCTCTTCTTCCATGTGCAGCTGAAGTTCACTTTTCCTTTCAATAAAATATTCACCTGCCAAATTTTTATACTGTCCTTATATTTGAAAATTGTGATAAACAGCCTCTAAGACAAACTGTTTTCGCTGTATGTAAAATTTGCTATTCCATTCATTAATTTATTTGCCTACTTTTGAATCCTCTCCAAAACTACTGTGTCTACCCTCTAATGTGGTGCAAAGACAGTATTCCATATTGTAGATGTGGCCATACAAGTGATTTATGTGTATCTAATTTTATATTAGCATGACATTTTTTTAACATCAAAAGTGCTTCATATCTATTTTGCCTAACTATATTACATTTAATATATAGAGGGTAACGTTGTTCCCCCAGCTTTCATTTTTCAATATTTATATGTTAGAAGATTATTGCTGTAAAACGGGTACTTTTAGTTACCAAATATTGCAATACAATATTCAAGCTTCATCAAATTGATCCCTGTCTAGCCAGTCCCTACCCTGTCTTGCAGATTTGCCTACTCTTGAGAGTGGGGGCATATAGTGCGGAGCTATTAGTGAGGGTGCACAGCACCAGTAGGTAAACATGGTTGTCTATGCAAGTAACCAGATGGAATAAAAAAAAAAAGACCAATTCAATATATAATGCAAAGAGGATACAACACAATAAGTATTCACTTATAGCCAGTAACATAGCAATGTCAGTCATCCTTGCCCTTTATAGTTACGAAGCTGCATCATACAGTAGAAATGGGGGTTAACTAAGCTAAGGGTAAATGTATTTGCAAAGTGAAAATCTTCTTGCAAAGTGAGCATCCTGTTTATCTTCTTAATAAATCAACCCCATGTGTGTTTGAGTACTATCTTTATATTGCATATATATGTTCTCATAATCTGTTTTTTAAAGGTTTAGTAGTACATTCCATATATTGGAGTCCACAAGGGCACTTTAATATATGCAACGTGTTATGTGGCTTGGTGTACACTGTTCATTTGGAAATGTATGGTTATTGGCTGTATATAAATAAATCCATGTTGTTTTATTATTCTTTGCATATTGTACTTTAACAAGATCCATCTATCCCACAAGAATAGAAACTTGTCCCAATAAAAAAGGTAAATTCTATATTCTTTGAAGGATCAGCAACATTTTGGGACAATTGGTCTTTCACAGAGGGTGCACTTCTATATATAACATGTGGTATAGATGAAAGTATATGACATACAGTTTGGTATTTCAGTAAAATGGGCCAATGTCTATAAATAACTTTTTCTATACCAGTGTATTGGAAATTGTAATCTATAACAAAATCAAAGTTAAAGTTCAATTTCTCATGTGTTTCTGCCTGTTAGTACTGAACTCATTCCTGTCTATTCATGTTTGCAATCCTCAAAATTTCTTCCTCCAAGATATCACTTTTATATGTTTTCAATAAAGCAATATTTAAGTATGTACATTTGATTGTATAAGTCCTGATCTTTTTTTCACAATTGCTTCATAAACTAGTAAATTTAATTTAATTTACCATTTAAATGTCCATATTGCCATGTTGTCAACATAATGGTCCAATTCCAGTTTGGGCAATATAAAAACAGATCCTTTGATAGCTTCTTTAAAAAATAGCTCCAGTTACTTTACTTACCTTTTTTTCCAGCACTGGTCTTCTTTTTTGTTGAATGACACCCAACATCACTCAAACCATTTCCCCTGAGCTCAGGGCATCAAGGCTCAACCCTCACCCTGGATTTACAGGAGAATGCTGAAGAGAATAGCATCACAATGTGTTCTGTGGTGCTGTTCTTTGCAGCTTTTAGGATCTGCCCACCACCAGAGATAAAGAAGGTTATGAAGACTTGTGAAGACATGACAATGGACATAAGAAACAAAAAAAAAGGTATGTATATATTTTTTAAAGCTACAGAGGAGATCCGGTGGGATCACTCAGCACTGACCACCGACCGCCTGCACACCTCTGGCTCCGGTATTTGGCTCTGCAACATGCTGGGTAGTAGGGATATGAATTTCTATTGGAGCAATTACTTCAAAGAGCTGCACTGCACTACACTGCATGCAGGCAGCAGGAGCACACTAAGAAAAGCTGAGATTTTTAGGCTAGCATATTTTTGAAAGTTGCTGTAAAGTTACATGCAAAATACATTCTCTAAAATGTTTAAATGTATTGACGTTTTATTGAGATTTAAGTGATCTTTAAGAGTCATTTATGCACAAAATATCTAGAGGATTTCATTCTTTTACAGGACTGTATCCACATGGCGTCTATAAAAGGTCTTGTTAAATAAATAAAATTACATTTGCCGTCATCTCTGTGTCCAAGAAATATGTTAGATTTGTTTGACAATATTTTTCTTTCGTACACCCATGCCCATGTCTATACGTACTCTGTACATCAGTGATTCTCAGGTTAAATATGTATCACTTTATCATACAATTGCAGATACCTCATAACATATAACTACTATTTGACTTAAAATGTTTTCCAATGTTTTCAATATTTTTAAAACTGATATTTAAACTCCTTAAATTTTGCCATTTCTGGATCATCCTTTACCCTCAACAACATGCTGTCATTTTTAAATGAAACCTTTCCATTTTGCTAACTACTTTATTTTAAACCTAGTATCTCAATTTTAAACCAGTGTCTCGGTGCATCTCTATGCAATGCAGACAGATCATGGCTAGTAAGTGGAGCCAGCAGGTAATCCTTTTAAGATCCCTTAGGCAGCCCATAAAATGCTTAATTTCCCCATCCATACAGTTAGTGTGGATGGTGGAATCCTCCTAAGCTATTGTATTCTAACAGTAGGGAGACCCACTGTCAGAATACACTGATCCGCATTGCAGGCTATAGTGCCGATTGAGCACAGAACATCCGACAGAGTGGTTGTACAGAAGTTGATCAGTTTGTCCAATGCCCTAATGCTCAGCTAAGACTTTCTAAATGCTTCTTTAGCACACCATAAATGCTATAGGTGCTGTTAGGGTGGGGTTACAGAGCATTACCATTGAAATCAATGGAGGCAGCTGACAAGCATTAATACCTCATGAAAGCAACATGCTACTTAATTTTTAACACAATGCTACCTTTACTGTGTGTACAGCACTGTGTGGTGCCTATTGTAATATTCATGGCAGGCATTGAAGGGCAGTTATGAGTCTTTAAAAATGCTGAATAAATTCCACTTAAACACATGGGGGTTGCTTTACTAAAACTAGAGAGTGCAAAATCTGGTGCAGCTGTGCATAGTAGCCAATCAGCTTTGAACTTCAGCTTGTTCAATTAAGCTTTGACAATAAAACCAGCAAGCTGATTGGTTTCTATGCAGAACTGTACCAGATTTTGCATGCTCCAGATCTAGTAAATCAACACCATGGTAGTGATACACATGAACAAGCACTTAGATTTCCATGAATATTCCAGTTCCAAGTGTACTGGATGTGCTTCAACAAGAGTTCTGTTTTCAAATGTTTCTTTCATGCATGCAGCATAGCCAAATTGCAAAAACAGAAGATTTTTCAGTACAAGAGAGGAGCTTTAAATAACTGAAAAAACGAAGTAAGATCTGTTCCATACATAAATGACTAATTATTGAAATGTTATACTGTTATTGCAAATTCAGGAAGCATGCTCCCTCTGCAAGTCAATATAACCCCCTGGGGCAGGAGCGGACTGACCATTTGGAAACTCGGGCACTGCCCGATGGCCTGGGGTCAGTAGGGGGCCCCATGAAATGTCCCTGGTACCTTTTTCATAGGCTTTTTTGAGTTTGGGCAAGGACACAGGGGCCCCATGATCCCCTATTGCCCGGGTGCCCCATGAGTTGTCAGTCCATCCCTGCCCTGGGGTACACATGCCACTGCTTGAGCACCTGTATGCCACAGTGTCCCTTCAGCTTGTTTAAAGGGTGAGTCCAATTTTGTCAACCAAATAGCGAAAAAATAATATAGCATATACAGTTGTGATACAAGTCATATTATAAGTGAATATTATTAGAAATTACCTTTCCTTTTCAATCAGCAGCTCTGTAATTTTTTGTAAAATGCAATGCAATATGGCAACCTGGAGGTATTCTATACACAGATGGTGTACAGAACGCCCCCCAGCAACATCATTTCCTTCTTGTTTGATTGGCTCACTGATTTTTCCAGAAGTCTGCAATAAAATACAAGTCAGATTTCAGGAATCCCCTGCAAAGAAGTTATTTTTGGTGAGAAACTCCTGAAGGAAAATCCCATCTAAGGCTAGATTCACACCGATGCAGCTTGCATTTGATGCATTTCTGCAGTGCTTTTTGTGGTGCATTTTTGACGAGTTTTTGATGCGTTTTGTGTTTCTTTTTTCATCTTGTTGCTGGGCATAATAAAATGCAAAACACATAAAAAACACACTACCTGCTTTTCTGTAGCGTCTCCATTGAAGTCTATAGAACCAAAAAAGCAACGTTTTGCGTTTAAAAAAGTCGCTGACCCTTTCCAAAAAACGCAACGGGTGAAAACACGGAAATGTGAACCTGTCCCATAGGAAATCATGTTAAATGGACTGCTGTGCACTTCTTCAAAATGCAAAACGCAGCGGAAAACACTTAGGTATGAACCTAGACTAAAGGAATGCAGATCCTGAAATTTTCCTCATTAGAGCCCTGTAGGTGCAGCAGGTGATTGATAATTAGGAACCACTCCAATTCCAATTAATTTTGCACATGGAAACAGACAAACATCCATCTCTTTCTTCAGAATAACAAAAAGTAGGAATCTGCAACAAAGTGCATTAAAATTCTTGCAATATTTATAGATCACCCAGAAGGGAATGTTTTTTTCTCAACAAAAGTTTATGTTACTGTGCAAAAATATTGGTTTATTCCAATACAAAGATTCAAGCTTTGCCCAATCCATTTTTCTTTGTACTGAGAACATGTAGGGATTGGTTCACACACAGGAATCACACAGGAATGTGATATTTGAGTGCAGCGTATTTTCATCCCATTAATTTAAACCACATCAATATGCGCTAATCTAAAAATGCGCTGCAACCGTATTGCAAGGTACTTTTGTACCATGCAATGTGGTGTAGGCAAACTGTGTTTACAATCTGCTTTTGGGTGTCGTTAGCAATGCATTGGCTTCAGATTGTCATTGCATTTCGAAAGCAGTGCAGGAAACACACATGGAACACAGGTTTTTCCCTATATGATAAAACCTCCCTGAGCTGACAGAGTATCTAGAATACTGGTCATCAGATGTGTGATGTCAGACATTTTTTTTCCTCCGTTGCAAAGATCTATCTGTGTTTGGAGTCTCTTGAAATCACCATAAAGCTAGGTTGTAGTCCTTCTCTATACAGTTTATGGGAAGTTGAGAATGACATCTTCAGAGTGCAATTTACATATGGAAGGGAGATGGCTTGTGGAGCAGTCAGTTGCATTAGAGACTCTGGCATGTAACTACAATTAATTGCATGTAATTAGTAGATATTATCTACAGACAACTTTTTTGTGATCATAATATCCTCATGTGCTCATTTCTAAGGAATACATCTTTAAATAATGTGATCTACTGACATTTGTTTTAAAATGTCCATTTCCCTTGCAGAGCAAAGACTTTAATTTGAAATGTACAGGATTTATATCGATATGGCTTACAGAATGTCTAGCATCCTTGGAAGGATTTTAGTGGGAGAAATGTATTTTCCATTGCCCTGCTAACTGTGATCCAACAACCACTGAAAGCTATTCTGTGTTTTGGGGTTACAATAGATAGGGATATATTTATATTTGCCTTTCTGTTCATTGGTAGGAACTCTTGAGGATAAAATGAGACAGTTTGTCTTCTTTTCAGGGCTGCAGTTTACATGTAGAATATTAGCAAATTTTAAGCTATATCCATCCTTAATGTGCTGCTAAAGATAAACTTCTGTGTTAGAGACCATGCTTTGCTCAGTATTTTAGAAAAGGTGGATTTTTGATGGTGTCCCTAAGGGAAAATATATGCAGACAATGTATTCAATGCAGAATTTCTTACTTTGACCTAGTTTGCAGATCGGCACCATTTCCTTAATATTCATTTCTTTTCCTTTAATAAGCTATGGGAACTGCTAGGTTATATTGCTGTTCAGTTTAAAAGTAGAACTCATCTACTCATTGGGTTTCAACTCACACTGGATGGTCCTAGATTTAGAATTCTTTTGTCACTATGGATGATAGAGAATTGACTTACATTTCGTCATAAAGACAATCGGGTCATTACATTCTATATTTGCCAGACAGTTCTGGCATTTCACCTGAGCTCTGCATAGATTGTGAAAACAGCTTCTGGTTATCTCTCTTTTACAAGAGAGAATTCAAACTGGGACACTAATGAGGGTAATCTAGAAATCTGTATTCTAACTAATTTACTTTTTTTAATTTTTTCCTACAGTTTCATAATCATTCATAATAGTTTTTTTTACCTATGGCCAGCATTAGGCTTTTGAAGTTCTATAGTTTGCCAGAAAGTGTTGATTGCACTCATAGCTCCCTGATGCTATTCCAGATATGCATACATCCGTGATTTTGGAAAAGTGATTGGGGACAAAGAAAAAGACAGTACTGTTATTTTTCTTAATTAAAAAAAATGAAACTTGGAATTCTACAGTAATTAAATTTCATGCTATTCCCCATTAGGGATGTGAATGCAATCAAACAAAAAGGAATCTTTGCTACAAATAATTTAGATAATTATGAATTTGGGTATCTCAAACATTTGGGATGTTGAAGCATACTAGTTGGAAAGGTAATAATAAACATCTGTTGCTTTATTCTATGCAAACAGACACGTTGTGACTGAGCATCTCTTAGACATTCAAACATTTCCTGAAACCATTTTTTTTTCTGGCAATGCCACTGCCATCATGACTAGTAGAACTTCCATGGTAGGGAATAAGACTTTCAAGTCGGGAAGCAGATGGCCTCTCCAATCCCCTAACTGTACATTACTGCACCTACCATCATTCTTCTATTCAAAGCTTCCTCTGACAGAAAGTTTAATAATAATAATGACATATATATTAGCAAACCTTAGTTGTCATCGAACCTTTCCCTGCTGTGAAAGCCCTAGAGGCATTTGCAATAAAAGTATAAAAACACAACAAAAATTATAAATAGAGCCCAACTTACTTTTAAACATTATCCAGCAGTTTAAAATGATTGTAACACAATAGATTAGGACAAGGGGCAATCCTGCACCAATCTAAAACAACAATCAATCGAATTCAAAACTCAGGTGGTGTGAAAGGTGCCATACCCTATTATTAGTTACAATCACAAAATACTAAAGCGCCTGGGCTTTTGCTTTTAAAAAGGTACCAAATAATGACAATCACATATCAACATACATAATTTTATTTTTACAGAATAAAAAAGATTGTACATAAAACACAATAAAAAAGGAGGGGAAAAGATTCTGAATCAGTATTATAAGTGCATCCAGCTTCTACAAGCTTGTTACAATTGTAAGTCAAAATAGCTGAAAAAGGACAATATACTGTGTTATAAATTAAGCAAACACTATACAAAGAGGGAGGAGTTTAGGGTTGCCTATAAGCTCTACGCATTTTATGGTCCAAGCCGCTTTATCAAGACCAGTACATATCAGAATTTATATTTGAATCTAAAAAATAAAAAACAGTAAGTGTATACAATCTATCTAAGTTAACAATAAATAATAAAACAGCGTAATAGTTTTATGTGGATCATCTTATTTAAAAATATAGATACCTAGAAACTAAAATAATAAGGTATAAATAATAATGTACCCTGAAATTATAACATAAAGAGAGTTATAACCACATGAAGCTTCTTATAACGCATTAAGCTCCTCTAGGACCTCAAATGTCATATTTTACTGCAGTGAATGTGTTCCAATTACAATCCATTGCCAAATTGGCAAAGGTTTTTGGAGAAAATCTGTGCCATTGTCTACTGCTTAGTTACATATTTCTGGGTCCTGTACAGAGGAAAGTTTGGCAGATATATTTCAGCAGATGATTGCTGCGCTTCATCAGAGCAGTTCCATAAAATGTTTATTAATAATGCTCCTTCAAAATAATATTTTCCTCTGTGCAGATGCACCATGCATTAAACACTAATGTAATAGTTAAGGATGCTGAGCAAAAACAATAATGAATTCACTTCAATGCTCACAGGGCGCTATATATGTAAAAAATGAATGCCAAGTTATCAAACTCTGGTGCAGATATTAGTTCCTTCAGAGGCAAGGACTGATGAGATTGGATCAATGATCTCTGTAAAGATCTGAAAAAAATGTCACTGCTATATAAATGAATAATACAATTAAATCATACATTTTTCTATACAAAACAAATTAATTATTTTCTTAATGTGCAATGACCTTAAACACAGGGGTAGCTGTCTAAAATAAATGGTAACTGTATCAGTTTCTGATTAAACCTGTCTAAGAAAGAACTGTTGGGCAGTTAAGTGCACAAATTGCCAAGCAGTTTATCGTTTACTAGAGAGAAGCGAAAATTATATTATTTCATTTCTTAAAAGCATTCTCCCTGTTGAGATCATATATCTATTTTAATGGAACATTAAAAAGAAAAAGTCACTTTGTCTTAAAAGAGTTTGGCTTTAGTGCTGGAGTTATATCTGGGATTAGGTTTAGAAACTCATGATGCCAAGTGCGGACAAACCAGCTCTCTAGTTAATTCCAAGAGCCCCTTGCATTTTGCATTTAATCTCCTTGCCAGAGGTGGGCATACCATTTATACATACTTTGGAGCTACACAAGGGCCTACTGAGACACAGAGGTCGATTTATACTGGTTGTGAGTAATGTATACTGGGACGTGGTTCATTTCTATCTAGCTGTCGATCAATATACAATGAATGTTTTTACTTGGCTAGTAGGGGACTCAAAAATTGGACCCACACAGGGGTCCTATTGTGACTACTCTACCACTGCTTCTGGTCATCTACAAATCTTGTTTCTCCCAGAAAACAGGAGAGACAGTCAGCAATGAGAGAGAAAATAATTTAATGCAGAGATGCTAGATTGCACTGACAGAGTACATACGTCCTTTGAAAAGGATTTTTATTTCATGCCTTATCCTTTGAGATAGTTTAAGGTACCCATAGGTAGGGAGATAATCTTCAGGGTTATCTATTGATAACGGGCTGTGGATAGACCACTGAACACTTTCATGGTTGACAAATAATCAATCCAATATCAAATAATCAGGAAGTAAGATGTAGTCATTCGACAACTGCATTGGTCCATGAATGCAGCTCAATATAAATAATTTTTCCCTTAAATGACATTAGCAATTATTATTATTACACAGTATTTATATAGCGCCAACAGTTTGCTCAGCGCTGTACATTACAATGGGAGACAATACATGAGACAGTACAGTAACAATACAATAAAATACACGACGGGTTCGAGGGCCCTGCTCCTTAGAGTTTACAATCTAGGAGGGAGGGGAGAGTGGTACAGGAGGAAATAGCTGTGGGGGCTGGATTGGTGGGGAGAGCGGAGGAGATCAGCAGTTAGGTGAGGGCGGGGTAGGCTTCTCTGAAGAGATGGGTTTTCAGGGTACATCTAAAGGTGAGGAGGGTAGGTGACAGTCTGATGGATTGGGGTAGTGAGTTCCAGAGGATGGGGGAATCAGTACCTTTAGGTGGCAGTCAAGTATGAATAGCCAAAACTTTATTTTTCTTTCTTTTTTGTTAGATTAGGAAATGGTTAAAACCCCTATTCTTACTCCCAGTGATGAGATTTCACTGAAAGTGGGCCTTTACTAACCCACCCACCCTATAATTTACATTGGTGCATAGTGCTAACACTAACTTTGAACTGGTACTCAGTGGCAACACTAAACATTTCATTGGTGCTCATTGCAAAACTCACTCTGCATTGGGGCTCATTGCGAAATTATAAGTTTGCATTGATATTCAGTGCAAAACTTTAACTTTGCATTGGTGCTCAGGGCAAAACTTTAACTTTAACATTAGTGCTCAGCTTAGACATTGGTGCTTACAATAATTCCATCTCTTCCTAAAGGCATTAGATATATTGATAGGGATCCAGTAGTAAGTAATTTGTGCAAGCAACTATGCACACAGAGCATCAAGTCAGATCAATGTGGTGTGGAACAAGTATGACAATCTAGGGCATCAGCCCCTCTTTTTACCACCTCCCTTCAGCCAGCTCCTGGCTCACATCTATCTAAGTGCTGTGCCATCCTCCATGTTGACAAGCCGCACCCCATGGGTTTAACATCAGGTGGAGGATAGATCTTGAGGGCACCTGCAGTAGTAAATACAAGATAGCTACAGGGGGAAAGCAAACCCATCATTGGGCAGATATACATTTGCTGCAGCATACACAGAACTATTTCTGGAACCTAAGGTTCAGCAGAAAGCCATTTTGAAACTCTGATCGAACCCTTGCCAATTCCATAAAAACTAGAAAAAATGCTTTTACATATGCTTTATAGAAGGCTATAATTTGGTCTTATGTGAATGTTTACACTTAGCCTTATGTGAAAATGCTCTATTTTTTATATCACATACCGCATGTAATTGCTACTGTAAAGAAAAATCTCTGTAGAAGCTAATTCACTACATTGTTTTCTGTCACCCTTTGTCCTTTACTTATGGCTCTATCACTCTGTATCTTTTTGCAGATATTATCACAATTAGGACACAAGAAATCAAATCTGCCCACAGGTGAAATAAGCGTGAGATTGTGTAAATGTCGGTTCCGGGCTATAAAGCACAGATTAATGGGAAATGCTGACATAAAGTACAGCTGAGCAATTTGTCTGTAAAACTCTGATTTGTGGGCAAAGCTGCAAAACGTGAACTTGCTATGTGGCTTTGGGACTCTGGTGTGTGGCCCTGTGACTGTCATAGGTAATGACGTGTATTTTCACAAGACTTGCAATAACTTTTTTTTTCTCAATTACTTAATTAGCATATAGATGTGTTTTGCTATGTAACTCGCATACAGGGAAGGTTGCCAAACCTTAAAACATGGCATGTAAGAAGTGTTGATATTGAAGTGCCACACCACTTCTAAGAGGTCCAAATACAACTTTCCTTTAAAGGTCAGGAGTATAATTCAAGAAGTAGCCAACACATTTTGGGGGTCTAAGTGCCCCTTCAACAGGGCTAGAAGGAACATAAGAATATTTTCATTTCAATCCGACATCAATACAATGTCCCCTCCATTGGGTCATACTTAAATCCAAACAGTTGATTTTAATGAGAGTATCAAAATAATTACATAAAAATGAGAACATGAGCGCTGAACAAAAATGAGAGTATCGGTGCTGAAAAACAAAATAAATTAGATGACAATTAGAGATGAGCGAAGTATTCAAAAATTCGATTCGACTGATTCGGCGAATTCGTGGAAAATATTCGATTCGAGTCGAATATATTCGCTGTGAATTTAACTTAAAAAAGGGTGTTTCTAGGCTTCAGAGAGACTTAATATTAGTGCAGAACACTGAACCTTTAATTTAAATGCCCTTGGAGTCTGCTGGGGAAGAGAAATAATACTGTCAGTCAGTATGACATGCAGATGAGTGCCGTCGATCTTAGAATCACCGCACACTTCACTCATTTGGCCAGTCACGGGGCCAAAACCAGTGTTTAGAGCCACAGTGTGGCGGTGGAGGCAGCAGCAATGGGAGGCCATACAGCAACCTATGACAAAATGGAAACCAGCAGGAGTGTGAGGAGACCTCAAAGTGGCACATGGCAGAGTGGGAGCAATGGGAGGCGGTACAGGGACCCATGTCACACTGTGGACCCAGCAGCAGCGTGACGAGGCAGTACGGGGGCCCATGGCAGATTTGGGGCCTGGCAGCACCTATGGGAGGCCTGTAATCTGCCAGCAACCTATGACAAAATGGAAACCAGCAGGAGTGTGAGGAGACCTGAAAGTGGCACATGGCAGAGTGTGGCGATGGAGACAGCAGCAATGGGAGGCCGTACAGGGACCCATGAGAGACTCTGGACCTGGCAGCAGCATGAGGAGGCGGTATATAGGGGCCCATGGCAGATTAGGGGCCTGGCAGCAGCTATGGGAGGCCCGTAATCTGCCAGCACCCTATGTCAAAAAATTCAACACACCAGCAGTGTGTGAGGAGACCTGAAAGTGGCACATGGCAGAGTGTGGCGATGGAGACAGCAGCAATGGGAGGCCGTACAGGGACCCATGAGAGACTGTGGACCTGGCAGCAGCATGAGGAGGCGGTATAGGGGCCCATGGCAGATTAGGGGCCTGCAAGCAGCTATAGGAGGCCCGTAATCTGCCAGCACTCTATGACAAAAAATTGAACACACCAGCAGTGTGTGAGGAGACCTGAAAGTGGCACATGGCAGAGTGTGGCGATGGAGACAGCAGCAATGGGAGGCCGTAAAGGGACCCATGAGAGACTCTGGACCTGGCAGCAGCATGAGGAGGCGGTATAGGGGCCCATGGCAGATTAGGGGCCTGGCAGCAGCTATAGGAGGCCCGTAATCTGCCAGCACCCTATGACAAAAAATTGAACACACCAGCAGTGTGAGGAGACCTGAAAGTGGCACATGGCAGAGTGTGGCGATGGAGACAGCAGCAATGGGAGGCCGTACAGGGACCCATGAGAGACTGTGGACCTGGCAGCAGCATGAGGAGGCGGTATAGGGGCCCATGGCAGATTAGGGGCCTGCAAGCAGCTATAGGAGGCCCGTAATCTGCCAGCACTCTATGACAAAAAATTGAACACACCAGCAGTGTGTGAGGAGACCTGAAAGTGGCACATGGCAGAGTGTGGCGATGGAGACAGCAGCAATGGGAGGCCGTAAAGGGACCCATGAGAGACTCTGGACCTGGCAGCAGCATGAGGAGGCGGTATAGGGGCCCATGGCAGATTAGGGGCCTGGCAGCAGCTATAGGAGGCCCGTAATCTGCCAGCACCCTATGACAAAAAATTGAACACACCAGCAGTGTGAGGAGACCTGAAAGTGGCACATGGCAGAGTGTGGCGATGGAGACAGCAGCAATGGGAGGCCGTACAGGGACCCATGAGAGACTCTGGACCTGGCAGCAGCATGAGGAGGCGGTATATAGGGGCCCATGGCAGATTAGGGGCCTGGCAGCAGCTATAGGAGGCCCGTAATCTGCCAGCACCCTATGACAAAAAATGGAACACACCAGCAGTGTGAGGAGACCTGAAAGTGGCACATGGCAGAGTGTGGCGATGGAGACAGCAGCAATGGGAGGCCGTACAGGGACCCATGAGAGACTCTGGACCTGGCAGCAGCATGAGGAGGCGGTATAGGGGCACATGGCAGATTAGGGGCCTGGCAGTAGCTATGGGAGGCCCGTAATCTGCCAGCACCCTATGACAAAAAATGGAACACACCAGTAGTGTGAGGAGACCTGAAAGTGGCACATGGCAGAGTGTAGCGATGGAGACAGCAGCAATGGGAGGCCGTACAGGGACCCATGAGAGACTCTGGACTTGGCAGCAGCATGAGGAGGCGGTATAGGGGCCCATGGCAGATTAGGGGCCTGGCAGCAGCTATGGGAGGCCCGTAATCTGCCAGCACCCTATGACAAAAAATGGAACATACCAGCAGTGTGAGGAGACCTGAAAGTGGCACATGTTTGGGGCATGATTCATGGTGGATTTAGTCAGTTGTGTCAGGAACTGGTGGTTTGAAATCCAGACTAATCCACGCCTGATTCATTTTCACAAACGTGAGTCTCTCCACACTTTGGGTGGACAGTCGTGTCCTCCGCGGAGTTGCAATACCTCCTGCCGCACTAAACACGCGCTCCGATGCCACGCTACTGGCCGGGCATGACAGCCTTTCAAGGGCAAATTCAGCTAGTTGGGGCCAAAGGTCAAGTTTCGTTGCCCAGTAGTCAAGGGGATTGTCTACCTCGGTTGGCAGGGTGCTGTCCAAGTAGGCCTAAGCCTGTTGTTTGAGGTCCTGCTCCAGGTCCACCTGATGCTGCTGATGCTGCGGCTGGTTAGTAGTTTCCTCACTGCGCTGGTGAAGAAAGCTACTCATCATCGACTGCAGACTGAGGCAGCCGCTGCTGGTGGAGCTGCCACTGCTCATACCACCCCACCCCTCCCCTGCTGCCATGGCAGCGGAAAGCGAGCGCACATGGCCCACAGTGTCTGAGGATGGACGTTGGCGCAGACAGGCAGAGACCAGCTGACTACATAGGTGGTTTTTATAGTACGTTATTTTGGCCTCCCTCTCAGCAGGTGTGAAAAAGGCCACCATTTTTGAACGGTAGCGAGGGTCCAACAAGGTGGACAGCCAAAAGTCATCCCTCTGTCTGATGGTTATTATTCGGCTGTCGGTACGCAAGCAAGCAAGCATGCTATGGGCCATTTGTGCCAAGGAATGTGAGGGACTCCCTGCCTCCATCTCCACAGCATACTGCCATGGTGCATCTGGGTCCTCTGTCTCCTCTTCCTCCTCCTCTACCAGATGCTCCTGCTCCTCCACTCCTGTCCGCTGAGTGGAAAAACCACCCATTTCACTCAATAATTCCTGAGCACCAATGTCCTCCTCTACCTCCTCCTCTTCTTCCTGTCCTGCCCCCACAGGGGTCATGTGGCGTTGAGATCTGTGCACCATGTCTACCGCACCCTGACCAGCCATTGTTAACAGCATTTGTTCCAGGACGTGCAACAGAGGAATGACGTCGTTCATCCCATAGTCCTGCCGACTCACGAATAGCGTGGCCTCCTCAAAGGGCCTGAGCAAGCGCAGGTGTCACGCATGAGCTGCCAATGGCTGACATCTAAGTTACACAGGGAGTACCTTTATCCGCTTTTAACATCAGGAAATCTGTGATGGCCTTTTGCTGTTCGTAAAGGCGGTCTAACATATGTAGGGTTGAATTCCACCTTGTTGCAACGTCACAGCATGAGGAGTCGGTACGGGGGCCCATGGCAGATTACGGGCCTGGCAGCAGCAATGGGAGGCCCGTAATCTGCCAGCACCCTATGTCAAAAAATTCAACACACCAGCAGTGTGTGAGGAGACCTGAAAGTGGCACATGGCAGAGTGTGGCGATGGAGACAGCAGCAATGGGAGGCCGTACAGGGACCCATGAGAGACTCTGGACCTGGCAGCAGCATGAGGAGGCGGTATAGGGGCCCATGGCAGATTAGGGGCCTGGCAGCAGCTATAGGAGGCCCGTAAACTGCCAGCACCCTATGTCAAAAAATTGAACACACCAGCAGTGTGAGGAGACCTGAAAGTGGCACATGGCATGAGACACTGTGGACCTGGCAGCAGCATGAGGAGGCGGTACAGGGGCCCATGGCAGATTAGGGGCCTGGCAGCAGCTATGGGAGGCCCGTAATCTGCCAGCACCCAATGTCAAAAAATTCAACACACCAGCAGTGTGAGGAGACCTGAAAGTGGCACATGGCAGAGTGTGGCGATGGAGACAGCAGCAATGGGAGGCCGTACAGGGACCCATGACAGACTCTGGACTTGGCAGCAGCATGAGGAGGCGGTATAGGGGCCCATGGCAGATTAGGGGCCTGGCAGCAGCTATGGGAGGCCCGTAATCTGCCAGCACCCTATGTCAAAAAATTCAACACACCAGCAGTGTGAGGAGACCTGAAAGTGACACATGGCATGAGACACTGTGGACCTGGCAGCAGCATGAGGAGGCGGTACAGGGGCCCATGGCAGATTAGGGGCCTGGCAGCAGCTATGGGAGGCCCATAATCTGCCAGCACCCTATGACAAAAAATGGAACACACCAGCAGTGTGAGGAGACCTGAAAGTGGCACATGGCAGAGTGTGGCGATGGAGACAGCAGCAATGGGAGGCCGTACAGGGACCCATGACAGACTCTGGACCTGGCAGCAGCATGAGGAGGCGGAATAGGGGCCCATGGCAGATTAGGGGCCTGGCAGCAGCTATGGGAGGCCCGTAATCTGCCAGCACCCTATGTCAAAAAATTCAACACACCAGCAGTGTGTGAGGAGACCTGAAAGTGGCACATGGCAGAGTGTGGCGATGGAGACAGCAGCAATGGGAGGCCGTACAGGGACCCATGAGAGACTCTGGACCTGGCAGCAGCATGAGGAGGCGGTATAGGGGCCCATGGCAGATTAGGGGCCTGGCAGCAGCTATAGGAGACCCGTAATCTGCCAGCACCCTATGTCAAAAAATTGAACGCACCAGCAGTGTGAGGAGACCTGAAAGTGGCACATGGCATGAGACACTGTGGACCTGGCAGCAGCATGAGGAGGCGGTACAGGGGCCCATGGCAGATTAGGGGCCTGGCAGCAGCTATGGGAGGCCCGTAATCTGCCAGCACCCAATGTCAAAAAATTCAACACACCAGCAGTGTGAGGAGACCTGAAAGTGGCACATGGCAGAGTGTGGCGATGGAGACAGCAGCAATGGGAGGCCGTACAGGGACCCATGACAGACTCTGGACTTGGCAGCAGCATGAGGAGGCGGTATAGGGGCCCATGGCAGATTAGGGGCCTGGCAGCAGCTATGGGAGGCCCGTAATCTGCCAGCACCCTATGTCAAAAAATTCAACACACCAGCAGTGTGAAGAGACCTGAAAGTGGCACATGGCAGAGTGTGGCGATGGAGACAGCAGCAATGGGAGGCCGTACAGGGACCCATGAGAGACTCTGGACCTGGCAGCAGCATGAGGAGGCGGTATATAGGGGCCCATGGCAGATTGGGGGCCTGGCAGCAGCTATGGGAGGCCCGTAATCTGCCAGCACCCAATGTCAAAAAATTCAACACACCAGCAGTGTGAGGAGACCTGAAAGTGGCACATGGCAGAGTGTGGCGATGGAGACAGCAGCAATGGGAGGCCGTACAGGGACCCATGAGAGACTCTGGACCTGGCAGCAGCATGAGGAGGCGGTATAGGGGCCCATGGCAGATTAGGGGCCTGGCAGCAGCTATGGGAGGCCCGTAATCTGCCAGCACCCTATGTCAAAAAATTGAACACACCAGCAGTGTGTGAGGAGACCTGAAAGTGGCACATGGCAGAGTGTGGCGATGGAGACAGCAGCAATGGGAGGCCGTACAGGGACCCATGAGAGACTCTGGACCTGGCAGCAGCATGAGGAGGCGGTATATAGGGGCCCATGGCAGATTAGGGGCCTGGCAGCAGCTATAGGAGGCCCGTAATCTGCCAGCACCCTATGTCAAAAAATTGAACACACCAGCAGTGTGAGGAGACCTGAAAGTGGCACATGGCATGAGACACTGTGGACCTGGCAGCAGCATGAGGAGGCGGTACAGGGGCCCATGGCAGATTAGGGGCCTGGCAGCAGCTATAGGAGGCCCGTAATCTGCCAGCACCCTATGACAAAAAATGGAACACACCAGCAGTGTGAGGAGACCTGAAAGTGGCACATGGCAGAGTGTGGCGATGGAGACAGCAGCAATGGGAGGCCGTACAGGGACCCATGACAGACTCTGGACATGGCAGCAGCATGAGGAGGCGGTATAGGGGCCCATGGCAGATTAGGGGCCTGGCAGCAGCTATGGGAGGCCCGTAATCTGCCAGCATCCTATGTCAAAAAATTCAACACACCAGCAGTGTGAAGAGACCTGAAAGTGGCACATGGCAGAGTGTGGCGATGGAGACAGCAGCAATGGGAGGCCGTACAGGGACCCATGACAGACTCTGGACCTGGCAGCAGCATGAGGAGGCGGTATATAGGGGCCCATGGCAGATTAGGGGCCTGGCAGCAGCTATGGGAGGCCCGTAATCTGCCAGCACCCTATGTCAAAAAATTCAACACACCAGCAGTGTGTGAGGAGACCTGAAAGTGGCACATGGCAGAGTGTGGCGATGGAGACAGCAGCAATGGGAGGCCGTACAGGGACCCATGAGAGACTCTGGACCTGGCAGCAGCATGAGGAGGCGGTATATAGGGGCCCATGGCAGATTAGGGGCCTGGCAGCAGCTATGGGAGGCCCGTAATCTGCCAGCACCCTATGTCAAAAAATTCAACACACCAGCAGTGTGAAGAGACCTGAAAGTGGCACATGGCAGAGTGTGGCGATGGAGACAGCAGCAATGGGAGGCCGTAAAGGGACCCATGAGAGACTCTGGACCTGGCAGCAGCATGAGGAGGCGGTATATAGGGGCCCATGGCAGATTAGGGGCCTGGCAGCAGCTATGGGAGGCCCGTAATCTGCCAGCACCCTATGTCAAAAAATTCAACACACCAGCAGTGTGAGGAGACCTGAAAGTGGCACATGGCAGGGGCATGATTCATGGCGGATTTAGTCAGTTGTGTCAGGAACTGGTGGTTTGAAATCCAGACTAATCCACGCCTGATTCATTTTCACAAACGTGAGTCTCTCCACACTTTGGGTGGACAGTCGTGTCCTCCGCGGAGTTACAATACCTCCTGCCGCACTAAACGCGCTCCGATGCCACGCTACTGGCCGGGCATGACAGCCTTTCAAGGGCAAATTCAGCTAGTTGGGGCCAAAGGTCAAGTTTCGTTGCCCAGTAGTCAAGGGGATTGTCTACCTCGGTTGGCAGGGTGCTGTCCAAGTAGGCCCAAGCCTGTTCTTTGAGGTCCTGCTCCAGGTCCACCTGATGCTGCTGCTGCTGCGGCTGGTTAGTAGTTTCCTCACTGCGCTGGTGAAGAAAGCTACTCATCATCGACTGCAGACTGAGGCAGCCGCTGCTGGTGGAGCTGCCACTGCTCCTACCACCCCACCCCTCCCCTGCTGCCATGGCAGCGGAACGCGAGCGCACAGGGCCCACAGTGTCTGAGGATGGACGTTGACGCACAAAGGCAGAGACCAACTGACTACATAGGTGGTTTTTATAGTACGTTAATTTGGCCTCCCTCTCAGCAGGTGTGAAAAAGGCCACCATTTTTGAACGGTAGCGAGGGTCCAACAAGGTGGACAGCCAAAAGTCATCCCTCTGTCTGATGGTTATTATTCGGCTGTCGCTACGCAAGCAACCGAGCATGCTATGGGCCATTTGTGCCAAGGAATGCGAGGGACTCCCTGCCTCCATCTCCACAGCATACTGCCACGGTGAGTCTGGGTCCTCTGTCTCCTCCTCCTCCTCCTCTACCACATGCTCCTGCTCCTCCACTCCTGTCCGCTGAGTGGAAAAACCACCCATTTCACTCAATAATTCCTGAGCACAAATGTCCTCCTCTACCTCCTCCTCTTCTTCCTGTCCTGCCCCCACAGGGGTCATGTGGCGTTGAGATCTGTGCGCCACGTCTACCGCACCCTGACCAGCCATTGTTAACAGCATTTGTTCCAGGACGTGCAACAGAGGAATGACGTCGTTCATCCCATAGTCCTGCCGACTCACGAATAGCGTGGCCTCCTCAAAGGGCCTGAGCAAGCGGCAGGTGTCACGCATGAGCTGCCAATGGCTGACATCAAAGTTACACAGGGGAGTACCTTTATCCGCTTGTAACATCAGGAAATCGGTGATGGCCTTTCGCTGTTCGTAAAGGCGGTCTAACGTGTAGGGTTGAATTCCACCTTGTTGCAACGTCGCAGATCAGGCGATGCTGTGCAATTCCGTTCTGCCGCTGCAGCTCAAGGAGGGTGTGCTTTGCGGTGTAGGAATGGCTGAAATGCATGCAAAGTTTACGTGACATTTTAAGGATGTCTTGCAGTGGGATGGTGGATTTTAGGAACCGCTTGACAACCAGATTGAACACGTGAGCCATGCATGGCGCATGGCACAACCTTCCTTGACGCAGAGCAGACACCATGTTCTTTCCGTTGTCGGTCAACATGGTTCCGATTTTCAGTTTGCGCGGAGACAGCCATCTGTCGATTTCTCTGTTCATTACACTCAGAAGTTCCTCCCCTGTGTGACTACGTTCGCCAAGGCATACCAGGTGCGGCACAGTGTGACACCGTTGCACCCTGCACATGTGATATGCCGGTCGGGTAATGGGACTTGGCACGGGGGTGGCGGCTGAGGACACGGCGGAAGAAGAGGTGGTAGAGGCGGACATTTTTTGTGGACCAAGGACGTGCAAACGTGGAGGCAAAAGCGGCGTGACCTGTCCAAGCTGCTGGTGCGGCTGTGACGGCACCACGTTCACCCAGTGGGCCGTAAATGACATGTACTGTCCCTGACCGTAGTTACAGCTCCACACGTCGGCGCTGCCGTGCACTTTGGCAGAGACCGACATGCTCAAAGACTGGCCCACCATCTCTTCTACATGTGAATGCAGGGCTGGCACTGCCTTTTTGGCGAAGAAATGACGGCTTGGCACTCTCCACCGCGGCGCGGCACAAGCCATCATTTCTCGGAAAGGTGCTGAGTCCACCATTTGGAAAGGGAGGGACTGCAGCACCAGCAACTTGGACAGGAGGACGTTCAGCTTTTGCACCGTCGGGTGCGTGCTCGCAAACTGTTGTCTCTTGGAAACGGATTCCAAGAAAGACTGCTGACGGAATCCGTGAAGAGGAGTAGCAGGAGAAGGAGCATCTGAACGAGCGGAAGATGCCAACGAGCGACAACTCCCCTCAGCAGAGGTGTTGGAGCCTTGACTGGCTGATGGAGGGCGATTGACGTCGGGTGACGGAGCAAGTAACGGAGCGGGTGATGGAGCGGGGGCTGGGGCGGGCAGAACCGCCGTATCTTTATCACGGTTTTCCCAGGCCACCAAATGGTGACGCTGCATATGCTGCCGCAACGCTGTAGTCCCAACATGGGCCCCCTGGCCATGCTTGACTTTCTGGCCACATAGTCGACATACGGCTACGTTTACTTCCTCGGGCGGCTTGACGAAAAATTGCCACACCGCCGAGTAGGAAACTTTGCCCCCGATACTCCTCACTGGCTGACTGCTGCTTCCTCCGTGCACACCGGCACCACTACTGGCCGTGGTGGTAGGCTGCAGTGGAGCTGGTGCTCTACTCCGTGGCCGTTTGGTTCCACTGACACTGCTGCGACCCTGCTGCCTCCTGGGCAACCCACTGACTGTTTCGCTCGCTGCCAAGCTGCCACCCTCTTCTCCTGATGATGCGGAAGAAATTGCCTGATGACGACGAGGCTGCCAAGTGCGATCAACCTCCTCATCATCAAGTAGGGTCTCCGCCTCACTACTAGCCCCCTCGGCTGCGTCTGGGTCAGGAGACAGACCTGTCTCTAGACCGGCTACCGAGCCACTCTCCTTGCCAGTACTTCTTCGCCTGGCTGCTGAAAAGGCGGATGTCTCCCCACGTTCCTGACCGCCCTCTGTTAGCTCTTCCTCACTGTACAGTGGGGCTGAGCCCACAGCATGCGATACTTCGCTTGGTGAGGGAACACCAAAGGACAGGGGCAGGTAGAGGACACGTGATTTCAGTGGGCTTGGTCCCGGGCCATGCCAAATAACGGTTGTGTCTGACGTACCCACCGACCGTTGGCTGTAGGTGTCAGAGGTGACCTGGGAAGAGGAAGACGACCGAGCCAACCAATCGATGACGGCAGGGTTGTCGGTGGAGACACGACCGCTGGATGACACCGGGAGCACTGGCCTCTGGCTGCGAATAGTGCTGCCTCGACCCCTTCCTCTGCTGCCACGTCTGCTCGCTCCTAAAACATTGCCTCCTCTGCCACTCCTCTGCATGTTGTCTGACATACTCTTTAATTCAACGATTCTGTGTCCCTGAGTAACAATTCTGTGTCCCTGAGTAACAATTCTGTGTCTGTCCCTGAGTAACAATTCTGTGTCCCTGAGTAACAATTCTGTGTCCCTGAGTAACAATTCTGTGTCTGTCCCTGAGTAACAATTCTGTGGCCCTGAGTAACAATTCTGTGTCCCTGAGAAACAATTCTGTGTCCCTGAGTAACAATTCTGTGGCCCTAAGTAACGGTTCTGTGGCCCTCAGTAACAATTCTGTGTCCCTCAGTAACAATTCTGTGTCTGTCCCTGAGTAACAATTCTGTGTCTGTCCCTGAGTAACAATTCTGTGGCCCTGAGTAACAATTCTGTGTCCCTCAGTAACATTTCTGTGTCTGTCCCTGAGTAACAATTCTGTGGCCCTAACTAACGGTTCTGTGGCCCTCAGTAACAATTCTGTGTCCCTGAGTAACAATTCTGTGGCCCTCAGTAACAATTCTGTGGCCCTCAGTAACAATTCTGTGTCTGTCCCTGAGTAACAATTCTGTGGCCCTAAGTAACGGCTCTGTGGCCCTCAGTAACAATTCTGTGGCCCTCAGTAACAATTCTGTGTCTGTCCCTGAGTAACAATTCTGTGGCCTTAAGTAACGGTTCTGTGGCCCTCAGTAACAATTCTGTGTCCCTGAGTAACGTTTCTGTGGCCCTAAGTAACGGTTCTGTGGCCCTCAGTAACAATTCTGTGGCCCTCAGTAACAATTCTGTGTCTGTCCCTGAGTAACAATTCTGTGGCCCTAAGTAACGGTTCTGTGGCCCTCAGTAACAATTCTGTGTCCCTGAGTAACAATTCTGTGGCCCTAAGTAACGGTTCTGTGGCCCTCAGTAACAATTCCGTGTCCCTCAGTAACAATTCTGTGTCTGTCCCTGAGTAACAATTCTGTGGCCCTAAGTAACAGTTCTGTGGCCCTCAGTAACAATTCTGTGTCCCTGAGTAACGTTCCTGTGGCCCTAAGTAACGGTTCTGTGGCCCTCAGTAACAATTCTGTGGCCCTCAGTAACAATTCTGTGTCTGTCCCTGAGTAACAATTCTGTGGCCCTAAGTAACAGTTCTGTGGCCCTCAGTAACAATTCTGTGTCCCTGAGTAAAGTTTCTGTGGCCCTAAGTAACGGTTCTGTGGCCCTCAGTAACAATTCTGTGGCCCTCAGTAACAATTCTGTGTCTGTCCCTGAGTAACAATTCTGTGGCCCTAACTAACGTTTCTGTGGCCCTAAGTAACAGTTCTGTGGCCCTCAGTAACAATTCTGTGGCCCTCAGTAACAATTCTGTGTCTGTCCCTGAGTAACAATTCTGTGGCCCTAAGTAACGGTTCTGTGGCCCTCAGTAACAATTCTGTGTCCCTGAGTAACGTTTCTGTGTCCCTGAGTAACGTTTCTGTGGCCCTAAGTAACGGTTCTATGGCCCTCAGTAACAATTCTGTGTCCCTCAGTAACAATTCTGTGTCTGTCCCTGAGTAACAATTCTGTGGCTTTAAGTAACGGTTCTGTGGCCCTCAGTAACAATTCTGTGTCCCTGAGTAACAATTCTGTGGCCCTAAGTAACGGTTCTGTGGCCCTCAGTAACAATTCTGTGTCTGTCCCTGAGTAACAATTCTGTGGCCCTAACTAACGTTTCTGTGGCCCTAAGTAACAGTTCTGTGGCCCTCAGTAACAATTCTGTGTCCCTGAGTAACGTTTCTGTGGCCCTAAGTAACGGTTCTGTGGCCCTCAGTAACAATTCTGTGGCTCTCAGTTACAATTCTGTGTCTGTCCCTGAGTAACAATTCTGTGGCCCTAAGTAACGGTTCTGTGGCCCTCAGTAACAATTCTGTGTCCCTGAGTAACGTTTCTGTGGCCCTAAGTAACGGTTCTGTGGCCCTCAGTAACAATTCTGTGGCCCTCAGTAACAATTCTGTGTCTGTCCCTGAGTAACAATTCTGTGGCCCTAAGTAACGGTTCTGTGGCCCTCAGTAACAATTCTGTGTCCCTGAGTAACAATTCTGTGGCCCTAAGTAACGGTTCTGTGGCCCTCAGTAACAATTCTGTGTCCCTCAGTAACAATTCTGTGTCTGTCCCTGAGTAACAATTCTGTGGCCCTAAGTAACAGTTCTGTGGCCCTCAGTAACAATTCTGTGTCCCTGAGTAACGTTTCTGTGGCCCTAAGTAACGGTTCTGTGGCCCTCAGTAACAATTCTGTGGCCCTCAGTAACAATTCTGTGTCTGTCCCTGAGTAACAATTCTGTGGCCCTAAGTAACAGTTCTGTGGCCCTCAGTAACAATTCTGTGTCCCTGAGTAAAGTTTCTGTGGCCCTAAGTAACGGTTCTGTGGCCCTCAGTAAAAATTCTGTGGCCCTCAGTAACAATTCTGTGTCTGTCCCTGAGTAACAATTCTGTGGCCCTAACTAACGTTTCTGTGGCCCTAAGTAACAGTTCTGTGGCCCTCAGTAACAATTCTGTGTCCCTGAGTAACGTTTCTGTGGCCCTAAGTACCGTTTCTGTGGCCCTCAGTAACAATTCTGTGTCTGTCCCTGAGTAACAATTCTGTGGCCCTAACTATCGTTTCTGTGGCCCTAAGTAACAGTTCTGTGGCCCTCAGTAACAATTCTGTGTCCCTGAGTAACGTTTCTGTGGCCCTAAGTACCGTTTCTGTGGCCCTCAGTAACAATTCTGTGTCTGTCCCTGAGTAACAATTCTGTGGCCCTAACTATCGTTTCTGTGGCCCTAAGTAACAGTTCTGTGGCCCTCAGTAACAATTCTGTGTCTCTGAGTAACGTTTCTGTGGCCCTAAGTACCGTTTCTGTGGCCCTCAGTAACAATTCTGTGTCTGTCCCTGAGTAACAATTCTGTGGCCCTAACTAACGTTTCTGTGGCCCTAAGTAACGATTCTGTGGCCCTCAGTAACAATTCTGTGTCCCTGAGTAATGTTTCTCTGTCCCTAAGTAACGTTTCTCTGTCCCTAAGTAACGTTTCTCTGTCCCTAAGTAACGTTTCTGTGGCCCTAACTCTGTCCCTAATACAGAGCGGTCTGCCTCTCTTGAATGACTGGAGGCAAATGGAGAATTCTAAAATGGCCGCCATTTATAGCTCGACCATTACACAGTGCTGGCTGGCTGGCTGCTGATTGGCTAATGCGATCACATGTCATTAATGAATGCATTATGGGTCAGCGCGCCTTCCCAGACATCCCCGCTCCGTCGCCGCACATGTCGCCCCCATTTTAGGAAAAATTTCGATTCGCGCATCCGAAGTATGATATTTTTCGGATTCGGCGCGAATCGAAAATTTTCCAATATTCGAAACGAATTCCACTTCGCCTACTTCGATTCGCTCATCTCTAATGACAATAATAATCGGGATAATAATTAATAGGGATTAATAGTTACCATAATACATTATGGTTGATATGTTAACCGAATAAAAAAGAAAAAGAAATGGGTAAAAACTCTCAAAACTGGTATATGTATAAATTATTATTATTATACAGTATTTATAAAGCGCCAATAGTTCACTCAGCGCTGTACATTACAAAGGGGGACAGAACATGTGACAGAACAATACCAATACAATGCAAAACATGAGGGGATCGAGGGCCCTGCTCTTTCGAGCTTACAATCTAGAAGGGACGGGATAGTGGTACAGGAGGAGATAGCTGTGGGGGATGGAGTGGTAGGAAGATGGTCAAGTTAGCAGGGGGTAGGCTTCCCTGAAGAGATGGGTTTTCAGGGTGCGCCTAAAGGAGAGGAGAGTAGGTGATAATCTGATGGGTTGGGGAAGGGAGTTCCAGAGGATGGGTGACACCTTGGAGAAGTCCTGTAGGCGGGCATGGGAGGAGGAGACCAGGGAACTAGAGAGAAGGAGGTCTTGTGAGGAGCGGAGTGTGCGTGCTGGGTGGTACTTGGATATTAGGTCGGTGATGTAGTTCGGGGCAGTATGGTGGACAGCTTTGTATGTCAGTGTTAGGATTTTAAATTTGATCCGTTGCGCAATCGGAAGCCAGTGGAGGGATTGGCAGAGGTGGGTGGCGGAAATGGAGCGGTTGGAAAGGTGAATGAGTCTGGCAGCTGTATTCAGGATCGACTGAAGCGGGGATAGCCAGCAGCGAGGCAGGCCAGTGAGGAGGGAGTTGCAGTAGTCGAGTCGTGATATGATGAGGGAGTGGATGAGCTGTTTAGTGGTTTCTGGGGTTAGGAACGTGCGTATTTTGACGATGTTGCGGAGGTGTAGTCTGCACGAGTTTGTTAAAGATTGGACTTGGGGCTGGAAGGATAGGTTGGAGTCCAGAATGACACCAAGTACTCTGGCCTGCAGGGCGGGTTTGATATTGGCGTTGTTGGATGTGATGGAGAAGTCAGTGGGGGGTGGGGTTCGGGCTGGGGGGAAGACAAGAAGTTCGGTTTTGGAGAGATTCAGTTTAAGGAAGTGGAGCGACATCCAATCTGATATGTCGCTCAGTAGGTGTGTGATTCGGGCAGAGACCGAGGGGGTGAGGTGGGGGGTTGAGAGATAGATTTGTGTGTCGTCGGCATAGAGGTGATAGTTGAAGCCGTGAGAGTGTATGAGTTGGCCAAGGGAGGAGGTGTAGATGGAGAAGAGAAGGGGCCCAAGGACAGAGCCTTGAGGGACCCCAACAGAGAGGGGGAGTGAGGGGGAGGTGGTAGCATTATAGGTAACGCTGAAAGAGCGTTGTGACAGGTAGGATGAGAGCCAGGAGGGAGATTCTCTGAGGCCGAGGGAGTGTAGTATTTTGAGGAGGAGGGGGTGGTCAACTGTGTCGAAGGCCGCAGAGAGGTCAAGGAGTAGGAGCACTGAATAGTGGCCATTAGCTTTGGCGGTTAGCAGGTCGTTGGAGAGTTTGAGTAAGGCGGTTTCGGTGGAGTGTAGGGGACGGAAGCCAGACTGTAGGGGATCGAGGAGGTTGTTGTCGTTGAGGTGAGAGCATAGGCGGGTGTAGACGAGGCGCTCGAGGAGTTTAGATGTAAGTGGGAGCAGGGAGATGGGTCTGAGGTTGTTCGGGTCATTGGGGTCTAGGGAGGGCTTTTTAAGTATGGGGGTGATGTGTGCATGCTTCAGTGGGGAGGGGAAAGTGCCGGAGGAGAGGGAGAGATTAAAGATGTGGGTGAGGGAGCGTAGGATGGAGGGGGAGGGAGGTTGTAGGAATTGTGAGGGGATAGGGTCGAGGGGGCAGGTGGTGAGGCGGGCATCAGACAGGATCTTGGAGACTTCCTCGATGGTAGTAAGGTCAAAGGTGTGGAGTGTTGGGGGAGCTTCAGTATGAGGAATGTAGGGTGGGGTGGAAGTGGAGGTCAGAGCAGTGGTGGGGCCGTGGGAGAGGGGTGATGAGGGGGTAGCTGAGTGAGGGGGAACGGGGTTGGAGGGAGTTTGAGCAGTGACGAAGTCCCTGTGGGTAATGTCGAGGGGGAGGGGGGGTGAGGGGGCAGCTGTGTGAAAGGGGACGGGTTGAGAGGGCGTGTGAGTTGCGGCAATGTCCTTGCAAATTGTTTCAATCTTGTTTTTGAAGTGATTGGCAATCTCAAGGGCGGTGAGTGAGGTGCTGGGTGGAGGTGGGGGTGGAGAGAGTAGAGAGTTGAAGGTGGAGAAGAGTCGGCGGGGTCGGAGGAGAGGGTCTTGATGAGGGTCAGGAAGTAGGCTTGTTTGGCTGCGTGGAGGGAGGAGGTGTAGGTGCGGAAGGCAGATTTGTAGTGGGTGAAGGCTTGTTGGGATTTTGTTTTGCGCCATAGTCGCTCCAGGGCACGACTGTGTCGTTTGAGGGTTTTGGTGTGATCAGTCTGCCAGGGCTGGAGCGGTCGGGGTCTGATGTTGCGTGTGGTTAAAGGCGCTAGTGAGTCAAGGGCTGCTGACAGCGCGTTGTTGTAGGCAGTCATAGCCAAGTCAGGGCAGGACAGGGGGAGGATGCTGTCATGGAGTTGATCAGCTGCAGAGTGGAGGGGGGCAGGGTTAAGGTTGCGGAGGTTACGGCTGGTAGTAGTGTGACATTTGGAGGGGTAGGCGTTGGAGGACGAGGAGATAGAGAAGGTAATCAGGTTGTGGTCAGATAGAGGAAAGGGGGTGTTAGTGAGGTTGTGGGGAGCGCAGTGGTTGGAGAAGACAAGATCAAGAATATTACCGTCGGAGTGGGTGGTGGATTGTATGCACTGTGCAAGTGCAAAGGAGGAGGTTAAGTGGAGGAGACGGGCTGTGTCTGGGTTGTCAAGGTTGACAGGGATGTTAAAATCCCCAAGAATGATGGTGGGTAGCTCAGAGGAGAGGAAGAAGGGTAGCCAGGAGGAAAAGGAAGCGGGGTATGGATCCAGGAGGCCGATATATCACAGCAATCTTCAGGGGGGTTGGGGAGAATAGTCGGACGCAGTGGGCCTTGAAGGAGGAGAAGGATAGGGAGGGGGGGCTTGGGAGGACTCGGAAGGTGCTCTGCGGTGACAAGAGCAGACCAACCCCACCACCTTTACGACCATTAGGTCTGGGTGAGTGGGTCCAGGTGAGACCTCCATAGGAGAGTGCAGCAGGGGAGGTAGAGTCATTGGGCTGGATCCAGGTTTCCGTGATCGCTAGGAGGTTGAGGGAGCGGGAAACAAAGAGGTCGTGGATGGCGGTAAGCTTGTTGCACACCGATCGGGCGTTCAGGAGTGCACATGAAAACGGGGGGGAGATTTTAGGGAACAGGGGGACAGATACTAGGTTGCGGGGGTTGCGGTAGGACGTGGAGGCAGGAGGGTGTTGTGCGGGTGAGGGAGGTGGTGGAGGGCCAAGATTTGGGGAGATGTCCCCCGCGGCTAGGAGGAGGAGAAGGGTGAGAAAGGTGGCATGGGAGCGGGATGTGCAGGAGCGTGAGAAACTCCTAGTGGAGGTGTTCGGGTCAGAGGGAGAGTGGAATAATAGGAGGAGGTGGTGGGTGCCATAGAGGGGCGAAGGAAGCAGTGAGGACACAATATACAAATGTTTAGGAGGGGCAGAGGGATATAGTGAATGGATTTTGGGAATGGAGGAGAGGAAAATGAGAAGGAGGAGTAGAAGAGGCATTTTGGGGAGGTGATGAGAGCAGTAGTAGGGAGATGATAGCAATGAGGGGGGAGATGTACAAGTTTTGGGGTGGAGCAGAGGGGTAAAGAAATGAGATTTGGGAACAGAGGATAGTAATATGAAGAGGAGAAGAGGGGTGTATTATATAAAAGGTACACCGAGTGGGACTCAGGTATGTAAGAGAGGTTTCCCAGAGTGTTTGCTTGCAGTCTGTCCAGCGTGCAGTAGAGTTTCTTGTTGTTGTGTCTTCCTGCTGCTTAAGTTCTCCTGCTTTAGTTCAACTGCTGTGTTTAACTGAGCTATACATTATACAAACTGATTGTACAATCGTAAAATGAGTTAAAATAAATAATAAGTAAATAAAAAATTGATGGCATAATAAAAATACTAATAATAATATTAACAATAATAATGTTAGTACTACCGACAATAATAGCCATAATCACTATTGTTAAAATGATACATTCTTGACAATACATTTATTTAAAACGAATAATTGTAGGAACACTTGAGTAAAATTATAAATGTATGAATTGAACCATACATTATACAATCTGATCGTACAATCGTAAAATGGTAGTTAATTAAAATTATATTAGTGCTAATACTGCTAATAATGATGATACTTATTATAAAAAAAGTGCATTCTAGTTAATTTTTTATTTTTTTTTTTGGACCTACTGTAGTGAGAATAAATATATAGAAATTACAAAATAATATATTATATATATATTATATATGTACAAAGAGCTGATAGGAACCATAAACTGTATGATCTGACTGTCCAACTGCTGAACACATCGCCCATTCTTAAAAATCTTATGCATTATGGGGTAAAATTCTAATTAAACATGGCATCATACCCTAAAGTTAATTATCTTGGCAAAAACATCTCTACTACAGTCAATGATTTTGCTAGCAAGTTTCCGTACTGATTGCCATAGTCAGCACAACAAACCTACACATCCATAACATCCCTCCTCCATCCAGCTACGGGTATGCCCAAGCTTTGCGTTTGTATGTATTTTTAGGACTACAGACATCCTCTTTAGATATTTAGTACATGGTTGAGGTTTTAATGAGGACATCACCTAATACTTCAAAAGAAGATGGCAAGGAAATATTTTCTTTTTTCCTAATCATGAAACATTCAGTAAGTTTTTTTATTTGAAATATTAAGACTCACAAATGTCTTGTTTAAGCTCCAACATGTTTCTATGGTTGGTAGTTTGCATATGATTTCAAGAAAATAATGACCAACCCTAAAGTTCATCATTTCAATTGCAAAGTCCTTGTTGAGGTAGTAACTGCTGCAGTATTTGGAATGCTAGCAGGTTGTTGGCTGAGAATCCAGTGTTATAGGAAACGCACCAGACACAGTTAAGGTCAATAGAAATACTCTGTGCTGCTAATCAAATCCAATCGATCGCTATATTTGCAGTGATAGGCAGCATATGCTAAGTTATCACTTCTGATAAAGTTGACCTGACTGTCAGATGGTGCACATTACTTCTGAATTTTTCTTACAGTTGTATAATTGTAACATGAATTTAAAGCAATCAAACACAGTTAAAAACATACATGTTCCAGCACTTGGTATTCAATTTTTGACCAATTTTACACTTTTAGTTAAAATGAAAATAGTTGGAAATCCAAGTGTTTACTTGAAGAGGACTTAGACTAGGCAAGTTATTACCTGTCATCGCTTCTTGTTCCTACATCTGGCACTTTGATGACACCTTTGTAGGGATTGGCTGCCCTCTACTGTCAGTTCTTAGTATCACATTGTAATGTATAATTATGTACATTATTTCTTGATTCTGGGTTTGTTTGAAATGATCCTGGAAGGAAGATCTCAGCCATATGCCTTGGTCACGCTACTAATGCCAGATCAGAGGAGATGGTTATTACCACAAAACTAGTTCTGTGTTCCAGGCTGGCTGGGTAACGGCTGGAGGGTCTCCTTATAACCCCAGATTTTGTCTTCAGGTCTCCAACACTGACACAGATGCTGCCTCATTCTCAGGGGCCCCTTTGCCGCAACATTTATCTGGAGGTATCTCTATAAATAACTATATACCTATAAAAAAAAAAAAATATATATATATATATATATATATATATATATATATATAAGAAAGAAGAAAATTGGATTGCTGCAATAAAAACTTTTATTGTTGAATAACCACCATACAAAAGGGTGATCCAAAAAAATGGACAAAACCATACATCATAGTGTTCAATAACTATATATATATATATATATATATATATATATATATATATATATATATATATATATATGCACAATTTCACTAGGACCCCTTTTAGGCCCTTTGTACATTTAATGTATGTACTGTTATTATTATTTTCCTATATGTAGCTTGTATTATTTTTATACTGATGTGCATCTACACTACATGCTTATGGTTAATGTTATATGCTGGTTGCAATAGTTCTTCTACTTCCAAATGCTTTTTTTATATTACTGGGTAATTTCCCAGGAAATTAATTCTCTCTGTTTATAAAGGCCTATCCTGTGCGGAGGCGCTACCAACTTTATTACCAATTTCACTCCTCCACTTAGTGAAAGTTCTGGTTCTCCTATTTACCTAAAGGTTTTTCACAATACCCTGTTTGGGGAGGGCCACTCCTCCTGACCCACTCCAAAAAAGAGCTACACCTTCAATGTAATCCTATAAAAGGAAGCAGGAATTGACAGGGTATGCCCATCATACTGATAAGATCCTATGAGGTATAAGAACAGCAGGTGCCTAGACACTGTCACATCTGCTGCTACTAATCGTGAATGCATACTGATATTCAGAAGGTACAATTTTATACGGATGCCTTTACATTTATTAATTTATGCTAATTAATCCCTTTTAGACAGCAAACGTTTAGATTTAAGTATAGGTACGCTTTAACTCTGTTCCAAAGTAAAAAAATTTTAACAAGCTCTTTCATGTGTCTAACTTTTCAAGCCTCTCTTTCTTGATCACTGAGATGGTTAGTGTTCTTCTGGCTCTCTAAATTAATTCCCCTCCAGGCTAGTCTTTATTCCATAGCTATTTATAATTCTTTAAATATTTTGTAAATTATATTGTAGATTTAAAAAAAAAAAGAATAATCAGAAAATTAGACAGCAAATATAACAAAACATCTAAAAGGAGAATATAATATATTTGAAAGATATAATTATTAATCATTTTACAAGCATATAAATACCAACAGTTCCAGATTGTTTTCTTGCTTTAAATATGGCTATAACCATATATTAATTTAGGATTTGATTTGTATGGTCTAGTTCCAGTTAGAAATATAACACAAGACCATGTGATTTTCTTGTTATCTAAGTATAGTCACTGTGAGGAACCATTGCATACATAGTTACATAGTTAGTCTGGCTGAAAAAAGACAAAAGTCCATCCAGTTCAACCATAAAAAAATTGTTATAATCCTACACCCATAGTTGATCCAGAGGAAGGCAAAAAAAAACAGCAAAGCATGAACCAATTTGCTCCTGCAGGGCTAAAAATTCCTTCCTGATCCCCCGAGAGGCAATTCAATATTCCCTGGATCAACTTTACCTGTAAATGTTAGTAACCAGTTGTATTCTGTGTATCCAAGAAAGAATCCAGGCCTTTTTTGAAGCAATCCACTGAGCTGGCCAGAACCAACTCTTGAGGGAGTCTATTCCACATTTTCACAGTTCTTACTGTGAAGAACCCTTTCCGTATTTGGAGATTGCATTTCTTTTCCTCCAGACATAAAGAGTGCCCCCTTGTCCTCTGTGATGACCTCAGGGTGAATAACTCTACACCAAGTTCACTATATGAACCACTGATGTATTTATACATGTTGATCATATCCCCCTTAATCTCCTCTTCTCAAGAGAGAATAAATTCAGTTCCTCTGATCTTTCCTCATAGCTGAGCTCCTCCATGCCTCTTATCAGTTTGGTTGCCCTTCTCTGCACTTTCTCCAGTTCCCCAATGTTCTTTTTGTGAATTGGTGCACAAAACTGAACTGCATAGTCAAGATAGTTCTTACTAATGATTTGCACAGGGGTAATATGATATCTCTCTCTCTCTCTGGAGTCTATACCTCTTTTAATACAACAGAGGATTTTGCTTGCTTTAGAAACCGCAGCTTGGCATTGCATGCCATTATTAAGCTTGTGATCTACCAGAACCCCCAGATCCTTCTCCACCATTGATTCCCCCAGTTGTACCCCCCTAGTATGTATGATGCATGCATATTCTTAGCCCCCAAGTGCATAACCTTACATTTATCAACATTAAACCTCATTTGCCACATAGTTGTCCAAATAAACAGAGCATTGAGGTCGGCTTGTAAATTGGAGACATCCTGTAAGGACATTATTCCACTGCACAGCTTGGTGTCATCTGCAAAGACTAAAATGGGATTTTTAATCCCATAACTAACTCCTGCATTGTACACAAATTATGTTTGTACAGATTTATAAAATTAGTAGGTCATTGATTAACAACCTTAATCATGAGCTCAAACATTTTTTAAAATTTTTTGGTGAGTTTCCATTGCTAGAAAAACTGGTTCATGCTTCAAAAATATGGTTTACTTGGGATTCTTCTATTTTGTAATTGTGGTCACCTATATATTTTCAGTAAAGCGTTTAGGACTTCCTTAACTGCTTGCTGACCAGCCCATGCAGATATACTGCAAGCCAGTGGCTATCCTGTGCCAGATCATCTGTGATTTCCAGGTAAGGGGAGCATGCGCGCCCGCCTCTCCGGCAGTGCTGTCATATGCTACAGCACAAGCTTATCAGCAAGTTTCAACCAATGAATTATGGCCAGGACCCGCTGATCAGCTGAGCAAATGACAAAAGAGAGCCCTGTGTTGGTAAACAACACAGGACTGGTTCTCTACAAACAACAGCAATGTGCCATTTTTTTTAAAACTGGCATATTGCTTACTAAAAACAGCACACAGAACACACAGTAAACACTGTAAGGCACACAGTTAACCTTTTGATTGCCCCTAAATGTTAGCCCCTTCCCAGCCAGTGTCATTAGTACAGTGACAGTTTCTGTAATTAGCACTCATCCACAAAGTGTCAGTTAGTGTCAGACTGCCCGATGCACAGTCCCACTTTAAGTCGCTGATTACCGCCATTAGTAGTATTAAAAAAAAACAATATATTTACCATTATTTGTAGATGCTAACTAGAGATGAGCAAATTTTTCAAAAATTCGATTCGGCTGATTCGCCAAATTTGCGGGAGAAATTCGATTCGATGCGAATTTATTCGCCGCGAATTTAACTTATTTAAAGGGTTTCTAGGCTTCAGAGAGCCTTTATATTAGTGCAGAACACTGTACCTTTAATTTAAATGCCCTTGGAGTCTGCTGGGGAAGAGAAATAATACTGTCAGTCAGTATGACATGCAGATGAGTGCCGTCGATCTTAGAATCACCGCACACTTCACTCATTTGGGCAGTCACGGGGCACGACGAAGAAGAAGAATGAAAAGAAGAAGAATGAAAAGAAGAATGAAAAGAAGAAGAAGAAGAATGAAAAGAAGAAGAAGAATGAAAAGAAGAAGAAGAAGAATGAAAAGAAGAAGAAGAAGAATGAAAAGAAGAAGAAGAAGAATGAAAAGAAGAAGAATGAAAAGAAGAAGAATGAGAAGAAGAATGAGAAGAAGAATGAGAAGAAGAATGAAAAGAAGAATGAAAAGAAGAAGAAGAAGAATGAAAAGAAGAAGAATGAAAAGAAGAAAAAGAAGAAGAATGAAAAGAAGAATGAAAAGAAGAAGAAGAATGAAAAGAAGAAAAAGAAGAATGAAAAGAAGAAAAAGAAGAATGAAAAGAAGAAGAAGAAGAATGAAAAGAAGAATGAACTATATTACTATATCAGTCTCTAATGGATGCTGGAGAGTTAAACCCCCTAACACCTGCTGTGCCCATTATGAGGGGTTCCCACCATCCCTGTGCTGAGGTTCAGGGTATGCACACCTGCTGTGCCCATTATGAGGGGTTCCCACCATCCCTGTGCTGAGGTTCCAGGTCTGCACACCTGCTGCGCCCATTATGAGAAGTTCCCACCATCCCTGTGCTGAGTTCCTGGGTCTGTACACCTGCTCTGCCCATTAGGAGGAGTTCCCACCATCCCTGTTCTAAATTCCTGGGTCTGTACACCTGCTGTTCCCATTATGAGGGGTTTCTACCATCCTTGTGCTGAGGTCCCAGGTCTGCACACCTGCTGCGCCCATTACTAGGGGTTCCCACCATCCCTGTGCTGAGGTTCAGGGTATGCACACCTGCTGTGCCCATTATGAGGGGTTCCCACCATCCCTGTGCTGAGGTTCCAGGTCTGCACACCTGCTGCGCCCATTATGAGAAGTTCCCACCATCCCTGTGCTGAGTTCCTGGGTCTGTACACCTGCTCTGCCCATTAGGAGGAGTTCCCACCATCCCTGTGCTAAATTCCTGGGTATGCACACCTGCTGTGCCCATTATGAGGGGTTCCCACCATCCCTGTGCTGAGGTTCTGGGTATGCACACCTGCTGTGCCCATTATGAGGGGTTCCTACCATCCATGTGCTGAG
Source organism: Staurois parvus (assembly GCF_062004578.1). Lineage (NCBI taxonomy): Eukaryota > Metazoa > Chordata > Amphibia > Anura > Ranidae > Staurois > Staurois parvus. The sequence continues at coordinate 13,357,930 of NW_028317971.1, forward strand.
ATTCCGGGTCTGCCCACCTGCTTTACCCATTATTAGGGGTTCCCACTGTCCCTGTGTTGAATTCCTGGGTCTGTATGTACACTTGCTGTGTCCATTGTGAGGGATTCCCACCATTCCTGCACTGAGTACCTGAGTCTGTACACCTGCCAAAAGAAAGTTTCAGGATTTTGAAGGAGCAAAATACAGTAATACTGGAACAAAAATGAGCTGCGTGGTGGAGTTGCCAGAAGAAGAAGAAGAGGAAGAAGAAGAAGAAAAGAAGAAGAAGAAGAATGAAAAGAAGAATGAAAAGAAGAAGAAGAAGAATGAAAAGAAGAAGAAGAAGAATGAAAAGAAGAATGAAAAGAAGAAGAAGAAGAATAAAAAGAAGAAGAATGAAAAGAAGAATGAGAAGAATGAAAAGAAGAAGAAGAAGAAGAATGAAAAGAAGAATGAAAAGAAGAAGAATGAAAAGAAGAATGAAAAGAAGAAGAAGAATGAAAAGAAGAAGAAGAAAGAAAAGAAGAATGAAAAGAAGAATGAGAAGTATGAAAAGAAGAATGAAACGAAGAAGAAGAATGAGAAGAAGAATGAGAAGAATGAAAAGAAGAATGAGAAGAATGAAAAGAAGAATGAAAAGAAGAAGAAGAATGAAAAGAAGAAGAAGAATGAAAAGAAGAATGAAAAGAAGAAGAAGAAGAATGAAAAGAAGAATTAAAAGAAGAATGAGAAGAATGAAAAGAAGAAGAAGAAGAATGAAAAGAAGAATGAAAAGAAGAAGAAGAATGAAAAGAAGAAGAAGAAGAATGAAAAGAAGAATGAAAAGAAGAAGAAGAAGAATGAAAAGAAGAAGAAGAATGAAAAGAAGAAGAAGAATGAAAAGAAGAAGAATGAAAAGAAGAATGAGAAGAATGAAAAGAAGAATGAAAAGAAGAAGAAGAATGAAAAGAAGAAGAAGAATGAAAAGAAGAAGAATGAAAAGAAGAATGAGAAGAATGAAAAGAAGAATGAGAAGAAGAATGAGAAGAAGAATGAAAAGAAGAATGAGAAGAAGAATGAGAAGAATGAAAAGAAGAATGAGATGAATGAAAAGAAGAATGAAAAGAAGAAGAAGAAGAATGAAAAGAAGAAGAATGAAAAGAAGAAGAATGAAAAGAAGAAGAATGAAAAGAAGAAGAAGAAGAATGAAAAGAAGAATGAAAAAGAAGAATGAAAAGAAGAATGAAAAAGAAGAATGAAAAGAAGAAGAAGAAGAATGAAAAGAAGAAGAAGAAGAATGAAAAGAAGAAGAAGAAGAATGAAAAGAAGAGGAAGAAGAATGAAAAGAAGAATGAGAAGAATGAAAAGAAGAAGGAGAAGAATGAAATGAAGAATGAAAAGAAGAAGAATGAAAAGAAGAATGAAAAGAAGAAGAAGAATGAGAAGAAGAATGAGAAGAAGAATGAAAAGAAGAATGAGAAGAAGAATGAGAAGAATGAGAAGAATGAAAAGAAGAATGAAAAGAAGAAGAAGAATGAAAAGAAGAAGAAGAAGAATGAAAAGAAGAAGAAGAATGAAAAGATGAATGAAAAGAAGAATGAGAAGAATGAAAAGAAGAAGAAGAAGAATGAAAAGATGAATGAAAAGAAGAATGAGAAGAATGAAAAGAAGAAGAAGAAGAATGAAAAGAAGAAGAAGAAGAATAAAAAGAAGAATGAGAAGAATGAAAAGAAGAAGAAGAATGAAAAGAAGAATGAAAAGAAGAAGAAGAATGAAAAGAAGAATGAAAAGAAGAATGAGAAGAATGAAAAGAAGAATGAAAAGAAGAAGAAGAAGAATGAGAAGAAGAATGAAAAGAAGAATGAGAAGAAGAATGAGAAGAATGAAAAGAAGAAGTATTCCAGTACAGCAAAAAGTGTATCTGCAGAGAGCTCCGCTATTTCTGACAGTTCTCTGACAGTTCCTTCACATTTACAGCGGTTGAAACATTGTATCTGTTTCCGAATAAAAACATCTGTATCCTAAATGGAAACAAATAGATACAATGTTTCAACCGCTGTAAATGTGAAGGAACTGTCAGAGAACTGTCAGAAATAGCGGAGCCCTCTGCAGGGACACTTTTTGCCGGCTGATCGGGAAAAATCCGATTCGCGCACCCGAAGTTGGCTAATATTCGGATTCGGCACGAATCGAATTTTTCCTGAAATTCGAAACGAATTCCACTTCGCCTGGTTCGATTCGCTCATCTCTAATGCTAACTTTCACACAATTCAGTTAATATACACTTATTGGGATTTTTTCGTACCAAAGACATGTATCAGAGCACATGTTCACATATCACATGTATCAGAACACATGTTGGCCTAAATGTATGAAGAAATTAGATTTTTAAAATATTTTATTCGATATGTTTTATAACAGAAAGTAAAAAATATTTTTATTTTAATTTTGGGCTTTTTTACTTATATAATAGAAAATAAAAACTCCAGTGGTGATAAAATACCACCAAAACAAATCTCTATTTGTGTGAAAAAAATTATATAAATTTCATTTGGATACAGAGTTGCATGACTGTTCAATTACCAGTTAATCTTCCGGAGCTCAGTCTCTAAAATTCACACAATATAAGTTCCAGAGCTTTAACTAAGTCCACAGTTCAATTCCACAGACTTAAGAACACTCCATGCTGAGATCTATTCAATTCTCTTTATGCTCTCACCAGATGATGAAGTTGATCAAGCCCTTCAATCAATATATATACTGTATGTATCAGTATATCCTCTTCTCTCCAAATACGTTCTCCGTGCCTCTCCCACCATGTAAAAGTATATATATCGCATATAGTGTATTATCTTCCAATAAAATATTAAATCAAATAATAATTGTACTCACATAAAATAAATAAATAGTGTGCGAAACTCATCCACCACTTGAGAATACTCCAACTCTGGTGTCCATCACCCCTACTCTTACCCTCATTTCAAAATTTGCATCTATATAAAAATCCTTTCGCTATTGTTCCCTTTTTCCACTTGATCCCCGTAAAGAAAGACTCATATAGTGTGATACTGTTAAATAAAGTAAATGAAATGCATAAAAATATGTACTCACATAACCACCCCCAAATGTGTTTACCATCCACCTGGTACATTCCACACTTCACTCTTTTCAAACCATGTACCTTACCAGATTCCCTTCCAAACAGAGCATATAAGAACATATAGATGGCTGTTTCCACTTCCACACTTCAAAAACAGCACTATCCCTCCATGCATATACAAGCCATGTGGAATCAAACAAAATTGTCCTTAGTGCAGTATATTCTTAAAATCTGAGCTCTTTTTTGTCTAAAATTGCAAGCTTACAATGTGAAAATTATCAGCATACAAAACCTGGTCCAGGACCTTATCCAAAATGGCCACCGCTACACTTCCAGTTTGCATCTGACGTCACTAATGATGCGTTTCATCATTAGGACTTCTTCAAAGGATGTGTTTATTATTTAATTGGTCTGACTCTTCAGGCGCTGATGTATTATGTGACTACTCAGTCTCTAAAGTACCATGTAAATTTGCCATGTAACATGTTAATGTAATTTTAAAATATCATTTTCAAAATGTTTGCAAGTTTAATTAAATAATACTTGGTGATCCAATAATGAAGGTCCTTGTTCAGAAATTTCCTGTTATAGGTTGACAACACTCTGTCTCTGTCTCCCTATTGTGCATAAATTATACAATGTTGTCACCATCAGGAAACCAGTCAAAAATACCATGTAGATTTCACTGGATTACATGCATGTAGACATGGAGTGGCTGAAGGAGATCAGCATCACTGTAATACAGCATGAAAAAGTATTTTATTTACAAAAAATATCAACTGTATAATACAGTACCTATATCTACTTTAATAGGACAAAAATATGATGGGCAAAATTAATTAAGGCAGGTAATGAAATTTTGACTGATTTATACATAATCATGTTGAACATCATAATTGCTACCTCCAGAGGCGGACTGACCACTTGGAAACTCTGGCACTGCCCGAGGGCCCGGGGTCAGTAGGGGGCCCCTTGAGATGCCCCTGGTACCTTTTTCATAGGCTTTTTTGAGTTTGGGCAAGGACACAGGGGCCCCATGATCCCCTATTGCCCGGGGGCTCCATGAGTTGTCAGCCCACTCCTGGCTACCTCTACTAGCTTATGGAAATCTATCAGCCCTTTGTAAGAGAACTCTAGAAAAAGATTGTTATTTTAATCTGTATCTGTCTAGATATTCCAGAAGGGTCCTGAAGTCTTGTTTCACTGGAACAGACTATGGAGTATTGCACTTGCATTATTACAGGGAGCAGTTGAGATAAACAGCTATAGCCTTATGTTGTCAGCTGGTGTGGGTGAGGAAAAGATTAATGTAAGGAGCAGGGGCGGACTGACCATTTGGAAACTTGGGCACTGCCCGAGGGCCCGGTCTCAGTAGGGGGCCCTATGAGATGTCCCTGGTACCTTTTTCATAGGCTTTTTTGAGTTTGGGCAAGGACACAGGGGCCCCATGATCCCCTATTGCCCGGGGGCCCCATAAGTTGTCAGTCCGCCCCTGGTAAGGAGCCTTATCAACAAACATGTACACAAAAAATAAAGTTTTTTGTTCAGATATTTCTAATGATCATTCTTCATTTTTCATATGCAGGTGTTCTTTTAAAGATCCTTGCATGCATGCTTAAGTTTAATGGCGCCATCCATCCTTTCATGTTAGCACTCAGCAAGAAATGAATGGTCACTAGACTGGTGTGCAACTAACATAAGTATGCTCTATAAGCAAAAGTATTGATTGAGCAATCCCATCAGCCCTCTATCTTCTCTGATTGCAGGTCTGAAAATATGAAATTTCTTTGTGGAAGCAGTCAGTATACTAAGCCAGACATCGCAGCCTGGCCTGATGTATAGCTACAAAGGTATAAGCCTTTTGCCTTTTACCTTTCAAAATAAAAATTCCAGTAGCTACTCAATTAACATAAATCTGTGTGAGATCTGAATATTCTTGATCACCTTAAATGAACTAATTAATTAATTATGATTAATATGGTTGCAATAGATTGGGACGGGCAGAGAATGTGGACCTAACCTATCTGAATCTTAGTTGAAGTTAGAAGCCAGATAACTATAAAATAGAGATATCAGAAAGTCTTGGCTAGCAATGTCTCCTGAAAAATATAAATATGCTTCCCTGGGAAAACCTTTGGAGGAATTGTTCGGAAAATGCCTCATCCCTTCGTGGAAGTTTTAAGAGGATCTGTGTACTGAGCAATATGTTGTGGAGCAGAGATCTTGATCTCCCTAGTTGCCAGTACTGGGGCAGTTATGGGTGCACTGGCTTAACATGTAATTGATATGTAAATGTTAACCATTAGTTATACATTTTGAACATGCATGTCTATTAAACTTATTTTGCTTTATAAGTAGGGGAATGGAATTTTGAAATGAGGAAAAACCACGTATTGCTATTTCCCTGCCAAAGAAAGTGCCCCTATTGGCCACCTAGGGGTTTGCAGTTGGCATGGCATAGTTCTGAAATTTGGAAGGTCAGGACTCATGTAGCAATCAAGAGTTAGTAATAATCAGAAACTTATTTAATACAGAAAAACAGAGAAACATGTATGGCTAAAAAAGGTGACAGTAGGCATCTTGTGTCTTGTTGTGTACATGCCCCCTATGTAGAAGACCTGGTGGGTACATTTTTGGAGGAAAGACTGCATTGCGCTGGGCAGGGCCACATGAAGATTTTGTAACAGGGAGAAAGTTAAGTATGTTACCAAGAGGGCTGCACTCAGGGGACCAGAGGATTATTAAAAGGATCATTTGTACTTAAAGTGGAACTGAAACTGAAAATTAAGTCCTTCTAGATCACTTCAAGCTGCCCCCTTTTGCAGGTATAGCTATGTAAAACATTATAAATAAGGGCCTATACTGTTTAAACTACAGTAATACACTGTCTCACTCTACTCTGCACATGCTCAGTTGCTCTCTCTATTAGGCACTGTGTCAAATTTGTAGATGCCAGTCTGCTGACAGCCTAAATAGTTAATACTGCTCAGTACTCTGGACTTCAAAAAATGGCAGCCTCAGTAGGAAGAAACAGGAGCAATGCTTGAGGTAATTTACAGCACACACTAATTTTGATAGCATAATTATTCATGTTCAATGCATGTTTCTTGCTAAAGAACAGTGGTCTCCAAACTGTGGCCCAAGAGCCAGATGCAGCCCCTTGCTTGCCTCTATCCAGCCTTTGGGACACTATTCATTTCACTGACACCATTAACGGGGCACTATTCCCCCTGCTAAATTCAATGATGGGGCACGATTCCTCCCAATGACACCAATGATGAGGCACCATTCCTCACGCTGACACCATTAATGGGCTACTCTTCGTCATACTGAAACCATCGATGGGCCACTATTCCTCCTGCTAAGACCAATGATGGGGCACTATTTCTCCCACTCACACCATAGATGGGACACTATTGCTCCCATTGATACCAAGCATGAGACACTATTCTTCTGCTAAAACCAACAACGGGGCACTATTTTTCCTGTTAAAACCAATGATGGAGCAGTGTTTACTCCCACTAATGCCAAGACATTTTCTACTCACACTGGCCACAATCTGCCACCCCCCCCCAAAGCCTGAAGGACAGTAAACAGGCCCTTTGTTCAAAAAGTCTGGAGATCCCTGCTAAAGAACATTGATTGTTATAGATAAAGTTCCTCTTTAAGTTACAGTTAAGTTCTTTGGTAAAATAGGCTTCACACAAGGCAAGTATGCATATGGGTTATGTGTAAATTAAAGCACATACTGTATACACCGTATTTATTTTTCAAACAGTTTTTCTACACAGACAATAAAACAACCACACTTTTATTAAAACATCCTAACATATCAATATGCAGATTTCTCAACCTGTTCAAGTTGGCTGAGAAAGAGAGCATTGGGAGACTTCATACGATTTATTTGACAAGCCGTGTCTACCCTTGGTTCCATAAGTCACAAGAGATTTCTGCTAGTCTGTATAATTTAAAATGTTTCTAATTCAAGTAATATGCAGAATATGTAACTTAAGCATTTTTACACTACTGCTAGGTTTACTGCTTAAATAATTTATATCGCCACCTTGAAAAGGCTTCTGCTTCTGAATGCCTCGGTAGTACAATACCAGCTGTATCAGAGGGAAAACAGCACATTGTGGGGGTTTACAAATAATAAATAATAAGTGCTACTTTGTAAAGAAAAGTGCATGGCATACTTTATAAGTTTATTTACAACCAGTTCAGCAACATAGCAATTAGGGAAAGAAATAATTTAAGGTGGAGTCTAAAATCCTGGCACCAGCAATTATAGCAAGAACAAGCAGTTATCAGATGTACTGGGAGCCCAGATCTGCTTTTGCCAGTATAAATGAGCTACTGCCCTTCATAATTACAGATTGCCCAGTGAGTAGCAAATTTGGTTACCTTTATGTGTATGTTATGCACAACAAAATGTGAGTGCTAAGAATAATAAATATTGGGTGTCATGAATCATTACTAAGACTGGCCACAATTTACCAGCAGCCATCAATCAGAATTAAACTTTCAGTCCTGAGCTGTATTTATTAGTGGAAGGTTTAAATCTGATTGGTAGCGATGAGTCAACAGCAATAGTTCTTAGACTTTAATATACAGTATGTAACATGCTGACCCTTTATTGCCTCCTAGAATATCTAACTTTGTAGTGAATGTGGACCCTTGTCCCGCTGTTTCTACAGCACCGATGGAGCACTGTACTTCAGAGTGCGTTTTCCCTAGTTTTTGACTTTTTTCTGTACAGATTACAAGTGGACTAAAACTGATGTGCACCTTAAAACTGTGGGTTAAAGCATCTTTTAGTGGGCTGGCAAGGACCAGCAAGCAGTCTTTCAGAAAAAAAGTTTTACCTTTTTATAAACCAAAGAAAATTTCTAATATAAATGTTTTTCTAAAGAATTTAAGTTGTTTTGTTTTTTTTTTCTAGAAACCAGAAAGAGCATCTTTAAATGTCAGGACTATATCAGGACTAAAAAGTAAATACTATTCTGAAAACTATGCCTCAGTCATGTAAATATTGTATATAAATATTACATAGCCTTCTAGCCAGCCAGCAGGTGGTGATCTAGTCTCCTTTCCACATGATTTGCATGCATACTTTTCAGCTGCTGTGAAAGAAGGTGGTTAGAATGAGTCATCAGAGCAGTGACTCATCCAGTATCAGAAGACTTAGTGTTAGTTTCTATCTGATCAAAACAGCAAGACAAGATGCTCAGCTGCACCTTCTCTTTATCTAATCTATAGGAGGTGATTTCCTAAAGACTAATAGGCATTTCACTTTGCAAGGGAACTTTCCCTTAACTTGAATGTGGTAAGGTATTGTGAGTCGGTATGAGTCACATTAAAAAAAGGATTTTTGGTTTTACATGATTGGATGAAGAGAGTCAGCAGACTCTTAGCTTCACCTAAGGGAACATTTGCTTCCACAGTGAACAGACTATTTTCTTTAGTAGATTAACCCCATAGTTTCTTTGAAAACCCTATCCACTGCATTTTAAGTGTGTCTCATTCCCCTAATTAGGGTTCAGAGCTCCCCTTACTGAGATCTGCACTGAGACCTCAGATTCCCCTGCTGCTAGAACTGAAAAAAAAAACTGATCTGTGTGTTTTTAGAATAATCTACAGAAGAAATTGCTAAAGATAAACATATACAACTTAAAGCTGAGCTCCACCCAAAGGGGAAGTTCTGCTTTAAAGACATTAAGGATTGGCACCTTTGGGGAGCAGAGGGGGGGAGTGGGTAAGTTGTCCTCCCTCTCCGTAGTCTTCTGGGACATGTGACAGGTCCCTGAAGACCAAGGTGACCATTCACAAATGCTGCAAGCTGTCACAGCCGAGTGCCCACACTGAAGATGCTTACGCCGGGAACACCAGATGGCCAATGAAATGGTGAAAGGACACCGTGGGATCAAGGGACAAGTGAGTGGCTGTTTCTTAAAAATCAGAATCTACAGTTTTTGTAGCTGCTGACTTTTATTTTTTTTGCAGTGTGACTAGAACTCCGCTTTATGTAGGAGTTCATGTCTGTGTATCATATGATACTAGTCACTTTACTGGGTTCATGTGAGAGGTTTCAACCACTTTATTGCTGGCTGCTTTGGTTAAAGAAATTTATTCTCACTGACTGAACCAGTGGGACTTGTCAGCAGGACAAAAAGTGAGGGGAAATGCTCCTTATGTGGACACAGATAGCAATAAAAAAAACCTTCCTCATGCTGTACAAATTTTTAAAAATTGAAGATTAACCCCTTGGAGCAGCACCTCCCGGTCCTTTAAGGTGTTTTAGATGCCGGGAGGGTGGGGTTACTGATCCTGTGACTGCTGTGATTGGCTGTCACAGTGGTCAAATGATCTGAAAGCTGTCGAGTAGAGATCAAGGAGCTTGCTGTTAGCCACCGGTAAGTGTGCCGGGAGCGCACACAGCGCGTGTTCTAGGTACAGGTCTGTTTACCTATAGGTGTACATATGTCTGGCCTCTCTGCATTAGGGCCCAGCTGCTGAGAGACCTCATATATGTGTGAGGCTGGTGCCAAGGAGTTAAAGCGATATTAAACCCAAAAACAAAAATGTATTATATTGCAGCTTACTAATCTGTAGTCATGGTGGCTGCATTAGTTTTTGGCTTTTTAGGATTTTTTTCCTTATTTTTACCTGTTGATCAGTGAGTCCGCTGTTTTTGTAACAGAACAAGCTGCCCAGACAAAGTGTCAGTTGGAGGATTGGCAACACACCATTTAACACTGATGGTTGGCTTACAATAGTCAGATTTTATTCATGTATGTAAAACCTTTAACCCAAAAGGAAAAACAATAATGCTGCTGTAACTGCTTAAAAAATGTTAGTTGGAGTTTGGCTTTAATTTGTTGGTCAAGTCCATCTTAATTTGGTAGTGCATCTAACACTATCCTCTTCCCAGACTGACAATGCTGCTGTCAAAGGTGTCTCTGTTGCTCCTATCCAGAGTGAAGACAACCTAAGACAGTAACAGTATTACTGGCCCAATCTTCAGGTGAAATTAACCGCTTCCCAACTGCCCTATAGCATAAATATTGCTACAGGGTGGCACGGGTGCTCAAATCACGTATATATACGTGATTTTGCATTTCGGGAAGGGGGCGTGCACAAGCCACACTCTACCCGCACCGCCATTTGCTGCCGCACCCTACCCGCGCCGCTGTTCGGCTGCCAAGTGATTAACGAGCATTTCCGACGGGGAGCAAGATTGTTTTGTTTACAGTCTTCCTCCCTGTCAGCTCGGGTACACTGCTCAGCCATCCTGATCAGTGTGTATGTAGCACTGCCCCTTGGGACAAGCTGGAATATATTATGGGTCCTGCGCTCAATAGATCCAACCCTAAGCAAACCCAATCCCTCTGGCACAACTGGTAATGAATAGCAAATACCCCGCCAAGAAATTTGCTGACACAGGGTTAAATGAAACAAGAACAATTTTATGGAGAATGAAATGCAGTGTAGAGGGGTGGGGTTCCCCTTTTTAGCAGCAAAACTTACTTTTCTTCTTTTATGCAATGCAGTAAATTTGGTCTGCCACTAGAGGGCTTCACAGCCAAAAATCTCCTGATGGCAGAGTTGCACTTTAAGCAGAATACAACTGATATCAAACAAATAAACTTACTTATACTCTATCAATGAAATGTATTACCCACACCGGTGTATGATTCTGCTTCTGAGGGGTGTTAGCCAAAAATCACCTCAGAGTCAGAACAGAATGCAATAAAGAGGTACCTCTAATAAAGCTACTAAGCCAGATTCCCCCACTCTAGTCCTTGTAACGGTGGAGCTCTAGTTGGTGCACGTTTAGTCCTTACAATGAAGTAAATAGCAGCTGAAGGCTTCTTTGGAGTTTCAGCTGGTGTGGGTTACATCAGATTTCACTAGGTTTCTGGGCTGAGAGGGTCCAATCTCAGTGTCTAAAAGCAACACAAAGCACCCCAAGACCAGGGGCAGTCGCAGGATGCAATCTCCCAGTATGTGTCAGTCCCCGGAGCAGACAGTCTCAATTACACTGGTGGTGAGGGGCAAAGCAGGCAGGGGGATCTGTGGCTTGCACAGGGCCCCGGATGGGTGAGATCCCAGCAGTGGGGTGCGGATGTCCCAGTCTATATGCAAAGTGTAAATGGTGTGTCTTACTCTCTCCAGTGGGACAGCTCACCAGACTCTGAACACACAGCAGGGTCCCTCTATCCGCGCTGGGTGCTGTAGTGCCACCTCCTCTGCTTGGACGGGCTCCACATGTCCCTGTCTTTTCTCCAGCCTCGTGTCTCTCTGTTCTCCCCTTCACTTCCTGCTCCCTCCCCTTCCCAGCGTTCTTTGCTGTGTAGTGGATGAGTCATGAACTTGGCAGAATGCCCAGGTTTTACAAATAGGGGAGAGAGAGAGGAAGGACCGACTGCTGAACGTGTGATTCCTTCTGAATCCTCTTGTACAAGGAGCCTGCTACATGTACTTACAGTGATACACCTGCCCACTAGTAAAACACTCCCTACATATAGTTAACCCTTTGATCGTCCCCTCATATTAACCCTTTCCTGCCCAGTGCCATTAGTACAGTGTCAGTGCTTTTTATTAGCACTGATCACTGTATTGGTGTCACTGGGGTGTCAGTGACACCAATTTAGTTACCCCCAGTGTCAGAATGTCCGCCGCAGTCCCACTAAAAGTCGCTGATCGCTGCCATTACTAGAAGAAAAAAAAACCCAGTATATATACAGCCATTTGTAAACGCTATAACTTTCACGTAAACCAATTATTTACACATATTGGGATTTGTTTTTAGCAAAGACATGTCGTAGAATACATTTTGGCCTAACTTTATGATGAAATTTGATTTTTACATTTTTTTACTGGACTTGCTTAATAGCAAAAAAAGTCCTAAATATTGTTTTTTTTTCTCAAATTTGTCGGGCTTTTGTTTTTATAGCCCAAAAAATAAAAACCACACAGGCGATCAAATACCACCAAAAGAAAGCTCAATTCGTGGGAAAAAAGGACGTAAATTTCATTTGGGTGTAGCATTGCATGACTGCGCAATTGTCAGTTAAAGTAACGCAGCGCCGTAACGCAAAAAATGGCCTGGTCAGGAAGGGGGGTAAATCCTCTGGAGTGCAAGTGGTTAAAGGGAAAAAGTAAAAAAAGAGAACAAATGCAAACACCACACTTAAGAATTGATAAACTGCGATATGTTACATTTTTGGGGGGGATTTAATACTGCTTTATGCTCTTCTTTAATCTGCATTGGATATTTAGTTCTTTTATCAGCAAACCAAAAAACTTTTTTCAAAAGTTGTAAAACTCAGCTTACAAAAATGCATTTCAAATTTTCCTTTTTTTTCTTATTTGTTGCTAAAGGAACGTTTATGTTGTATAAGTAGGATAAAATGAATTTTGTATCACTTTAGAGTATTACCTCTAAAAGAAATTGTTCAAATTACTATGCAAATTGCTATGCAAATTAATAATTTAGTATTAGCATATATAGAAAGGCAACATGCACAATGATTTTATGCGTGCTGTATTACGATTTCAGAATTAATTACGCTGGCTTACTGTATGTAGTGTACATTTTAAGTTACAAAGGATTTAATGATTTCTAATAAAGTATGCTCTGAAGTTAGTTGTACAACAGCATGATAAATAAAACAAAAAGATTACGTACACTATTAATAAAAAGAATGAGACGTAAGGCCTGCTGTTGATGTTTTATTTCTTTGTGTTCCCCATGTTGACAGCTCTATAGATACCTTTTGTTTAACTGCTTGCTGACCAGCTGAAGTACATTTACTGTTGCAGGCTGGCTCGTACAGGCACAAGCCGTGCAGTGGGTCCTGGGCCAATAATTTATGGCCAGAACCCCCTGATAAGCTCAGGGAATGACAATAGAGAGTTCTTTGTTGTTTGCCAACATACTTCAGACAGCAGCAATGTGCATTTTGTTTTCTTATTGCAAAGCAGGGAGCAAAAACTGGCATATTGCTTAGTAAAAACAGCACACAATACACACACTAAACATTGTTAGGCACACATTTAACCCATTGATTGCCCTAGATGTTAACTCCTTCTCAGCCAAGGCCATCTTTAACATGGGGCAAAAGGGGCAGCTGATCAAGGCCCAGTCATTGTTGTGGAGCCCAAAGCAGCTGCCCCTTGAGCCCACGCTGCCTGCAAATTGGGGCCCCATGATGGCACTGTAGAGTGCACCAGGTATTCCCCAGGCAGCAAGGAGGGGGTTGGGCTGGGAGCTCCACTGATGCTTTGACCCCGCCCCATGCAGCCTGTATGCTCAGTAGGGAGCAGTAGGAGTAGGAGCTGAGATCAGAGTGGGAGCGCTGAGAGCCCTGGACCTCTGAGAGCGGATAGTGAGCCTGGTTAGCCAGGTAGGTCCTTCTCCCCATTGACTGCCAGAAGCACAAACACCGGACATTGGCAACTTTTTACTGTTTGCTGCATTGACAAAGTATTGCAAACTCCCTGACATCTCCTGTCCTGTGCCTGCATATTCACTCTAGCAAGCAGTCAGTGATCAGTAATAGTGTGCAGTAACCTCTAGCAACTAATCAGTGAGCTGTAATGATTTGCAGTATCCTCTAGCCACCAATCAGTGAGCAGGAAGGATGCACAGTAAGCTCCAGCAACCAATCAGTGAGCCTGGACCAATCAGTGAGTGTGGACCAGTTCTTTATGTTTACATTATTAATGATTTTTTAGATAAGTCTATGCCATTGTTTGTTCATTTTTTGGGAGGTTAGGGTGGAGGGAACAATTGCATGGGGGGGGGGGGGGAGAAAATGTTTGCCTAGGGTCCAATCAATATTAAAGACGGCCCTGTTCCCAGCCAGTGTAATTTGTACAGTGACAGTGTATATTATTAGCACTGATCACTGTATTAGTGTCACTGGAGATATCAGTGGCAATAAGCCAGTTCCCCCCATTGTCTGTTAGTGTCAGATTGCCCACCACATTATCGCAGTCCCAGTATAAGTCGTTGGTCGCCCCCATTACTAGTATAAAAAAAAACACCAGTATCTTTATCATAGTTTGTAGACGCTATAGCTTTCATGCAAATCAATCAATATACACTTATTGGGATATATCTTTTACCAAAGACATGCAACAGAATACATTTTGGCCAAAATATATGAAGAATTTTGATTTTGTTACTATGTTATTGGATATGTTTTTTAGCCAAAAGTAGAAAATATTGCTTTTTTTACAAAATGTTTGGTTTTTTAATTTATATTGCAAAAAATAAAAAAACCTGTGGTGATCAAATACCACCAAAATAAAACTCTATTTGTGTGAAAAAGATTATATAAATTTTGTTTGCGTACTGCATTGCATGACGACGCATTTAAAGTAGCGCAGTGCCAAACAGCACAAAATGGGCTGGTCATGAAGGGGGTAAAATCTTCCAGAGCTCAAGTGGTTAATTGCAAAGAACATAAATATTGCTACTATACGTATATCTTCTCAAACAATGAAAAATATACATCAAAGAAAACCAGTAAAGATCTCACTGACCTTTACATTTCAGAGCACTTTGGCGTTGAATTACTGAAGGCAATTAAACTGTGCACTTTGCAAAGGACAATTGAACTCTGCAAGTGCAGTTGCTCCAGAGCTTAGTAAATGAGGTAAAGCTTCCCTTTGCCAAGCAAACCCAATCACATGCAAGGGAAGATGGAAGTCAGTAGAGCTTTTGCTCATTTACTGAGTTCTGGAGCAACTGCACTTGCAGAGTTCACAAGCTAATTGCATTTAGTAAATCAACCCCTTAGTGAGTTACTGTAAATACTTCATAAATTCAGATCCACAACTTATATAAAGTCATGGCAGCAAAATGAGAATAGCTTTTCCAAAATTGGTTTCATTTGAACTCTCCCTATGTCCTATACACCTGCAAAGTTCCATGGCAAAAGGAACATGTTCAGGATACTGGAAGGTAAAAGAGATCTATGGTCCCGGCATGCACTTTTCATTTAATAACATCAGCATTCCAATAGCAATAAAAACAGTAGTCACTATTAAAATCCAATATAAACATACCGTATATACTCGAGTATAAGCCGACCCGAATATAAGCCGATGTACCTAATTTTACCACAAAAAACTGGGAAAAACTATTGACTCGAGTATAAGCCCCATCATTAGTATCAGTGGGAGGAATAGTGCCCCATCATTGGTATCAGTGGGAGGAATAGTGCCCCATCATTGGTGTCAGTGGGAGGAATAGAGCCCCATCATTGGTATCACTGGGAGGAATAGTGCCCCATCGTTGGTGTCAGTGGGAGGAATAATGCCCCATCATTAGTATCAGTGGGAGGAATAGTGCCCCATCATTGGTCTCAGTGGGAGGATTAGTGCCCCATCGTTGGTGTCAGTGGGAGGAATAATGCCCCATCATTAGTATCAGTGACACCAATGATGCAGCACTATTCCTCCCACTGACACCAATGACACTTGCTGACCCCTGTTGCAGTATGGTGCTGCTGCAGCCAGCATATGTGGTTGCAGCAGCACCTCTGCACTGCACACTTACCGGCTTTTCCCTCACTCGATTTTCACGGGTCCGCTCGGCTCCGCCTCCTCGCCCGTGATTGGCCGCCTGTGTACCTTTCCTGAGCTACAGTTCTGGCGGCCAATCACCGGTGAGGAGGCGGAGCCGAGCGGCAGGAGTGAGGGAGTGGCCGGAGTGACGGAAGGAGCAGCGCTTCCTGGATGGATCATCGTGGGAGCCAGGTAAGAGACAGCAGCCCTCTGCCCACCCCTGTACGTGCCCCCCTTGACGGAGTCTCGCGCCCCCCCATCTGCAGACATTGACGCGAGTATAAGCCGAGGGGGGCGTTTTTCAGCACAAAAAATGTGCTGAAAAACTCGGCTTATACTCGAGTATATACGGTACTTGAAAAATCTCCTTTCATGTTATAGGTGATGCCTGTCTGCTGGCCATTTCTTTCCACCACTTTCTGGATTCCCTGCATGCTTTGTAGCTTCTCCTCTGCTGTTTACATTTAATTTCTAAGATCTATGTATCCCATAGTACCTTGCTGCCTGAAAGCAGTGATTTCTCTACTGTCTCCACATCCTGAAACTCATCCTCTCAGCACCTCTGTAGTTCAGAAGGCAGGCTCTGTGAAATGTGTGACACAGCAGTGCCTACTCACAGGACATAGTGAATGCATGTCACAGAATTCAAGGAAGTAAATGTGTGTGGAGCTTCACTAAGTAAGTTAACAAACTTGAAGATGATTTAGAGTAATAGAAGTAGGCTAGAAATAATTGAAATATAATGTAGAAATTAATATATGAGTATACATTTTGGCTGTAGCTACTGTGCAAAAACAAAGGCAAATATTAGGTCACAAGAACACGGGATATTGCTGATAGTTATTTGAGCAAGCAGTTTTAGTTAGGCAGGTTTGTATTGTTCAATCAAATATAGGTAAATATAGGTATGGATGCAAATTGCACCACAAAGAATGGCATGTGATTTGAACAGGAATGTGATACGATTCCTGTCCAAATTGCATGCAGTTTCCCCACTGCTCCTATGTGAACCCAGGCTTGTCATAGCCTGAGTTCACACAGGAGCAGTCCACGCAAATCGTACCAGGTATCAGTTTCAGGTATTGGGAGCATTTTCACTCGTGAAAATACTCAATATCAACACTGATACCGATACTGGTATCGGTATTGGTGCATCTCTAGTAAAATGTATTCGTTGTACAGGTCTCCTGTAGTGTTATGACTGCATGTTTGCTGCTCATTTCAAAGATACATATAATTTGGAAAGTATGTTATTTTGGAAAATATGTTGCTTATTTTTAATATATATATATATATATATGTATATATACATTATATTAAAACAATAAAAACAATTGTAATTTTAAGTTATATTACAAGAATAAAAACAATTGTAATTTTAAATCACTTTACTTGTACTGACCAGTTGTCATTTTAAAAATGCTTAAAAAAATGCTCTAAAAAAAATAAGCCCATTATGGTTCTGAGTTGAGTAATTATAGGGTGCGCTCTGGACATTTCTGGAAAGTGGAGGCTATTTTTATGATCCCATATATAATTAAAATGTTACAATTACTATAATTAGTTATGAAACATTCCTAAAAAAAACAAGTATGGATTCTATATAATAACATGGAAATGGAGACACTAAAAGATTTTCAAACTAAAAACTAAATCCGCAAATGGGTGTGTTTGAAGGAAAATAGGCAATTTTTTAAAAAAAATCAATTCTTATTCTATTTGGAAAATGTATTATAAGTGGTCTATATTGGGAAATATCTAGGTGGCACCTATTCTATGGAACTTTCATTACAGTAAAAAGGGGAGAAGTACACAGTCATCTAGTAAATAAAAAAGCATTTTCAAAGATTCTATTTTCTTGTTATTAAAGGGAAAGTGAAATGATATGTGATATATAGAGTATATATGAGGTGGTATCAAAAAGTTTTTAGAATAGCTTTGTAACACGCCTACAGGCGGCAGCACAAGGCTGCACACAAACTTACAGGGAGCACCGACCTTCATAAGTCAGTGTGCCAAAAGACATCGTCCTGTGTACAGGGGGAGCTGTGAAATTGGTGCTGTTCTGACCATGTGCATTGCCACGTCTGCTATTTCATCATGGACAGCAAGTTAGAACAAAGCGCAAATGTGAAATTCTGCGTGAAACTGGACAAATTGCTGGATCTCTGCAATGTTGTCAAAACGGTGACATTCGAGCTGGATCGTCATCTTTGGGAAGAGGGCATTTTCAGGGGTTGAGCTCATTGAAGGTCTTCCTGATTTCTCCTCATCTTCCAGTGATGCTCTTCCACTCTTAAAGAATGTGTGCCACTCAAAATACCTCAAACAACTCATTGCAGCATTGCCGTAAACTTGCCAAATATCTCTGTGGCAGATTTGCCCAGTTTCAGCATGTTACAAAACAAGTCTCATACAGTATACTCATATATTGGATTCAGGTGTTCCAATCACCTCCATGGCCCACAGGTGTATAAAATCAAGCACCTAGGTATGCAGACTGCTTCTACAAACATTTGTGAAAGAATGGGTTGCTCTCAGGAGCTCAGAGAATTCAAGTGTGGTACCGTGATAGGTTGCCACCTGTACAATAAGTCCATCCATGAAATTTCCTTGCTACTAAATATTCCACGGTCAACTGTTAGTGGTATTATAACAAAGTGGAAGCTACTGGGAGCAACAGCAACTCAGCCATGAAGTGGTAGGCCAAGTAAAATGACAGAGCGGGGTCGGTGCACAGACGTTACCAACTCTCTGCAGAGTCAATAGCTAAAGACCTCCAAACTTAGTGTGGCATTCAGATTAGCACAACAACAGTGCATAGAGAGCTTTATGGAATGGGTTTCGATGGTCGAACAGCCAAGCCTTACATCACCAAAAATGCAATGCAAACCGTCGGATGCAGTGCTGTAAAGCACGCCGGCACTGGACTCTAGAGCAGTGGAGACGTGTTCTCTGGAGTGACAATTAACGCTTCTCAATCTAATGGACATGTCTGGGTTTGGTGATTGCCAGGAGAACAGCACTTGTATGACTACATTGTGCCAAGTGTAAAGTGTGGTGGAGGGGGGATTATGGTGTGGGGTAGTTTTTCAGGGGTTGGGCTGGGCCCTTAGCTCCAGTGAAGGAAACTCTTAAGGCATCAGCATACCAATATTGTCAGGAATGGACTTGCCAGTGGTGGTGGGACGCACCTGCCTTGTGGGCTGCAGTACCAAGGCTGGCCAGCGGGTGCTCTCAGCAGCCAGAATCTCACTCCTGCAATCAGGCCATCACCTGAGGCTGATTGCAGGAGGTGTATTTAAGCAGGACCAGGCCTGTGATCAGTGCCTTGGTGTTGTTTCCCATGAGCCCCTGTACCGTGTATCCTGTGTTCCTGTTCTTCTGACTATCTGATTTGTTGCCGACCCTGCCTGATCCTGACCTCTGCTGACTTCTCCTGCTTGATCCCTGGCTTGTTTGACTACTCTCCTGGACATCCCTAATCTGATCTGAACTCCTGTTACCGACCCAGGCGAGTGACCCGACTACTCTTCTGCCTGCTGCCTAGTACCACGCTGACCCGCTGTTACCGACCCGGCTCGGCTGACCACGCTAATTACTCTGCCATCCATCCATCCTGCACGGATCCAGCCATCCCTTCTCACACCTTCTGCCTCTTCACATCAGGCTCTCTACCTGCATATACCTCTGGCAGTACCCTCTACCACGAGCAGGTGTACTCAGGGGCCGCGACCTGGTTCCTGTCTGGTCCACGTCCATCCCCACCATCAGGGGCCCTGGTGAATAAGCAGACTGGGACTTAGACTCCGCGCCCTGGGGAATCCTGTCCTGAGGACTGCTAGAGGTACCACCAGACGGTTGTTAACAGAACCATACGGCCGGCCTGACCATTCCACCTCTCCAGCCCTGACTACGCCTGTGTTCCTGCACATACTAATATTAGTGGAAGGTTGGTGTGTTTACTGTGCGTTTGTATATTTGGGTGGCTAACAATAAATTATATTGTTATTATATCATTCCTGAAGCCTGTTACTTCCTTTTGTCAGTCCACACATTTCTGGTCATACCCGGATCCCTGACAAATATATTTTGGACAATTTCATGCTCCCAACTTTGTGGGAACAGTTTGGGGATGGCCCCTTCCTGTTCCAACATAACTGCGCACCAGTGCACAAAGCAAGCTCCATGAAAACATGGATGAGTCCTGACCTCAACTCGATAGAACACCTTTGGGATGAATTATTGCGAAGACTGCAAGCCAGACTTTCTCATCCAACATCATTGCCTGATCTCACAAATGGAAGAATGGTCAAACATTCCCATAGACACACTCCTAAACCTTGTGGACAGCCTTCCCAGAAGAGTTTAAGCTTTTATAGCTGCAAAGGGTGGGCCAAATCAATATTGAACTCGACGGACTAAGACTGGGATGCCATTAAAGTTAATGTGCGTGTAAAGGCAGGCGTCCCATTATATATACAGTCAGGTCCATAAATATTGGGACATCGACACAATTCTAACATTTTTGGCTCTATACACCACCACAATGGATTTGAAATGAAACAAACAAGATGTGCTTTATCTGCAGACTGTCAGCTTTAATTTGAGGGTATTTACATCCAAATCACGTGAACGGTGTAGGAATTACAACAGTTTGCATATGTGCCTCCCACAAAATCCCATAAACCCATAAATCAAACTTTCACTTTTTAATACTTGGTTGCAAATCCTTTGCAGTCAATTACAGCCTGAAGACTGGAACGCATAGACATCACCAGACGCTGGGTTTCATCCCTGGTGATGCTCTGCCAGGCCTCTACTGCAACTGTCTTCAGTTCCTACTTGTTCTTGGGGCATTTTCCCTTCAGGTTTGTCTTCAGCAAGTAAAATGCATGCTCAGTCGGATTCAGGTCAGGTGACTGACTTGGCCATTGCATAACATTCCACTTTTTTCCCTTAAAAAATCTTTGGTTGCTTTTGCAGTATGCTTTGGGTCATTGTCCATCTGCACTGTGAAGCGGCGTCCAATGAGTTCTGAAGCATTTGGCTGAATATGAGCAGATAATATTGCCCGAAACACTTCAGAATCCATCCTGCTGCTTTTGTCAGCAGTCACATCATCAATAAATACAAGAGAACCAGCTCCATTGGCAGCCATACATGCCCATGCCATGACACTACCACCACCATGCTTCACTGATGAGGTGGTATGCTTAGGATCATGAGCAGTTCCTTTCCTTCTCCATACTCTCTCTTCCCATCACTCTGGTACAAGTTGATCTTGGTCTCATCTGTCCATAGGCTGTTGTTCCAGAACTTTGAAGGCTTTTTTAGATGTCGTTTGGCAAACTCTAATCTGGCCTTCCTGTTTTTGAGGCTCACCAATGGTTTACATCTTGTGGTGAACCTTCTGTATTCACTCTGGTGAAGTCTTCTCTTGATTATTGACTTTGACACACATACACCTACCTCCTGGAGAGTGTTCTTGATCTGGCCAACTGTTTTGAAGGGTGTTTTCTTCACCAGGGAAAGAATTCTTCGGTCATCCACCACAGTTGTTTTCCGTGGTCTTCCGGGTCTTTTGGTGTTGCTGAGCTCACCGGTGCGTTCCTTCTTTTTAAGAATGTTCCAAACAGTTGTTTTGGCCACGCCTAATGTTTTTGCTATCTCTCTGATGGGTTTGTTTTGTTTTTTCAGCCTAATGATGGCTTGCTTCACTGATAGTGACAGCTCTTTGGATCTCATCTTGAGAGTTGACAGCAACAGATTCCAAATGCAAATAGCACACTTGAAATGAACTCTGGACCTTTTATCTGCTCATTGTAATTGGGATAATGAGGAAATAACACACACCTGGCCATGGAACGGCTGAGAAGCCAATTGTCCCATTACTTTTGGTCCCTTAATAAGTGGGAGGCACATATGCAAACTGTTGTAATTCCTACACCGTTCACCTGATTTGGATGTAAATACCCTCAAATTAAAGCTGACAGTCTGCAGTTAAAGTACATCTTGTTTGTTTCATTTCAAATCCATTGTCATGGTGTATAGAGCCAAAAATGTTAGAATTGTGTCGATGTCCCAATATTTATGGACCTGACTGTATATGTATGCAAACACAGACATACACACTCACACACACACCTTATATACACTCACCAGCCTCTTTGTTACGTACACCTGTTCAATTGCTTGGTAACACAAATTTCTAATCAGCCAATCACATGACAGCAGCATTTAAGCATATAGATGAGGTGAAGACAACTTGCTCAAGTTCAAACTGAGTATCAGAAAGCGGAAGAAAGGGTATTTAAGTAACTTTGAACGTGGCATGGTTATTGGTGCTGGACAGGCTGGTTTGAGTATTTAAAAAAATGCTGATCTACTAGGATTTTCACGCACAGCCATCTCTGGGATTTACAGAGAATGGTCCAAAAAAGAGAAAATATCCAGTGAGCAGCAGTTGTGTGGAAGAAAAGGCCTTGTTGATGTCAGAGGTCAGAAAAGAATGGGCAGACTGATTTGAGATGATAGAAAGGCAACGGTAAAGCAAATAACCGCTCGTTACAACCAAGGTATGCAGAATACTATCTCTGAACACACAGCAAGTCAAACCTTGAAGAAGATGGGCTATAGCAGCAGAAGATCACACTAGGTGCCACTCCTGTTATCTAAGAACAGGAAACGAAGCCTATAATTCACAGAGAAGTGCCAAAATTGGACAATAGAAGCTTGGAAAAACATCATCTGACGAGCCTCGATTTCAGCTGCGACATTCAGTTGGTAGGGTCAGAATTTGACATAAACAAAAAGAAAGCATAGATTCATCCTGCCTTGTATCAACGGTTCAGGCTAGATGTCATGGTGTAATGGTGTGGGGGGTATTTTCTTGGCACACTTTGTGCCCCTTAGTACCAACTGAGCATTGTTTATACGCCACGGCCTATCTTCTGATGGCTATTTCGAGCAGGATAATTCACCATGTCACAAAGCTCAAATCATCTCAAGCTGGTTTCTTGAACATGACAATGCATTCACTGTACTCCAATGGCCTTTGCAGTCACCAGATCTCAATCCAATAGAGCACCTTTGGGATGTGGTGGAATGGGAGATTCACATCATGGATGTGCAACAAACAAATCTTCAACAACTGCATGATGCTATCACGTCAGTATATGGTCCAAAATCTCAGAGGAATGTCTCCAACACCTTGTTGAATCTATGCCATGAAGAATTAAGGCAATTCTGAAGGGAAAATGGGGTCCAACCCAGTACTAGCAAGGTTTACCTAATAAAGTGGTCGATGAGTGTGTGTATATATATATAGATATATACACAGGTGAAACTCAAAAAACTAGAATATCGTGCAAAAGTTCATTTATTTCAGTAATGCAACCTAAAAGGTGAAACTAATATATGAGATAGACTCATTACATGCAAAGCAAGATAGTTTGAGCCGTGATTTGTCATAATTGTGATGATTATGGCTTACAGCTCATGAAAACCCCAAATCCACAATCTCAGAAAATTAGAATATTGTGAAAAGGTGCAATATTCTAGGCTCAAAGTGTCCCTAATCAGCTAATTAAGCCATAACACCTGCAAAGGGTTCCTGGGCCTTTAAATGGTCTTTCAGTCTGGTTCAGTAGGAATCACAATCATGGGAAAGACTGCTGACCTGACAGTTGTGCAGAAAACCATCATTGACACCCTCCAAAAGGAGGGAAAGCCTCAAAAGGTAATTGCAAAAGAAGTTGGATGTTCCCAAAGTGCTGTATCAAAGCACATTAATAGAAAGTTATGTGGATGACCGCAGCCGAGAGGATTGTCAGGAAAAGGCCATTCAAAAGTGTTGGGGACTTTCACAAGGAGTGGACTGAGGCTGGAGTCAATGCATCAAGAGCTACCACACACAAACGGATCCTGGACATGGGCTTCAAATGTCACATTCCTCTTGTCAAGCCGCTCCTGAACAACAAACAACGTCAGAAGAGTCTTACCTGGGCTAAAGAAAAACAGACCTGGTCCAAAGTCCTCTTTTCTGATGAGAGCAACTTTTGCAGCTCATTTGGAAACCAAGGACCCAGAGTATGGAGGGAAAATGGAGAGGCACACACTGCAAGATGCTTGAAGTCTAGTGTGAAATTTCCACAGTCTGTGTTGATTTGGGGAGCCATGTCATCTGCTGTGTTGGTCCACTGTGCTTCATTAAGTCCAGGGTCAACACAGCCGTCTACCAGAAGATTTTGGAGCACTTCATGCTTCCTTCCGCAGATGAACTTTATGGGGATGCTGACTTCATTTTCCAGCAGGACTTGGCACCTGCCCACACTGCCAAAAGCACCAAAACCTGGTTCAATGACCGTGGGATTACTGTGCTTGATTGGCCAGCAAACTCGCCTGACCTGAATCCCATAGAGAATCTATGGGGCATTGCCAAGAGAAAGATGAGAGACATGAGACCCAACAATGCAGAAGAGCTGAAGGCCGCTATTGAAGCATCCTGGTCTTCCATAACACCTCAGCAGTGCCACAGACTGATAGCTTCCATGCCACGCCGCATTGAGGCAGTAATTGCTGCAAAAGGGGCCCAAACCAAGCATTGAGTACATATGCATGCTTATACTTTTCAGAGGTCCGATATTGTTCTATGTACAATCCTTGTTTTATTGATTGCATGTAATATTCTAATTTTCTGAGATTGTGTATTTGGGGTTTTCGTGAGCTGTAAGCCATAATTATCACAATTATGACAAATCGTAGCTTGAACTATCTTGCTTTGCATGTAATGAGTCTATCTCATATATTAATTTCACCTTTTAAGTTGCATTACTGAAATAAATGAACTTTTGCACGATATTCTAATTTTTCGAGTTTCACCTGTATATACAGCAAGGTCCATATATATTTTGACACAGGCACAATTTTAATACTTTTGCCTCTGTATGCCACCAGAAAAAATTAAAATGAAACAAACCAAATGAATTTGAAGAATAGACTTTTAGGTTTAATTCAAGGGGTTGAACATAAATATCAAGTACAAATTTTAGGAACTGCAACCATTTTTATACACAGTCGCTCCATTTTCAGGGGCTCAAATGTAATTGGACAAATGAATACAATCATAAATAGAATGCTAATTTTTAATATTTTGTTGAGAATCCTTTACTGGCAATTACTGCCTGAAGTCTGGAACCCATGGACATTACCAAAGACTGGGTTTCTTCCTCTCTGATGCTTTGCCAGGCTCTAACTGCAGCTGTCTTCAGTTTTTCTTTGTTTGTGGGTCTTTCTGCCTTTAGTTTTGCTTTCAGCAAGTTAAATGCATGCTCAAATGGGTTGAGATCAGGTTATTGCAGAATATTCAACTTCTTTTTCTTAAAAAGCTCCTGGGTTGCTTTTGCAGTGTGTTTTGGATCATTGTCTATCTGTACTGTGAAGAGCCGTCCAATCAACTTTGCTGCATTTGGCTGAATCTGAGCTGACAGTATATCTCTAAACACTACAGAATTCATCCGGCTGCTTCTGTCTTCTGTCACATCATCAATAAACACCAATGACCCAGTGCTACTAAAAGCCATGCATGCCCATGCCATCACACTGCTTCCACCATGTTTTACAGATGACTTTGTGTGCTTTGGATCATGAGCTGTTCCAAGCCTTCTCCACACTTTTTTCTTCCCATCATTCTGGTACAGATTAATCTTCGTTTCATCCGTCCAAAGAATGCTTTTCCATAACTGGTCTGGCTTTTTTAGATTTATTTTGACAAAGTCTAATCTGGCTGTTCTATTTTTCAGACTTATGAATGGTTTGCACTTTGTGGTGAACCCTCTGTATTTGCTCTCGTGAAGTCTTCTCTTGATTGTAGACTTTGACATTGATACGCCCACCACCTGGAGAGTGTCCTTCTCTTGTCTGGATGTTGGGAATGGGTTTTTCTTTACCATAGAAAGGATCCTGCAATCATCCACCACTGTTGTCTTCTGTGGACATCCAAGGCTTTTTATGTTGATGAGCTCACCAGTGTGTTCTTCTTTCCTCAGAATGTACCAAACTGTTGATGCTGCCACTCCTAATGTTGCTGCTATCTCTCTGATGGATTTGTTTCATTTTTGAAGCCTTACAATGGCCTGTTTCACTTGTATGGACAGCTCCTTTGAACACATGATGTAGGTTCACAGCAACAGATTCCAAATGCAAATACCACACTTAGAATCAACCCCAGACCTTTTACCTGTTTAATTTATGAAGAAATAATGAAGGAGTACCCCACAGCTCGCCATGAAACAGCTTTTGATTCAAATGTCCAATTACTTTTGGCCCCCTGAAAAAGGGGGGGGGGGTGGCTACTCTTAAGAGTTGTAATTCCTAAACGCTTCCTCTAATTTGGATGTACATACCCTTAAATTAAACCCGAGAGAGTGCACTTTCAGCCCATATCCATTATATAACTATAGCTTGAATATGTTTAGGAAATACCTGAAAAATCTAAAATTGTTCCTGTGTCCAAATATTTACAGTATGGACCTAACTGTGTGTGTGTGTGTATATATATATATGTATATATATATATATATATATATATACACCCAAGTACACTTAAATATATTTATTTTCATATAGCCTGTTATAGCCAAAGGATGTACTGTCACCCCCCCCCCCCCCCCTTCAGTCCGATGTAAACAAAGCCAGGACAACTGATTGCAGGCCGAGCATTGGAACAAAGAATAACGTCTAATGTGAGGTCCACTGTTTGCCATTAGATGGTGTGTGGGACAAGTGGTGGTGACTGAGCTGAGAATATTTAGTATTTCAGATGCTATGTAATGTTGAGTACCATACCTTCTATCATTGGTGCAATGAATTCTAACACAACATTCAGCCTTACAACAGAAAAAAAAAAAAATCACTCGTGCAAAGAATAGCTATGCCAAGACTGAACTATAAAGATTTGACATAAAAAAGGGGTAGCTCAAAAAAGATATATGCTTTACAAGGGCTGACAGAGGGCAATTCTAGAGCACTGGGACTTTTTAATAGCACACTTTAAGTACTATTTTAGTGTGTGATACAACATGCAACTCTGTGAATCATATTGAATAATGGCATAAGCAGGTTAGTTTGACTTATTTATATGTCACAAAGCTAGGAACTGGATTTTCATTTTTTTACATTTTTGTCAAAATGATTTTGGAAAGCATTGACAAATTCAATATCTCTTAACCAGACTGACATTTAAAAAAAAAATAGTGTGCTGATATCTGGAATAGAAATGTAAATAATAGCAACACATGCAAATAAACACCATTCCAAATCATTCTAGTTGTTGAATTGTCATAATTTGAAAAGCAGTCAACCTTAAAGGTGCTAGATGACTTCTTAAAGTGATGTACACAGAATAGCACAGTTGTAACAATATATTAATTTTAGTCATTGCTGTTTCAATCTTTGATTTTCACAACCATCTGCACTCTAAGTGCATTTGTAAATAATATGCATGCATATATAGCAGGTTAGGAATTTGCAGTAAAATGAATTCAAACATATAGAGCTACATAATAAATATGTAGCTCTCCCAGAGGAGCTGCTGAATTGTTTGTAATTCCTGACTTCTCTGATCCTTCCCTTCTTCCAGCGTCCCCCTCTCTGCACTTGCTCAGTTTGTTTTGGTGTGTATTGCTAGAGATTTTTTTTTGTTCTTGGGAGAGTGCATGTGATCAGCACAGGGCCAATCAGCACTGTCCAGACAGAGGTCAGGTGTTCTGATTTCTCCTAGAGCAGAAAGAAAACTCCTCCTACAAGCTTTAACCAGTGCTCTGCTGAACACTGATAAAAATCACAAAACTGCTTTAACTGCTGATGAGAAAAGGTATTTAGCAGTTTATATTTGCTAAAATAATTGCATTTCCATGTAGTGAGAGACCAGATATAGTGAATGCAGGGTCCTGGGTTTAGTAACACTTTAAGTTTTTCTCTTCACTCTCTTGGAAAATATATATATAAAATTACATACAAAGTGTATACTAAGACTGCAGCACTCAAAGATTTTTTTGTAGTCAAACATTGGCCGGCTGTGGTTTTTTTCACAAATGAACTTTCAGGCTTATATCTGCTATTTATCAACTAATAAAACATAGTAACTAGTGAACTGATATATGTTTAGGAAACCAGATGTTGAGTAATGAACTATCTATTTGCACTGAATCAAATATCAGATGTGTACAAATACAAGATATGATCACCAAGCTCTACCTACACTGGAGAGGAATGCATACATAATCACAATGTAATCATTTAAAGGAACCCTTGTCAAGAACAATTTCCAACATTTTGACAAAACTAAGTTCTATAGAACATTTGTTTAGCTCGTTACATGAAAGTAAGGTTGATAATGTAACTAAGATTACAAAATCTTAAATTTTACTAAAATTAGATGATGGAAAAATGAATACACCCCACAACATAAACTACTCCATCTAGTATTTTGTATGACCTCCATGATTTGTAAGGACAGCAACAAGTCTTCTAGGCATCTAATGAACAAGTTGGCGACATATTGCAACATCTATCTTTTTCCATTCTTCAAGAAGAACTACCTCTTTTAGAGCCTTGATGCTGGATGAAGAGTGATGCTCAACTTGTCTCTTCAGAATCCCAATAAGTGTTCGATTGGGTTCTGATTAGGAGACATACTTGACCACTGAATTGTAGGATATTGTAATTTGATATATATACTGTATGTGGTGTATTTTCACGTTATTTAACAGGCCAGCATATGACTGGGCTAGATGTAGTTTACACAACAAAAGGATAGCCAAGGACTTTGCTATTTTATGCAACATCACCTTGGCACTCAGGGTCCAACCTGTTGCATTTCAATGGAGGTAATTTGCAAATTTGCAAGAGTGATCAAATGCAGATTGCTCAGTCAGACTTGACCATCATCTACCATCGAATAACATGAAAAGGGGTATTAAGTATGGTAAATAGTATTCTTGTTTATCTAATGGTAAAATAATGCTGTTTAGGAAATATCTAGACAACTTTGATTAGAATTTATGACTGCACCTGTCCAAGCCCAAAAGGCATTACCCGTCACCCAGAAGATCAAAGGGGCTACTAAAAGTGGCCAGTCAGAGTGCTTGTCATTTTACTGAATTGGGAGAATGTGTATATTAGGGAAGGTTCTTTTGGTTAAGTGGTGACAGGAAATAGTGGGTCCTCTGAGGGCTTCTGTTGATTGCATGAATATTCTGGGTACCCTGTCATCTGCCTTGTCTGTACCTCTGTTTTATGGATTGTCACTGTACTTATTAAATGCATCTCTCTGGAAAAGAACTGTTGGACTAGTTGCTGCAGCTAAATACATTTATAAATACACTCTTCATCCTCCAATTAATATAAGACAACATGAATCACTTTCACCCTGTTCTTCTTCAGAAAAGCAACAGTGGCCTTAGATGTGTGTTTTGGATGATTGTCATGTTGGAAAAGTGCACAACGACTTTCTAGGTGGTTAAGGAATCTCCCCTGCCAGCTGGCAGGACTTGTAGCTGTGAATACCCAAACAGTGACTGCATCTCTTTCCATGTGGCCCCTTTGATAAAATTAATTTTTAAATTGATAAACTGACTTTTGTCCCACCAGCAGGGCCATCCACTACTTACGTTTTGGCCAATTCAACAGAGAAGTGTTCTGTATTGATTGTAGAGTTTTGAGTAGGACAGGAAATATAAAGAAATCTCTTCAAATGGGACACAAAAATCAATAAGATTTCTAGAACTTTACTCTAACGACATTCCAGACCTGTATATAAACAGTTTATAGACTGTATTATAATTTACAAATATTCCACAGTGTTCAGTTTCAAATCTGATTAATGTTAAAAAATATAATTTGTCAACCAACCAGCTCTGTAAAGTAGTAGTTTCCACATTTCTTACAGCAGAATGTGTTATGACCATATAAACCAACTCTGTCTTGTCGTACACCAATGAATAAATCAGTGGATTTGGGGAATTAGGTTAAAATATTACATCTGTACTTTAGACTTAACATCTAAAAAGTCATGCTGGGAATACAGACTGAAAAATAGAGGACTCATTGTTGTGTAGTTTAACTAAAAGTCCAAAGATTAATCTCAGACACTAGACCAAATAAATTGTAGCTAAGCCATTTTCCCAAAACAATAGGTCTTAAAATCAAAGCAATAATTTAACATCTTTATTCTCTTTTAAAGATCTCTTCTCTCACAAAGTCTTACCCAAGAAATGGTGTGCACGTTAACAAAAATGAGTGATAAAGGAAAGTTTTAGTATTTGTGGTTATATTAGCTCTTAGTGAAGAAAGAGGAAGGAGTATGTATTTACAGAGATTTCCAATCAAGAAAGATATGATTGTGGATACAGACATATTGCCCATTTGTGTGTCTGCAGGAACATAGCTGCCAGGTGTTCATTTTCATGAAAGACCTTCCCCATTTTTTAAATTGTCCCACTCCCCCCATATTTCCAGATAAACAAGGGTCAATATAAAAATTGATGCAGAAGGTGGTACTGAAGGAGCATTGCCATCTGTTACTGTCAAAAGAAAATGTCAATCTCTAGTAATGTTTGCAAATATGCATAGGGCCAAGAATAAAATCTATGGTGGGACTGTCCATCTTTTGAAACCACTACATCTCAGTTGACCCACTTTTTGATGTATAGACCTCTATAAAATATGCACTACTTAACTACAAAAAGGGTTATACCATAGTAAACCTTTTACAAACACCTTTTTTATTATCAAATTATTATTGTAAAAGCCAGCATAAAGGAAACATAGTGATGAAAACAGAAGGAGAGGCTCTGATGTCATGGCGGTCATGTGGAAGGAGATAGACAGCTAACAGCAAGTACACTTAACGGTTTGGTCATATTTACCAGGTGAGAGCACAACTGATGAAGGTGCACGCATGGTTGTCACAACAACACATTAAAGATGAATCCAGTATAAGTTGGTTTGCCCACATCACTGAAAGGCGTGTATGATCATGGATGTACTATGGACACTTTGCTTAAAATTTTGGAAGAGGTATTTATAAATCTTTGAAAACACTTATAAGTTTGGAGATTATATATACCGTATAGATGTTCATCAGTGGAGCGCAACACTAATTTATTGTATTTGCACGTTGATGACACGTTTGTTTGGGTATGTGTATGGTGTAGGTGATCTACTGTTTCCACTTAATATTTTTTGGTATTAATTTTGGCACTAATAATTGTATAGGTACTAAAGCAGCTCACAGGACTACATTTATTATAGTGATGAAAATATAATTTGTGGGTTTAGTCATTTTTTTTTTAGATTATTAAAGTACATAAGTTAAAATGCTCCTCCCCTTCCCCCCACCCAACACTTATGCTAGCTAACCTGTGTAAGAAAGAGCTCTATACTTATCTATTTTCATGCTGCTCCAGTCCAGTTATGTGGTTTCCCGTGTGTAAGCCAAAGTGGCTGGAGAAGAGAGATCACTTGGCAATGTCTTGTTAAGCCTGGGAACAATGACATCACCTATAGGCCCATCTGACGTCAGCCCTTCTTCCTCCTCCCTGCAGCCACCACTGGATGACTCAGGGGATCCAGATCCCATGACTGAACTGGAGCGGCCTGAAAATAGGTAAGTATATACACCATTCTAACACAGGATAGTCAGAATAGGTGTTAGGAAGGAGAATGAACATTTTTAAGATTAGTTAGATGATTCTTATAATTCTACTTTAATTGCTTTTTTTGTCTAGGCGAAAAAAACACTTTTCCTTACTTGATCTTCCGCTCCCCTGACAAATGACACCCCCCGTGCTCTAGTGGTGGACTTTCCCTCATCATAAACATGCAGGGCTATGAACACTAGGATTCTAGACTGCTAGAGAAGAGTCTGCAGAGACTGGTCTAGCAGCGGAGGAGCATGTAAGTAAATCTACTTTTTTTAGTTCACCTAGACCTAAACAAGCAATTGACGTTTGCAGTTAGTGCACAATCCCACTGCAAGGATGAACATTTTAGTTGCCTGGAGTTGGGTCTTAAAGTATTAATAAAGGCTCAGTTGTTTTTTTTTTAAATGTTATACTTACTTTCTCTGTGCAATGGTTTTGCACAGAGAAACCCCAATCCACTTATTCTCAGGTCCATTGTCGGTACCCCTGACCCCACCCTCTTGCTGAATGCCCCCATAGCAGGCCTCTTGCTATTTGGGCTTGTGCATGCTCACTCCCAATGTTCCCCTTCGCTGGCTATGATTGACAGTAGCAGGAGCCAATGGCTCCCACTGCTGTATCTCAGCCAATGAGGAGAGACAGACTTGGGAGAGCTGCTACTCCTGTGCAGAGCGCTGGATCAAGATTGGGCTCAGGTAAGTATTTGGGGGACTGTGAGGAGAGCAGCGTACAGAAGGTTATATACCTTTATGCATAGAATGCATGAAGGTAAAAAACCTTCAGCCTTTACAACCACTTTAAGTCTTCATTGTCTATGTAACTAGAGGAGTAGCAAGGGGTGCGTCTTTTGCATACTCACTTTACACTAAAGGGCATCCCTCTTTCCCATCTCAGAAAGTTGGGAGGTATGGCATTGCAGTAGAGAATTATAGGGTGTTGCATATATTATCTGTGCTATTAGAGATCTAAAATGATTAGCATGCATGTAAACACATCTTACATAACCCAGTGGGATTCAGGTAACAAGACTTCAATTCTGAAAAGTCTGAAATCGTACCTTGCCATTAACAGGCCCAAAAGTGACTCTGTGCATGTTTACAGTGCCTCTTGATGAAAGAGAATGTTCTTATTGTGACTCCTGAATTCTGATGAGAAAGATGAAGTGGGGAGTTTTGTTATAATTTTTTCTGAACAGGAGAGAGAGATTGTGTGTACACATGCCATGCAATTTCCATATTGCATGAAAAATGGAGGGGAATTCCTACTGCAGATCATAAATATGCAACATGCAGGTGACAAATGTGATATTAATCACAGTGTGGTTGTGAATGAAAACACTGACACAGTGGGTTAAGATCATTAGGATGTGAACTGATTGCCCCCTGAGAAAACTAATAAAAGAAATATTATTCCACAAAACTGAGTCATGAAGCAATGAGATACTTCTGACAATTTGATAATGCAGTATACAGTAAGAAAAAGAATATTCTTTGTTATGGTGAAAATAAATGTATGTTATTTGATGTAAGGCTCATTCACACATTTCTGGTTATAATGTGATTTTTCAGGCATTAGCTAATGCATGACACCTGCATTAGGAAGATAACCATACAATGCAAATGGTGAAGTTTACTGTGCTTCACTGAAAAACTTAGCAAGGCATTGAAGGTTTTGCATTTCTACTTGTCTATTTTCCCCACACTGAAATTAAATGAGATATGATGCAAGAGAACAGAAGGAATCATTTAAAAAATTGTCAAACTAGCAATATTTCTTGAAGAAACATATTATTAAATGTCAGGACATCCACTGTCCAGATACTGTATACCTTTCTAGTGCTTAGCCCAGGCCATTTGTCTGGTCTACTGAATTGCACCACAAATATGGAATTATTCAAGGCAATTAAAAGAGCTATGATTAGTACCGTGGAGTAAACTACTATAAACCATCTTTTACTTACCACAATCAATGAATATCTGATAAGTTTATATGACTTAAACTGGCCATACATGGATAGAGAATCGAATGAAATATTGTTGGATCATTCCATTTTCGTATGGTTAGTGAGCTTGCTGGAACAGTTGACCGAAAATGAACAAATGAACATGCTGCAAATTTTTTTTAGCTAATTATTTTCTAATTGTTATAGGTCAATTGTTCAAAAAAAAAGGTAAGTGAAATGTGCATAAGTAGTGGGAGAAGTAGTAGCAATTGATCAGAAAAAAATTGTTTAATGTTGAAAATTATTTTAAACATTTTTTGAAATTTGTTGGAAATTTTCCGATACAAAGATTGGGCCATTGAATGTAAGATGGACCAACCTTTTGATTTTTGTAAGAATTTTCATGTGTGTTTCTATTCATGTATGGCCAGCTTTACTGAACTGTGCATAGCAGCCTGACACCATGGTCTGAATTACCCGCTATACATGCCAGCATTAGCAGGTACTAAGTTGACCACTGCTAATTTACACAGAAGAATGTATGTCATTTCCATACAATATCAGATGTAAATATTTTCCAGGCATCATTGTAAGGCCTCTTGCATACTGCATCACAAAAAAGTTATTTAGAGATGATTGGCATTTTTTTCTGCCTCTAAACACCCCTCCATGTTAGCCTAGTGGGTCCATCTACTAAAGGAAAATAGATTGTGCATTTTGCAAGTGTCATAGCTCCAGAGCTTTCTAAATGAGGTAAAGCTTCACTTTACAAAGAATATCCAATCACATGCAAGGGAAAACTGCATTTTTGCTTGCATATGATTGGATGATGGAAGTCAGCAGACCTTCCCCTCACTTACTAAGCCCTAGAGCAACTGCACTTGTAGAGTGCACTGTCTATTTACCTTTAGTAAATCAACCCCTATGTGTCCATGTACACATAGTCATTTACAGGATTTCAGAGGCAGGGGTGTTTGGAGGCAGAACAAAACATCACTTGTGCACTCAAGAAAGGACCATTTTGGCTGAAAAAAATGCCAAATCAGACCTAAATACACGGAAACACATCTAAATGCGCCTAAGCGCTAGGCTCATTTAGCGCTTGAGCATTTATTCATTTCAATGGCCAGAATAAACTAATATTCTGGGCAATGACATGAATCAAAGCCCATGTGCTTAATGTGCCTAAATGCACCTAAACCCATTCACAAAACTGCAGCTTAGGCACGTTTTTGAAGCTGCTTTTCTCCATGAAGGAGAAAAACTTTTAGAAGAGTCTCAGTGTACATGGGGCATTAGAACAGAACTCCAACTTCCTCCCTAAAAAAAAATATACTACATGTACTTAAACTCACTATATATTATTTTCTGCAAACTTTAACTAGTCTGGTGATGTCTTAGGTTCTTCCTTCTACTTTTCAACAGTGGTGGTGGATGATTCTTCCCCCTGATGTGTGAGCACCACTCAGTCCAGGAGTACTATGAATGCATGATGAAACACACCTGGGGGGGTGTCATTAATGGCCTGAGCTCACTGAAATTGGACTGAATGAGCTGGAGTGTCATTCAACCCAGAAGAGAAAAGGTGACTGGGAGTGGTCTATACAGAACAATGCCAGAGAGGGGATGAGTATTGCAATGAAAGCAGCTCATTACTATTTTTCACCTCCTGGAGAGTTGGTTGGTAAAAATAGTTCTGCTTTAATCTGTGGGCTGTGCCTTATACCTAATTAAATGTGTACCCTCCTTTTTTTTATCCCCTCAAAAAGTTAATACCTTCCACCCTAGAAAGTGTAAGAAAATATATATAACCTTTTTGTGATATAATTAAAA
Source organism: Staurois parvus (assembly GCF_062004578.1). NCBI lineage: Eukaryota > Metazoa > Chordata > Amphibia > Anura > Ranidae > Staurois > Staurois parvus. Next base: position 13,393,049 of record NW_028317971.1, read on the forward strand.
TAAATTAAATTAAGAAATCATAAAATATATACCAAGAAATATAAAATATAAATAAAAATAAAGAATACAAAACTCCCCAAATCCAAAAGTGTCCAATAATAAATCCAAAAATAAGTCCAAAAACAGTGTCCAAAATTCCAATCTTTTTCTCCAAATACAAAAGTTGACCTCTATTTCATCCAAAACGTACCTCAAAAAAATAAATATAAATAATCTAGTGCAATTCAGTTAATTAAAAGAAATCACCCCGTGCAACTTCACACTTCACTTCAAAAATATTTGTGAGAAAAAAAAAAAATTATATATATATATATATATATATATATATATATATATATATAATTAAATTATTCCAATCTTAATTAAATTTTTATATAGTGCATCTAAACACATCAATCCAAAGTGTACACACTCTGTGATCACTGCAACTCAGTGAATACCATCAACCACCACACAATAGTACTAAATACTATTACCCTCTGTGAGTATTATGAGAGCTCTACAAACATTATGGATCAGTAATCCTCCAAATTCTTCTTTAAGAATATTTTTCCAAGGTCCTCAGAAAGATAAAATGGTCTTAGGAGCAATATTCAAAGCATAGGGATAACATTTATTAGTAACTCACATGTTAAAACCAGATTATCAGCTCCAGACATGGTTTCTATCTGTTTCCACCAAACATTTCCTAAACCATGTGGTGATAACCTTAAAAATGGCCGCGGCGACACTTCCGGTCTGCATACGTGCGTCTTGACGTCACTCCTTTAACGCGTTTCGTCACTTCCGCACTTCATCTGAAAGGATCCTTTTTGGACACTGTTTTTGGACTTATTTTTGGATTTATTATTGGACACTTTTGGATTTGGGGAGTTTTGGATTCTTTATTTTTATTTATATTGTGCCTTATACCTATTTGCTTGTTACACATGTATTATTATTACGGTACAGAAAAAAGACTGTGCCTTTCTTCTATCACAAATTAAAATATAACTAAAGACATTTTTTTTAGTTTTGGGCAGTGGAAAGGAATCAGAACACCTGCCAGGTTTTTATTGCTGTCCGTGCCTGCCCATTGGGGAGATTCACCCTCTCTATTTGTTATATTTACCAATATCACCAAAAGTAAAAATGAAAGAAAGTTCCACATCTGGCTGTCTCCAGAACAGTAACAGAGGAGAGATCTTCCAATGGGAAAATGTAATCTGGTGACAAGATTCTTCTTCCTTGGCTATGGGACAGGAAATAAAGTCCCCCTCCAATTAGACACAAATAGAAGGGAAAACCCCAATTAAGTTGCAACCCTCTCTTATTCTATCCAAAATTTTAAAAAAAGTTTTTCATGTAGTTCTACTTTAAATATCAAGACAAATTCAAACAGATTTAAGAGTGATTTATTGAAAGTGAATATGTGAGCAAAATCTTTTTAAACTCAGGTTATGTAGATTAGAAAAAAACAATATAATCTATAAGTGAATTCATCTGTAACTGGATTTCTGTAATCAGTGGTAAATGTTCCGTGTTGAATGTGCTGTCACATACATATAGCAACCTGAAGGAACACGTACACCTTTGTACAGTATATGCAATATGATAGTAAATAATATTTTTTTCTAACAAAACTGTGAGCGGGAATGTAGAAACATCAATAGGATTTGCAGTGTGTGGGTTAAACATTGGCAATGTAATATATGAAAAGGACTTCAATGCCAGTACCTCAGATGATATTTAGCATCAAATGATTCTTATTTAGCTGAGGTCAGATGATCCTTGCTGTATGGAAAGAGAAAAGCTGAGAAGATAGACAGGACCACTGATAAAAAGTATCAATATTCCTCTTTTATCTGCAGTTTTCTGTGTCTCCTCTGCCCATGCCCGGTGTCTTCACCAAGAGATTTGTTAGGACTACGCCTGTTCCGAATGAATCTCTTTTATTTCATGCTTCAAACTATGTGAAAATGTAGACGGAATCCAGAAAACTGCTCTAGGAATAAAACACTGCATCTGATAGATGTGCAAGACCTAAAATACTGAAAACTGATTGAAGCCATAAAAAGTTAAAATGAGACAATGATACTACCAGGAAATCTCATTCAGATCAGTTATGGAATTATGAGCCTTGTTGCGGGATGAAATAACTTCTGTAATGACTGACAGGAGATAAAAGGTGAATGGATATAAACTCAGTTTTAGTTTAAATCTACATTCGTGGCTATATTGTCACTGATTTTTAAACAATATGAGCATAGAAGGAACATAACGCTGAATATAAATTTGAAAATCAGGTGTGTTACATCCTTCCATTTCTCCTGTGCTTCTCCTGAAGCAAGTTGCAGAAGTATGGGTGCGGTTGTTTATGGGTACTATAAAATGGAGCACCCCTCGCTCCCACAATTGTGCTTTTTTGCAATGTCATTTATCTGTGAAATAGAGGAAAACATACTGTATGTGCTTAACCAGGGCCCATTCGTTTTATCAATGAGATTAAATAAACTGAATGAAAACTAAAGCACTGGCCACATAAAGAGGTGTACACTGATGAAAATTATTTTTTATGATTTTGCTTATTAATGCAAACCACCAATATTTAGATACATAAACTGGTTCAATTTTAGTAAAAAAAGTAACTATAAAATGTTCATGGGGAAGTAGACAGGAAATTACTACAATCCACCACAGGACCTTGCCATCCTTATAAGCCTCCAATATTAAGTGTCTATGGGAATTGTTCCAAAGCAGGAAATTGGCTGCAGTTAGCTGGTAAGTGAAGAACAGTTATCTCTGTCTACTCTGCAATTGTTCCAAAGCAGGAAATTGGCTGCAGTTAGCTGGTAAGTGAAGAACAGTTATCTCTGTCTACTCTGCAATTGTTCCAAAGCAGGAAATTGGCTGCAGTTAGCTGGTAAGTGAAGAACAGTTATCTCTGTCTACTCTGCAATTGTTCCAAAGCAGGAAATTGGCTGCAGTTAGCTGGTAAGTGAAGAACAGTTATCTCTGTCTACTCTGCAATCAAATAAAGGTTCAACAAATTAGGATGAATACATTCTCTTGTGTATTGCTTTGTTTACATAAATACATAACCCAAAAAGCAACAACAGTAACTTCAGAGAGGAGGTAAGTTGAGTAGGAGGTGGTTATCTTTCAGTTGTGCTATATGCTGGGTGTCAGGTGCGCTCCCATAACCTTTAATGAGGGGTGGGGCACCCTCACGTTTTTCTGCCCTTGTTTCTATCCATTTAAATGCATGTGCCTCCACTGTGAGGACTCTCTAGATTTATAGAGTTAGGACCACAGATACTCAGGGTGCCGTGACGTGGCTCTGTGGCTTACGTATTTGCAAATGTGTGCTAACTAAACCCCTGTTTTTAAACGCATGTTTCTAGATAGGTTAATTTGGTCTTTGATAGTTGGCCAACTGGCTGGCAGATTGAACTGGATTTTCTTATCCCCCCCTGTTGATAAGTTATACATATCCATGTTCCTTGCCGACAATAGCCGTGATTAGACTGGGGTAGGCTGGCAAGTTGAACTGGATAGTTCTATTTTTAGAATCTTTCACATAGTGACGCCCTCCATGTTCACTGTTTAAAAAGCCAGTTATAGACCTGGGCAGGTGATCAGTTTTTTGTTGGTTATCTTTCAGGACCTGACTCACCTGCTGGTGGCACTGTGTTTCCCAGACCTGAAGAGCATAATTCTGGTGGCCACCAGTGGGTATCCCCCAGTAGCCAGCAGATCTAAGTAATCATCCTTCACCTGATCCTGGCTGCTAGGAAAGTATATAACCCCTCTCCTAACATCCTTTGGTGTTTCAATGTTTTACCTGTGATCATACCTTGGTATTGGTGCTCTTGTTCTGTTCCTGATCCTATCTTGTCCTGAACCCTGAATACAACCATAATCCTGTTCTTGTTCCAATACCTGTATCCTGCACCCTTCTGCCTCCATGTCTGCTCCCCTCGTTCCTGATCCCAGTCCCGGTCCCCTTCCTGATCCATCTTACTGGCTGTGAGCCTAATCTCCTGACTTACCCTGTTTATGTGTGTTCGCCTCCATTATTTTATATATATATATATATATATATATATATATATATATACAGTGGGGATCGAAAGTTTGGGCACCCCAGCTAAAAATTTGTATTAATGTGCATAAAGAAGCCAAGGAAAGATGGAAAAATCTCCAAAAGGCATCAAATTACAGATTAGACATTCTTATAATATGTCAACAAAAGTTAGATTTTATTTCCATCATTTACACTTTCAAAATAACAGAAAACAAAAAAATGGCGTCTGCAAAAGTTTGGGCACCCTGCAGAATTTATAGCATGCACTGCCCCCTTTGCAAAGCTGAGACCTGCCAGTGTCATGGATTGTTCTCAATCATCGTCTGGGAAGACCAGATGATGTCAATCTCAAAGGTTTTAAATGCCCAGACTCATCTGACCTTGCCCCAACAATCAGCACCATGGATTCTTCTAAGCAGTTGTCTAGAAAACTGAAACTGAAAATAGTTGACACTCACAAAGCTGGAGAAGGCTATAAGACGATAGCAAAGCATTTTCAGATGTCAATATCCTCTGTTTGGAATGTAATTAAGAAATGGCAGTCATCAGGAACAGTGGAAGTTAAAGCAAGATCTGGAAGACCAAGAAAAATATCAGACAGAACAGCTCGCAGGATTGTGAGAAAAACAATTCAAAACCCACGTTGACTGCACGATCCCTCCAGAAAGATCTGGCAGACACTGGAGTTGTGGTACACTATTCCACTATAAAGAGATACTTGTACAAATATGGTCTTCATGGAAGAGTCATCAGAAGAAAACCTCTTCTACGTCCTCACCACAAAAATCATTGTTTGAACTTTGCAAATGAACATATAGACAAGCCTGATGCATTTTGGAAACAAGTTTTGTGGACCGATGAGGTTAAAATTGAACTTTTTGGCCGGAATGAGCAAAGGTACGTTTGGAGAAGAAGGGGCACAGAATTTAATGAAAAGAACCTCTGTCCAACTGTTAAGCATGGGGTTGGATCAATCATGCTTTGGGGTTGTGTTGCAGCCAGTGGCACAGGGAACATCTCACGAGTAGAAGGAAAAATGGATTCAATAAAATTTCAGCAAAATTTTGATGGTAACTTGATGCCATCTGTGAAAAAGCTGAAGTTAAAGAGAGGATGGCTTCTACAAATGGATAATGATCCTAAACACGCCTCGAAATCCACGGGGGATTACATCAAGAGGTGTAAACTGAAGGTTTTGCCATGGCCTTCACAATCTCCTGACCTCAACATAATTGAAAATCTATGGATAGACCTTAAAAGAGCAGTGCGTGACAGACAGCCCAGAAATCTCAAAGAGCTGGAAGACTTTTGTAAGGAAGAATGGGCAAAGATACCTCAAACAAGAATTGAAAGACTCTTGGCTGGCTACAAAAAGCGTTTACAAGCTGTGATACTTGCCAAAGGGGGCAGTACAAGATATTAACTCTGCAGGGTGCCCAAACTTTTGCAGACGCCATTTTTTTGTTTTCTGATATTTTGAAATTGTAAATGATGGAAATAAAATCTAACTTTTGTTGACATATTATAAGAATGTCTAATCTGTAATTTGATGCCTTTTGGAGATTTTTCCATCTTTCCTTGGCTTCTTTATGCACATTAATACAAATTTTTAGCTGGGGTGCCCAAACTTTCAATCCCCACTGTATATATATATATATAGTATCATAGTTAGGTTTATTGTTGGGTATTCTGTCACTTTTCACTTATCACTGTCACGTTTATTTCCACTTTTGCTTTGTATATTATTTGCTGGTGTTGGGTGGGGCTTTGCTTTATTATTAATAAACCTTACTTTAATGATACTCAGTCTGGTGCCAGCTTCCAAGTAACAACGCATTTTTTTAGCATTCTTTGGCACCCTATGTAACTAGTTAGTATAGGCAGTTTCTGTAAACTTGCTGTCTGTGTAATGGAGCATTGACTTTATTCAGCAATCTCTTGCAAAGTGCCACACTATAATATGTCTTTAACTCTTTTTTTTACGTTGGTTAGGGGTGTTAAAAGTGGGTTAGATTTGCAAAGTCTGTGGATCAGGTTGGGTGTGTGGTTGTAAATGTAACAAAAGAGACTTATGCAGATCTTTATAGCTTGAGATTTCTCAGCAATTTAAATGGCAACTTCATTAGCGAGATGCTACAAAAGACATTTTGTAATTTACAGCTAGTGAAAATTACCTTTTTATTTCAATCAAAAACTGGCAAAAAATCAAATATGGCTTGCTTGTCACTATGGAAACCACAAGAACAATAGGAACATTTCTATACTGCTGTGTACAGAGCTCCACTAAAAATGTTGTTTTCTGTTCATGTGATTGACTGACTGCTTCGCCCAGATGTTTTTCCTTTTATAAGCCAATCTGGCTGATCCTGTGACTATAGCAGGCAGACCCTCCTACGTAGCACTCAGGAAGCATCCAGTTAGTGAAATATATTTGCCAATTTTATAAGCAGTAAATCAGACTTTAAAATAAGGTTCAGTAAAGTAAACCTGCATAGTTGTCCAGTGTCTTTCCTTCTACATGGAGATCCCCCCATTTTGCAAATTATCCTGTACCTTCTATATTTTACAGGACATTTCACTGGGCAGAAGACAGCACACAACCTGTCACAGCATGTTAAACACGCCATTATTTCTTGTCACTGGAAAGTGTCCTCCTTATCACTCTCAATGAAACAGTCACATATCTATGTCCAGCCTTAAACTGCGGTCTATAAGTGGTACCCTATGTATGAATTGTCACTACCTCCCCCTATTCCTAAATAATATTGAGTCATTAGTGAATTGTAAGCAATTTAATTGGCACTGAAGGAGAAAGGAGATGATTTGTAAATAATGGGTTGAAGATGAAAGGGTACCCATTCTGCTATGACTTTAAGAAATACAACTGAAAGCGGAACTACACTGTATCTGAGCACCACAAACCAATAGTTATTTAACTCATTTTTAATATTAAAAGCAAACTCCTCCATCCATCCATATCTCCTTGCTTTATTTTGCTGAGAAATCACTCTAGCATTTATAATCATGGCCATCTTGAGTAAGGGCAGATGATTCATGTATCATTTACTTCCTGGGATCCATCTGTCCTTAGCTCAGGCATGCAGACAGGAGGGTGTGCTTAGCTGAGAAAACCCCTCCTCCCTTCCTGAAGACTCCTGGGATGTATGACATCATTAGCCTAGGCCTAGGAAACCAGGAGGTAACTAAACTGTCAGACTTGCTCTAATATATTTGTAGATCTTGCATATATTGTTATGCTGAGACTTGTGGGTTTTAGTGCAGAGCTAGAGCCATTTTGTTTTTTTGGTAGAATAAAGGAATACATTTTATAAAACCATTTGGTATCTAGCCTGTCTTTAGAAGCCAAGAACAAAGTTATTACAAAGTCCATAATAGGTTAATAGACCATGTTCACATTTTGGTACTTACTTATGGCAGTTAGTACTCATTCCATGTAAACATGTAGCCTTAGGTATATAATACAAAAATTACAGAAATATAACACAAGGTTTACATCCTTTTCCTTGTAGAAGACACCTTCTCAGTTTTATTTTCTAATATAGGATGGGGGCTAAAAGGGAGAAGCTGCTGAGAGGAAGAAGAACTCATCTTCCTTCAGACACTTTTATGCAAGAAGACAATTACATTTCCTTCATAATGTTCATAAATTACCCTTTAGGTTTACTGGCTGTTTAGAAGGAGAACCTATGATCCCTATAACAAGATTTATTTGTGATATGGCCTATAGGGAGATCTGGTGTAGGCAGTACATAAGTCTTTGCTTATAGTGGCATTCTGCTCCCACACACTGAAGTTTGTAATATGTAAAGAACAGAAATAAATCACTTTTCTTGACACATTGTAATCTACAAACATGTCATCATCATTGCAAGAGAGTCAGTTTTATAAGCAGCCAAAGTTATGGTCATTATCCTAGGGGTCTCTGGCATACGCCAGGATATTATCATACTTCTTCAGTATGTGGTACCTGCTGCTAATATTGTTTCAGCCTGAGGAGGACTTTTTCTTTAGTCATGCTTTTGCCTAGGAGGATCCCAATAAAATGTACAAAGATGTAGATCATATACATGCTCTGTCTTCCTCCTTGGTGGATATAAACAGTAATTGAAGAAATTCATGAACTGAAAACTGAAGATTAGGCGATGGTAAGAAAGCACAATTTGTACTGCCGCATGTTATTCTTTTCTGTATAGTAACCACAGAGGTTGTATTTGGATATATTTTACCATATTATTAGACAGCCTATCTGTATACTATCTTTAAAGGGTAAAAAAAATCTAGCATACACAAGTGTGACACAAGCCATAATGCAATTGAATGTTATTAAAAATTACCTTTCCTCCTCAATTTGCAGAGCTGTCATTTTCTGTAAAATGTAATGCATTATGCCAACTTGGAGGCCTTCTGTACACATTCGGTATACAGAACTTCCCCGGTAATGTCATTTCCTGCTTGTGTGATTTGCTCACTGATTTTCCTAGAAGTCTGCACTAAGATACAAGTCAGATTTTCGACATCCTTTGAAACGCAATTTTCATTTTTTGTGAGATACTCCTAAAGGGTTAATGACTTCTAAAGGGATATCGTCAATGCAATTTTCCTCATTAGAACACTGCAAGTGCATCAGCTGATTAACCACTTCAAGTCCGGTCACTGTTACCCCCTTCTTGTCCAGGCCAATTTTCAGCTTTCAGCGCTATCACACTTTGAATAACAATTGCGCGGTCATGCAACATTGTACCCATATGAATTTTTTTAGCATTTTTTGAGACAGATAAAGCTTTATTTTGATGGGATTTCTTATTTGATGGGATTTTTATTATTTTTGCTATATAAATGAAAAAGTCCAAAAATTTTGAAAAAAGTGTTTTTCTTATAAAATTTTGCAAATAAATAATATTTCATCATAAATATTGGCCAAGATTTATTCAGTCATCTTTTTAGTAAAAAAAAAAAAACCCAAATTAGTTTATAACCAAAAATTATAATTTTTGTAAAACATTTTTTACATTTTTATTTTATTTTTTTAAATTATTATTTATGGTTTTTTTTATTTATTTATTTTTACATACTGTCACCCTAGCAGTACAGTGCCACCATGGTGACACTGTACTACTTGTGGGGGGTGATGAAGATTTTTTTTTTTTTTTACACTGCTTTTACACCCATAAAGGCTGTAAAAGCAATCATTTCTCCTTCTCTCTGGCTGCATTCTTGCAGCCATTGAGAAATACTGTGTGAGCTGTGATTGGTCACAGCTTGTCACATGTTACAAGGCTGTTGTGAATAGCCTTGTACCATGTGACCTCTGTGATCATTCACAGATTTCACACGTAGTAAGCAATGATGTCAGAAGTGACATCTTGTAACACAGAACCCCAGCGCACAAAGAGACTCTTTCAGAATCAATGCTTTCTATTTATCTATAACATGTGAGTGGCCTGGTATTATTTATAATACTACATTAGGTATAGCAGTATCACGCTATGGTATATGTTTTTTCTTTTTTTTGGACCGCGGTGGAGTTCATATGAGGAGTGAGTGGAATCATCTAGCCCTGCAAAGCGATTTAGGAGTTCTGGAGGATATAGAGGGGGTTTAGGATCCCTTAAATTCTAAAAGGCACATAACTCACCAACATCTGGTGAGTGCGGTTGATTTTGATTTCACACTGGTGGATGGTGGAAGCACTGTTTTTTGGGAGAAATCATTATACTTATGTTTTTTCTGGGATAGAGGGACTTTATGCATATATTTTTTGTGGACACTAACATAATATTTTTTGACACTTTATTTAAATAGAAGTGACATCTTGCTTACTACTCTGCATGTGATCACTGATTGGCCAATCAGTTATAACATGATCGGGACCTCACACAGAGGTCCCGTACGACGATCGGTGTTCCACTGTGTCCAGAGGACACAGCGGCACCGGATCGCGGTGCTGCGCGCTCCCAGGGAGCGCGCACAGTCCAAAATGGCGAGTGCCGTTTATGAACAGCAACCTGCCCCTGGACTGCCACCGTCCGGCCGTTTATATACAGTGGCTGGACGGCAAGTGGTTAATAATAAAAACATCACTCCCATTCACATTCACTCTACACACAATAAACAGCTATTTCTTCAGAGCAGAAACATGTAGACAAAATTAGTTAAAATCTTTGCATTGTACATTGATCACCCAGGGGAATTGTTTTTTTCTTAACAAAAGTGCAGTAGCTCTTTAAATCAAACTTAGATGAAGGAGTAGTAACATAATAAAAATGTTCCCATCTTTGCCAGACAAGTTGTGTTCCTTGCACATGAAGCTAAATTAATGCAGCAATAAAGTAATGTATTATAGAGGGGGAGGGGGCTTCCACTACAGTCGTTTTTCTTTACTTTATTTAATTATTTTACAGAATCAGCACTCTCTAAACTACAAGTTTCTCCCCATGCTGTACTTAAAAAAACTTTTTTCCTTAAGCAGCAATGTGTGCTATTACTGCATTTTATATAAACAGCGGTAATAAATCTTTGATTAAATGTCATACGGTACATACTTGAGTAAACATCCATCACACAAAAACAAGTGATTCCATGTGGTTGCCTAGACATAAAGAATATGAATATCAATAGGGGGTAATTTACAATCTGAAGCTTCCTTGTTAATTAGCAAGCTTCATATTGCTCAGTCATTTTTTACTGTAGAACACATATGCATACACACATACTGTACATGTATATGCAGTCAAGAAAAGAGACTGTGATTTGCATACATAACATTTGAAGTGCTGCTATGAAACTACAAGTAAATGGAAACATACCTAACACAATATTTTTACCATTACTTAATTCATGGGAATTATCATCAATTATGAGTGACTAATCAGCCGGTTATTGTATTTTGACCTGACCTTGCCTTGGCACACACATACAAAATCCAATAATTGTTTGAAAATTTTGAAAGTGCTGAAAAATATCTAATGTTTCCATGGGGAACAATGTGACCTCCTCCCATGATGCACTGAGTAGCCAATTGCTTGGCCCACCACATCGCAAAAGGGTGTGATACCATGGAACACGTGCAACTTCATCTGACACAGACAATAGAGGCAAGAGCTCCGAGGTGTTAAGGTTAAGTTAATTTTAGCAGTTTGGTTAAGTGTTAGGTTAAGAGTGAGGAGTAATAAGGGGACTCTTCCCAGCCAACTCTTGACCAAAGTTTCAGGGTCTGCCTAAAGCTTAGACCATGTTAGACAGTGATTTTTATTCAGGATCAAGTTCAGGTTCGCAGCTGCCACTGGTTTGAGTTTAATCCTGTGGGTTCAAGATTCATGGTTCCAGCAAATTTCTGTGTAGATTACCCTGGAAAAATGTGTTAAGCCATATTGTACTGCATGACCTTTGAGCTTGGACATCAATCCAATAAGTAGGCTTTTGGTTAAGCCAGCCACCAGACTATAAAAGACAAGGTACAGAGCAGTCACAGAGTCAGTGAATTGGAAAATGTTGCAGAAAAAGCATGGAGAAAGCTGACAACCTGCATAGTTAGAGATTAGGTTATTTTTAGGAAACTGTATTTTGATTATGATTGCAAGCTTTTTGGGCAATCAACTCCTTTTGTGACTTTTTGTCTTTCATTTTATTTTGTGGTTGAGGTCAGCTGTCAAGGCTTCCCTTTAAAAAAAATGCCCCCTGATTTCAAGGGTTGGTATTTTAGCATTTTCATTTCTTATGTGGATTATTTTATTTTTATTTTATGTTTGGGGTGCTCAGAGCAAAGCATTCACATGTTACTGACCATCAGTTTTTGGAGCTGCCCTTTGTATTCAGCAAGACGTTGCTTCATTTGAAAAGAAAAAAGCTACGTGCAAGTACAGTATGCAACTAAACCACCTCCCCAAACTTACATTGTATTCATCACATTCACTGCATCACTTATCCCCAAGTTAGGCGTATACCAGTTAGGCCTACTATCCCTAATTAAAACTGTTAAGCTGTTGGCCAATTTTATACTATAGTATAATGTCAATTTGTGTAGTAAGACCCTGCCTTTACTCTTTGTCTCTAGTACATCTGGCCTATTATCCCTGATCAAAACTGCCCTGCTGCTAGCCAATTTCACACTGTTCACACTGTTATCTGCAGTCTCTTAATTCATGTAGTAAAACACCTGCCAGTACTCCTTTTGTCTAGTACATTTCAGCTAATTCTCCCTGCTGGTGGCCAATTTTAACCTGTTGCATTATCTGCTGTCTCCTAATGAGAGTTTGGCAGAAATTAGCTAGTACCAGGATAGTTTCACATAAGTTAGAACATGGACAGCCACAGTGAATTTTTTGCTAATTTATATCTGATCAAAGAATCTCTATAATTATTAGATGAAAATGCATGCATTTGTGCTGAATCTACCTTAAAAAAACTTTTTTTCAAACTGAAAGTATTCTGATTAGGATGCTACTTCTGTATATAAGCTAAATATGCACTGCCAGTTTTTGCTGTCACTGACAGTGTCTGTAGAAATCATACTGTTCTGTAACACAACATATAGCTGTAAGGCATCATCCATGTATGTTATTTAAATGATTTCAGTATTTCCTTGTTGCCCTCAAAGTTGCATGAAAAGTTAATCTCCTCACTATACAGTGCAGGTGTACCACAGTTTCCAAATTTAATGCATTCTGTGGGACTTTTTGTATTGCGAAAGATTCATAAAGCGAAACGCGGTTTCCCATAGGAATGCATTGAAAACCAATTCATCTGTTCTGGAGGTCACAAAAAAAGTAAAAAAAAGTATTTTATCTGTTCAAAACTCTTTATAAAGTGCACTTTAAAGGCATAAATACTGTACAGGAAGATGATTAAAAATGAATCCGTTCGTATTGGAAAAAAAAAATGGAAATGCATTATAAACCAATTAATCCGTTACGGAGGTCAGAAAAAAGTAGAAAAAAGTCTTATCTGTTCAAAACTCTTTTTAAAGTGCACTTTAAAGGAATATTACTATACAGGGACATGATTAAAAAAAAATTGTAAATGCATTACATAATCGGTTCTTATTGCGAAAAAAATTCCTAAACCAAGGCATTATTTTCAATGTATTTTTATTTCTAAACCAAAAATTACCTTAACCGAGGCGTTCGTAAACCAAGGTAGGCCTGTATTTGAACTTTTTTTTTGCATTGATGCATGTTCCTGATGGCAGTACCCAGATTCCCCTGACATTTTTATAGTAGATTGTCCATTAGCCCTAAAATGGATATAATTTACCTACAAGATTTCTGATAGACTGGAAGAGGATTTGCTTCTATGTTCAGGATTGCTGAATTTTTAAATTAGATTTGCCAAACCCTTGGCAAATGAACCTGGGCAGATTCACCCATCACTTCTTTTTAGACCACTTTTTGGCATCAAACCCTATGTGAAATATTACCTTCAAGTTCCCAGGGTTATATTACACATCATGCAATTCAATATGCTGTATTTTGCTGCCTTGGCTGTCTCTAATTGATCCTTGCATCCTTTTGTTTACAGTATTTCTATATTCTATTTATAATCATATATTCTTATACACCTTTTTATAAATGGTTTGTCAAAATAATCCAATTTACTACATACAGTACATTGCATTAATAGTTTTACTAGCCTTTAGCATAACTTTCAGCTAATCAACATATAATATCAGCTTACAGCTTCATCTCATACTGTATATGCAAACAGGTTAATTCAGTAAACCAACACACCAGCTTGTTACCAACCAGAAACCACATTAGTAATTAGTGTTCTCTGTTTTCTGCTGGTTTAGTTAGTAAATTTAAATCTCTTTATTTTTATAATGTATGTTTACTATTGCAAAATAAGATGAAAGTACAGCATATAATTATTTTCTTGTGTATTACTATGATATTGGTTGATTCCTTTTTAAACAATCATGATACAGCTTCAAGGTATTTAATAACCTATAAAAATAAGGAAATATATGACCTTCTTTTAATTTCTTTCCATATTTGATGCAGTTTAAAATTTCAGGTGAGTAGATCATCTCTTTAATACAGAACATTTTCATTCTTTTACTGATTCTTACCCGGCTTTGTGGCACAGATAGTAACTATCAAGCATTTTCTTTACAGGTTGGACTTTCTTAGTAAAACATTCTTAGTAAGAAACAGAGTTGTTTTAACAAAACTTGCATTTCAGGAAAAAGTGGCAGCAAACTGAGTGCAGAAGGTACCCTAAACCCTCAAAACATCTTTGTTTTTATAATACAAATCTAAAAGCATGGCTATTCAATAATCATTGCTTTCTTAAAAAGACATCTGTCTAGAGTAATATATGTGATCTTTTTTTCCCACGCAGCCTTTTCAAGAGTTCCTGAACATGCATAATGTGTGACTACCTCTGGCTTATTGACTTACTTCCTTATGAACCTAGAACAAATATTCAGCAAGTGATGACAGTGTGAAGTGAAGTTTTTGTCAACAAACCCATGAAGGATAGAGATTCAAAGAACTAAAGTCACACCTTCAGCATAAGAGCTAGATAACTAACATTTTCAGAAGGTGGTCAAAATACAAGCTTACATACTTCTCACATGACAAGTTTCCTGTATTATCTATCACTTCTCTTCTTTTCCAGACTAAATATGACTCTACAGGTTTCTGGTTTGCTTCTTAACTCCCCAGCTGATTGTTAGCTAACTTGGCTTCAATACTCTTTCTTTTTTACTTTAGCTTCCATGAAAGGTTGTTGATCCTCTGGATTCTTCTCAGCATCCTTTGTGTTTTCCTTGTATAGGTCCTCAAATTCAACATGAGATTAATCTTGTTCTTAATCTTACTGCATTTCTATAAATGCATGCTCCAATAGATAGTTTTTGGGGATGAAATTATTAAAGCAGTTCTACAGTCACCTTTAACAAAAATAAAATCAGCAGGTTCAAATACTGTAGCTGTTGACTTTTAATAATAAGACACTTACCTGACCAGGGATCTAGCACTGTGCTAACCTGGGTCGGTTCTTCACCTGTCTTCAGGTCCCCAGTGCTGCCATGCTGAGTGTTGGAAGCCGGCTGTAAAGCCTTGTGGCTCCCCACTACACATGTGCAAGAAACACAACGCTGTGTGAATGGCAGGAAGGGAGGATTTTTTTTATGTTTTTACAGTTCAGTAATGATGTATCTTATTCTTTTGTCTTTCTATATTACCCAGTTTAATAAAGTGTAGAGAAAACCTGCAGGTGTGTGTATGCCAGGAACACCCCCATGCACAGATACTTTTGCACTGATTGTCTTGGCAGTTACATAGTTAGCCTGGCTAAAAAAAGACAAAAGTCCATCCAGTTCAACCAATAATAAAAAAAAGGTTATAATCCTACACCCACAGTTGATCCAGAGGAAGGCAAAAAAAAAACCCAGCAAAGCATTATCCAATTTGCTCCTACAGGGGAAAAAATTCCTTCCTGATCCCCCGAGAGACAATCAGATATTCCCTGGATCAACTTTACCTATAAATGTTAGTAACCAGTTATATTCAGTGTATCTAAGAAAGAATCCAGACCTTTTTAAAAGCAATCCACTGAGCTGGCCAGAACCAACTCTTGAGGGAGCCTATTCCACATTTTCACAGCTCTCACTGTGAAGAAACCTTTCCGTGTTTGGAGATTACATTTCTTTTCCTCCAGACGTAAAGAGTGCCCCATTGTCCTCTGTGATGATCTCAGGGTGACTAACTCTACACCAAGTTCACTATATGAACCACTGATGTATGTATACATTTTGATCATATCCCCCTTAATCTCGGATATAAATAAATTCAGTTCCAATAATCTTTCCACATAGCTGAGCTCCTCCATGCCTCTTATCAGTTTGGTTGTCCTTCTCTGTACTTTCTCCAGTTCCCCAATGTTCTTTTTGTGAATTGGTGTCCAAAACTGAACTGCATATTCCAGATGAGGTCTTACTAATGATTTGTACAGGGGTAAAATGATCTCTCTCTCTCTCTTTCTCTTTCTCTCTCTGGAGTCTATACCTCTTTTAATACAAGAGAGGATTTTACTCACTTTAGAAACCGCAGTTTGGCATTGCATGCCATTATTAAGCTTGTGATCTACCAGAATCCTTCTCCACCATTGATTCCCCCAGTTTTACTCTCCCTAGTATGTATGATGCATGCATAGTCGTAGCCCCCAAGTGCATAACCTTACATTTATCAACATTAAACCTCATTTGCCACATAGTTGCCCAATTACACAGTGCATTGAGGTCGGCTTGTGAGTTGGAGACATCCTGTAAGGACGTTATTCCACTGTACAGCTTGGTGTCATCTGCAAAGACTGAAATGGTATTTATAATCCCAGACCCTATATGGTTTATAAATATATTAAAAAGTAAGGGTCCCAACACTGAACCTTATGGTACACCACTGATGACCCTAGACCATTCAGAGTATGAATCATTAACCACTACTCATTGAATACGATCTTATAGTCAGTTTTCTATCCATTTACATATGGATTTGTCCAAGCCTGTAGACTTTACCTTACACATTAGCCATGTGTGGGGAATTGTTTCAAAAGCTTTTGCAAAATCCAAGTATACCGCGTCTACCGCCACCCCTCTGTCCAGGTTTTTGATCACCTCCTCATAAAAAGAAATTAGATTTGTTTGACAACTTCTGTCTTTCATGAATCCATGCTGTCTGTTTCCTAAAATATTTTTTTCCAGCAAGAACTCATCTATGTGGTCTTTTATTAAACTCTCCAGTATCTTCCCAACTATAGAAGTTAAATTAACAGGTCTATAATTACTTTCTAAAGATTTTGACCCCTTTTCAAATATTGGCACCACATTGGCCTTATGCCAATCCAATGGTACTATGCCAGTCATTAAAGAGTCCCTAAAAATTTGAAACAATGGCTGTGAAATGACCGAGCTCAATTATTTAAGGACCCATGGGTGTATGCCAACCGGTCCAGGTGCATTATTTACCTTTATTCTGTCTAAATATTTTTGGATCATATCAATTGTGCACCATTGTGGATCATCTGGGGCTGTGTCAATACTATGCCCAGTATGGACAAGAGCTCCCCCATGCTCCTTTGTATACACAGAGCTGAAGAAGGTATTAAATAAATTTGCCTTCTCTTTGTCCCAGTCATCCACTCTAGATTATTTTGTAAAGGGCCTACATGCTCGGACCGGATCTTTTACTATTAATATATTTGAAGAATTTTTGGGGGTTGGTCCTGCTATCTTTTTCAATCTGTCGTTCGTTTTGAATTTTTGCAGCCTTTATTTCCTTTTTGCATACTCTGTTATATTCTTTGTAATGTTTGATTTTTAGCTTTTTAAACTTGTTGCCCATGGGAATATATTTTGCAGTGTGTTCACAGTCTTTTTGAAGAACTCCCATTTCTGTGTTGTGTTCATTGATGCCAATATTCCCTCCCAGTCTACGTTTTGGAGAGCAGCTCTCAGCCTTGGAAAATTAACTCTCTTGAAATTGAACGCTTTTATTTTTCCTGTATGTGCTTGCTGTGTACAGCTAACAATAAGTGCAATAGTGTTATGGTCACTGCTACCCAGAGATTCTTTTATATGGACATTCGTAATAAGCTCTGCTTGGTTTGAGATTACCAGGTCCAGCAGAGCATCATTCCTATTTGGGGCCTCTATGAACTATACCATAAAATTGCCCTGTAGTAGGTTTAAAAATTTTTGCCCTTTAACTGGTTCTGTGTGTTAGAAGTGTCACAGGCCGGCCGGGGCACAGCAGGAAGCCCCGAGCTATAAACCATTTTTGAGCTGGGTGCCGGGCGGGCTGGGAAGCTGAGTAATCTGGCACTTCGTAAAAAGATAACTCAAGCCTTCCCCTGAGTTCAAACACATTCCAGAGGAGTAGAGACTAGATAACACTTTTAAAATTCATTTTTCCCCTATGTCTCAAATCTTGGAATATGAGAGACTTACATAAAACCCAGGTATATCTTCACATTGGTCACGAGAAGACAAACAGTTTGATAGGTCACACTCCCTGACTGGAATACCTAGGAAAGCAGAAAATGATATCTCTGGAACCCTTCAAATATGTATTTCATATCTACCCATTCCTCAGATGCGTCTGCATAGTAATCTACCCACGGCTGGAATGTCACTTGTGCATAGGGAAAGTTATGAGCAAAATATGAACTATGAGAGATTTTGGCTCTAGTTTGGGTATCCGCCCAGACGATCCCTCCCTAAATGGGGCATTGGTCCTTGATGTCAGAGACACCCCCTGCTGGGGAACTACAAAATGGGCTGTCAGGCCTAAGAGAGCTAAGTTGAAGAATTCTCCCTTTTAACATCAGAACCAACCTGGGAGATGTGCCCTTTTGCTTTGAAACTTGATCTGCAAACCCAAGGCTGATTGGCAAGTATTTTAACCCTTTAACCTCCTAACTGTTACCTCTTTGCTGTGCTGTTGTTCTCTGTATATTTATATATATATTGGTTACATTTTTTTCTGTAAATATTTTTATTGCACCCTTTTGACCTTTTAGTAATAAATCTTTGCTTCTGAAAGTGTTAAACTGTTTCTATAGCTCTTTATTGCAACTTACGGATTCCTGCCTCTAAAAGAGTGCTACTGTGTTTGTTTAACCCTCTGTATAACCTGCCTGCAGTGACAGTGCTATACAGACGATTATCTCAACCATCATAGTGTTATTGCTAAGCTTGCCGAGTTTCCTCTTTCTCTGTACAAAAAAGGAGGTGGTGGCAGTGTGAATGGTTAATTGCGTAATTAACCTGACCCAGTAACAAGCGCATTCAGGCTGCCGGTACATCGATTGGTGGTCCATGAGCTGGAAAATCGTTGTGCAGGGTACAGCTGGGTGTGGCATTGTTATGCACGTGACATCGCGGTTTCAGATTGGCTAGTCCTTCGATCACAAGTTTGGTGAGAAGGTCAGGGGTCTGATGCCGCAAACGTCACAGTGAACAAACACTTTAATTGATAAGAAAAAAGTGCAGCACTAGTAAAAATGACATATGACAGTTAAATAACTCTCAACGCTCTAGCGTTCTTATAAAAAATGAATAAATGGTGACTTGAGTGAACAAGCAAAAAAATGATATATGATAATGGTGAAGTGCTCTATTCTGGTGCTATGGTGATAGATATAGAATTATCGTGACTGCAGAGAACAAATCAACAAATGTTGTAAATCAGAGCAAAGTCAAAGTGATAAAATGACCAATAAACAAATATATCAAAAAAGTCCAAAAGATGATTGTTACATCAAGTGATAGGTGAATCCGGGATAAATTCTTCATTCTAATGCACTCACCAGAAGCGCATATTGAATGCGCATTAAAAGCAGTGATAACACACTCATCCAACAGGTCAGCCTTATCCACTGTCAGGCACAGGTTAAGGGAATAGCTGTCATGCACCAGAAATAGGAGATTCTTCCAACTGATCGCTCAATCCTCAGCATAAAATAGCCCCACCTTGAAGGGAACAGCTCACAAATAGAGCTCAGAGAAAGCGCCTATGGTGCAGTATTTTTATTAGAAATGTAAAAGCATCTATGTGGAGCAAACAGAAAGGTGAATTCACTTACAAAGATGGCCACCAGATCATCGTATAGATGTGGTGGTGTGACGTCAGCATGTAAGCTCCTCCCTGATGTGGTTTGTGCACATGCACGTTATCAAAGGGATCCACCTTCATTGATACCTTGTGCACACGTATTTCGCATATTTTTTATTTTCATACAAATGGTACCAATTCCACTGGTTGTTTGTAACATGAGAACCTTCTTATCATCTGCCATAGCCCTCCCCTCATCTTTCCCCATTCCACAATCCCCAGTCTACAACCGCCTAAGCGCCCACCTAACTGACAACAACCTCCTTGATCCACTACAGTCCGGCTTCCGTCCCCTACACTCCACCGAAACCGCCCTCCTCAAAATCACCAACGACCTACTTACCGCCAAAGCCAAAGGCGACTACTCTGTCCTCCTCCTCCTGGACCTCTCCGCGGCCTTCGACACAGTTGACCACCCCCTCCTCCTTAATAAACTATTCTCCCTTGGCGTCAGAGACACCGCTCTCTCCTGGTTCTCCTCTTACCTATCCCGACGCTCCTTCAGCGTTTCCTACAATGGTGCCACCTCCCCTTCCCTCCCCCTCTCTGTTGGGGTCCCCCAGGGCTCTGTCCTTGGACCCCTTCTCTTCTCCATCTACACCTCCTCCCTTGGCAAACTCATACACTCCCACGGCTTCAACTACCATCTCTATGCAGATGACACTCAAATTTACCTCTCCACCCCTCACCTCACCTCCACTTTCTCCGCCCGCATCACTCACCTCCTAAACGACATCTCTGACTGGATGTCGCTCCATTTCCTCAAACTCAACCTCTCCAAAACCGAGCTTCTCGTCTTCCCTCCTGCCCGCGCCCCCCCCCCATCCTATCCATCACTACTAACATCACCACCATCAATCCCGCCCCGCAAGCCAAAGTCCTTGGGGTCATTCTGGACTCTAACCTCTCCTTCCAACCTCATGTCAAATCACTGACAAACACATGCAGGCTCCACCTCCGCAATATCGCCAAAATACGCACCTTCCTTACCCCAGACACCGCTAAACTACTTGTGCACTCCCTGATTATCTCACGCCTTGACTACTGCAACTCCCTCCTCACCGGCCTACCCCAGTGCAAACTCTCCCCGCTTCAGACCATCCTGAACTCAGCTGCCAGACTCATCCACCTCACCAGCCGCTCCACCTCTGCCACCCCCCTCTGCCTCTCCCTCCACTGGCTCCCTATCGCCCAACGCATCAAATTCAAACTACTCACTCTGACCTACAAAGCTATTCACAACACTGCCCCTAACTACCTCACCGACCTGATTCCCAAGTACCACCCTACCCGTACCCTTCGCTCTTCACAGGACCTCCTTCTATCTTGCTCCCTGGTCTCCTCCTCACACGCACGTCTGCAAGACTTCTCCAGGTCCTCCCCCATCCTCTGGAACTCACTACCCCAATCCATCAGACTGTCACCTTCCCTCCTCACCTTCAGGCGCTCCCTGAAAACCCACCTCTTCAGGGAAGCCTACCCCACCCTCACCTAACTGCTGCTCTCCTTCATTCCTCCTACCACTCCATCCCCCACAGCCACTTCCTCCTGTACCACTACCCCCTCCCTCCCAGATTGTAAGCTCGAAAGAGTAGGGCCCTCTTACCCCTCGTGTGCTGTTCGTAGCTGCTGTAATGTTTCATGTATTGTCCCCCCCTCTATTGTACAGCGCTGAGCAAACCCTTTGGCGCTATATAAACTCAATGTAATGTAATGTAATTCCACCCACCAATAAGTACTGACCCCTGTCTGATCTAACTACCCCGTTATAATGTAATTCTCCCTCCCCCCTCGAACCTAGTTTAAATACTCCTCCAGCCTTCCCATAAACCTCTCCCCAGCACAGCAGACCCCCTTCCATTTAGATGCAAGCCATCTCTAGCCTATAGGCTGCACCCCAATGAAAAGTCGGTATCACGCACCCGGTGATGGAGGCCAATGAAGAGAGGGCTTCCCTTGTGGCTAAGTTCTGGACTCCCCTGAGAGTGGGACAGCAGGACTCAGGTCCAAAGTTGCACAGGTTGCCTGTAGGAGTGCTGGTTGGTGGTCCTCTCAGAAGCACAGCTGGTGCACGGAGATAGGTCTGCAGACTGGAGGCACCTGTGTGTGGTATGCAAGCCCTTCCGGGATTTAGATGTTTACTGGATAGTCGGTTCAAGTCAATGTCAGGGACCAGGTGGGAATCAGAGCAGACGTAGTCAGATGGGATAGCCGAGGTCATACACAGAGGAGCGAGACAGAGAGAGTATCCGTAAGCCAAGCCAAGGTCAGATCAGGGGTAAAGCAGAGTAAACAGGTCCAGGAGCAAGCCGAGTCGGAGACAGGAAATCACGGGTCAAAATCACAGGGAACAGGAACAGGGCACGGGGCTAGAGATCATCCAGCAACTTGAGAAAGTGATGAGCCTCCTTATAAAGGCCGTCTGGCACCAAACTGAGGCTGATGTGGGCTTCTGCTGCCTTGCAGAGTACTGGCAGAAATTCCAGATCTTCCAGAACTTCTGCTGTGGACAGGACCCTGACAGTCGGCCCTAGAAACCCAAATCCTTCCCTCTTACACCAGGCCTTTAGCCATGCATTGAGTTCTCTAATCTCCCCATCTTTCCTGAGTTGTGCATGGCACAAGTAAGATTTCAGAGAATATTAAGTTGGAGGTCCTTCCCTTCAACTTGCAGCCTAATTCTTTAAATTGATTCTTAAGGAGCTTCCACCTTTCATGTATTCTGTAATTGGTTCCAACATGGACCATGACAGCTGGGTTATGCCCAACCCCTCCCAGTAATTTATCAACCCTGTCCATTACATGCCAAACCCGGGCACCAGGGAGACAGCAAACCATTCAGTTGAGGCGATCCTAGCGACAAATTATTCTATCAGTCCTTCTGATTATAGAATCCGCTACTACCAGCTGTCTAGACCTTCCTGCACTACCCTCACCACCCCTCCCAGATAGTCTGCTGTCCTGGCTGTTTGGGATAGCAGTGACATCCAGGGCTGCCACCCCTGAGCTTGCCACCCCCACATCTTCACTGAACTTGGCAAATCTGTTTGGGTGCACAAACCCAGGGCCAGCCTTCCTTTTCTGTGAGCCCCTACCACTCCCTCTCATTACAGTAACCCATCTTCCTACCTGATAATCCTGATTAGCCCCTCCACCCTCCACATCAATCCTATTAGCTACCTGCTCAGAGAGCAGAAGATCCCTTTCAAGGTTGTCGGTTCTGCCCAGTGTTGCAACTTGCTCCTCCAGATCTCTAATGCGAGTTTCCAGAAGGGCAATCCGCTCACATCTGTCACAGAGGTATCCATCCTGGAGCTGTTGCTCCATTGTTGCATACATGGGGTACACTGTGCACTGCACAAACCCTTCAACCCTGCTAGCACACATATCCCAGTTACAATATTAATAGAAAATATCAGTTGTCACTTACAGGTTAATAGACTCCTGCAGGGGCGGACTGAAAACTCATGGGGCCCCCGGGCAATAGGGGATCATTGGGCCCCTGTGTCCTTGCCCAAACTCAAAAAATCCTATGAAAAAGGTACCAGGGGCATCCTATGGGGCCTCCTACTGACCCTGGGTCCTCAGGCGGTGCCCGAGTTTCCAAATGGTCAGTCCGCCCCTGGACTCCTGTTATAATCTCCTGTTTTCAACTCCGGTTTTTTAACTCCACTTATCAAATGTCCACTTTTTCAAAGGTCCAGCAATCAAAATACAGGCAAGCTCAAGAATGAGCAAGCTCAGAGTGAGCTCTATAGCAAGCTATATGGGACTGGTATCCCCTGTGACCAAATAACCCCTCCCCTTAATTAGTAGACTGAAGGAAAACAAGGAAAGGAAGAAAAAATGCTATTTAAAAAGTGACAAAAAAAGTGATTTAAAAAAGTAAAAGCTTTTAGCAAGACCCAAAGAAGAAAATAAAACAACTGCAAGCACCAGCAGTCAAAAGTAAAACTTTTTCACTCTCCACTCAAATTTCCCACTCTTTTTTATCAGCCAGCAAAAAAATGCCAGCAGTGCTTGACTATACACATGTAGGGGGGTGAGGAAAAGTGAATAGCTATGCTGATGCTGGGAAGGAGCTTTGCTTGAAGAATACAGAGATAAAATGAAGAATATGGAAGAATTTGAAGTGGGAGTGTCTGGCCCTGGACATCCATAGCATTGTTACGAGTTCTAGTTCATAGAATTATTATAATGGATCGTAATCATTGCCAGTTACTAAGTTTGCAGCAAAAAGTATGTATTGTTTCTGACCATAGTTGCTGCTATATGTGTCAATAGTAGTGTGTGAACACATAGTAAGACCTTCAGATCTCTAACAAGTTACCAGTGATGTAAAATCATAACCCTATTAGAAAAAAACCTTTGTTGCAGAATTAGATGGGGCTAGGTATTCTTTATTAAGGCTGACTGCACATATATAAAAAAAAATGATGTAGAATAAGCTTACTGATACTTTAGTGACTACACAAATGGAATGTTACCTAGTTGATTGTCTAATTAGTAGACAAATGCATGTGGAGAAGTGGATTTACCTGATCCCTGCTAATCTAGTCTGCTTTGGTTAAGCGGAATATAGGGAGTAGGAGAATAAGAAGAAGGATGTCCTTGTTGTTGGAAGTATTAAAGTTGACCATATATGACAACTGAGTGCTATCTAGCAACTTTTGTTGTACCGCCTATCAGTGACCATTGTGGGAAGCAGCATCAAGAAATGATGATGATGCCACTAAAATTTAGCCTTAAATCTGGATTGATATTGCTTGGTAGGGAGGCCTCTAGAATGATAGCAGTACATATAGTAGAATGAAGAGATTGCCAGATATATAGTTAATAATTCAATACAAATACATTTAACTGGACTGTTAACAGTACACCTGGCATGCTCTTCATATTAGTACACTTTCTACACAACAATATTATTTCTAAGGCTGTATGAGAGCCAACTTTCCCAAATGTGTGCCACAGATTAGACTTTGTTTACAAAAATTGCAGATGATAGTGGACTTTTTCGCTGGCAACACAGACAAAATTAAAAGGCTGAACACTCATGGCCAAAATGTGTCCTAGGCCTGGAAGCACCCTGAGAGCAGGAAGCTAAAGAACTTTACTATAACCAGGTTCTCATAACTTTTCCACTACGACATAATCATAACATTCATCAAACTCCACCTTTCCAAAACTGAGCTCCTAGTATTCCCCCCAGCCCGTGCCCCCCCCCCCCCCGACTTCTCCATCAAGATCAGCAACACTATCATCATTCCCACCCCTCACGCCAGGGTACTAGGTATAATCCTAGACTCCAATCTGTCCTTTTAGCCCCAGGTCTAATTGCTAAAAAACTCATGTAGACTTCACCTCTGCAACATCTCCAAGATACGACCCTTCCTAACCTCGGAAAACACTAAGCAACTCATTCACTCCCTTATTATATCACGCCTCGACTACTGTAACTCCCTCCTCACTGGCCTACCTCACCGCAGACTATCCCCACTTCAGTCTATCATGAATGCTGCTGCCAGACTCATCCACCTTACTAACTGTTCTGTATCTGCCACCCCTCTGTGCCAATCCCTCCACTGGCTTCCAATTGCCCAACGGATAAAATTCAAAACACTAACACTGACGTATAAAGCCATTCATAACACTGCCCCTAATTTCATCACCGAACTTGTCTCTAAATACCACCCAAACCCTACTCTCCACTTCTCGCAAGACCTCCTACTCTCTAGCTCCCTTGTCTCCTCCTCCCATGCTCGTCTCCAGGATTACTCAAGGTCTTCACCCATCCTCTGGAACTCCCTACCCCAATCTATCAGGCTATCGCCTACTCTGCTCACTTTTAGGCGCACTCTGAAAACCTATCTCTTCAGGGAAGCCTACCCCGACCCCAGCTAATACTGGAATCCTCTACTCTTCCTACCACTCAATCTCCCACAGCTAATTACCTTTTGTACCACTATCCCCTCCCTCCTGGATTGTAAGCTCCAAGGAGCAGGGCCCTCTAATGCCTCGTGTATTGAACTGTATTGTTACTGTACTGTCTCCCTCCATAATGTAAAGCGCTGAGCAAACTGTCGGTGCTATATAAGTCCTGTATAATAATAATAATAATAATAATAACATCATTACTAAAGATTAGTGCTCCACCTTCATCTCTCCAAGTATAAGATTACCCATAGATACCATACCATAACATACCTGAGCAACGTTGAGGAATTTGTATACATCTTCTCTTCACCTGTGCTTAAAATATATAATAAGCAATGGTATAAAACCTTTAACTTCACCGTTGCCATTTTGCTTACAACTGAAACAGTGCAACTCAGGGCCAGATCTAGCCTGTCTGATGTGGGGGTGCAGTAAAAAATGGCAAGGGGGCAGAGGATGTGAGGTCAGCTCGCCAGTGTATAGAAGTCAGTAGAACAGTGCACAGTGTGTCAGCAAGGCAGATGATAGGGTCATTAGTTTGAAGGGCAATGTACAGAGGCCATTAGTTTGTAGAACAGTGTAAAGAGGCTTATCAGGGCATTTTACATGTATTGGCAGGGCAGAGGATGTGAGATCAGCAGGGGAGTGTACAAGAGTCAGTAGGGCAGTGTACAAGCGGTCAGTAGGGCAGAGGATGGGAGGTCAGCAGGGCAGAGGATGGGATTCAGCAGGGCACAGGACTGGGCTGAGCAGAGAACAACGGTTATCAGAGCATGAGACAGGGGTGAGTAAGGCAGAGGACAGTGGTCAAAAGTCAGTGTACAGGAGTCAGCAGGGCAGGGTGTATGGGATAGCAGGATAGAGGACAATGGTCAGCAGAGAAGAGGACAGGGTCACTGCTGGCAGGGTACTCAGCAGACCTCACCCTTTCATCCCTGCACTGCACACAGCCTGGTCATTCAGCAGATCTCCTCCTCCCTACACAGCACATAGATGAGATCAGATTACCTGACAGACACAGGTTCAATCTGCACAGTGTGTAGCTGGCTACTGCAGCTGGGCTGCCATTCTAATCTGGGAGTTTCACAGCGCAGAACTGTGACATAGCAGCCAGCTACACACTGCAGATTGAGGCTGTGTCTGTAAAGGAATCAGGTTTCAGCTATGTGCTGTGTGGGAGGAGGAGATCTGTTGAGTACCCTGTGTGTAGTGTATGGAGTGCTAGGACAAGGTCATCTTGCGCTCACAGCAAAGATGTCTCAGCATATATCTCTCACCCTCAAAAAAAAAAAAAAAAATAGCACTGATCAGCATGCTCGCCCATTAAGCATAAACTCCCTCTGCAAAACAAATTTCTCCCAAAGCAAAAATTTTCCTTCTACCATTTGCAAATCCCCCCTCTCAGCACAAATCTTTGCCCCCCAATCCCATCTCCTAGCTCAAACCCCCTAAATTCCCCCCTCCTTGCATAAATCTCCCCCATCCAAAAAAAAACCCCTCCTAGCACACATCCTCTTTCCCCCAAAATTTCCTTACCTAGTGCAAATCCTCACCCAAAATCCCTCCTCCCAGCACAAATCCCCTCAATCCCCCCCTCCTAGCTCAAATCCTCCCTCTTAGCCTAAACCCCCACCACCTCCTCCTAGCAGAACAAATCCTCCCTCCCAGCACAACCCCCTCCTAGCACAAATCTACAACCTCTCCCTCCTAGATTGTAAGTTCCAAGGAGCAGGGCCCTCCTTTCCCTCTTGTATTGAACTGTATTGTTGCTGTATTGTCTCCCGTTATATTGTAAAGCGCTGAGAAAACTGTGGGCGCTATATAAATCCTGTATAATAATAATAATAACCCCCAAATCCCCCCTTTTCACCCAATTTCCCCCACACCCCCCTCCCAACACAAATCCTCACCTCAAACACCCCTCTTAGCATAAATCCCCCCTCCTAGCTCAAATCACCCCCCCAAATCCCCCTCTTAACCCAACTCCCTCCCCCCAATTACCAATTGTCCCAGCACAAATAGCTAACCCAACTCAAACTTAAAGGTGGGAAATCACAACCAAAAGGAGGTGTGCTGGACTGTACTCTTCCCACTCTTGTCAGAACAGTAATCCTCCATAGACCATACAGCAAATGGCACAGGATCACTCTGAGATTGGACTATACATGGCTTAATTACTCGCCCCCTATGTTCTCCAAGCACGGCCCGTAACAGGGAATGTTGTTAGGGGGTGGGTACAGTTCATGTACAGACTTATCTGCCAGTGATCCCATGTCATCTGATGTTTGGAAGATCGCTGTTCTGACAGGAGTAAGGAGAGCACAGACCATCACAGCTCACACCTGCTCCTGGCTCTCATTTCTCCTGTCAGCACTTTTTTTTGGCAATTCATTGTGCCAAGCTGCCCGTCCTTGTCCCAGCCGGGACTGAAAGTAATTCAATCATTTTGTCTGCTAGACAAAGATACTGCAAAAATAAAACTTTTTCACATTAGTCAAACACATAAAAACTGAACACTTTTTGTTTGGGTATACGACTTTAAGGTGCACAGGAAGGACTTCCAAAAACAATAATATGAAGAACGATAAGATAATTTTGGTAATATTTCTTCTCCTACAAGAAAAGTAAGGTAATTGTTTTCGTTTGGCAGATATGTTTAGAATTTTTTTTCTTTTTACAAGTGTAGAATGTTACGGTTGATTTCTTAATACAGCAAAAATAAGCACCCAAATTGAGTAGCTATAGCAACCAAACATTATATCAATTGTTATTTATTTATTTATTTACTTACATATGTTTGGTTTTGTTTTACTAGTAGTAGAAAATGTGTTTTGAAAATCTGAATTTGCCCATTAACAAAGGCCTACATTGCATTCCTTATGACAATGTCCTTTAGCATGTTCCAGGCAAAGAGACTGATGGCATTGTCATAATATTCAAAACTAAGGCCAGACTGCAAGCACACCATTTACCAAAGAAATGTATTCTAATTCTACAGCAGTATATTGGTTGCTGTGGTGGTGGATTTTAAATAAATTTATATTTCTAAATGGAATGCTAGCTATCTGGTCTTCATTTTAAGTTTGATTGAGGATGAGGGAATAATATTTTGGTTACTGCAAACTGATATGAGTGGAATTATATGCTTTATTATGTGTAGGAAGACCTTTAAAAATGTGCAGCAATACAAGAAAACACCAGGTTTTTTTTTAGTTCCTGACAAGAAGAATAAAGGAATCATTCTTTATGTGTTTAATTTGGCAAAACCTATTTTGACTTTGAGTTTGACTGAGACACTGCAGGAATAACATTTTTGTCACATAGGGCTAACATGCAAAAACTGGTATGATAATCTGCATTCAAATAATTTATGGAAATAATGATAATGCTCAAAAGTCTACCGTAATTAATTTACACTTTACATAGTTATTAAAATTTAAAAATGGCTGTTGTCTATCAAGTTCAATCTCATACAACTCCTGCAGCTTTGGTCAAGGCAAAGGTATTAATTATTTCTTTTATTAGTCTTAGGCAACTATGTATATGCATTTCTGCATGTCTAAATTCATAAATAAAAAAAATTATTTTCAGTGCAGCTTAGCTTGCGTGACCTATTATGTTTTGATGTATTTAGGAATAGCTTTCAGAAAAATCCTAAAAAACATAGAGATAATTTAATGCCTAACAATTAAATAATTGCCATATATATTTTTGCACATAGACAGATATACATTGGAGCCTTTTCACTGTAGCCTAATGAACATCTTGTCTTTAGCATATCATTTACAATAGAAAAAGTGCAAACCTTTGCATGCAGAAAAAAATATTGATTCACAAAAGCTTGCAGACACACCAGTAAGACACAAAGTCATGCACAATTATCTACCAATATATTATATAGGAAAATATTTTCATTTGCAAACTGTTTGCACACTAGTAGGATTTAGGATGCAGTAAGTAAAACATCCTGCTGGCCCAGGCCTTCCTCTTTCTCGATTGAGGGATTCTGCTCCAGCCACCAGAAGGGTGGATGGGCCATGTTTGGTTTTTAGGGGCCCAGCTCATGATTCCTGGATCTTGTGTCCATGTGTCCTGCCGCTGAGAGTCCAGCAACACAAACACATTACATTTCACTTGTTGGTGGAGGGAAGGAATGCCTTATGGGCAAAATAATAGTTGCTGGCCATAAACCTGTGAATAGGGTTAACATTGGAGCAATTGCAAAGCCAGCAATTTTGCCAACCTAAGATTAAAAGACTGATAATGGAGGTGATGTGGGGACATTTTTTCCTTCTCTGATAGCTGCAGAAGAGACATCTGCCTTGAGAAGGATGCTGCTGGAGACAGTGTGTGGGTGTAGGAGGATTCTGCAAAGATTCAAGGATTTGCTTTACTGTCCTCAGCATGGCCACATGACTCTCTTTTTACAGCATTTTCTAAGCCTTTGACACACTTTGTGAGACTTTCTTCCTTATCACTGCAGCCTGCAGATGTTGTGTCAGTAGCATCAGAAGATTGTTGTGGAGTGTAGAATGTGGAAATTGAGGAATGAGGAAGAGGAGAAGTGTAAACCTTTTGTTGCCCACTTGTCTCAAAAAATTTCTGTTCCCAACAACCTCTGTGTTGCAGAGACACATGTATCCTCTTGCATGCAGTGACCAAATGGCTGGTACGGTTACCACAGCTGATGTGCTGAAGGCAGAGGATGAGTATCATAGTGGTGCAGTTCTAAGAATAGTAGTGGCCTATATCTGAGGTAGTGATGCCAGAGGGATTAGGATGACTGCCCCCTTTAATCCTCTGCCCCTGCCATGAACAAAATCCTCCATCATGGTTGTTATGCCTTTCTCTCTCAACTCTTTCTTTCTCTCTAATCAGTGGCAGTTTCTGACTGCCTGCTACTCTATCATCCCCACCACTCCCTACCCACTTTGCAGTAGCTTCCAGCAGCTGGAACATTGTTGCCTCTTTTTGCTTTCTGAAGTCCCCTCCATCTATGGTCATGGCAAAATATTCCTCTTCCTCAAAACCTGAAAGGAGGAATGCTCCTGCAGCAAGTCAGTGTGTGTGTGTGGTGAAATAATTACATTCTAAATTGAGAAGCATAATCCTTCTTACATCTCCCAAAATGCACACTATCTCTAACCGATTCTGAATATTCTCCTGTTCAAGAATGTCTCCTTTTCCAATCCATACCGCTACGCAAACACTGCAAAGTGGGAAAACTCAAGAGAGCAAGATCACAGGTGATCAGGGTATAAGACAAAAGATACAAAGAAACATTTCCAGGGCAAGTGAACAAAGTGAAGAGCATTGTCAAGAGTATAGACAGGTTTTCTGTAAAAAGGACTTTGAACATCTGAGACCACTGAGAGGCAAGACTGCACATGTGAAAAAAGGTGTATACTAACAGATTGCCATGCAACTTGCATTATCATGTCAAACATACTTGAAACACTCAGCAACTTACACCATTGATGAAAACTGTTGAGCCATTTAATGATGTATTAAATAAACAGTGCATTGAGAAAAACAAAGCACAGTATAACATAGCAAGCAATTAAATTTTATTTGACTGAAGTCAGATCAGTACAAGATGGATTTTTTGGATTCTACACTTTATTCCTTTTCACAGTTTTATTGAATAAGCCATTAATGTGTTCCAAACCCTGGCATGGGATTTCTTATTAGTCATAATGCACTATATGCTTTCTATAATATTTATTGGGTCAATGGTAATTTTTTTATTCCTTGTTAGTTGTGCTGCAGTCATTTATCTTCACGTTTGTTTTATACATTAAAATCATTGCCTGTTAAGTAAATAGATTCCCATAATTACAAAATACCCTGTTCAACCCACTAAGTCTAGTAATTTTGTCATCGTGGTTAACCTATAAATTGTCCCATAATAAAAAACAAAAGAAAAGATATTAACACTGTTAACAATTCAATAAGAGGTAATAAATATGACTCAAATGGTAGAAAAGCACAAAACAATGTTCTGTATCAGCTTAGAAATTGAAATTGACAAAATAAATTCTTAACAACTTATAGAAGCAAATGAACAGAATATAACTTAGCCTGTCTCTTTCTCCCTTGCTCTCCAAAAAAATAAATACAAATTAAATTACTGTGACAGCATAGTATCTATTTACTGCTTTCATTTCATGCCTAATATTTCATATTTATGTGTGAGCGCACTCAGAAAACAATCAGAGCATGCGGAGGTGACAGCGGGAGTTTGGTGATGGCCACACTAAAGAAGGGATAACTTATTAGTTTATAAATTGCACTTAAATGAGTCTACCTGCCATACTGCAATGTCTTCCAAAAAATATTTCCTCTTTGTTTGAAATCCATATAATTCTCTTTGTTATGTCTCAATAGTTAGCTGTTCTCACTCAGCATTGCATAATAGCTTATAATATTTTATTGTAAAGCAGATTTCATTATGCTAATTTACCTTTTTATTTTATTACAAATGTCTAGTCTATCTCTGTCCCATTTATTTATTTTGTATAATGCAGTTTGTTTTCTTAAAGAAAAATTGAATACATAATATCTTAGATTTAAAATGAACAAAAATCAGTGTTAGAGGTTATTGTATAATGCTTGGAAACCAGAGTCAGAGAACTGGTGTGAGTTCTATCCCCACACCACCATAGAAGAAGCTACCTACCAATGATCTACAGTTGTGTCCAAAATTATTCAACCCCCACTGAAATTGAGTGTTTTGGCCAGTTTGACATTGCTTTTGATCATTCAGTCATCTTGCTTACATTTACATTAAAGAGGCACTTGTAGGTCAGACAAATATAACATAACAGTTATAATGAAATAACCACAAATGTCTTTTCTGTGCTCACAGCATTATCAGTTTTATTCAACCCCCAAGTGACATTCAATCTTAGTACTTAGTACAGCATCCTTTTACAGTTATAACAGCTTTTAAACGTGAAGCATAGCTTGACACAAGTGTCTTGCAGCGATCTACGGGTATCTTCGCCCATTCTTCATGGGCAAAGGCCTCCAGTTCAGTCACATTCTTAGGCTTGCGCACTGCAACTGCTTTCTTTAAGTCCCACCAGAGGTTCTCAATCGGATTTAAGTCTGGTGACTGCGATGGCCACTCCAAAATGTTCCAGCCTTTCCTCTGCAACCATGCTCTAGTGGACTTGGAGGTATGCTTGGGATCATTGTCCTGTTGAAAGGTCCAACGTCTCCCAAGCCTCAGGTGTGTGACGGACTGCATCACGTTTCCATCCAATATCTCCTGGTACTGAAGAGAATTCATGGTACCTTGCACACGCTGAAGCTTCCCTGTACCTGCAGAAGCAAAACAGCCCCAAAGCATGATTGACCCTCCACCATGCTTCACAGTAGGCAAGGTGTTCTTTTCATCATAGGCCTTGTTCTTCCTCCTCCAAACATAGCGTTGATCCATGGGCCCAAACAGTTCTAATTTTGTTTCATCAGTCCACAGAACACTATCCCACAACTTTTGTGGTTTGTCCACATGGCTTTTGGCATACTGCAGTCGACTCTTCTTATTCTTTGGAGACAGCAAGGGGGTACGCCTGGGAGTTCTGGCACGGAGGCCTTCATTACGCAGTGTGCGTCTTATTGTCTGGGCTGAAACTTCTGTACCCACATCTGACAAATCTTTTCTCAGTTCCTCAGCAGTCACACGGGGACTTCTCTCCACTCTACGCTTCAGGTAGCGCACAGCAGTCGAAGTCAGCATCTTCTTTCTGCCACGACCAGGTAGCGTTTCAACAGTGCCCTTTGCCTTGAATTTGCGAATGATGCTTCCTAAGGTGTCTCTTGGTATGTTTAACATCTTTGCAATCTTCTTATAGCCATTGCCCTTCCTGTGAAGAGAAATCACCTCTTCTCTTGTCTTCCTGGACCATTCTCTTGCCTTCACCATGTTTGTAACCACACCAGTAAATGTCTAGAAGGAGCTGAGTATCACAGTCATTTTAAAGCTGCCTAATTGGTGCTTATTATGCTTGATTGCTGCTCGGTGACATCCACAGGTGTTTTCAATACCTGATGGAAAGCACCTGTATGAACCTCTGTTCTTCAGAGTGGTAGTCTTTAAGGGGTTGAATAATTGTGGCAATGAAGAAACCACATAAGAACCATTTACTACTGTATTACATAAACAATTGATGTCATTTTAGTTGCATTTGGGTAGTTACAACGTCCTTGTAGGATTTGATTCTGAATACAATTCCAAATGTACACTATAGTCCCTAAACCCCTTTACAGCATTGGGGGTTGAATAATTTTGGACACAACTGTACATATTTGTACAGGATGATAAAACTGTAAAGTCCTTCCTTTTGCCATTTTCAGGGGGTCAGTGGTGCACAATCATGTAGGCTGACAACAAGCATAGCACTCATTAAGTCTTCAAATAAAATGTATCAACACTCAAGTGCAAAATACATAAAGCCCACCTGGATGTACTGGTGTCTTTATTCAACCTTACCAACTATGTAACTGCAGCCCAAACCTTTTTATTTCATTTTGGATAGAGCAGGAAAGGTTTAGAGTGTTTGTCAGGACAGAAAGAAAGGCAAGTATCTACAATGGGGACACTGGAAAAAACACTTTTTGTTTGTTTCAGTGACAAATACACTTTCATTTCTTGAAAGGGCATCACAGGGACAGGAAATGAGGGAAATTCTCCTCAATGGGTCGCCCATACTCAAAAGATAACATAAACATACTGTA
Source organism: Staurois parvus (assembly GCF_062004578.1). Lineage (NCBI taxonomy): Eukaryota > Metazoa > Chordata > Amphibia > Anura > Ranidae > Staurois > Staurois parvus. The sequence goes on from NW_028317971.1 coordinate 13,427,426, forward strand.
CAGTATGTTAACAATCTTGCTGAAAGTGACAGAGAAATAGAATGCAATAAATATTTATTAGACATAGGGAAACCATTGCTCCATGTAACTGTGTTTTATTAGCATTTGATTAGAGGTTCACATTAAAGAGATTATTATTATTATTATTATTATACAGTATTTATAAAGCGCCAATAGTTCGCTCAGCGCTGTACATTACAAAAGGGAGACAGAACATGTGACAGAAAAATACCAATACAATGCAAAACATGAGGGGATCAAGGGCCCTGCTCTTTCGAGCTTACAATCTAGGAGGGAGGGGGTGGTGGCACAGGAGGAGATAGCTGTGGGGGATGGAGTGGTAGGAAGAGTGGAGGAGGTCGGCAAGTTAGCAGGGGGTGGGGTAGGCTTCCCTGAAGAGATGGGTTTTCAGGGTGCGCCTAAAGGAGAGGAGAGTAGGTGATAATCTGATGGGTTGGGGCAGGGAGTTCCAGAGGATGGGTGACACCCTGGAGAAGTCCTGGAGGCGGGCATGGGAGGAGGAGACCAGGGAACTAGAGAGAAGGAGGTCTTGTGAGGAGCGGAGTGTGCGTGCTGGGCGGTACTTGGATATTAGGTCAGTGATGTAGTTCGGGGCAGTATGGTGGACAGCTTTGTACGTCAGCGTTAGGATTTTGAATTTGATCCGTTGCGCAATCGGAAGCCAGTGGAGGGATTGGCAGAGGGGGGTGGCGGAGACAGTGCGGTTGGAAAGGTGAATGAGTCTGGCAGCCGTGTTCAGGATGGACTGAAGAGGGGATAGCCAGCGGCGAGGCAGGCCAGTGAGGAGGGAGTTGCAGTAGTCGAGTCGTGATATGATGAGGGAGTGGATGAGCTGTTTAGTGGTTTCTGGGGTTAGGAACGTGCGGATTTTGGCGATGTTGCGGAGGTGGAGTCTGCACGAGTTTGTTAAAGATTGGACTTGGGGCTGGAAGGATAGGTTGGAGTCCAGAATGACACCCAGTACTCTGGCCTGCAGGGCGGGTTTGATGGTAGCATTGTTGGATGTGATGGAGAAATCAATGGGGGGTGGTGTCCGGGCTGGGGGGAAGACAAGAAACTCGGTTTTGGAGAGGTTCAATTTAAGGAAGTGGAGCGACATCCAGTCTGATATGTCGCTCAGTAGGTGTGTGATTCGGGCTGAGACCAAGGGGGTGAGGTGGGGGGTTGAGAGATAGATTTGTGTGTCGTCGGCATAGAGGTGGTAGTTGAAGCCGTGAGAGTGTATGAGTTGGCCAAGGGAGGAGGTATAGATGGAGAAGAGAAGGGGCCCGAGGACAGAGCCTTGAGGGACCCCAACAGAGAGGGGGAGTGAGGGGGAGGTGGTAGCATTATAGGTAACGCTGAAGGAGAGTTGTGACAGGTAGGATGAGAGCCAGGAGAGAGCAGAATCTCTGAGGCCGAGGGAGTGTAGTTTTTTGAGGAGAAGGGGGTGGTCGAGATAGATAGATAGATAGATAGATAGATAGATAGACTTTAAATTTGAAACAGGAGTGTGTAGACAGGGCTAGATTTTTGTATAGCCAACATAGATCTAGGGGTGTCAAAAAGCCAAATCCACATATCGTGTTGCTGACTGTCAAAGCACATTCCTGTGCATAAAAGACTGCTATAACTGCTCCAACTTGGGAGACTCTGAAAATTTTCGAGTTAGGACCAAAATACACAGAGTAGCCTTGTCATAGGCACTGTGGCTTACACATATATTTGCAAATGAGTGCAATACAAACCCTCTGCTTTTAGTGTGAATTGTTAGACAGGGTCAATGTGGTTGTTTTGTAGGATAGCAGGTAAATTTGCTGGGAAATCTTTTGTTTGTATGTGATGTGTGTTTCCCTTTCATGTGCACCTTACTGCAAAGTCTAGTTATAGGTTGGTGTGGTTACCATTTTTTTGTACAGTTAGTTGAATTTGGTGCCAGGACGCACTGGATGGCTTCAGCAGCCATTGTGCTCCTGCTGGGCATCACAAACTCCCTCCAGGCACACCTGCCCTTAATTTATCTACTGCTACAGTGAGGAACAGAAGTATTCGAACACCTTGCGATTTTGCAAGTTCTCCCACTTAGAATTCATGGAGGGGTCTGAAATTCACATTGTAGGTGCACTCCCACTCTGAGAGACAGAATTTAAAAAAAAATTCAGGAAATCACATTGTATGATTTTTAAAGAATTTATTTGTCTTGCACTGCTGAACATAAGTATTTGAACACCTAAGAAACAGCAAGAATTCTGGCTCTCAAAGACCTGTTACTGTGCCTTTAAAAAGTCCACCTCTACTCCACTCATTAATCTAACTTAGTAGCACCTGTCTGAGCTCTTTAAAGACACCTGTCCACCCCACAGTCAGTCAGGCGCCAACTACTACCATGGGCAAGACCAAAGAGCTGTCAAAAGACACCAGAGACAAAATTGTGGACCTCCACAAGGTGGGAAAGGGCTACGGGGCAATTGCCAAGCAGCTTGGTGAAAATAGATCAACTGTTGGAGCAATTGTTAGAAAATGGAAGAGGTTAAAGACGAATGTCATTCTCCCTCGGACTGGGGCTCCATGCAAGATCTCACCTCGTGGGGTATCACTGATGATAAGAAAGGTGAGGAATCAGCCCAGAACTACAAGGGAGGAGCTGGTCAATGACATGAAGAGAGCTGGGACCACAGTTTCAAAGGTCACTGTCGGTAGAACACTACGTCGTCATGGTTTCAAATCATGCATTGCACGGAAGGTTCCCCTGCTCAAGTCATCACATGTCCAGACTCGTCTGAAGTTTGCCAATGACCATCTGGATGATCCAGAGGAGGCATGGGAGAAAGTCATGTGGTCAGATGAGACCAAAGTAGAACTTTTTGGTCTAAACTTCACGCATCGTGTTTGGAGGAAAAAGAAGGATGAGTTGCATCCCAAGAACACCATCCCTACTGTGAAGCATGGGGGTGATAACCTCATGCTTTGGGAGTGCTTTTCTGCAAAGGGGACAGGACGACTGTACTGTATTAAGGAGAGGATGAATGGGCTATTTATTGTGAGATTTTGAGCAACAACCTCCTTCCCTCAGTCAGAGGATTGAAGATGGGTCGTGACTGGGTCTTCCCACATGACAACGACCCGAAGCAAACAGCCAGGATAACCAAGGAGTGGCTCCATAAGAAGCATATCAAGGTTCTGGAGTGGCTTAGCCAGTCTCCAGATCTAAATCCAATAGAACATCTTTGGAGGGAGCTGTAACTCTATGTTGCTCAGCGACAGCCCCGAAGCCTGACAGATCTAGAGGAGATCTGTGTGGAGGAGTGGGCCAAAATCCCAGTTGCAGTGTGTGCAAACCTGGTCAAGAACTGCAGGAAACGTTTGACCTCTGTAATTGCAAACAAAGGCTTCTGTACCAAATATTAACACTGATTTTCTCAGGTGTTCAAATACTTCTGTTCAGCAGTGCAAGACAAATAAATTCTTTAAAAATCATACAATGTGATTTCCTGAAATTTTTTTTTAATTCTGTCTCTCAGAGTGGGAATGCACCTACAATGTGAATTTCAGACCCCTCCATGATTTCTAAGTGGGAGAACTTGCAAAATCGCAGGGTGTTCAAATACTTCTGTTCCTCACTGTATATGATCTCCAACTTCAGAGACTCTGAAAACCATAGTTAGGACTGTAGTACACAGAGGAACCTTGATGTAAGAACTGAGACTTACGAATATAGTTTAAAATGTTTGCAAATAAAACACTCTGTTTTTAATGTGAATTGTTAGACGGGGTAAGTTTGGTTGTTTTGCAGGCTAACTGCTAAGTGTGCTGGGAAATCTTTTGTTTGTTTGTGATGTGTATTGCCCTTCCATGTGCACTTACTGGAAAAGCTAGTTATAGGTTGGGGTGGTTGTCACAGAACAGATTGCTGTCCCGAGCAATGTAGCTGGGCCATGTGTTGTATAATCACAATATGACCACTCTGGGTCTGTACACTTAGAACCAAACCATTAGTGGAGTGGAGCACCAGACCTATTATTCCCATCTTAAATGGTTAGACGTATACTGACACAAAGTGGCAAAATCCTCTCTTTCACTGTGTAGCACTAAAGATACCCAGTCAGCTGAGAGAAGAATGGATAGCACATGACAAGTGGCCAAGAGGGTCAATACTATTAATCTATTGTAGACTGAAGCCCTATGTGGAATGAACATTAGAAAAAATTGACTGCAAGTCACAGTATCTGTAATCATGTAGATGATTCAGTGTGTTTAGAATACTCTTCAGGTGCACGTGTTCTTTTATCTACTACACGGCAAATTTTGTAAAGGAATGTATTTGGTCTTGGATCTGACAACAACCAAAAGATTAATTAAAAATGGTTAGTATTTAAATGAGAACAGAGATTCTAGGTAAATGCTGAACAGGTTCCTTTTGGCAGGGAAAAGGGTGATTTCACAGATGACTTCTGAGGTCAGATTGCCACTGTGTAATCACAGTCAGCCTGTCTTTGCGGCAACTTTACTTCAATGAATCCTCTTGTGGCCCAGGGGAATCAGATGAATTCCTTTCAGGAATCAGAGGAGTATTCAACTAAATATAAGCAGTGGAAGAAGAGAATGGTAGGGTATAAATGTCAGCAGCTGGGAGACTGTAAATAGATATTACTCTGCTACACAAACATGCCCTTTTTATACCGTGACTCAATTCCTATTTGAATATGATGTGCTTGTTATAGCTTTCAGGGTGAAAAATATCTCCAGCATACTTGAAATTGAAATGAAAATTGAAATTGAGAACAAGAGAAAAGAGACAATGGAAAGGGAGAGGTGAAGGGAGGGAGGTGAGGGTACACAAGGATCACACGTATTACGAGCTCCCAAATGGATACTTCTGTATCTTGAGGAACATTCTATAGAGGTAAAGAACGTGTTTCAAGAGCTGTTTTGTACAGAAATGAACTAATGCACTATGAAGGAACATGGCCTTAACTCTTGATTTCTGAGAACTAACATTTCTCAGGGATCTGCATTTTAATATTCATTGTCGCTGAGCCTACAGTTCATGCTGACCTTTCAAATAAGTACTGTATGATGTTAACTAATCTTTATTCTTATAACCAAAAATGAGTGCAGCACTACCCTATTATAAATCAACAATTAATTCCAAACTAATACCAATATATAAATCAATATGCAAATAACCAAATCAAAATACAGTGTCACAGTAAAATACAATAGCATTAAAAATATAGTGCATCACATATCAGTGCATACAATAAATATGCAACACATATTTACATGTATACACAAATGTGAAAAAATCACACAAAACACTGTGATAAAATAACCAATACTAGTGAATAAGTCCTAATCCAATAATATGATCAGTGTATTTCTTCTTTAAATTTCAAATTCATAGGTGTTCACTCTTCACCCAGTGCAACTCTACTCTGCTCAGCTTTATACGTTTTCCTCTATATAATCATGAGGTCTATCTGGCATGAGTCCCCACATGGGAGTAAACCTCTTTACAGCAATCCAGCTCTAACAGTGCTTCTCACCAATCACCTCCGCATTATCAGACCCATATACAGTATAAGGGAAAAGGACTCGCATAGTGCTCACTGAATGGTTTTATTGTATAAAATAAAAGCTAAAAAACACTCACCAAGTTTCTGCAGAAATAAAGTATATACTGTAAGTAGGCTGCAAAAATAAAGTGCAGCAAAACCTCCTATATGATTACTATATATGTCCTACATCAAATAATGTGTGACCTTAAAAAAAAAAAATACATTTATTCACGATTCTGTGTATACTGTATCTTGTGCTCACTATATTGTCATTTGCCACTGATATATAGAAATAAACAATCTACCAACTTAAAGTGAAATAAAAAGCAATTTCATACAATTACACTAGCAATTACTAAATCATCCATGTGTATTAAGTGTGATCATCACTTAGTAAGCTGGTATAAATAGCAGAGGAACAGCATCGCGGCCATCTTACTTTGAAAAAGTCACAGTAAAGTGATGAAACTTGTTAGAAGCGTGGCCATAAGATCTCATCCAGAAGTGTGGTTTTGTACACATGTACCAATGTCTATGTATTCCTTAAGGAGGCAATACAGTTTTAAGGAGGCAATATATCTGAGTGCATTGGGATACAGTACACAGTTTTTATCTCTCCTTTAAATAAATTTGGGCATTTTAATTAATTTATTGTGCAATGGAAGCTATCTTTTCTCTTGAGCCAACCTTGCTGATGTAGAGAGGAACTGGTGTGTGGTGCAGTAGAAGATGGCGCTTTCAGACACAGAGGAGACTGTTCCACCTGGGATTACAGCTTAACACATACGTTCACCTTTGGAACATATTACATGTTCCACCCATTTTTAGGTACCGCTCCCCCCCCCCCCGACAGATAGTACAGGAAGAAGGTTCCCCATACTATCTGTCAGATTTGAAAACAGTGTGGCCATACGGAGCTCCGCCCACATGGCCGTGTCATTCATTCATGGACTGAACGAACTGCATGACCCGACAGCCATAGCAGCTTGCAGTTTTCAATGAACTACCACAGCGCTGTGGAGCTCCATGGTAGTTAATTGAAGCTTTCTGTCAAAACATCTGCTTGACCGTACATCCCGTATGGAAAGCAGATATTCTGACAGGTCTGCAGGAGACCTGCTTGTTCTTTGGACAAAAATATAAAATGCACATTTTAAAATGTTTCCCTTTGTATTCCGAACAATTCTTCTGGCAGTTATGGCTGCAATCTTTCTTGGTCTACCTGACTTTAGCTTGGTATCAAGAGATCCCCGAACTTTCCACTTCTTAATAGGTGATTTAACAGTACTGATTGGCATATTCAAGGCTTTGGACATCTTTTTATGTCCTTTTCCATCTTTATAAAGTTCCATTACCTTGTTACACAGGTCTTTTGACAGCTCTTTTCTGATCCCCATGGCTCAGTATCTAGCCTAGTCAGTGCTTCCACGTAAGAGCTAACAAACTCATTGACTATTTATACACTGACACTAATTGCAATGTAAAAAGCCACAGATGTGGGACATTAACCTCCAATTGGCATTTTAACCCGTGTGTGTCACCTTGTGTGTCTGTACCAAGGCCAAACATTCCAGGGTATGTAAACTTTTGATGATGACCATTTGGGTGATTTCTGTTATCATACGATTAAAAAATGAGCCAAACAGGGGGGCGCTCGTGAGCAGCAACCAAGATGGCTGCTATCTAACTTTGCTCCTCGGCCGCCAGACACATCGGCCGATTTCTGCTCCTCAGGGGGGGTCCCCCTGCTTCTTCTCTGGCCCCTTGTCACCCTGGTGCCCTGATGGGCAAAAAAACGCTGACCGCTCGTGCCTCCAGCTCCCGGCGGGCGGCGCCGGAGTTTGCGGCCTACCCGCCGGAGGTCGCGGCTGAAGCCGCGGCCTCGATTTTGGGCCGGCCGCCGACCACTTCCAGGACCCCAGCCGCGGATTCGCGGCTCCCGCCGGAGACCTTAAATGGAGCCCCAGCCGCAATTTTGGGTCCCATGCCATCACCATCTGCAGGTGGGTCGGACCATGGCAGTGTGGAGGACCCGTCCCAGCAGTCTCCCATGCCGTTAGAGCCATCCCAGCAGTCTCCCATGCCATCTCTGCGGGATGCTGAGCTCCTGCGCCGCTTCCAGTTTATGTTGCAATCAGAATTGTCCTCCGCTACCTCCAAGCTGGCCGACCGTCTCTCACGGGAAATTCGAGAGTTGGGCAGCCGGACGAACGACCTCGAAGATAAAATGGATGCTGCGGCTACGGTCCTTGAAAATCACGAGCAGGATTTATGCGACCTCAAGAAAGAATTGGCGGACGCGCTGCTAAGGCTTGAGGATTTTGAAAATCGTTCCCGCCGTGGCAATTTGCGGTTAAGGGGTATCCCGGAAACGGTTACGGATCTTACCTCCACTGCTACTGCTCTGTTCCAGGAACTGACGCCCGCCATTCCCATTGACCGGCTTGAATTTGATCGCATACATCGTGCATTGGGCCCCAGACGACCGGATGGGCCCCCGAGGGACATCATCATCAAGTGCACTTATTACCGCACTAAGGAAACTATCCTCTTGGCGGCCAGAAATAAACCTGATCTCAGCTTCCAGGGGCATCGCTATCAGCTCTTCGCGGACCTCTCCCAGACCACTCTTCAAAAGCGCCGCCAGTTCAAGCCCTTCACTTCGGTTCTGGTGAAACATAGTATTAAATACGCCTGGGGCTTTCCGTTCCGCCTCACCTTCACCTACCAGGGCCGCAGTCACTCTGTGGCTACATCAGAGGAGGCTCACTCTCTCCTGGAATCCTTACACCTTCTTTCGCCGGAGGCTGCGGATCGGAGCCCAGTTCATTCATCCGGATCCCCGGCGAGGCCGCTTCCTCCAAGCCGCATCTGGGAGCGGTCGTCCAATAGGAAGAGGGCCCTTTCTCAGACCCCTTCGCGATCAAGTCCTTCCTGCTCTTCCCCGGGCTGAAGATGCGTCCTGGATTTTCCATGTATCATCTCACCGATGAATTCTCTGACGGGACCGTGAGTTTGGACCTTGGGGCTCCCCCAGTTTGTTTGCATTCCGGGTTGGTTCTGCTCCTCGGGCTTCGGGGTGGGAGGTTGACCTGGTGGGCCTGGTTGGGTGGAAGGGGGTTGGCCCCTATGGTTCTCAGGGTTTCTATGGGGAGGTTATCGCGGAGGTCCCTGCTCCTGGGACTTTTAGTTCTATTAAGTTTTCTTACACTATATTATGTTCATTGCCTTTTTGCCCCCTGAGGGCTTCTGTTTGATGTTTCCATTTGCAGCCATGTGTCCGGTGGTAGAGTTACCCCTAACTGTATCCTTCATGTGTAGGATGCACGTCACCATTGGTGTGACACGATTGCACTGTTATGTATACTTTTTGTGTCTTTTTCCTTTTTTCTTTCTTTGTTCTTTTCTTTTTCTCTGTTTTTTTTCGTTTTTGTTTTCTGCAGGGTTCCGGGACGCCATGGTCCGATCGCCATTGGGAGTGGAGATTGCTGGCTGCTTTGGGCTTTTTTCTGCTGAGCGTGTTGCGTTGATACCGCCATGGCCTCGCCCCTTTTGAAAATACATTCACAAAATGTTCAAGGCTTTAATTCTCCTCAGAAACGGACTAAAGTTTTTCATCACCTCAAATCGCAACAAATTGATGTGGTATGTCTACAGGAGACCAGGTTTTCTCAGTCCTCCGCTCCGCGTTATCTTTCACCTCACTATCCCATCTTTTACACGGCCTCGGCTCCTGAGAAGCGTCGGGGTGTTCTGATAGCTTTTAAACGCAATCTCCCCTTTGTCTGTTCTAGGCATATAGCGGACCCCACGGGCAGGTATTTGCTTCTGCAGGGCACCCTCTGGGACCAGGAGGTTACCTTTGTCTCTTACTACGCGCCTAACCGTTTCCAGCATAAATTCTTTTCGCATCTTTGCACCATTGTTTCTCGACACTCTAAGGGTCTTCTTCTTGTTATGGGGGATTCGAATGTTACCTTGGATTCCACTTTGGATAGGCGCTACCCACGGGGAGTGACCCCCTCTCATGACTTGGTGCTGGAGGAACGTATGCGCTCTCTTTTGCGGACGGCGGGGCTAGCGGACGTCTGGAGGGAACTTCATCCAACTGAACGTGACTTTACGTTCTATTCCAATCCTCATGACAGTTTTTGTAGAATTGATCATATATTCATGCAGGTCCGGCAGCTCCCCTCGGTCCGGCGGATAACTATTCCCTCCTCACCCTGGTCAGACCATGATCCTTTGGTACTCCTCCTTGCCCTTTCTGGGTCAGAACGACGCCCTTTTCATTGGCGCATCAATGACTCTTTGCTGACCACTCAGGCTACCTGCCAACAAATAGAATTCTTTTTACGGACATACTTTGCGGAAAACTCGGGATCGGTTTCTTCAGCAGTGCCCCTATGGGAAGCGCATAAGGCCACGGTGCGGGGTCATGTTATACAGCTGGCTGCGGTCCGTAAGCGGGAGCGGGAACGCCGACTCCTGGAGCTTCATTCTCTCCTGGCCTCTGCGGATGCGCGTTGGAAGTCATCTCCATCCGTGGCCCATAAACGCGCTCGGGACGCTCTGGCGACAGAATTGGACCTCCTTGCCTCTTCGGAGGCGGAACGGGCCCTGCGTTGGACCAGACATAAATTCTATTCATGCGCTAATAAGCCCGGTCCCATGCTAGCCAGGAAACTCAATTCTGTGGGGAAACCCCATAAACCAATTCGACTTCGACTTTCCACAGGTGGCTGTACTTCTAATCCCCAGCAGATTGTTTCCCGATTCTCGGACTTCCTTTCGCGCCTCTATGCTGCCCCAGATCCCTTCCCTGTGGCCCAGGCAGAGGCATTCTTTCAAGACCTCCATCTTCCCGGATTAACCGAGGCAGCACAGGCGGCCCTCAACGCTGGTGTCACCGTACCGGAAGTGCTCCAAGCGATCAAATCTTTACGGTCCACCGCGGCCCCAGGTCCCGACGGCTTCTCCGGTCTCTATTATAAAAAATTCTCAGCCCTATTGGCGCCCTTTTTAGCGGCCTATTTCAATGAGTTACGACAGGGCTCCTTACCCTCTTTGGACGCACTTAGGGCACATATCTCTATGATTCCTAAGACGACTGACGATGTCCAGGAACCGCAAGCCTTCCGGCCCATTTCTCTTCTTAATGAAGATCTGAAGATATTGGGCAAGATCCTTAGTTTTCGCATCAATAAATATTTGTGTAGCCTGGTCCACAGGGACCAAGTAGGGTTCGTCCCTGGGAGGCAGGCGGGGGATAACGTCCGTAAGGTGGTCCATCTTATACATTTTCTGCAACAACGGAAAATCCCAGGATTCCTACTGTCCTTGGACATATATAAAGCTTTTGATTCTCTATCCTGGGAATATCTGCGGTTTGTGCTGTCTCGTTGGGGTTTCGGGGATTCTATTCTCTCTTGGATTCAGGCCTTGTATTCCTTTCCTTCGGCCTCCGTTAAATACGCTGGATATTTCTCGGATCCCTTTCCTGTTGGGCGAGGGACGAGGCAGGGTTGCCCGCTGTCCCCGGCGCTCTTTGTCCTGGCGCTTGAGCCACTGGCTTCAGCGCTCCGGACCGATTGCAATATATCGGGGGTTCCATACGCGGGACAGGAGTTTAAGCTGAGCCTCTTTGCGGACGATGCCCTCTTGACCCTTACTAATCCTCTGACGACGCTTCCTAACTTGCAACGGGTTCTTGAGCGCTTCTCCTTGATTTCGGGTCTACGTATCAACTTGGATAAAACCGTCGCTCTCAATATTACTCTGCCTTCAGATGTGGTTTCGCGCTTACAATCCCACTTCCCTTACCGGTGGGCTTCCTCTTCTCTTGAATACTTGGGCATTCGCTTGACCCCCACCTATGACTCCCTTTTTGCTGCAAATTATTATCCTTTGCTTAGCTCTTTATCTTCTCTTATGCATTCTTGGCAATTTCCGCACCTGTCTTGGATAGGACGGGTTCATTCAGTGAAAATGACCATCTTGCCGAAATTGTTATACTATTTTCGCACTCTCCCGGTGCGGGTTCCCCCTCATTTTCTTCGGTTGCTTCAGGCGAAGTTTATGCGTTTTATCTGGGCCAATAAACACCCCAGAGTCTCTAGAAATACGTTCTTTGCTCATAGACTCCAGGGTGGTCTTGGGGTACCCAATGTAACTAAGTATTATCAGGCGAGCCAGATTGCCCCGCTGGCTATGTTGCACGCTTCCTCCGATGTTCCTCTCTGGGTCCTGCTGGAACTACCTAATTGTGCCCCTATCACACTGTCGACACTCCTATGGCTTCCCCCTGCCCTGCGCCCTATGGCACTGAGTCCGATGTTGCTCCATGGCCTACAAGTCTGGGACTCGGTACGTTATTCCAGTGGCCTGATGTCACCCTTTTTGCCTTTGCTTCCAATCGTTAACAACCCTCTTTTCCCGCCGGGTCTAGATCACCCGAGGGCATTTTCTTGCATGGGTGGCTCATGGTTTCTCACAGGTGCAGCACTTTTTGACTTTTCGGTCCTTTCCCACCTGGAATGTCCTTCGAGAGTCTCGGGATGTTCCCCCAGCGGAATTTTTTCGGTACCTTCAATTGCGGCACTGGTTGCTTTCGCTGAGGGCCACTTCTGCTTTCCCATATCAGAAATCTGCCTTTGAACGGCTTTGCCAGCAGCGCCCGGGCGCCCCAGGCCTTATCTCCCTTCTTTACGCAGCTTTGAACAGACACTCGTCTCACACTTCTCTTTCATATGTTGTTCAGTGGGAACGCGACCTGGGAGTGACTGTGGATCCGGAGGACTGGAGTAAGGCCTGGTCCCTCATAGCTAAATGTTCATTTAATACGACCACGCTGGAAGCAGCCTACAAGGTATTGTTCCGTTGGTACTGGGTTCCAGCTCGTCTGGCCCAGGCTAACCCAGCCTGTAGTGATCGATGTTTTCGGGGCTGTGGCCATCGTGGCGATGTACTGCATATCTGGTGATCATGCCCCAGGTTGGTTCGTTTTTGGTCTCGTGTGTTTGGCCTCCTCTTCACTTTGTTCCATCTCTCCATACGCCGGGACGCTCGGTATGCTTTGCTTCATTGCCCCATACCGGGCCTCTTGGCTCGTCAGCAGCGGTTGGCTTCCTATTTGTTTTTATCGGCCACTAGGACAATTGCTCAGGCCTGGAGGAGTCCGTTTGTACTTTTCCAGGGGGTGCGTGATCGTATGACTACTATGATGCTCAACGAACAGATGTCGAGTATATGCAACGACTCTCAACATAAATTTTTGAAAATATGGGAACCGTGGTTGCAATACGCCTTTCCCACGCTCCCCCCGGCCAGTGTGGGGAGGTAATGGAGTTTGATATTGGCGCTTGTGGACCCCTGCTCTTTGGTGTTTTTTTGTTTTTTTTTTTCTCTTTCTCTCCTTTCTTCTCTGCTCTTCTTCTCTCCTTTTCTGTTTGTTTTGATGTGACAGTGGACAGCTGTCTTTAGTTGCGATAGTCAGAGTCTCACTGATATTATTGTAACCTATGTGCCATTGATAGCCCCTGCGTGGGCATACGTTTTGCTTTACTGGAATTAGAGTGTTGTCTACTCTATTTTGCCTTTTTTATCAGTGCAATTGATAGCCCCTGCGTGGGCGTGTTTTGTTGCCTCTGTTTTATACTGTTTAAAATTAATAAAAACCATTGAAATATAAAAAATGAGCCAAACAACTATTTGATAATAAATGTCTTCATATGATCATCATCCTTCAATAAAAGAGCATTTGTTGGCATGATCAGTCCTATGTTTAATATTAATGCCAAAATTTCACAATTTCTGCCAGTGTATGTAAACTTTTGAGCACAACTGTAGGTGGTGTAGAATGTGGAGGATTATGGAACAGTGGTGTTTTTTTCACATTTGGATACATTATCACGGCATAAAGCTAGTTTGTTCACAAACCTACACGTGGACAATTGGAGTGCTGGTCTATTATTTAATGAGATTTATTATATTTTAGTTATGGATTTATTGATTTATTCATCTTATTAATGTTGATGTATATATTCATGTGATCACACTTGGAACACGTGGACACTTTTGTAATTATGAGTGTAATTATATGAAATTATTTTTTATTTCACTTTATTTATGTTGGTAGATTGTTTATTTCTATATATCAGTGGCAAGAGACAACAGAGTGCACACAAGATATATACACAGACACATGGATAAATGTTTCTTTTTTTCAGATCACACATTATTTGATGTAGCACATATATAGTAATCATATAGGAGGTTGTGCTGCACTTTATTTGTACATTAGATCAATTGATGTGGGAACACATATCAGTGTCACAGCTGCAACAGAAAGAGGCATACATTTTCATTTTTAACACTTTGTACATCTGATGAGTGCGGAGGAGACACTCTTGTAATAGTAACATATAAGTACATGTTATCAGTCCAGTACAGACACATTACAAGACAATGCAGAAATGCCACTCACAGAACATGCTTTTCCAGCTTGCACAGCATGATGACGTCATCAAGGTTGGGGATCATTCCTTTATATTTATTGTCCAATATCAGGACTTCTTCAGATTGGATTGGAACTTATGCAGGCCATAGATGGGTCGAAAATCGGCCGATTTTTCGGCCGAAAATAAAATCGGACGATTTTCGGATCGTTAGTGGGCTAATTGTTTGGCCGTTTTTCGGTATTTTGGCAGATTTTTTTTATCTGTAAAGTTGGAAAAAAATCGGCCGATTTTGCCGATCGGCCGATTTTCGCGGCAATGATGGGCAAATCTTTTTACCGATAAAAAAAATCTGCGCATGAGCAGTGACCTGCAAGAGGAAGACAAAAAGAAGAAGAGGATGAAGAAGTAGAAGAGGAAGAGGAAGAAGAGGATGAAGAAGAAGAGGATGAAGAAGAGGATGAAGAAGAGGATGAAGAAGAGGAAGAAGAAGAAGAGGAAGAAGAAGAAGAGGAGGAAGAAGAAGAATAGGAAGAAGAAGAGGATGAAGAAGATTATGAAGAAGAGGAAGAAGAAGAGGAAGAGGATGAAAAAGAAGAAGAAGAAGCAGAAGAAGAGGAAGAAGAAGAAGAGGATGAAGAAGAGGAAGATGAAGAAGAGGAAGAAGAGGATGAAGAAGAGGAAGATGAAGAAGAGGAAGAAGAGGATGAAGAAGATGAAGAAGAGGATGAAGAAGAAGAAGAAGAGGATGAAGAAGAAGAAGAATTCCAGTCTGGCAAAAAGTGTCCCTGCAGAGAGCTCCGCTATTTCTTTGACAGTTCCTTGACATTTATAGTGGTTGCAACAATGTATCTATTTGTTTCCAAATAAAAACATCTGTATCCTAAATGGATACATTGTTGCAACCACTATAAATGTCAAGGAACTCTCAAAGAAATAGTGGAGCTCTCTGCAGGGACACGTTTTGCCGGCTGTAGAAAATCGGCCGATTTTTTTTACCATTGCTGGTAATGTCGGCCACTTGAACGATCGATTTTTCGGTTTTTTTAAAGAAAAATCGGCCAATTTTCGACCAATCTATGGCCTGCATTACTCACTATTATTGGTTATTTCATCACAGTGTTTTGTGAAATTTTTTCACATTTGTTTGTATATGAATATTTGTTGCACATTATTGTATGCTCTGATATGTGATGCACTATATATTCTTATGGGTATTGTAATATACTGTGACACTGTATTTTGATTTGGTTATTCACTTATTTATTTATGTATTGAAATTACGAGGGACATTAAAGTCAAACCAGGACTTTTAATGTTACAGTTATAACGCGTGGCAGTACTACATTCAGTAGTAAGTAGCAAGTGTGTCCTATTACTGATAGGTGGAGCACATGTCGTGGGTCAGTCCAGAGAACGTTAATCAAGATGGCAGACAACGGTGTTGGTGCACACATGGAACAGCGTGTAGTGATGAAGTTTCTTGTGAACGAAGGTAAAACCTGCAGATATCGACATAAGATATCATAAGCACAGTATGGTAATGAGATGCTCATCCGCAGTAAGACATCTAAATGGTGTAAACGTTTTAAAGATGGCCATACGTCTGTCAGTGACACTACCAGCCTTGGAGGTTCCCAGCCCACAGCAGTCATTCCTGTGGACATTCAGTGCATGGAACACCTGATCCTGGATAATCTGTGCATAACCTGTTGTTAAATTGCACAAGAGAGAATCTTTCTGTGGTCAGCATTTCAGCACTGATGATGATGTGAAGCAGGCTGTGCTGGGATACGTGTATAAGTGTAGCAGGGGAGTATGTTGAAAATAAAATGCAGTTTCCACTCCTTGAAATTTGTTCTGTTATTACATAAATTCAAAAGTCCTGGTTTGACTTGAATGCCCCTCATAGTTGGGAATAGATATATGATTTATCACAGGGTAGCGCTACACTAATTTTTGGTTATAGGTTTAAAGTAAAGGTGGAGTAGTGTCAGCAAGCTCCCATGGAAAAAAAACACTTTTTTGTTGATCATTAACTAATTTATATTGTCCCACAAGTTGTATGAGCATAGAAAGTGTAAGTCTGCACAATGCTTAGACATCGTTCACATACGTATTTATAATTTCACGCACAGTCCTTCTGCACAGTGTAATGATGTCGCAAGCCACACCCACGGACATCTTGCATCCTAACCAGACTTTCTCAAAGGCTGCCTTGGAGAACATCTCAGGATGAAACGCTTCAGGTGGGCATGACTTGTGATGTCAGCTCCCTAGGCGGAAGTACCATGGAACATACTGAGATCGCAATCTCTGCGCACTATATACTATATTTCGTTATATTTCTCCATGAGTCACAATGTATCCATAATGGTAAAGAGATGTTGATGTGGCTGGTGTGGAGGAGACCCTTGGAAGTTTGGATCTCATGCTTTTTTGACCTATTAACATCTGATGTCTATCTGAATAGGTGAGGGTATACCTGATGGACACTGTGGTTTTGGTATATGGCACACTGGGATCTATTACACTGAATAAGGTTCTGTGAAACATGCACAATTGATTTAGACTTTAAAGTTTTTTGGGGACACTTATACATGGACTTGTTCTGCACAGATTATATGTATCATTTCAGTATCCCCACTGGATATATTTTGAAATATGGGATGATATTTACATTCTTGTTTGATAGTATTTACTTAAGGTGTTTTTAAGATTACTTGCTTGTTTAGTTTACAGTTGTAAGTAATTATTGGTTTGCGTAAACTCAAAAGGAGATATTGGGTCACATGTTCCATGAAAGAGCATTGCACCTCAATTTTATTTGTATACTTTTGGTTTGATGTTGGTGATTCAGCAAGGGTGTTAGCTACTCTTTATTTATAAATTATAATTTAAAATGTTACATTTTAAATTCACTATAGCAGTGCAGGGATATTTTTCAATTTTTATAGATCCCTCACAGTTAATGCCTTTTTTATGTATCGCCTTTCTCTTTGGAATGGAAGTTTTCACAAACAGGACCCTCTGAATTCTCATGTATTGAATTGTATTGTAACTGCACCATGTCCCTTAATTTTATAAAATGTTTGCACAAACTGTTGGAGCTGTATATAAATATAAAACCATAATTTACATTACTACAAATGTAAAATATGTATTTACACTGATCACCAGTGTAATGGAGGCATTTACACTGATCCCCAGTAAAACAGGAATATCCACAGTTCCCAATACAAGTGTTATCAGTGTGTGTCAGACTGTCACAGAAGGGACTCTGGTGCCACTGGATCAGTACACATGCAGTAGTGCACGGTGTCACTGGAGCAGGGTACAGGCTGGGGTACACAAGATCACACTGGAGCACTGTATAAATTGGAGTGCAGGGGATCACATGAAAACACCAGAAGCAGATTTGTGTGCATGGAATCACATTGGGTCACTTTAAACAGTTTGCGGGCTGAAGCGCACAGGAGTCACAGGTGCATGGGGTACAGACTGGAAAAGACTAGAAGACACTGGAACACAGGAACACAGGAGGTATCCTAGAAAGAGGCTGGAGTGCACAGGGGACACATAAAAGAAGGATACCTGGAGGGCACTAGGGTCTCAGGAGCACTAGAGCTACAAGCAATTGCTGGGGATCACACAGGAGACTGTTAGAGGCACTGGTGTACAGTATCTGTCTGCCAGCATGTGAATGTGTTGCTCAAACATCAAGAAACCTGTATTAACCCTTTAAGACAGCACTTCCTATGTGGTTGGCTGTGCCGCTGGCAGAAGCAGGAGGCCAGCAACTCCACACAGAGAGCCAATGAGTGTGACAACCTCTATGACATAGGTGATCTATGTAAATTCTCCTCATACATTTGTGCTCAGTATAAATCCCCACATTACATTTGTGGCCAGTGCAAATGCTCTATAACACTGGTAGTCAGTGGAATCCAATGATACATTGATGTCAGTTTAAATTATACACTGATCAGAATAAATCCCAATATTATAGTGGTGGAAAATTCCCCTTTTATTTTTATTCCTCACAACATTAGTGGCTGGTGTAGATGCTTTTACTACCTTGGTGTTTAGGGTCAGAAGGGTCCTGTTATATTGGTGCACGATGAAATGCCCCCGATCACTGATATTCAGTGGGGCGTCTTTGGATAAAGGGTCCCTATTCACTAGTCTTAGTGGTACAATTGCCTCTATTTACTGGTACCAGTTGTTAAAGGGCCCCCATTCATTATTTGTCTGTGGTTACTTTTTGTAAAACAATAGCTCCTGTGGACATGCTGATTCCTGCACCCTCTGCTGTACCAGAACTAAAAAAGATCATCAGGAGCTGCCATGGAATTGGAACCTGGCCAGGGTACTTAAATTTTTCGGCAAATACCCTGGTCATCATCTGGCCATTGAGAGTTTGTGACCCACTACAGGGAGGGGTATCCCTTACTTGTAATGAGACCTAGGACCTCATAGGCACCTGAGCACCTGCAGGCTGCACAGTTGATAGGTCTACCAATGCATGAACATAAGAGTACAGGGATTCATGGAAACACAATCCTGACCATTGTTGTGGGAAGCTGTCTGTGGAGGGATGCAGAGTGCTTCATAGTCAAAGTCAGCTCTGCTGATGTTACAAGTTTATATTAATGGAACAGGAAGCAATAAAAAACAGAAAGGAAGAAGCTAGAGAAAAATGACAACCAGGAAGGTTCTCTAACCTTTAACCCATTACCCTTACCACATCTGGTTGGCCTTATCTACATGTACTTACCGGCATAAGATTGCCACCCAATCTTGCTATTTATGACTGTTATCTAATGTATGTGGCTACCTTTTATATCATGTGACCAGGGGTTATAAAACAACCATGCCATAAAAGGGCATAGGCAAATTAGGGCAGTATGAGCGTCACTTGTAGGTATTTATTATACCCTTTGAATATGCACTAACATTTTTCAGCTATTTCCAAAGTGTGTTGTATCATCAGTACTTTGAGGGAGTTGCACGAAAAAACCCAGTTAACTAAAACCCACATGACATCTCACCTTTCGGTATTCAATAAGGTACCTGAAAGACTTTAAATCCAGTCTGAAAAAAGGTTCTGTGGTTTAATGAGACAATAATTGAGGTTTTTGGCCATCAAATCAAACACTGCACATAATAATAAACATATACATGCAAGAGATGATGATAAAAGCATCTTGCTGTGGGGATTTTCCTCTTTAGCAGGCCTTGGAAAGTTTTTGTGGGTAGAGGGTAAAAAGAATACATCAAAATACAGGGAAATCAAATGCAGTCTGAAAAAAAAACTGCATTTATGGTCTGTAGAAGAAAGAGTGTCCTAGCATTGGTGATCTGTGGGAGGATGTATTCTCCAACATGGATGGTTAGTGGGAGCATTAGTGATCAGTGGAAGGAAGCGAGCCACAGTATTGGCAGTCAGTAGGTGGAAGAATGCCCCAAATATTGATAATCAGTGAAAGGAAGAGTGGCCTACCATTGATAGTCAGCTGCATAAAGAACGTCCCAGTATTATTGGGATGGCATTGTGTTTTATTTTCCCTTAGTTACCACCATGCTAAAGGATATAGTGAATCATGGTGTGTCTAATATATGGCATTTTGGCCACATTACCACAAATGATTGCTTTATTTGACAGGAGCTCTTACATCACTACCTACAGAAGAACACCTTGATATTGGTAGTCAATGAATGTATGAATGTCCCTTCATTGGTTACTTGCCTGAGGAGATGCTCCATTAACAGCGTGCAGGAGCGGTTGGAAGATCAATCCACCCAGAACAGCCTGCACATTGGCAGTTTGGTCTGGATGTACTGATTTTGCATGAGTGGACTCCAACATGGTTTGTGCCTACTGGGGGATCCTCTGGTTCTTCAGCAGGCTAATCCTGCCCACAGGGTTCTTGCGATGAGTAAATTGAATTGTTTTGGTTGTTTGCAGGCTTTAATATAACAGTGTAGAGCTTGCCAAGTAACACATCTAGGTGAGGATGTTTAATTGTGAAAATGTATAAGTTGTATTGAAAAGGTTTATACATAATTATTAGATACAAACAATAGTTCAAATCAAATTGAATTTAAAAAAAAGAGATCTACATTTGGTGACACTTGGCAAACAATGGCTTCTAAAAAGCTGAAAAACACTTGAAGTATTTAAGACAATGTAATGCCCTGACTGTGAATGCAGACAGCATTATGTAAATTGGTGAAAAAGGAAATTAATAATTTAGTACATATTGAAAAGGGCACTGAGCCTTATTTGAATTTACAGTAAAGAAGAGGAAAAAAAAACTTTTTAAAATCATTTCTTCTAGTGACTTCAAATAATAGCCCGGCATATTCCATGCAGTGTTTCCACAAAATATTATCTTATTATCTACATCTAGGCAGCTATAATAAAATCTCAATAGTTAACATGAAGAGTGTAATCAACTGTATCAACAAATCAATAAACAGCACAATGCTGAAAATTCCTGAGCTAGCCTTTAAATGGGTAGCAAATAAAATAAAAGCAGAAGAAACCATTGCAACTTCTGTAGTCTGTACAATAATGTCTGTTCAGTTTTATAATAATGAAACTTAACTGCATGTCTAGGAACAATAAAATGCTTTTCTCCATACTAAAGTCTGTTCAGGTAGCAAGTATTGATATTTTAATAAAGTGATGCTATATCCACAGTTATCTACAAAAGCCCATTTTCAAAAAGCTTAATAGTAAGCAATTTGTTGAAACAGTATGATGGCATCTTTAAATATGTAGGTAGTGATGTAATAGCTCCTGCCAAAATAAAGCAATAATTTGTGTAATATGACAAACCAGTGTCATAAATTAGACACATCATGATTCACTATATCCTTTAGCATGGTGTTGACTGAGAGAGAATAAAACACAATGCCTGACAAATGTGAAAATTAGGTTAAGGAAAAAAATGCATTGGTACAATTTCTAGCTAAGGGATAACATACTGATATAATGTTATGTAATCTTCTGTTTAGGGGCTACTGTTTAAACAAGCTGGGCATTTATAAAACAGCATCTAATCAAGCTGTAGTTTCTTATTATTTAATAATAATTCTAGATGCATGTACTGTATGTATTAATATCAGAATGTAACAAGGTGTTAGGTCCTCTTAAGGCAAGGTTCCACCATTTGGGTAACTGTGCAATGGTCCTGTAACCTACTATCCCCTATGACAGGTTATATATAGACATCCAAAAAGAAGATCTTCCCCTGCGCTCAAGAGTGGTAAGATGATAGGGGAACTTCAGGTCCTTGTGCATCCAATGCCAGCACAGGCCTTGCTGCCCTTTGAGGATTGGAGGAAACCATAATGACGTACTGCAAAACAAGGGAAGAAAGGGCCTATTGCATTACCTGAGAAGTCATTTTATTAAATCCAAAAGAGATATGTACTGACACACAACTGTGGCACCCAAGGCATATCAATATCCAAAGAGACCAAGCCATCAGATCAGCTCCCAAACACGAGAAGACCCTCAAATGGCTGATGCGTTTCGAGGGACGATCCCCTCATCCACAGAGCCAAGAAACGTGGGAGCTTGCTAGCTGGAACGCATATTGCAGTGAGTGCCGATAGATATTTTCTGGTAAAATAGGCTGGGAATCATACTGCACTATGGACTATAATTACCCCTTTGGAGGAAATGCCCTTTGGGATTGGGAGAGGCAGACTTAAAAAAGCATTCCAAATATGGGCATTTAATAGGAATTGTTTGAGTGCCAGGGTGTTTGAAAGAAGTAATCTTTGCCACTTACTGATTGCTTCTCCATCTTCCACTCAAATGCCTATTTTTTCTTTCCTCATGAGTAAAGTTTAAAGTTTGCACTGCTGATTTGGTCTGCCCAAGGGGGCAGATTATTTCCAGCTGCTGAGAATAATCATTTAAAAGGTAAGAAATATTCAAAACTAAAACAAATAGGTAAGCTGTATGAATGGGAACACATAACAAACATATAGCAGAGTTTTCTCATATTTCACTGCAAAAGTGGAAATAGACTTTAAGTTATTTAGCCAAACCTAACTGGACATTCTTTTGCTGTGTTTGCTAGGAAGATAAGGAGAAATGCTTAGCACCTGACTGCGCTCTATTAGTGCAGCAGGGGTGGCATGCCAAGTGCCCGTTCTGTCCTAGGAAAAGCATAGCAAGTAATGAAGTCTAGATTCATGGGCTCTACTTGTGTTATTTTGGCCAAAGTGTTCACTGAAGCCAGCCTATAGACTTTGGAGGCTTGCCATGGGGAAAGGAGTGACCATACCTTTGTTAAAGTATGTTACCATGTCCTATGGCTCCAATGACCAAAAGCTACTAATCAGGCTTTTGCCAGGCTTTTTCAAATCTTGCAGGCCATGCACCCACACGGATGTCACATTGGGGGCAGCAACTATGTCCTTGCAGATTCTGCATTCCAACTGACATCCCTTTTTGGGGAGTTTACTGTATTTTCTATTTTAACATGTGTGCAAAACATTTACAAATTTCACTGTAGTCAAGTGCTTAATTAGCCAGCTAAAACAACTCAGTTCTCTCACATATTCAGCAAACTACCTGAATCTTGGCCGTACACACTTCCCATATTGGACACAATCAGAGGTTTTTATTGGCCTGCTGTAATGCAGAGCTACATTAACCCTTTCGCTGCCACATACATAATACCTACATTGGAACAGAACTGCTTCTAGCTGGCCAGGTTAGTATGCCTTACTTCAGCTGCATTCTCCACTCTGCTATAAGCTCATGGTTGCTTCAATGACCTTGAACTTACAGTAGAATGGTCTCCTTGACTGTGCTAATTAAATGAAAAGCTATAACAAGCCACTGATTAAAGCAATTCATTTAAAATGTGACTCTATCTTCATCACTGATATGACCAAGACACACTATTCTGCAGACAGAGATCCTCCCCACTGGGCTCTGACAAAAAACATAACTCTAAGTCTCCTGCAGAAGTCAATCCCCCTGCTGTGCACCCTTATCACCCCGCTGATCTTCCCCCACCTGGAGCAGAGTAGATTGCAAGCTGTGCATGGGAGAAGCTGCTGGCACCCAGTGGGGACGATCCAGTGACTGGCAGGTGCTGGCAAACAGCAGCATTCTGTGTCTGCTGTACAGCCTACTGTTTCTGCTGAGCCCTACAATCCCATCAATGCTCTCTACCCCACCTGGATCAGCAGAGACAGCAGGCAGCACAGAGGAGCAGGTGCCCAGCAGGGAGGAATGGAACATTCAGCAAGGCCGAGCAAAGTATCAGTAAATATGTTTGATGTATTTACAGATTTTTTGGCCTGTTCTGAATAAACACTGGGATGATCAGTGTTGATCACCTAATCTTCATTCAAAAATGCTGAGGTAGTAAACATGAATGGCCATTAACGGCTTGACGCTGCCCTCTAGCAGAAATACTGCTGCAGGGTGGCATGCTTGCACAAAATCACGTGTATATATACATGATTTCGCATTTCCGAGTAGGGTAATTACTCGCCGGTGCCCGGTGATTGCCGAATATCTCTGACGGGGGGAGGACTGTTTGTTAAAAAATAGTTCTCTCTCTTGTCAGCTCCTGCACATAGCACAGTCATGCAAAGCAGTGTGCTTACAGTGAAGCACAAACACAGCCCAGTATGTAAAACACAACACAGCACACAGTTAACCCTTTGAGCACCCTACATGTTAACCCCTTCCTGCCCAGTGCCTTTAGTACAGTGTCAGTGCTTTTTATTAGCACTGATCACTGGGGATGTCAGTGACAGTTAGTCAGATTTTACCCCACCCCCCCCCCCCCAGAATGCCTGCCTCAGTCCCGCTATAAGTAGTTGATCACCACCATTACTAGTATAAAAATAGATAAAATTTCTAGTATATATACCGCCATTTGTAGATGCTGTGCCTTTTACATAAACCAATTAATTTACATGTATTGGGATTTTTTTTCAGCAAAGACATGGAGCAGAATACATTTTGGCCTAAATTTATGGCACAATTTGATTTTTTTTTTTTTTTACTGGAGATGTTTAATAGCAAAAAGTAAAAAATATAGGTTTTTTTCACAAAATTGTTGGTCTGTTTTTTGTTTATAGCTCAAAAAATAAAAAATACAGAGGCAATCAAATACCACCAAAAGAAATCTACATTTGTGATAAAAAAAAGGACATACATTTCATGTGGGTGCAGTGTTGCATGACTGCACAATTGTCAGTTAAAGTAATGCAGCACAGTATCACAAAAAATGCCCAGGTCAGGAAGGGAGGTAAATGCTCTGGAGGGCAAGTGGTTAATGTTTACCATCTCTGTATTTGTGACAGTACACAGCACTTCCTGTTTAGTGTGTGAGTGCAGCTCTGGCAAAGGAGACGTAGATTGAGGACTCTGCGTCCTCAGATTGCTTTCTCTGTTTTAAAAGTTAATATCAAGGGGTCTGTTCAGACCCCTTGATATTTCAATAAAACCCCCAGTAGTAAAACAATTAATACAATAATCAATAAAGAACATTTTAAAATAATTTAAATAAAGAAAAAGAATTCCCTATTCTGTACAATGTGGGAATGTAGGCAACATTGCACACCCTGCTACAGCACACAAAAACATGTGCTTTTTCTGTAGGTCTACTATGGTGCCATTCATTTTTAAAGGCACCCCAATGCACCTTGCTAATACACTTGCCTTGCAGTGCACAATGATACATGGCAACTTATAACCATGAGCTGGGGTGCACACATTTCAAAAACAAAAGGTACATGCTTCTTTTTGGTGTGATTTACAGTGGAGATAACATAATTGAAAATCTATGGATAGACCTTAAAAGAGCAGTGCGTGACAGACAGCCCAGAAATCTCAAAGAACTGGAAGACTTTTGTAAGGAAGAATGGGCAAAGATACCTCAAACAAGAATTGAAAGACTCTTGGCTGGCTACAAAAAGCATTTACAAGCTGTGATATTTGCCAAAGGGGGCAGTACACGATATTAACTGTGCAGGGTGCCCAAACTTTTGCAGACGCCATTTTTTTGTTTTCTGTTATTTTGAAAGTGTAAATGATGGAAATAAAATCTAACTTTTGTTGACATATTATAAGAATGTCTAATCTGTAATTTGATGTCTTTTGGAGATTTTTCCATCTTTCCTTGGTTTCTTTATGTACATTAATACAAATTTTTAGCTGGGGTGCCCAAACTTTCGATCCCCACTGTATGTGATTAATTGGCTGCTCTAACCCAATGCACATTAATGTATGTAAAAAACGTGTTTTCATTGTCACAGCTCATAGATTTGAACCCTTACCCGCACGGGCCAACATTTCTGCAAGAAGTTCAAAATTCTAGGAGGTAAAGGTGGGTTTTCCAATCATGTGACCACTGTGTCACATGTGTGTCACAGTGTGGGTCACATCACTGTTTCACAGGGCATTCCTGACTGTACACAATGATGGGGAGCAGTCTGTGACAACCATCAAAGACCACTGATCGCTCACTTCTCGGTTTTTAGTGAGCAGAGAGCCAGTGTCTGATATTTGCTAATTGTTAACTAAATACAGTTTAGTAGAAATTGTCATTTTGTGTTTTTTTGCTTTAGTAGTGATTTTTTCCAAAATATCACTTGAATAATTATTTGTGCAACTATGACTGGACCTACAAAATTGGTAGCATCATTTTTTATTCTACTGGACCTGTGCTTTCAGAAAATGTATGCTTTGGGGTATAACATTCTCTGTGTTCATCAACAATTTGATGATTTTCTACAACTACCAGGCATCAAACACAATGCAATTCCACCCAACAGTGGACCCTACATAACCTTGGAGTGCCTCAAAATAAACTTATACAAGGAGAAACACAGGAGCTTCCATTGCTGTCCTCCTTTATAAAATGCTTGTTGCCTGCCAGTCTAAAGTTTAAGTGCTTTCTGAGTCAGTGACCTGGAACAAGCTTAGAGCAAACAAAGTCACAGTGAAGTTAGAACGCCCCAGCGAGTGACTCAGAAAAGTACTGAAACCAAAGGCATGACATCCATGAAACCAGAATTTTCAGAAGGGCCCAGGCAATGAAAGCCCTTGTTTTTCCCTCACAACAGGTTTTGTTTATTTAGAAATGTGTTCTCAGCTGTGAATACGTAATCTGTAACCTTTAGTGGAAGCACAACTGAATTTCACACTCAGTTACAGCACAAAACTGGATATATCTTTTTATTGGTGATTTTATCCTGGATATGGTTCTCCGCTAAGGTTCACTGAACATATAAATACATTTATACGGAACTCTGAGATAAAGATTCTTTGTTTAATACAGTATATGAATTCACACTGTAATTGCCAGGAACGGAAATACAAACCCAACTCACAATTATTTTAAACACTCTTTTAATTGATGGCTCATACATACATTCTTTTGGAAAATTTACCAAATTGGCCTGGCCATCTTTTTTGACAGTAGTCTGTCTGCATACTCAGTAATAAGTCATTCACTGTATAAAAACAGTATTATAAAGTTGAAGACAAAGCCACAAAACAGCCTTAATTGGAAAAGAGCAGAGTGGCCTACAAGATCATTGGTCCCTTATCAACCCAACACTGTGCAAGGTTCTGTGAATGGCTCAAGAGAGAGGAAGGGGAAATTGAATGATGCTATCCTTTACTGCGCACAAGCCAGGAACTGTCAGTCTGAGATGAGGAAACTCACGGCTCACAGTCAGTTTCTGGCATAATAAAAATACATTTTTTAGCATCCCCAGCTACCTACTGGACATGTTTCCCAAAGCATTGCATACAACTTTGCCTGGACACCCATAATTAAAAAGTATTTTTTTGCAGAGTTCCACTATTTCACATGAGTTGGGTCATTTTTAAAGGGAGACTATGATAGTTGTGGGACAACTTATACAGTTGCAAGAAAAAGTATGTGAACCCCTTGGGATTACGTGGAGTTTTGCATGAATTGGGCATAAAATGTGTTCTGAACGTCATCTAAGTCACAACAATAGAAGAACACAGTCTGCTGAGCATAATACCACACAAACATTAGATGTTGCCATGGTTTAATTGCACATAACATGTAAACATTCACAGTGCAGGGAGGAAAAAGTATGTGAGGCCCTAGCTTAATGACTTCTCCCAGAGCTAATTGGAGCCAGGAGTGAGCCAACCTTGACTCCAATCAGTGTGATGATATTGGATGTGTTGCTGACAGCTGTCCTGCCCTTAAAAACACACACACCTGTTTTGGGTTTACTGGTTTCAAGAAGCACTGTCTGATGTGAACCATGCCTCGCAGAAAAGAGCTCTCAGAAGACCTACGATCAAGAATTGTTGACTTGCATGAAGCTGGAAAGGGTTACAAAAGAATCTCCAAAAGCCCTGATGTTCATGTGTCCACGGTAAGACAGACTGTCTACAAATGGAGAAAGTTTAGCACTGTTGCTACTCTCCCTAGGCGTGGTCGTCCTGTAAAAATGACTGCAAGAGCACAGCGCAGAATGCTGCATGAGGTAAAGAAGAATCCCAGAGTGTCAGCTAAAGACCTACAGAATCTCTGGCAAATGCTAACATTTTTGTTGACACATCTACAATAAGGAAAACATTAAACAAGAATGGAGTACATGGGAGGACACCACGGAGGAAGCCATTGCTGTCCAAAAAGAATATTGCAGCACGTTTGAAGTTTGCAAAAGAGCACCTGGATGTTCCACAGCACTACTGGCAAAATATACTGTGGACAGATGAAACCAAGATTGAGTTGTTTGGGAAGAACACACAACACTATGTGTGGAGAAAAAAAGGCACAGCACACCAACATCAAAACCTCATCCCCACTGTAAAACATGGCGGAGGGAGCATCATGGTTTGGGGCTGCTTTGCTGCCTCAGGGCCTGGAGGGATTGTTGTCATTGATGGGAAAATACCAAATTAAAAAAGAAAAAAGCGCCACTTACAAAAGACACCAAAGTGTCAGCAGCATATCCCAACCAAAATAAATTTTGGCAACAACAATCCAAATTAAAAGGTATGCACTAATAACAAACTTATACAAAAGTGTATGTCATCATCCAAAAAAACATTAGTGTTTTAAATAAATTATAGTATATACCACCCTACCGCCCCTTGATGACGTCGGTGTGACGAAACCGGTTGGGCGTAGCCTATTTGATGTGGATGTTAGAGAGCCTTGCTGGTCTGTGCTGTATGGGAGAGATCTGCGGTGAGCGTTAACTGTATCTCAACCCTTTTTTGCGATTGAAGCTGGTGTCTGTTGGACACCTTGTTTGTGAGTTTCCTTATACCTTTTTTATTAAAGAGATAAATGAAAAAAACGTATTGCACCATTATGTTCTCTTTTTTGTCCCTGAGTGTACTGCATGCTCTCATGGAGGTATGAGAAAGAGTGGAGAAGTTCATCATAAGAGCTTGGGCTGCAAAGTTGTTTGGCTGTGATTATTATCTGGAAGTATCTGAAACATCACCATATCTATTTGGACATCGGGTTCATTGCTCCCAGAGCACAAGCGCTGTTGCTGGTTTATAATCTGACCAGCCATTAGCTCTGGTGAGTTTATTTAATCTCCTTTGGTGGTGGATTTCTCACAATTGGTTCAAGTCACTGAAGATATATATTTTTTTTGGACACTAATTTATGTTTGGACACTATAATTTATTTAAAACACTAATGTTTTTTTGGATGATGACATACACTTTTGTATAAGTTTGTTATTAGCGCATACCTTTTAATTTGGAGTGATGGGAAAATGTATTCCAGAGTTTATCAAGACATTTTGCAGGAAAACGTACGACCATCTGTCCGCCAACTGAAGCTCCGCAGCGGATGGGTGATGCAACAGGACAATGATCCAAAGCATACAAGTAATTCAACAAAACAATGGCTGCAACAGCACAGAATACACCTTCTGGAGTGGCCCAGTCAGAGTCCTGACCTCAACCCGATTGAAATGCTGTGGCATGACCTTAAGAGAGCGATTCACACCAGACATCCCAAGAATATTGCTACACTGAAACAGTTTTGTGAAGAGGAGTGGTCCAAAATTACTCCAGATCGTTGTGCAGGTCTGATCTGCAACTACAGGAAACGTTTGAGTGAGGTTATTGCTGCCAAAGGAGGGTCAACCAGTTATTAAGTCCAAAGGTTCACATACTTTTTCCTCCCTGCACTGTGAATGTTTACATGTTATGTGCAATTAAACCATGGCAACATCTAATGTTTGTGTAGTATTATGTTCAGCAGACTGTGTTCTTCTATTGTTGTGACTTAGATGACGTTCAGAGCACATTTTATGCCCAATTCATGCAAAACTCCACGTAATCCCAAGGGGTTCACATACTTTTTCTTGCAACTGTATGGGTTTTTTTAATGTTGTTGCATTCATAAATTGATCAGCGGACCTGCAGAGGAACTAGTGTCTCAGTTTCCACATCAGACTCTGTCCACTGAAGCATCACTGGCTGCTGGGAGGCTGTAAGCCATGAAGCCAACAGTGTGATTAACAAGCAATGATGGGGGGTAGTAGGAGAAAATATGCTGATCTACTACACTGTGTACAGGGACAGCCACTCTGCCTGTCTCTGTACACCAACTTAGAATAGGTCTTAATTATCTCCAGTTTCATTATTTACGAACTGGAGGTAATTACTTTGAATCTGCTGCATTAATAGCACCACTTTGTAAAAGTGACACTGTTAAGAACTACCTAATCAGCAACATTATTATTATTATTATTATTATTATAATACAGGATTTATATAGCGCCAACAGTTTGCTCAGTGCTTTACAATATAACTAGAGATGAGCGAATTATTCAAAAATTTGATTCGGCTGATTCGCCGAATTTCAGGAAGAAATTTGATTCGATGCGAATTTATTCGCTACGAAGTTAACTTATAAAAAGGGTTTCTAGGCTTCAGAGAGCCTTTAAATTAGTGCAGAACACTGTACCTTTAATTTAAATGCCCTTGGAGATGAGGAAGGAGAAGGATGAGAAGAAGGAGAAGGAGAAGGATGAGAAGAAGAGGAAGGAGAAGGATGAGAAGAAGGAGAAGGAGAAGGATGAGAAGAAGGAGAAGGAGAAGGAGAAGGAGGAGAAGGAGAAGGAGAAGGATGAGAAGAAGGAGAAGGAGAAGGATGAGAAGATGGAGAAGGAGAAGGATGAGAAGAAGGAGAAGGATGAGAAGAAGGAGAAGGAGAAGGAGAAGGATGAGAAGAAGGAGAAGGAGAAGGATGAGAAGAAGGAGAAGAAGGAGAAGGAGAAGGATGAGAAGATGGAGAAGGAGAAGGATGAGAAGAAGGAGAAGGAGAAGGATGAGAAGAAGGAGAAGGAGAAGGATGAGAAGAAGGAGAAGGATGAGAAGAAGGAGAAGGAGAAGGATGAGAAGAAGGAGAAGGATGAGAAGAAGGAGAAGGAGAAGGAGAAGGATGAGAAGAAGGAGAAGGAGAAGGATGAGAAGATGGAGAAGGAGAAGGATGAGAAGAAGGAGAAGGATGAGAAGAAGGAGAAGGATGAGAAGAAGGAGAAGGATGAGAAGAAGGAGAAGGATGAGAAGAAGGATGAGAAGAAGGATGAGAAGAAGGATGAGAAGAAGAAGGATGAGAAGAAGGAGAAGGATGAGAAGAAGAAGAAGGATGAGAAGAAGGAGAAGGATGAGAAGAAGGAGAAGGATGAGAAGAAGGAGAAGGATGAGAAGAAGGAGAAGGATGAGAAGAAGAAGAAGGATGAGAAGAAGAAGAAGGATGAGAAGAAGGAGAATTCCAAGCCGGCAAAAAGTGTATCTGCAGAGCTCCGCTATTTCTTAGGCTATTTCTGACAGTTCTGTGACATTCACTCCATACAGCGGTTGAAACCGCTGTATGGAGGGAATGTCACAGAACTGTCAGAAATAGCCTATTTCTGACAGTTCTGTGACATTCACTCCATACAGCGGTTTCAACCGCTGTATGGAGGGAATGTCCCAGAACTGTCAGAAATAGCCTATTTCTGACAGTTCTGTGACATTCACTCCATACAGCGGTTGAAACATTGTATCTATTTGTTTCCATAAATGGATCCATTTATGGAAACAAATAGATACAATGTTTCAACCGCTGTATGGAGGGAATGTCCCAGAACTGTCAGAAATAGGCTATTTCTGACAGTTCTGTGACATTCACTCCATACAGCGGTTTCAACCGCTGTATGGAGGGAATGTCCCAGAACTGTCAGAAATAGCCTATTTCTGACAGTTCTGGGACATTCACTCCATACAGCGGTTGAAACATTGTATCTATTTGTTTCCATAAATGGATCCATTTATGGAAACAAATAGATACAATGTTTCAACCGCTGTATGGAGTGAATGTCACAGAACTGTCAGAAATAGCGGAGCTCTGCAGATACACTTTTTGCCGGCTTGGAATTATTCTTATTTTCATCCTACTTCTTCTTCTTCTTCTTCTTCATCCTCATCCTCTTCTTCTTCTTCTGAGGATGAGGATGAAGAAGAAGAAGAATAAGAAGAGGTAGGATGAAAATAAGAATAATTCCAAGCCGGCAAAAAGTGTATCTGCAGAGCTCCTCTAAGTGTATCTGCAGAATAGAGGAGCTCTGCAGATACACTTTTTGCCGGCTTGGAATTATTCTTATTTTCATCCTACTTCTTCTTCTTCTTCTTCATCCTCATCCTCAGAAGAAGAAGAAGAGGATGAGGATGAAGAGGAAGAAGAAGAAGAAGTAGGATGAAAATAAGAATAATTCCAAGCCGGCAAAAAGTGTATCTGCAGAGCTCCTCTATTCTGCAGATACACTTAGAGGAGCTCTGCAGATACACTTTTTTCCGGCTTGGAATTATTCTTATTTTCATCCTACTTCTTCTTCTTCTTCATCCTCATCCTCTTCTTCTTCTTCTGAGGATGAGGATGAGGATGAAGAAGACGAAGAAGAAGAAGTAGGATGAAAATAAGAATAATTCCAAGCCGGCAAAAAGTGTATCTGCAGAGCTCCTCTAAGTGTATCTGCAGAATAGAGGAGCTCTGCAGATACACTTTTTTCCGGCTTGGAATTATTCTTATTTTCATCCTACTTCTTCTTCATCCTCATCCTCAGAAGAAGAAGAAGAGGATGAGGATGAAGAGGAAGAAGAAGAAGAAGTAGGATGAAAATAAGAATAATTCCAAGCCGGCAAAAAGTGTATCTGCAGAGCTCCTCTATTCTGCAGATACACTTAGAGGAGCTCTGCAGATACACTTTTTGCCGGCTTGGAATTATTCTTATTTTCATCCTACTTCTTCTTCTTCATCCTCATCCTCATCCTCAGAAGAAGAAGAAGAGGATGAGGATGAAGAAGAAGAAGAAGTAGGATGAAAATAAGAATAATTCCAAGCCGGCAAAAAGTGTATCTGCAGAGCTCCTCTAAGTGTATCTGCAGAATAGAGGAGCTCTGCAGATACACTTTTTGCCGGCTTGGAATTATTCTTATTTTCATCCTACTTCTTCATCCTCATCCTCTTCTTCTTCTTCTGAGGATGAGGATGAAGAAGAAGAAGAAGAAGAAGAAGTAGGATGAAAATAAGAATAATTCCAAGCCGCCAAAAAGTGTATCTGCAGAGCTCCTCTAAGTGTATCTGCAGAATAGAGGAGCTCTGCAGATACACTTTTTGCCGGCTTGGAATTATTCTTATTTTCATCCTACTTCTTCTTCTTCTTCTTCTTCTTCTTCTTCATCCTCATCCTCAGAAGAAGAAGAAGAGGATGAGGATGAAGAGGAAGAAGAAGAAGAAGTAGGATGAAAATAAGAATAATTCCAAGCCGGCAAAAAGTGTATCTGCAGAGCTCCTCTATTCTGCAGATACACTTAGAGGAGCTCTGCAGATACACTTTTTGCCGGCTTGGAATTATTCTTATTTTCATCCTACTTCTTCTTCTTCATCCTCATCCTCTTCTTCTTCTTCTGAGGATGAGGATGAGGATGAAGAAGAAGAAGAAGAAGTAGGATGAAAATAAGAATTCCAAACCGGCAAAAAGTGTATCTGCAGAGTTCCTCTATTTCTGACAGTTCTCTGACAGCTCCTTCACATGTACAGCGGTTGAAACATCTGTTTCCGAATAAAAACATCTGTATCCTAAATGGAAACAAATAGATACAATGTTTCAACCGCTGTACATGTGTTCCTTCTGTCAGAGAACTGTCAGAAATAGCGGAGCTCTCTGCAGGGACACTTTTGCCGGCTGATCGGGAAAAATCCGATTCGCGCACCCGAAGTAGGCAAATATTCGGATTCGACGCGAATCGAATTTTTCCTGAAATTCGTATCGAATTCCGGTTCGCCTGGTTCGATTCGCTCATCTCTAAATATAACGAGAGACAATACAGCAACAATACAGTTCAATACAAGAGGGAAAGGAGGGCCCTGCTCCTTGGAGCTTACAATCTAGGGAGGGGCTAGTGGTACAAAAGGTAGTAACTGTGGGGGATGGACTGGTTGGAAGAGCAGAAGATTCCATTATTAGCTGAGGGCAGGATAGGCTTCCCTGAAGATATAGGTTTTCAGAGATCGCCTAAAAGTGAGAAGAGTAGGAGAAGAGTCGGATAAATTGGGGTAGAGAGTTCCAGAGGATGGAGTAAGTTCTGAAAAAGTCCTGGAGATGAGCATGAGAGGAGGAGACAGGGGAGCTAACGAGCAGGAGGTCTTGCAAGGAGCGGAGAGGACGGTTTGGGTGATATTTAGAGACAAGATCAGTGATGTAATTTGGGGCAGAGTTATAAATGGCTTTATACGTTATTATTAATGTTTTGAATTTTATCCGTTGGGCAATGGGAACCCAGTGGAGGGATTGGCAGAGAGGGGTGGCAGATACAGAACGGTTAGTAAGGTGGATAAGTCTGGCAGCAGCATTCATGATAGACTGAAGAGGGGATAGCCTGCGATTAGGCAGGCCAATGAGGAGGGAGTTGCAGTAGTCAAGGCGAGATATAACAAGGGAGTGAATAAGTTGCTTAGTGGTTTCTGAGGTTAGGAACGGGCGTATCTTGCAGATGTTGCGGAGGTGAAGTCCACAAGTTTTGGACAGTGATTGGATTTGGGGGTGAAAGGACAGATGGAAGTCTAGGATTACACCTAGTACCCTGGCATGAGGGGAAGGAGTGATGATTGTGTTATTGATCTTGATGGAGAAGTCATGTTTTGGTAAAGTTTACAGGGTTATAGCACCTGAAAACTGTAGGTGGAACTTTACATAATTCCCCTGTACAGCTTATCCAAGGCCTCATGCACGCTGGGTATTAATTCCATGAGATTCTGAAGTTTTCATTATAAAAGGTTCTGAGGCTGGACAGGGTTTAATGGTGCAACAAATGGTACTATGTCTAGGGCAGTATGCCCAAAACGCTAATTTCTTGTGTTTCAGGATTTGCCCAGGATGGGGCATACTGCCCTGAACTTTAATACCTCTCAGTGCACCTTCCAGCCCCATCCAACTGCAGCAGCTTTTAGAGTTTTACAGGCTGCCAGCAGTGAATCTGGACAGTGAGCCTGTGCCTTCCTCTCACTTGAAAATGCTGGATTCTCATGCACAGGGGCTAAACACCCAGTGTACATGAAGCCTAAAGAGACAGCACAGCAGACAAAGCTTGCTTGCCAGGAGGAAATATCAAACTCAGCCGCATGATAGGGAGATGAGTTGTTCTAGTGATTAATTCCAGTTCTGCAAACAACAGGCTTCTTTCAGCACAGCTGCAAAGTAATCATGCTAATGATGTAAAAAGAAGGCTGGAGCTCCACCTGTTAGCAAAAATAGAAGACTGCATAATATTGCTCTGCAATATTTTATATGTACAAACAACAGCATACTACCATTTCTGGGTGAAGTTAAATCATAACTAAAGATAAGTACTTTGTACTTTCTTAGAAGATCTGACTTTTTAATAACTAGGCCTTTACAAAATATCTAAAGCGAGGTATACATCTTACTGCTACCTAAAAGGATCATTCCACCTGAAAGCCACATTTAATTTATAGTTGGAGTCCAGTGGGTTATGATTTTAGGGACTCAAGAGACATTTCTTCGCATTTCCAGTAATGTCAAATAAATTATTGGCAAGAGAGAATATTGTGCAAAGTACATGTCTTACAGCCCATAAGCAGTTATACATATTAATCAGGCCAATTTCGACATGAATGTACTTTTAATAAAGTGTAATGAAATTTTTCTTGTAATTCATAGAAAGGATCTTGGAAAAAAGACATCCCTGAAGCAATCATTGGCAGAGCCTCTTAACAGTGGAAACATTATGCCAAGTCCAGGATAATCACCCACCCATAATAAACAGATGTACTCTAGTAGAAATCCTGCCAGTTTCAAACACCTACTCAAGCAACAAGAATCCATCACATGATAGAGGAGCTATGTTCACATATTAGCACTCCCTAATGAACAAAATCAACAACATACTTCAAGGGGGCATGACTGAAACCTGATGTGAGTGGCAGGGGTGGAATGACAACTCATGGGGCCCACGGGCAATAGGGGATCATGGGGCCCCTGTGTCCTTTCCCAAACTCAAAAAAGCCTATGAAAAAGTTACCAGGGGCATCTCATGGGGCCCCCTACTGACCCTGGGCCCTCGGGCAGTGCCCAAGTTTCCAAATGGTCAGTCCGCCCCTGGTGAGTGGGCATGCATAGCCTTACTTGCTGCTCCTCCATACTGAGTGTTCCTTTGCATGTTCCAGTTCTTGAGGCTGAAGAGGCCCCCTGAGATTTGGGTGGAGTGAGATGAGGGCTGGAGCAGGTGGGGGACATGGTAGCTGCGACTCTGAGTGCTGTGGCAGAGAGGGGAATGCAGGACTGACATGGCATGGGAGGAAGGGAGAGGCTGTCAGCTCTCTCTCTGATCCGCTCTGCTTTGTCCAGATGAAGGCGGCTTGGATCGGCTAAACTTGGCAAAAAACGCTGCATATCAGCCTCTGGTCTCCTAGCCAAGTTGTTAAATGGTGGAGCCAAGGGAGGACAGAGATAAACCTTACCTG
Organism: Staurois parvus; assembly: GCF_062004578.1. NCBI lineage: Eukaryota > Metazoa > Chordata > Amphibia > Anura > Ranidae > Staurois > Staurois parvus. Next base: position 13,463,480 of record NW_028317971.1, read on the forward strand.
ATGACTTCCTGAGAGCCACAAAAGAAGTAGTATACAAGTGGAGCCATTTAGATAAACTTTAGAGAGCGAATGGTGTAAAAACACCATGACCAGAAAAAAGGGAGAGACACCAGTGCCGCAGGAAGGAGCTAGCTCCAAAATGCAGCATATGGTGAAGGGTCGAAGCAAAGAGGAGGCAGCAAAGTTGGAGCGTTTGCCCATAATCCTTCTCAGGGTGCTGGAAAGTTGCAACAACAATCAAAGCTATCGTCATTACCACTGGTGTCTAAAAGCCAGCATAGTGTGCAGGGCGGACTGACCATTTGGAAACTCGGGCACTGCCTGAGGGCCCGGAGTCAGTAGCAGGCCCCATGAGATGCCTCTGGTACCTTTTTCATAGGCTTTTTTGAGTTTGGGCAAGGGCACAGGGGCCCCATGATCCCCTATTGCCTGGGGGCCCCATGAGTTTTCAGTCCGCCCCTGATAGTGTGTCTCCCAAGATGAGCCCTCTCTGAGAGACTTATTGAGTGCAGTTAATGGCTGCAAATTTTCTCTGACTAAACTGACTGATCAATTAAAAAGCATCAAGTAAGAAGTGGCAATCTTACGACATGATTTGCAAAAAGGGCGAGTTCACACTGCAGTTTTGGAAGACAGAATTAATGAATTGTAGGATACCATGATTCCTATGAAACAAGAGATTACATTTTTAAAGAGGAAAGTGGATATGCAAAATTATAGATTGGAGGAAAATTTTGAAAATCTATAATGGAAAAATGATGTGCGCATTATAGGCTTCCAGGAACATAGTGAAGGAAACAACACGATAGACTTTTTGGAAAAGTGGATCCAAGAGGTCTTTGGAAAAGAAGCATTTTCCCTTTTATTTGCCATAGAGAGGGCTCAAAGAATTCCCCAGAGATCTCCACCACCAGGGGGCCTACCTAGATCAATTCTTATGACGTTTTTGTACTTTAACCTCCCTAGCGGTCTGATTATGTCCATATTTCTGTGCTCAAAGCGGTAAATTTTTTTGCATGGAAATATGTATTTTTTTTATTGTAGGCCTGTAATTTTTTAGGAATGACTCACTGAAATCTGTCTGAACAAGAGTCTAGTAAACATCCTGGGTATGTTAAAATTTGAAACACGAAATCATAAATTATAATATAATAAATAATCATAAAAAATAATAATATAATAATAAATTTAATTCAATAATATAATCAAACCAAAAACACTGAAATTTGAAATAAAGCGCCAATTTCGCACATCACTGAGCAAAGTCGCAGAATCGTTTTCAGTGTCTGATGACGAATTTCCCCACGAATCATTATCACTCAATTCCGCAAGTAGTTCTAATTCACTATCGCTGTTCTCTAGCTGGTCTAAAACCAATTATGACCTAAAGGGATGCTTTTTGTATGCCATGGACGTTTCTCAGTTTCCAGGCAGAAAGAACAGTAAAAATGAAGGCAGGGCACAGGACAAAGCACTAGGGACAAAATGTATGTGAAATGCTTTTACGCAGTAATGTTTTACCATGTTATTTTAGTGTATTTAGTGAATGTCACTTTTTGTCAGTTTCAAATTTCCCGCCAGTTTCGTCCCTGTATGTCCCGACGCTCGCAGGGGACGGAACCCAGATGACAGATGGGGCATCGGCCAGAGGACATTACAGGGGACAGTGCAGGAGGGACATCGCGGGAGCACAGGACAAGGTAAGTGATCAAGGGATCCCAGAGCACCGCCGCATGGTAAGCCCAAGTGTAGCTCGGGGTTACCGCTTGTGGTACTGAAACTTTACCCCAAGCTACACTTGGGAATACCGCCAGGGAGGCTACGGGCAGAGAAATTATCCTGCAAAAGGCTAGAGAAATCTAATATATATACTGTATAATGGTACCAAGATTTCATTTTTTTCAGGATTTTTCCCAGACTTACAGAAAAAGACAGTCAAGATGGTGGACATTAAGCAGTGTCTGCACCAGTTAGATGTTTCATATGCCATGCTCAATCTAGCACGGCTGCAAGGTGTGGCTAATGAGGCAACACATTTTTTATACACCTGCCACAGCCACAGCTTGGTTGCAAAGAAATGAATGATCTCTGCATTGGTTTATTTTTTTTATACATTCTTTATTTTAACAACAGCATATGGTATCTGTACAGAGATCAAAGAGATAAACAATATAATTTACATCTCCATAACAAAGACCCATACATATGAACAACACCATACAATATGATCAAACCATGCCATTCAATACCCGTTATCTTCCTTAACGAGATGGGCACTCAGGCCCAACTCCGAAGAGACAAAGGACACCCATCTGAGTATTTCAGGGGTCTCAGTGTATATAAATTCTCCACTCCCTGTGTTGAATTTTTTCCTTTTATAAACAGCAGTGAGAAAAAAAGAGTGCTGTGAGCAATAATGGTAAAATGGTGCTTCTATAGGACTTGCCAGGATAGCCGTCATGATGCAGTAGGTAGAACGTAGGTTCTCAGGGCAGGACATGGTCTGTAAATTTCTGAGATATATGATGCACTCCAGTCCAAAAAGCCTGCAGCAGACGGCAAGACCAGAAAATGTGGAGAAGAGACCCAGTTGCGAACATACATTGGGGCATTGAGGGAACATCTTGTGTAGTTTAGCGGGTGTATAGTGCCAGCCCGTCAACAGTTTAAAGCCAGATTCCTGGTATTTAGAGCAGACAGAGGTTTTATATGTGAATTCAAGGATCTGTAAAATAAATCCCTAAGTCTTGTTCCCATTTGGAAATGTAGGGCAGTTTGTATGATCAGGGTGGAGAGACCAGTAGTAGGTAAGTATGTGAAATCGCATGACGCATCGGAGAGTCCACTGAACACTGAGTTTCAAATGGAGTAAGGTTATGGGTAAAGGTTGCAACCATGGACAGAGAGCAGAGGAAATTAGATAACTGAACTCTGTGCCAGAAGAACAATTCCGCAAAGGTTGGGGTTTCCATAATTTGTTATCTTGAGAGCCATTGGCTATTTGAGAGGAAATGTTGGGCCTGAAAAAGGCCAAAGGATTTCAGGGCTTGGAATCTCGGATCCTGTAGACCTGGACTGAAGGACGGTTTCCCCGGATTCAGTGAGGAAGGCACCAGTGAAATCTCAATGGTTTCTAAGAGGACTGGGAAATGCTTATTTAGACACACTTTGGATTCACTTTTTTCTTCTTTTTTTGGTTTTGATTATTTTCAGGAGCAGTAAAGTGGGAGCTATAGGTTAAAGTAGTGTAATTGTTTGGATAGCCACAAGTGTTTTTGCACTGACACATGCTATTGGATGTAAGAAACCTTTTTTTCTTATTATTTACACAACGTAGATACTGGGGTCAATTTCAATGCCCCAGAAGTTGGGTTTGGGTGGGTTTTTTGGGGGGTAACTTTTTTTTCTTTTAGTATGGTTGGGTTAAGGTTAGGCACATTGTTTTGAATGGGAAAGAGTTAAAAATGATGACACAGCAAAGTGGAATGAATAAAGGATGAGAAATACATGTTATTGCTTACTTTTGAAGATTGGGGAGTAAATGTGTTAGACTTGTTAAGCTTTCCTATCACAAGGGGGATTTTAATTTTGGTTGTATTTATGTTTTATTTCTTTGGAATAATTGAGAAAGTAACTGTTTGTTCTTGGATTGTGAGAGGGCTGGGGGATCCAGTAAAGAAAATAGTTATATTTGCAATGGCCTCCACTCTTAAGGCCACTGTTCTCTGTCTCCTGGAAACGCATTTTATTAAAGTGTTACTAAGCCCACAGCAGTAAAATCAATCTGTATATGCAGTAAAGCTTGCTTGTAATACTCACTGTGGAACCTAAGGGGCTAATCTCCACATTGTGTAAAAAGGATGTTTTATCTTGTATTCTCTGATCTTCCCCTTCTTATACTGTCCCCAATCCCTCTGCTGATAGAACAGAGCCTTGGGGGCAAGCTGCACATGCTCAGTTTGGTGTGTATTGATAAAGCTTTTTTTTTTCTCGGGAGAAAGCATGTGATCAGTACAGGGCCAATCAGCGCTGTCCATACAGAGGGTTAGGGGTTATGCAGCCTCATAGGACAATCAGGGGAGAATGAAACTCCTCCTACAAGCTTTAACCAGTGGTCTGCTGAACATTGATAGAAGTCACAAGACTGCTCTAACTGTTGATGAAAAAAGGTATTTAGCAGTTTATATTTACTAAAATAATTGTATTTCCATGTTCTGTGTACTGTAGTAGACCACATATAGTAAATGTGTGGTCCTGGGTTTAGTAACACTTTAAAGACCAGTGGGGGGAGGAGCCTAACTATGGCGGTGTAGGAGAGCACGGTGTGGGTGCTCTCCGTGCTTCCCCACCACCTGGGATACAATAGTTGGAGAGCAGGGGCTGGGGTGACCTACCGGAGTATGGTGGGTCCCGCAGTGGAGATGGTGCTCCGGGAGCGGTGAGGAGGAGGTACACTGCGACGTCGGGCCGGATTGGAGACAGGTTGGAGACCTGCTCGAGGAAGTGAGGGCAGAGTGCAGGGTTGCCGAGGAGACGAGGAGGTGCGGCTTGACCACGTGTCAGCCGCGGAGAAGCACTGGGTAGGGGAAAAGCCGGCCGGCGTTTAGAGGTGAGAGGAGCAAGGAAGATGCCAGCTCGCTCCCCCCCAGTACATGATACTTCAAAAGTGAAAATCATGCAGCAGGATGCCCCCCCTGAATAGAGATGACCTTTCCACAGGGGAGTGATAAAGTGAAGAGACCCAGAGGAAACCCCCCCCCCCCGAAGAGAGCAATGGACTGTGACAACTGAGGAGTCTGCTGGTAGCTGTGCCTGTGGAGGGTGAGTGTGAGCAGCCTGGACTGACCATTGCTATGCATAAATGACTGTTTTTGTTGTCTAATGGAAGAAATAGGATTTGTGAAAGGGGGTTTCCCTGCGGGGTCTGATTGAGAGAAAGGATGAATCTAAAGTGGCCTTGAAGGAGCACTAAGTGGAGAAGTGGACAATAATAAGTCTGGGAAAAATTTTTGGGTCTCTGGAGCTTATGTTTATCAATTCTGGTGGTTCCCTTATTGAAGAAAACAAAACGCACAGAAGAGATGAAGAATAAAAATGTTAAAAAATAGTGGCCCAAAGGGGTCTCAAACTGGTACGATAAAAAAAAATATACATCTCAAGGAAATGTGACTCCAGATAGGTCTCAAGGTGTCGGTGAAAAAAGTGAACTGGAAATGAGTATAGATGGCAGCCCTAGACTCTGCAGGGGAAAAAATGTAGCAGCCAGCAAGCTACAGAAAATTTGGAGATGAGGGATATTAAAAGTGAATTACAAATTCCAAACAAGAAAGAGATGGCAGATATGTTCAAGAATCTAGAAAAAACAATAAAACAAGAAATGATAAGTATACGAAGTGATCTGGGCCGGATGCTATTGAGGGTGGAGGAGACGGAGGAAAGAGTTAAAAATCATGCCCAATATATTTCTGACCTAGAGAAAAGGACATTAGATATTAGGAAAGATCAAAAAAAATTGTTATGCAGAATGGAAGCACAAGAGGAGTTCCAGAGTCGGTAAACGGAGAAGAAACATGAGGCCTTATCTGTAAAATCTTAAACTCCATAATGGACAGACCAGAAACAGAAGTGGTTAACCTGGAAGGTGTTTTCAGGATAGGAAAGAATCAACAAGCAAGTGGAAAAGAGAAACCAAGAGATATAATTGTCCAGTTTCAGAAATGGGGAGATAAAGAAGAAGTATGGAGAAAGATTAAGGGAAGAACAAGTATCAAATATGGAGAAATGAATATACAGATTTTTGCGGATTTAACAGCAGAGACATTGTGGAGGAGAAGATCCCTAAAACCCCTGTTAGAGCAGATGATAAAGCAAAAGGTGCACTATAGATGGGGTATTCCGGAGTGTCTAATCAGATGGAAGAATGGAGTTACAGCGCGTTTGAGATTCCCTGAGGACTTAAGAGACTTCTGTGATAGACTTGAGTTACAAATGATGGAGGTCCCTGGTTGGGAGGTAGAAGAAGGGGGTTTAGGAGGTAGAGGGAAAGAGGAGTGGCAGTTTACTAGAAAAGGGAGATAGGGAACTGAGGGAGGGGGGTAGGGCAGTGGGTGGAAGTTTTCTTTTTTTTTTTCTCTTTCCGCTCAGAGCTACCCCTCTTTCTTCTCTCCCTCTCTTGGGGCCTCAAGAAATGTGGGGAGCATATCGAATTGATTGACATAGTTTTGGGGTATCTGAGGTGGTGGGGGGATCTGTCCATGGTTGGAGTTTAACCCCAACCATGGACAGATCCTGAGGAAGTGCCCAGGCCAGATACCATCTTGTCCTCAGGGAACTTCCTTGCCCTCCAGACGGAACTACGTTCTAGGCTGCAAGATGCATCCCTGGGTATGCCAACCCTACCTGGGGTGTCCTTCCAGAGCAAGGGAGGACTCGTATGGAAGGAGGGACTAATCGTGGTACCAGAAGAAGTCCGAACATTGGTCCTGGGACAATGCCACGATCATCCGATGGCAGGTCATTTGCCATTGTCAGAGGAACAAACCGTCCAGAAGCAAGGGCTGGGGTTTGCTATGCCCACTGCCTATACCCGATCGACCGTGGCAAATGACTGCAATTGACTTTATAGTCAAGCTTCTTCCGTCCCAGGGCCACATCGCGATCTTCATGATTGTGGACCGTTTGTCAAAAATGGCTCACTTCCTACCCTTAAAGAATACGCCATCAGCTCTTGAGACTGCACAAATCTTCATACAAGAAGTAGTGAGGCTGCACGGAGGCTACCACCCACAGACTAATGGGCAGACGGAGAGGACAAACCAAACACTGGAACAGTATTTGAGATGCTACACGTCCTTCCTGCAGGATGATTGGCTGGCACTCCTACCCCTGGCAGAAATCGCCTACAATAATGCAAACCATTCAGCCACGGGGCAATCCCCGATTTTTGCAAAGTGTGGGTTCCATTCCACGTTCCTACCCGATCTGGTTGCCGAAAGTTCAGTTCCTGCCACTCAAAGCACACTCACTTTTTTTTCCACCAATAACAAGTTGCTTCAGGAAGCTATTTCAAGAGCTCAAGAGGACAACAAAAAAGCCTTCTATAGGAAGCGAAGGGGAGAACTAGTGTTGCAACTGGGGGATAAAGTCTGGTTGGCAACAACAAACCTGAAGATGTCGTGTCCTTCAAAGAAACTGGGACCGAAGTTTGTGGGTCCATTCTGAGTGAAGCGAATGATTAACAAAGTGGCGTATGAACTCGTTCTTCCGGAGACTTTCAAAATCCACCCAGTTTGCCATGTATCACTTCTGAAGCCAGCCGTGCCAGATCCATTTCCAGATCGGGAGTCCAGACCTCCAGAGGCTATAACCATTGAGCAGGAGGAATCTGAGGTGGAAGCAATCCTGAACTGCTGGAAAAGGGGGGGCCAGACCCAGTTCTTGATCAAGTGGAAGAGTTATGGTCCCGAAGAAAACTCATGGGAACCGGCTCAAAATGTTCACGCCCCCAGGCTTATCTGGGAGTTCTATCATAGTCACCCACGGTGGAGAGTTCAGTTGGACACCCGGAGGTTGCCCGTAGGGGGGGTAATGTCAGGAGCCACCATGATCCACGGCTCGGTGCAGGCGCACTGTGCCCGTTCACGCTAGTGTACGGGCACTAGGTCCTTGCCGGCCCCAGCGGAGACGGAATCCGCACATGCGCACTCGAAGCCGCGGGTGTGCGCCTGGCACCAATGACAGCATAGGGCGTGGTATTTAAACCGCCCTGCACTGACAAGAGTTGCCATTTGGTCTCCCTGTGTTCCTGATTTGCTGTTCGTGATTCCTGATTGTTGCTGAACGGATTGTTCCTGACCTTGCTGTATTCTCCTGCTCTGACCCCTGGCTTGCCTGACCTCCCTCCTGGATGCCCCCTATTGGACCTGATACTCTGTTGCTGACCTGGCGTGTGACCCAACCATTCTCTGCCCGCTGCTTTGTACCGCACTGCTCCCACGGCTACCGACTCGGCTTGTCTGACCACGCTCCTGCTCATCCATCCATCCACCTCGCTCTGGCATATCCGCCTCTTCACATCAGGCTCTCCCCCTGCAGAAACCTCTGGCGGATCCCTCTACCACGGGCGGGTGTGCTCAGGAGCTGCGATCTGGTCTCGGTTCGCTCCAAGTCCATCCCCACCATCAGGGGCCCTGGTGAACAAGCGTACCAGGACTTAGACTCCACGCTCTGGGGAAACCTAACCAGTGGGCTGCTAGAGGTACCGCCAGGCGGTTCCTTACAGTCTTTAATCAAGTGTTATGTGAAAGATATAGATGGGGGGATAGAACAGGAAAGTTTTTAATGAGAGCTTTGAGGAAAAAGAAAAATAGGAATTATATAGAGAAAATAAAGAACCCTAAGGGAGAACTGGTTTACTCAACTAGAGATATTGCAAAAGTGTTCAGGGATTATTATAGCAAACTTTATAACATTGCCCCCCAAGATTTAACAGGTAAGGACGGAATAACAAATGTAGAAAAAAGAAGAATTTATTTAAAAATGCAGGTCTACCGAAATTAAATGAAGATCTTTTGAATTCGCTAGAATCTGAAATTACCTATGAAGAGCATTAAAAAAGTCCATGACAGGTAAAAGCCCAGGGCCAGATGGGTATACTGTTAGATATTATAAAAAATATAGTGAATTGTTAATACCTAAATTGAAATCCTATTTCAACGCCTTGGGGGAAGAGATGGATATGAGACGAGAATCACTGCAGGCTCAGGCGGTCCTCATTTACAAGGAAGGAAAAGATCCCACCCAATGTTCGAGTTATAGACCAATATCATTATTAAATATAGATACGAAGATTTATGCAAAGATCTTAGCAAATAGACTGAGAGATTTAATGCCTGAATGGATACATGAAGATCAGGTGGGTTTTGTTCAAGGGAGAGAGGGTAGAGATAATGGGTTGAGATCACTGTTGCTTATTCAGAAAAGTAGAAAGGGAAAGACTCCAGTGGTGGTTCTTTCAGTGGATGCAGAGAAGGCATTTGATAGAATTAAATGGGGATATATGATGGATACATTGGAGATCCTGGGAGTGGGTGCTAGAATGAGAACTTGGACAGGAAAGTTTTATAGGAGCTCCTCTACAATGGTTATGGTAAATGGGGAGATGTCGGAGTCATTTTGGATGACAAATGGAACAAGACAAGGCTGCCCGCTGTCCCCATTGTTGTATGTTTTGACCTTGGAATCACTGTTGGCAACAATAAGGAAAAACTCAAACATAAAAGGAATATGGGTAAGAAATATAGAGCATAAGGTTGCCGCTTTTGCCGATTTATTGTTTTATATAGGAAATCCTAGGATAACGCTCCCTAACTTAATGAGGACACTGAAGGAATATGGAGAGATGTCAAACTTAAAAATTAACCCATCTAAAACAGAGATATTAAATATAAACCTTCCAAATAAGGAAAAAAGAGGGATACAAGGGGAATTCCCCTTTGTATGGAAAAAGAGAGAACTAAAATATTTGGGGGTAAAATTCACTTCGGCATATAAAAACCTGTATAAATCAAATTATATAGTAATGTTAAATGAAATTAGAGAGGAATTAAAGAAACTAGGGGCAGGAAATCGGGTCCTGGTTGGGACGTATAAATTTGATAAAAAATGGTAGTAGTTCCCAAAATCCTATATAAATTCCAAATGGTCCCTATTACGCTTCCAGAGGTATATTTTAAGATAATGAAAAAGATGATGATAAGATTAATTTGGAGAAATAAAAAACCTAGAGTTATGTTATGAAGTGATAACTAGAAATAAAGAGAAAGGCGGATTGGGAGTGCCAGATTTTAAGAGATATTATAAAGCAGTTATTTTGGCTAGAATATTTGACTGGACATATAATTTAAAAGGGAAAAGTTGGGTCACAACAGAAAATTCACTTAGTGGTAATAATTTAAGTAGGAGTATATGGGTGCCTACAGAGTATAGAGGATTAAAAGAGAGCACAAGTGTGTATACATTAAATGTTTTAGGAGTGTGGGATAAAATGCACAAACAGTTAAAGTGGGAGAATAACTCATTCTTGATGCCATTGAGAAACTCAGGGTTCTTCCCACCAGGTAGGGAGGAAGTCTCAGGAAAATGGATCAGGAATGAAGGAGCCCAGTTGAGAGATATAATGAAAGATGTAGAATTGAGAACACTTAAGGACTTGGAAAAGGAAGAGGGAAAGATTTTCACTAAGATAGATAGCTGGAGCTATAATCAATTAAAATGTTTTGTGGGGAAATTGCCTAAGCCTTTGAAAGCTAGTATAGATTGGAACTTGTTTGAGAGGTTGTTGGGATCACGAGGTGATGGGAAACATGGTACGGCAAAAATATATAAAATTCTCATGGAGTTAGATATAGGTGAAAAAAAATTAATGTATATAGAAAAATGGGAAAGAGATTTGGGGGTAGAGATAGATGAGGTTAAACAGAAAAAAATATTTAGATTGGTTCACGAGAATATAAGTACACGGGATGTGGAAATGAATTATAAATGTTTGACAAGAGGATATATTACACCGATTATAGAGTATAAGATGAGTGGGGAGAAATCACCTTTGTGTTGGCGAGGGTGTGGAGAGATAGGCACGTTTTATCACATACAGTATGGTGGGTATGTCCAAAGATACAAGTATTCTGGAGAAAAGTGGTACATCAAATTAGAAAGATTACGGAAATTGATATTAGTCTGGACCCTGGAACCTGCCTTTTACATAATACAGAAATATCAGTGAATAAATATAAGGAATCAGGAGTATGGTACTTTTTAAATGCAGCCAAGGGATTGATCCCAAAGTTTTGACGTCAAGTAGAAGCTCCCAAAAAACAGGACTGGATAGATAGAGTGGACCATATTGTTAGATTGGAGAAACTGTTTTATATCCAGGAAGATGGGTTGGTGATATACTATGCGAAATGGAAAAAATGGGAAGAGTTTAGATCAAGGGTGAGTGGATGAGAAAAAAGGCCTCTCTTTTTCCTGCCCCTCTGTGGTGCGAATATGGGTTAAAGCCTCTTTTTCTCTTGCCAAAGAGCGGTAGTCGAAGGGTGGGGTGGGAGGTGACTTTGGTTTTTCTATTGGGGGGGTCAGGAAAAATAAGGAAAATATGGGAAATGAGTGTTCTACTTTGTTATTGTTGTTATACGAATGTAAAGAATTTATATTGTAGATTTTAATTTTTCCTAATATTTTGAAAACTAATAAATATTTAAATAAAAAAAAAAAAGTAACACTTTAAAGAAACAGTGGCATGATTGAAACACAGCGGGTTTCCATGTCAGTATCACATAGTATACACCTCTTACTCAGGAGGTGCAAGTATATTAATACACAGATTGCTGTCTTTTTCCTGCAGAGAAATAGCGGAGGCCAGTATAAATTTATGGATTGCTTATTAGAAGGTACAGCATGTATACTGGTAAATGTGTAAGTCCCTCCCCCTTTTAAGATGGAGGTAATACGTTTCTTGCTGGAATTTATAACTGATAAGCCAAGGGTACCAGCCTTGGTGGTGGGAGATTTCAACAAGGTAATGAATACTCAGATGGTTAAGCATTCCCCTGGAAGAAGGGTTGGTCAAGGGCAGTTTACTCTTTTATAAAAGGTACTGATTAAGGCAGTACTGAAAGATATCTGATATGTACGTCATGCAGAATAGATCTGGTGTTAGGGAATTAAAGTCTTTTGTTTATCGGATATAAGGTATTAAGCTGTAGGATTGTTGGACCATTGCCCCCTGATCCTTTCAATGGGACTAGGAGGGGGCCAATAGGGGAGAGAATGAAGGTGAACCCTTTTTGGCTAAATTTAATTTCATCTAAAGATCTTATGATAAATGGGGGAATTTCTTCAGGGCTTAGAGATTCCATCTTTAACAAATGGTGATAGGAACATGTTAGATGCCCCCATTACTATTGAAGATGTACAGTGCCAGACCTCCTCACAAGGTCAAATGGGTTACCAACTGAAATTTATAAGCAATACGGAGAAGTATTGCTCCCAGAGCTCTTGCGAGTTCTGAATTGGGCATTTGACAAGGGAGAATTGCTGCCATCTATGATTAAAGCTACGATTATTATGATACATAAAGCGGGAAAAGATCCATTCCAGCCTTCAACATTTAGGCCAATTTCTCTGCTCTGTACATATGTTAAGATATTGGTGAGAGTATTGGCCTCTAGATTGAGTGTGGTTATGCAGAAACTGGTTCACCCAGATCAATCGGGGTTTATTCCTGGAAGGTCAACAGCCCTAAATATTAGAAGAGTGTTTTTAAATCTACATATTCCACTGGATGAGAGAGAGTCAAAGGCCATTCTTTCTCTCAACACTGCCAAAGCGTTTGACACCGTCGTATGGCATTACTTGTGGCATGTTTTATCAGCATTTAAATTTGATCCATCATTTATGAAATGGGTGAAACTACTTTATACTGTCCCTAAGGTGAGGGTAAAGATCAGACTGTTTCATTGGCCCAGGGGAAGAGGCAGTGGGGCCCTCTGTCACCCCTCCTCCTCGCCCTGACCATGGAACCTTTAGCTTTACCTATAAGAACAGCTAGGAATATTTGAGGTTTTTGGCAAGGGGCATGTGAGAAAAAAATTGCATCATATGCGGATGATATCCTCCTGTTTTTTTTAACAAAAACCCTAAATTATATATTGTGAACAATATGTATATAAAAATGCAGCGCTAGGACAACTATATAAATATAATAATATCATTAAATCAAATGAATTGAATTACAAAGTGGCATGTGAAAAAACAAGGCGCTATAAATGAGCGCAATAAAGTGACAATAGTGCGTTGTCTTAAATTAGACGAATAGCAATAGTATAAACGCACATTATAAATGCATAATATCATTAAATCAAATAAATAGAATAGCAAAGTGACAAGTGATAAAACAAGGCGCTAAATGAACGCAATAAAGTGACAATAGTGCGTCCTATTAAATTAGACAAGTAGCAATAGTATAAACGCACATTAGAAAGGCAAAATAGTCCAAACAGTGGAGATAACTTTTCATTATAGGTGCACAGATCAATCAGTGTCTGGGGATAATGGTCGCTTCCACTGGAATTACATCAATAGGTGCTCGTGACTTCTGTGGATAAGACAAAGAAGTGTGCTTGCACTCACAGGACGCACAGTAAAATTGCGCATGTATATGACACTCAGAGGGGCATTCGTGGTCATCTAAGGTACCGGTAATTATATGGCACTTCTCAGGCACTTTGTGCACCCTGGAAACGAACTTCAGACCTCTTAGTAAGATCCTCACAGCAAAACATAGACAGATCTGCAAATGGAAGCCGTGGTCTCTCCCGCACTCGGTGCGCCTGGCTGGACAGTGTATGCTGGATTCCGGGGGCCTAGAGGACCTACACTGACATCACAATCATGTGACTGTACCCGGAGTGACGCAGCCCCGCAAGTGACACACTATTGTCACTTTATTGCGCTCATTTAGCTCCTTGTTTTATCTGTCACTTTGTCACTTTGCTATTCTATGTATTTGATTTACTGATATTATGCGTTTATAATGTGCATTTATACTATTGCTATTCGTCTAATTTAAGACGACGCATTATTGTCACTTTATTGCGCTTATTTATAGCGCCTTGTTTTTTCACGTGCCACTTTGTAATTCAATTCATTTGATTCAATGATATTATTATATTTATATAGTTGTCCAAGCGCTGCATTTTGATATACATATGGTTTAAAGGATTTAGAGATTTTTTCCTTATGCAAGCTGCTTATTTTTTAAAAAAAGCGCTCGCTTGATTGTTTATTATATATTGTGAACAACGTAATACCTTTATTAACTGACTTTATAAAAAGATGTAAGATGTGGTGTCACCTTCCCCTATCAGTGGTGGGCCGTTGTAGCCTAATTAAAATGGTATGGATGCCCCAACTTCTGTATATTATACATAGCTCACCAGTATGGATAACTGAAGTGTGGTTTAGGAAGATGGATGTCTTGTTTAGGGATTTAGTGTGGAGGCAGGGGCAAGCCAGGATGCATCTTCAAGTGTTGCAGCTGCGGAAGGATAAGGGTGGTTTGGCTGTACCACACCTTGGCAGCACAAATACAGCTCTACAGGGTTGGGCACTGGGGGGGAGGCACCACCTGTTATGATGCGCGTGCATTGCAGGTCCGGCACACCACATTAGTTGAAGAACAAGAAGCAGGGTCATTGAGGACGGAGTTACAGTCCTCTACGATACAGCTGTTATTGAAACTGTGGAGGACAGTGTGTTCCTTGCTCGGTTATAAAGGGTTTACAGATTATACTCCAATATGGGATAATGAGAATTTATCAGAACTTGGGGAGTTGGAGAATTTTAATAATTGGAAGCAGAAAGGAATTGTGCACCTATACTCTTCTGGTGTGTTGAAAACCTTTCAGGAACTGAGAGAGGAATTTGGGCTGTCTAACAAGTGCTTTTATCAATATCTATAGATTAGACATGCATTGACAGCTCTATTTGAAACAGTAAGACTGTTGTGGAGTAATGCCCCTCTGAGAACTTTAGTGGGGGTTACCTCTACTAAAAGGCTAATATCAAAATTGTATAGTAATATACATCTGGCAGAATTGAAAAAAGAATTAGGTTTACCATGTAGAGCAAGGTGGGCAGAGGATGTGGGAGAAATGAACAATGGAATTGCATATTAAAATTAGTGGATTTAATATCTTTGTCACCATCACAGAAACTGACACAGATTTATATATTTCATAGAGCATATTATATACCTCGGAAATTGTCTTTATTTGAGGGACGTCCAGATAAATCATGTCCCAGGTGTGGGGATGCATCTGGAAGATTTATCCATATGTTTTGGAGATGCCCTAAACTATGTAAATATTGGGGGAGGTGGTAGATAGGGTACGATGTTTGAGGTTTCTCTTTGGTTTTATCCAAAATTTTGTGTGTTGGGGTAAATAGAGCAGCAGGTACAGACAGCAGTACTGTGGCAGCTTTATCAGGCCAGAGAAAATGATTGCTCAGAAATGGATAGCTGCACCACCACCCTCTCATGCAGAATGGCTGGGAGGGGCAAATAAGAGTGCAAATAACAACATAATAAGGGAAAAACATGCCTATGCAAATAGAGGGTGCCTAGGTTTGAGAAAGTATTGAAGCGATGGGTACCCCAAGGCTGGTACCAGTAAATGTGAATAAGTGATAATGTGTTTTTTCTTTTTTGTTTTTGGTTGATGTTGTTGATAGGGACAGGGTGTAAGAGGTAAAATAAAGAATGTATGTTTTGATAAATGTTGTAATATATTTGAAAAGTACATTTTGTTTCATAAAACAAAGTTTATTGAATAGAAAAAGCAACACACTTCAACCTTATTTAGCAAACGTATTGATATCAGGTATGAAACAAAAAGTCAGATTTGTTGCAAAATCTATCTACTGCTCTATGGTACTGTAACAGGTAGAGCGATCCACTATTCATTAGATAGAGTGTAGCTTTTAATTTGATGCCCATGTTTTAAGCCTTTCTTTGATAAGCCAAGATTTCTATGGGAGAGAACAAGCACATTGCGTCTAGAAATAAATAATTAAATAATTAGAACACTGAAGATGGATGCAGGCCCCTATTAAAAAAATAATAAATGCACTTTTTTATTTTTACCTGAAATAAAGATGTGCATTTACTAATTTTTTAAAAAAAGATGAATTTATCCTTTAAAGCTGTTTCAGATAGGTCATTATTTCCCAAGGAAAGTGCAAGCACATAATACCTGTAAGTAAACAATTAGGGTCTTGTTTTTGAGACTGGGAAAAGGATTTGCACCACAGATATCAAACCTGTATGAGCAGGCTGCAATTTCTGAGCAAATGTGCATGCACATTGCATCTGGTACAAAGAAAGTTAATTTTGTGTACAACTGGAAACTTTTTAGTCCTTCACCGGAATAGACTGCAATTTCTCAGGGAGAGTGTGAACAGATTGCCTTAAAAAATAATAAAATTGGCTTGTTTTTCACAGAATAAATAAAGAAAAATTTGACAGATTTGCTGGCAAGCCTGTAATCCTTTTCAGGCAAGCTGCTTTTTCTGAGGGAGAGAGCAAATAGACTTCAGCTAGAAAGAGGCAATTATTAATTTTTTTTCAAGAATTAATCGAATTGGTACACACTAACAGATTAGTAACAGAGGCTGCTATAGTAGGTCAGTCACACACAGGGACGGACTGACAACTCATGGGGACCCTGGGCAATAGGGATCATGGGGCCCCTGTGTCCTTGCCCACACTCAAATCACACCCAAAAAAGCCTATGAAAGGTACCAGGGACATCTCATGGGGCCCCATACTGACCCCGGGCCCTCGGGCAGTGCCTGAGTTCCCCAATGGTCAGTCCGCTCCTGGTCACACAACAAGCAAATTTCAGCTTCCAAAATATTGGAGTTATTTATTTCCAGACAAAAGAAAGAACATATATTAAGAATTACAGAACAGCCTATATATCTTTTGGACAGGCCAATAGTGTTGAGGTAGAGAGAAGGCAGATTGCTTTTGGGAAAATAAAAAGATTCTATTTTTATTTGAAATTTAAAACAGAAAAATTTAAGTAATTTCAAGTACACCATTTAAGCCTATTTGAAAAAGCCACAATTTCTGAGGGAGAGAGCAGGTAGATTCAATCAATAAATTTAACACATTAGATGAAAGCTATATATAGACAACATATTGTACAGCTTTTGAGAGAATCTCATTCTTATTAATGGGAAAATATCTTAGAGGCAGAGACAATAACATAAAATGTCACTTAAGGGGTTATTTACTAAAACTGCATGCTGCAAAAACTGGTGCAGCTCTGTATAGAAACCAATCAGCTTCCCAGTTTTACTGTCAAAGCTTAATTGAACAAGCTGAAGTTAGAAGCTGATTGGTTACTATGCACAGTTGCACCAAATTCTGAGTGCACCAGTTTTAGTAAATCTCCCCCATGGTGTCTGCTCCAGCAGGATGACTATAGGAGTTGTGATGCTGATGCCCACATTATCACAGCTCACAGGTCTGGTTGAACCTTCAGACATGACAATACAGTGCATGTGTCTTGTATAAAGAGCTATTGACATGTGGAGAAGAACCCCAGCACCCCTAGACTGTGCTTGTGCTCTACTCAAACAGGTACTCATTTATAGTCCACTGTTGAATGTGCAACCACTGCAGCATGGCCAAGGTAGAGTTCAGGTGGGTATGTCACAAGTCAGGCAGTGTGCAGGCAGATGGTGTTCCTGCTGAAATTCACCCAGGCACACAGTGGCTGTGTATGACTACCTGAAATGGTTACAAACTCTTCTGACCCTCCTCAGAAGATGCTGTAAGGCCAGGTATTTAGCCAATATTGCTGCACCACCAAGCTGAACTTTCCTTGACAAATTGAGGACAGCAGGCTGCTGCAACATTGTGTGACATCATTTGCCTGACCCATTACATAGCCTCTTAAATGCTTGTGGAGTACATGCGGTTCAGAGGATGACTCCCCCGAAGCGGGCATTGAGGAGGAGATGGAGGTGTTTGCACTGTCACCATCACCAGCTGTAAGGATGCAGAGCAGCACAAACCGCTCCAACGGTGTGCCCTGTCTGCATCCTTCCCAGCTGAGTAATCCCGTGGGCCATGAAAGATATATACTGGCCCTGCCAGGGGCGGACTGACATCTCATGGGGCCCCCGGGCAATAGGGGATCATGGGGCCCCTGTGTCCTTGCCCAAACTCAAAAAAGCCTATGAAAAAGGTACCAGGGGCATCTCATGGAGCCCCCTACTGACCCCGGGCCCTCGGGCAGTGCCCAAGTTTCCAAATGGTCAGTTTGCCCCTGGTCCCTGCTAGGGATGCACCAATACCGATATCGTGAAAATGCTCCCGATACCTGAAACCATGCTGTCACACAACAAAGAGCCGATTCACAGGTCTGGGGATTTGTAGTGGGCTGTACGGCTTCTGATTGGTCAGCACCGTGACGGTGCTGACCATGCGGAAGTTGCCTAGTCCGTACTGTCATCTCTGCAAGGAGAAAAGAGAAATCCCCAGACCTGTGAAGCGACTTTTTGTTGTGTGACAGCATGGGACTGGTGCAGGAAGGTTTCCCGCACCACTCCTGTGTGAACTCAGGCTATGACAAGCCTGGGTTTACAATGGAGCAGTGGGGAAACTGTATGTCATTTGGACAGGAATCGCACTGCATTCCTGTTCTAGCCACCTGCTGTTTTTGCAGTCAATTGTGTGCCCATTCATTTTGTACACAATCACAAATCACACCGCAAAGTATCAATACTCGGTATCAGCGAGTGCGTGACCAAAAGTATTGATACTCATACTCACTGATAAAAAAAAGAGTATCGGTGCATCCCTAGTCCTTGCCCATACTTGCTTGACCACATGTCTGTGGTCAGGTGAACCCTCCTGATAGCCACATGGTCCAATAACACTGCTCAACAAATTTTTATTTTTTGCCAGTTTTGGAAACAAAAGGATCCATTTCTTAATGAATTTCACATTCTGAGTTCAAATATAACAATGAAATTTGTCAATTGGCTCTAGTTTTTCTGTAAACGGAGAGTTTTCTACTATAGGCGTAATGACTACATAATGCACAATAATTATATAGATAGATATCTTTCCACAAATATAAAGCAAGTGATATTGACTACATAACAAAGCCTAAATGGCATAATATATTGCATAGGATTACCAAGAAAAATTATAGCCATAAGCTAAGTTGAATCATTTTAATACTTAGGATTCTCACTAGTTTTGTCTTCAGTTTGTGTCGGTTTTGCTTCTCTTGGCTTTTCTCTTGTATTCAAGGAAAGGGCTATCTCTTACAACTGCACGTGACTACACGCTTCAGGTTCTTCCTCACTTGACTCAACCACGAAGGATTCTGGTGCTTTAGGAATTGGTAGCCCCTCTCCATGAGGAACTGGACGTATTGCCGATGGAATATTTGGATAGTGCACAGATAACTTTTTCTTCTTATTTAGCCCTTTTACAATTGGAGGCACCATACAAAGTAACAATTACTAACATGATCTGTTGGCTCTCTCCAAATCATTGGCACAGCGAAAGGCATAGATGCCTTTTTTCCATTCAACCAATGCTCCAGTGCCGTCCCACAAGAATTGCAGCATATATGTGGTGCCCAGCTCTTGTCCTGGTCTCCTATCTTGCAGCCAAAATACAAGTTGTAGGCTTTCTTAATCATTCCTGTTATCCTCCTTTTTTGTGAGATAAAAGTTATTTCACCGCAGATATAGCAGAAATTATCTGCTTTATTCCCACAAGTTCGAGGCATTACTGAGTAGCCTATATAAGCATAAAACGAAATGTAAAGACGCTGTCGAACTACAATCAGCTACAGATACTGCAGCTTTTATGCAGTGAAGTGATGCAATTAAAGGCTAATATTGCATCATCTCAGTATACATGCAATTTTCTATTGGTCACCAGTATCAATTGCGCAATATGCAGCTGAAGTTGCATCATAATTTTGAATGGCTTACGTCATTAGATGGGTGAATATATCATGGAAACTAGAGCCAATCAACATTTTTTAGGGTCATTTTCGTTTTCAGCACCCCAAAATTATGTAAGATTAGCTAATTTTATGCCCAAAACTTTTTACCTGTTGAACAGTGTAATGTAGAAACATTACCTTCCAAATAATGGTGGAGGGTAGAAATAGCCTTATGGGCAAAGAAAAGGGTGTTTGGGAACCTGCCACTGCAGTATAGCACAGACCCAAATTCACAGAATGGGGCTGAATCCACCAGCTGGAAGGGCCGGAGCTGAAAAGCCATCAATTTTGCAAAACAGGCAATGAGCCTCCAAGCATTGGGGTGGCTGAGGGCATGCTTTTCCTGTTTCAGCAGAGGGGGCAGAGAAACTTTATTGCTGGTTGCTACAGCTGCAGATGACAGGGTGTGTCTGGCAGAATTAGAGAAAGATTGCAACCTGTGCTTGGCCCTACTCTGCATGGCACCATGCTTACCCACCAAAAGAGCCATAAGGTAAATCTTTGACACCCTTTGAAAGATTTCCACCTTCATCCCTGGAGGCTGCTGATGGGGAAAATTGTATCATAGGGGTGGAAGTGGAAGTTTTTTTTTTAAATGTATAGCTGTTCATCTATCTAAATTGATAGGGCAAAACCGAAATTCTCAGATTATATTCCCTGCAGACTGAAAATGTTTTAATAGGGAAAATACTGCATTATATTCGTTTGATGTAGCAGATGAGCATACTTATTTCCTATGATAAACTGTGCCATCTAGTGGTCATAATATGATATTTTCCACAGTTACACATTCTCGATCTGCAGAGAATCTAGTCTGAGAACATTCAATTTTGCCCCTTTGCACAAAACTAACTTACATGCAGTTTAAAGAGATGAACAGCTATGAAATTTTACATATATATATATATATATATATATATATATATATATATCCTGCCGTCAGCTAATAATGGAATCTTCTACTTTTCCCACCAGTCCATCCCCCACAGTTACTACCTTTGCACCACTAGCCCCTCCCTCCTAGATTGTAAGCTTCAAGCTCCTAACCCTCTTGTATTGAACTGTATTGTTGCTGTATTGTCTTCCGATATATATTGTAAAGCGCTGAGCAAACTGTTGGCGCTATATAAATCCTGTATAATAAGAATAATAAATATATATAAATACACCCCTTTACATTAACATGTTTTTCCCCTGCACAAGCAAAGCACAGGTTCACTTTAAATGGCCAGCAGCACAATCTCAACTAATCTAACTTTTGGCAAACCAGTTTGTCCAGTTTACTATAATGAATGCATAAATCATATTGTTTTTCTTTTCTCTGTAAATTGCCTTGTTTTCCTCATACACCTCGTCAGTCATCTCCTGAAATACAGCCAGCTATAAGATCGATCGTTTTAACCACTGTTTCCATACCCTTAAATAACACAGTGACAACAAGAGGACCATCACTCTTCTAAAATGAGTCACAAGAGCTGTGAAATTTCACTACATATACACAATACAAGCTAAAATGTGCGGAAACACAATTAGCTGTTTCCTAGCTCCATAGCTCATAACCTGTGTATTTCCTGATATCAAGCCGATATCTGCCACACTTTCTGAATGTCTTTCATTAACTAATGTATGTGATTTTACAAAAAAATATATGATTTGTATCTTGACCCCAAGGAGCAGGAATATTGTTTATTAGAGGTGTCGCTAGCCAGTTTGTTCAGGTTTCACATTGCAATACCACCTACATCTGCTTGGCTGGAGATGTAGATGACTAGTTTCTAATTAGTAACGAATTTTGACACTGGCAAGATAATAATAAATAATGGAATCCAACATACTAAATAATGTCTACCAGTTACAATATTACAAAAACAACATAAAATAAGTGGCCTGAACTATTGCCTTGCAATAGATAAATTTAATGAAGGACTGACCATCTTGACACTTACAAGATCTGCTGTTTATGCCAGTCATCATACCAAGGAAATCCAACAGAGATCAGAAAGAGCAGATCTGAAATGTGTATAATATTCTTAATTAACTATCACATAATTACAGAAAATTAAAGGATGTTTTAATTAAAAAAAAGGTTTCCATAGCTATTTGTCCAGCACAACTGCTGGTACATTTGATCTGTGCAAATGGGCAAAATTGAATGTTCTCCTTCTATTTCTTCTACAGGTTGAATGCTTTTAATTCATAAAATATAGTATGGTTATGGAAAAAAATCATTATGGCCACTAGATTGAGTTTGATTAAGATTCAAAGCAAACTCACCTATCCATCCAATGTCTCCATGCTTTATTTTGCTGAGAAATCACTTAGAAAAAAACTTGTAGCATTTCTGGCCATGGCCATCTCTAGTAAGTGCAGATGATTCATGCAGCAATTACTTCCTGGAATCCATCTGTTCTTAGCCCAGGCATATAGGCATAAGGGTGTGCTTAGCTAAGAAAACCCCTTCTCCCTCCTGAAGACTCCTGGAATGTATAACATCATTTGTCTAGGCATGGAAACTAAGAAGTAATTGAGAAAATGTGAATAAAGAAATGTAAAAAAAAACTAATTAACCTCAATCCTACAGGGCACTTATACCCCCTTCCTGCCTGGCCCAATTTTCAGGTTTCAGCGCTGTCACACTTTGAATGACAATTGCGCGGTCATGCAACACTGTACCTATATGAAATTTTTATCATTTTTTTGTGACAGATAGAGCTTTATTTTTGTGGTATTTAATCAACTCAGGGTATTTTTATTTTTTTCTTATACAAACCAAAAACCACTGAAAATTTTGAAAAACAAACATTTTTTCTTAGTTTTTGTTATAAAAGTTTGTAAATAAGTGATTTTTCTCATTCACTGATGTGTGCTAATGAGGCTGCAGTGATGGGCACTGATGGACACTGATAGGTGGCACTGATGGGCATTGATGAGGAGGCACTGGTAGATGGCACTGATTTGCATTGACAGGCATCACTGATGGCCACTGAAAGGCAGCACTGATATATGGCACTGATAGGCAGCACTGACTGGCACTGTTAGGCGGCACTGACTGGCACTGATAGGTGGCACTGATGCGCACTGATAGGCGGCACTGATAGGTGGCACTGATTGGCAGCACTGATTGGCATTGATAGGTGGCACTGACTGGCAATGACGGGTGACACTATGCAGTAAAAATATGGGTAGGGACCCTGCCCTAAGCACTAGTGCTCCTAGCCTAATTTTCATTAGATTTTTTTCTCAGCTCAGTTCTATTGTTTGGCTACTGTTGGGGAGTGCCCCTGCCAATAGTGTGAGAAGATTCAATAATTTTGAATATTTATGACTCCATAGCCAACCACCAGAAGTTTTACTGTGAGTGGTGCATGTCGGGGAAGGAAATAAATACAGCACTGTATTTGTGGTGACCATATGGTTACATACAGGTGAAACTCGAAAAATTTAGTCTATCTCATATATTAGTTTCACCTTTTAAGTTGCATTACTGAAATAAATTAACTTTTGCACGATATTCTAATTTTTTGAATTTCACCTGTATCTTGTCTTCTGGACTGATGCCAGGATAGAAGGCTATGTGTTTAAACCAGAGCCTCCCTGGCCTGCTGCCTGGGGAGGGCTTTTGCCAGAATAGAGTCCTGTGTCTGAGACCTTGGAATTCTGTATTATATAGTAGAGATTATATATATATATATATATATATATATATATATATATATATATATATATATATATGTAGACATTGTAGGAAGTTTGAATGGACCATCCAAGGAATATACAGTATGTGCTAACTTTAAGTTGCTATATAGTCTGAGGAGTACAGAGTGCTGGCTCTGGCTTCAAGGCCATTTCTTCTGTATAGACAGTAAGTAGAGTCAGGAGTCTGCATTTTGGTCACTTTTGGATAGCCTGTGCCACAACTCCTCTCTCTTTTTCTCTTCAAGTTGATGATGCTTAATAAATTATGCTTAACTTGCTAGAATTTCCCTGAGGTGAAATACTAACCCACTGAGCCATCTTGAGTTTCTCCACTGCTCCTTGGGGGTAAGGGGGGTGCTACATATAAAAAAAAGTAGGTATGTATAATGTGGAACTCTTGACAACTATAGAAAAAAACATCAAATTTTGTGTGATCTTACACCAAAATACTTCCAAATAACAAATACAGTATATGGTAGTAGCAAATTTACAGAACTGAATACAAACTGTTAATGCAATAGAAGGAACACCTTTCAGAAAGATGATAAGATCTGGCCCACTCCACCATAATAAGATTATGGTTCACTCTGCCCCTTTCCCAAAGTTTTAACTCCAATAACGACATAACAATTACATTATTATTCTGGCAGACCCAGGTTTGTTTGACATATTTCAGACATTGAGCATTATAGAGCCCTGCTATCTGCAGATTGTGGCACCTTAC